>NC_133451.1:86448750-87056458 GCF_048565385.1 Saimiri boliviensis
CCAGGGGCAGGAGGAAAACAGTGTGTCTTAGCTCCAGGAGACATAGAAGAAATCCTTTTCTCTCTTTTTTTGTTCTATCTGCGCCACCACATGGTTGGATGGTGCCCAGTTGCATTGAGGGTGAATCTTCACTCAGTCCACTGAGTCACACACCAGTCACCTCTGGAAGCCCTCACAGATACAGCCAGCAGTAATGTTTTACCAATTGTCCGCCTCTGAATCCAGCTGACATCTGAAATGAACTATCATAAAAACAGAGAAATGACATTACTTATCACTATTTTTTCAATAAATCATGTTGTAAAATATGTTTGAAAGTTCTTTTTTTTTATTGCATTTTAGGTTTGGGGGTACATGTGATGAACATGCAAGATTGTTGCATAGGTACACACTTGGCAGTGTGGTTTGCTGCCTTCCGTCCCCTCACCTGTATCTGTCATTTCTCCCCATGCTATCTCTTCCCACCTCCCCACCCCCCCGCCCCTTCCCCATTTCCCCCCAACGGACCCCAGTGTGTAGTGCTCCCCTCCCTGTGTCCATGTGTTCTCATTGTTCAACACCCACCTATGAGTGAGAATATACGGTGTTTGATTTTCTGCTCTTGTGTCAGTTTGCTGAGAATGATGGTTTCCAGGTTCATCCACGTCCCTACAAAGGACGTGAACTCATCGTTTTTGATGGCTGCGTAATATTCCATGGTGTATATGTACCACATTTTCCCTATCCAGTCTATCATCGTTGGGCATTTGGGTTGGTTCCAGGTCTTTGCTATTGTAAACAGTGCTGCAATGAACATTCGTGTGCACGTGTCCTTGTAGTAGAATGATTTATAATCCTTTGGATATATACCCAGTAATGGGATTGCTGGGTCAAATGGGATTTCTATTTTTAGGTCCTTGAGGAATCGCCACACTGTCTTCCACAATGGTTGAATTAATTTACATTCCCACCAACAGTGTAAAAGTGTTCCTATTTCTTCACATCCTCTCCAGCATCTGTTGTTTCCCGATTTTTTAATGATCGCCATTCTAATTGGTGTGAGATGGTATCTCAATGTGGTTTTGATTTGCATTTCTCTGATGACCAGTGATGATGAGCATTTTTTCATGTTTGTTGGCCTCCTGTATGTCTTCTTTTGTAAAGTATCTGTTCATATCCTTTGCCCATTTTTGAATAGGCTTGTTTGTTTTTTTCTTGTAGATCTGCTTCAGTTCTTTGTAAATTCTGGATATCAGCCCCTTGTCAGATGGGTAGGCTGCAAAAATTTTTTCCCATTCTGTTGGTTGCCGATTCACTCTACTAACTGTTTCTTTTGCCGTGCAGAAGCTGTGGAGTTTGATTAGGTCCCATTTGTCTATTTTGGCTCTTGTTGCCATTGCTTTTGGCGTTTTGGTCATGAAGTCCTTGCCTACACCTATGTCCTGAATGGTTTTGCCTAGATTTTCTTCTAAGGTTTTTATGGTATTAGGTCTGATGTTTAAGTCTTTAATCCATCTGGAGTTATTTTTGGTGTAAGGTGTCAGGAAGGGGTCCTGTTTCTGCTTTCTGCACGTGGCTAGCCAGTTTTCCCAACACCATTTATTAAACAGGGAGTCCTTTCCCCATTGCTTGTTTTTGTCAGGTTTGTCAAAGATCAGATGGTTGTGGGTATGTTGTATTTCCTCTGAGACCTCTGTTCTGTTCCATTGGTCTGTATCTCTGTTTTGGTACCAGTACCATGCTGTTTTGATTACTGTAGCCTTGTAGTATAGTTTGAAGTCCGGTAGTGTGATGCCTCCTGCTTTGTTCTTTTTGCTTAGGATTGACTTGGCTATGCAGGCTCCCTTTTGGTTCCATATGAAGTTTAAGGTGTTTTTTTCCAGTTCTGTGAAGAAGGTCATTGGTAGCTTGATGGGAATAGCATTGAATCTGTAAATTACTTTGGGCAGTATGGCCATTTTCACGATGTTGATTCTTCCTAACCATGAACATGGAATGTTTCTCCATCTGTTTGTATCCTCTCTTATTTCGTTGAGCAATGGCTTGTAGTTCTCCTTGAAGAGGTCCTTTACGTTCCTTGTTAGTTGTATTCCTAGGTACTTTATTCTCTTTGTAGCAATTGTGAATGGCAGTTCGTTCTTGATTTGGCTCTCTTGAAGTCTATTACTGGTGTATAGGAATGCTTGTGATTTTTACACGTTGATTTTGTATCCTGAGACTTTGCTGAAGTTGTTTATCAGTTTCAGGAGATTTTGGGCTGAGATGATGGGGTCTTCCAGATGTACAATCATGTCATCTGCAAATAGAGACAATTTGATTTCCTCCTTTCCAATTTGGATACCCTTTATTTCTTTTTCTTGCCTGATTGCTCTGGCTAGAACTTCCAGTACTATATTGAATAGGAGTGGTGAGAGAGGGCACCCTTGTCTAGTGCCAGATTTCAAAGGGAATGCTTCCAGTTTTTGCCCATTCAGTATGATATTGGCTGTTGGTTTGTCGTAAATAGCTTTTATTGTTTTGAGATACGTTCCATCAATACCTAGTTTATTGAGGGTTTTTAGCATAAAGGGTTGTTGAATTTTGTCAAAAGCCTTCTCTGCATCAATTGAGATAATCATGTGGTTTTTGTCTTTGGTTCTGTTTATGTGGTGAATTACATTTATGGACTTGTGTATGTTGAACCAGCCTTGCATCCCTGGGATGAATCCTACTTGATCATGGTGGATGAGCTTTTTGATATGCTGTTGCAATCGGTTTGCCAGTATTTTATTGAAGATTTTTGCATCTATGTTCATCATGGATATTGGCCTGAAATTTTCTTTTCTTGTTGATTCTCTGCCGGGTTTTGGTATCAGGATGATGTTTGTCTCATAAAATGATTTGGGAAGGATTCCCTCTTTTTGGATTGTCTGGAATAGTTTCAGAAGGAATGGTATCAGCTCCTCTTTGTATGTCTGGTAGAATTCAGCTGTGAACCCATCTGGACCTGGGCTTTTTTTGGGTGGTAGGCTCTTTATTGCTGCCTCAACTTCAGACCATGTTATTGGTCTATTCAGGGTTTCGGCTTCTTCCAGGTTTAGGCTTGGGAGGATGCAGCTGTCCAGGAATTTATCCATTTCTTCCAGGTTTACTAGTTTATGTGCATAGAGTTGTTTGTAATAATCTCTGATGATGGTTTGGATTTCTGTGGAATCTGTGGTGATAACCCCTTTTTCATTTTTTATTGCATCAATTTGGTTATTCTCTCTTTTCTTTTTTATTAATCTGGCTAGTGGTCTGTCTATTTTGGTTTTTTTTTTTTTTTTTTTTTTTTTTTTTTTTTTTTTTTTTTTTTTTTTAAGAAGAAGAAAGAGAAAGAGGAAGAGGGAGAGAGGATGGGGGTATTGCTTTATTGCCCGGGCTAGAATGCAGTCTAAATATGGGTATGCCTATAATTGTCCTTAATAATGGAGACATGAAAGAAAATGAGGGAAGAGAATAGCAAACAAGGAGCCAACCAAGATTTCTTTTAAACTTCTAAGTTGATATGATGTGGTACTGATAAGAGTGTATATTTTGTGTATTTAAAATGGAGAGTTCTATAAATGTTAATTACATTTACTTGTTCCAGATCTGAGTTCAAGTCCTGAATATCGTTGTTAATTTTCTGTCTCATTGATCTGTCTAATATTAATGTTGAAGTCTCCCACTATTATTATGTGGGAGTCTAAGTCTCTTTATCAGTCTTGTATGTCTGCGTATTCCTGTATTGGGTGCGTATATATTTAGGATCTTTAGCTCTTCTTGTTGTTGCATTGATCCTTTTCAAAGACCCAGCTTTGTTGATCTTTTGTTGATCTTTTCAAAGAAACAGCTCCTGGATTTATTGATTTTTTGAAGAGTTTTTTGGTCTCTATTTCCTTCAGTTCTGCTCTGATCTTAGTTATTTCCTGTCTTCTGCTAGGTTTTGAGTTTTTTTGATCTTGCTCCTCTAGCTCTTTCAATTTTGATGAAAGGGTGTCAATTTTAGATCTCTCCTTTCTTCTCATGTGGGCACTCATTGCTATATATTTTCCTCTAGAGACTGCTTTAAATGTGTCCCAGAGATTCTGGTATGTTGTGTCTTCGTTCTCATTGGTTTCGAAGAACATCTTTATTTCTGCCTTCATTTCATTGTTTATCCAGTCAACATTCAAGAGCAAGTTGTTCAGTTTCCATGAAGCTGTGCGGTTCTGAGTTAGTTTCTGCATTCTGAGTTCTAACTCGATTGCACTGTGGTCTGAGAGACTGTTTGTTATGATTTCTGTTCTTTTGCATTTGCTGAGGAGTGATTTATTGCCAATTATGTGGTCAATTTTAGAGTAGGTGTGATGTGGTGCTGAGAAGAATGTATATTCTGTGGATTTGGGGTGGAGAGTTCTGTAAATGTCTATTAGGTTTGCTTGTTCCAGGTCTGTATTCAGGTCCTGGATATCCTTGTTGATTTTCTGTCTGGTTGATCTGTCTAATATTGACAATGGGGTGTTAAAGTCTCCCACTATTATTGTGTGGGAGTCTAAGTCTCTTTGTAAGTCATTAAGAACTTGCCTTATGTATCTGGGTGCTCCTGTATTGGGTGCGTATATATTTAGTATCGTTAGCTCTTCTTGTTGCAGTGATCCTTTTACCATTATGTAATGTCCTTCTTTGTCTCTTTTGATCTTTGTTGCTTTAAAGTCTATTTTATCAGAGATGAGAATTGCAACTCCTGCCTTTTTTTGCTCTCCATTTGCTTGGTAGATCTTCCTCCATCCCTTGATTTTGAGCCTTTGTGTATCCTTGCATGTAAGATGGGTTTCCTGGATACAGCACACTGATGGGTTTTGGCTTTTTATCCAATTTGCCAGTCTGTGTCTTTTGATTGGGGCATTTAGTCCATTGACATTTAGGGATAGTATTGTTATGTGTGAATTTGATACTGTCATTTTGATGCTACCTGGCTGTTTTGTTGGTTAGTTGATGCAGATTCTTGATTGTATTGATGCTCTTTTACCATTTGGTGTGTTTTTGGAGTGGCTGGTACTGGTTGTTCCTTTATATGTGTCGAGCCTCTTTCAGGAGTTCTTGTAGAGCAGGTTTGGTGGTGATGAAATCTCTGAGTGCTTGCTTGTTCACAAAGGATTTTATTTTTCCTTCACTTATGAAGCTTAGTTTGGCTGGATAGGAGATTCTGGGTTGAAAGTTCTTTTCTTTAAGGATGTTGAATATTGGCCCCCAATCTCTTCTGGCTTGTAGGGTTTCTGCTGAGAGATCTGCTGTGAGTCTAATGGGCTTCCCTTTGTGGGTAACCCGACCTTTCTCTCTGGCTGCCCTTAGCATTTTCTCTTTCATTTCAACCCTGGTGAATCTGACGATTATGTGCCTTGGGGTTGCTCTTCTTGAGGAATATCTTTGTGGTGTTCTCTGTATTTCCTGGATTTGAATATTGGTCTGCCTTGCTAGGTTGGGGAAGTTTTCCTGGATAATATCCTGAAGAGTATTTTCCAGCTTGGATTCATTCTCTTCATCACATTCAGGTACACCTATCAGACGTAGATTAGGTCTTTTCACATAGTCCCACATTTCTTGAAGATTTTGTTCATTCCTTTTTGTGCTTTTTTCTCTGTTCTTGCCTTCTCTTTTTATTTCATTGAGTTGATCTTCGACCTCTGATATCCTTTCTTCTGCTTGGTCAATTCGGCTGTTGAAGCTTGTACATGCTTCACCAAGTTCTCATGTTGCGTTTTTCAGCTCCATCAATTCACTTATACTCCTCTCTATGCTGTCCATTCTCGTCAGCAGTTCGTCCAATCTTTTTTCAAGGTTCCTATTTTCTTTGCGTTGGGTTAGAACATGTTCTTTAGCTCATTGTAGTTTCTTACTACCCACCTTCTGAAGTCTGATTCTGTCATTTCATCACCCTCCTTCTCCATCCGGTCTGGTTCCCTTGCTGGTGAGGAGTTGTGATCCCTTTTAGGAGGAGAGGTGTTCTGGTTTCGGGAGTTTTCATCCTTTTTGCGCTGGTTTCTTCCCATTTTTGTGGGTTTATCCACCTGTTGTCCGTCTCTGTCCCAGGGAGTTGGAGCTTTATGAGTTTCCCTTGCACTACTGCTTTTTTTGATTTTTCTTTCAGGTCTGACCCGCCCAGCTAGCAGCACGCCTAGCCACTGCCTGCCCGCAGGGGCTTTGCTGAGCTGCTGTGGGCTCCGCCCAGCTGCCCTGAGCTCTTCCTTGCCGTCCTTTTTATATGGGCGTAGTTAGAACTGTCTTGGCAACGGGGGCCCCGCCTCTGTTATGGTGGACTCTCTCTGTTGTGGCAGGTTGCCTCGGCAACGGCAGCCTGCCTCTGTAGCGGTGGAGAGTCTCAGTAATGGCGGAAACCCCTCCCCCACGGAGCCGGACCGTCCCGGTTCAGCTGTGCTTGGTTTGGAGGGCTCAACCCAGAGGGTTTCCAATTACTGTTTTTGTTTTCGTTGTTGTTGGGGGTGGAGGGGTGGGACCAACCGAGCCTGATCACCTGGCTCCCTGACTCAGAGTCTTTTCTTTTAAGTTGAAAGACCCCGCGTTCCGGTCGCTTGTTGAAAAGGCGCCGGGATGTCCCGTGCTGCGACTCACGGAGTCCGCTCGAACTGCGGCGCTGGCTCCTGGCGGATTTTTTGCCTAGGAATCTCCTGGCCTGACTCACTATTTCAGATGAATGGGCAACTCTGCCGTCTCAGGGCTCTGCTCGCCAGCTAAGAGGGCTCCCAGACCAGTGGCTTTTGTACGGAGAAGGGCAGCAACAGGGCGTGGTCACAGCAGCCACGCGGGCGGAATCAGCCCCACAGGGGCCAAAGCAGCCGCACCGGCTGGGACTGCGACGCTGGCGACCCCTCTGCCTGGGTATCTCCTGGTCTGTGGGCAATAAGAGTTCGTCTGGAAATGCGGCGTCTACTCACCCTCTGCACCTTCACTGGGAGCTGAAGTCCTGAGCTGTTCTTAGGCGGCCATCTTCCCAGCATTCTCCTGAAAGTTCTTTTCACTTGTATAAGATATAAAAAAACTAACTTCATTCAAAAAATAACTTCTCCATGGATTCTAACAAAGAGAATAAGTCAAAATATTTAAATTTTACATGTTCAAAGATGTTTATAGCAATGTAATATGTGATAGCATAAAAATCTCCAACTTTTCTAAACTAGGAGAATACTTAAATAAGCTATAATACAACTGACTGAGAAATATTCAGTCATTTGAAGATGTAGTAAATAGGATACAAATTATAAGTTTGACCTATTTCTACTGAAAATCGCATTAAGAATGCCAAAAAGAACATACCAAAAAATACCACCTTGACCCCTTCTTCAGTATTGGGCTTCTGAATATATACACTAGGTTAGTTCTGGGAGCTAGATAAGAGGTTCCAAATTCCCACTCAGCAATTGAGGCTAGGTTTCTGTTCTCAAATGTAGAATTATTCTATCCATACATATCAAAAAGCACCTTAAAAATTTATGAAGTATAACCTATAACTAATAGGTTATTATGTAAATTATGTAAACAGAAGCACTTATTTTATTTTTAGGGACACTGTGATCAAAAAGTTAGTACTATAGTTCTCTGAAGATCAGTACTCTTCAATTACCACTGATAAACAGTCGGAACTCACTATGGTAATTTTACCTCATCTCTTATAGTCACCCACACCAAGGCTTCACCTGAAATACTGCTTTCATTTTGGATCAAGAAATGCAATTTATTGCAGCATTCCCCAGTGTTGTCTGAGACTCCAGAGGACAAGAACACAGAACTCTTCAGAGATGCTTGTGTTATACCCTCGTTCCATATTTTTTTTAATGTCTTTGTGTAGGGAGTGGCCCTCTCCTGTAAGAACAGTGACCAAGTTTCTCAGAACAGATTCATTCCAACATTCCCACCTCCCTGAATCTCTGCGGTATGACAGATAAGTTGTATACAGGTTATTTTCAAAGTCCATTCATTTTTAGTTCATTCTTTAATTAGCCAGTTTAATGAATGACAACCACCCCCTGTCCAAATATCAACTCAACACATTAAATCCCAAATATGAAATCATTACCACCCATGACAATGTATTTGCTCTAATAGATACTTAGTGTCATCCTGTTTGGTATAAATGTTTATAAGTAGGCTTTATACTTCTCTGACTCAATTATTTGGTGACTAATTTGTGGCATGGAGGCAATAAGGAGTAATGTGGTGAGTCCAGAAGAGATCTGTAAGGTTTCCTAGGTCAAGTTACTGAAAAGTACTTGTGCAGAAGAAGGCTGATTCCCTTGGAAGTAGTGAGAGGTTTCTTTCAATAACAAGGAGGTTCAGAAGAATTTGAAAGTTCTAATTTCTTATCAGTGAATGAGGTAGCTTATATGGCAGAATATTTAATAGCAATTAAAGTGTGCTATGCTTACAGTCAACCCTTACTCTTGTCCTCAGCAGTATCTACCCTGAAACTACGGGATTAAGAGATTCCTTCAAGCTGCCATCAAGATATTAAAATTTTACCTTATTTCTGAGCTTGGCATTCATGGCCTTAAGTTTCTCATTTGCTCTCTGTATTCATTCTGAGGCTTCAGGGCAATTAGCTGGAACCACAGTCTTCAAAATCACTATTATTTGCCATATAAATGGACTTGCATTCCACCTGCACTTCATCCCATGCCAACACTGGTGTTTATTGAAACAATCATAATGTCACCACAGACTGTATATGGTCACAGTTCCATTTTTCATCAATATGTGCTACATAGATAGGAGAGTAATCCAATCTCAGAATCTCATTTTTGTGGTCCTGTTTCAATTACTCAATTTAAGAAGTAAGTGTGTCTAGGAGGGTGGAGAGGGACAGCGAAAATGTAGCAGGGTCAATGCATCTTAGATCCCAGAGGGATTGTAGACTTGTTGGAGGGACGAAGCCCAAAAGATTGAGGATGGCATAGGAGATTAGAATGTTTGAAATTCAGATTACAGAGAGTTTGTATTATTGTTGATAATGGTAATATTCACTCATGTAACTTAAAAGCAGTGTCATTGCATTCAATAGAAAATAACTATAAAATAAGTTTAATGTAAATGAAACATTATTGAATACAAATTAGTTCCACTGAATGCCAAATGGAGTTTGAGATTTGAATTCCCTTTGTAAAAATTTTATAACCTTATTATCTGAGGCTTTGTTCTTGCCATGATATTACTGGGTATATATCCAAAGGATTATAAATCATTCTACTATAAAGACACATATACATGTATGTTTATTGCAGCACTCTTCACAGTAGCAGACTTGGAACCAACACAAATGCCCATCAATGATAGACTAGATAAAGAAATTGTGGCACATATATACCATGGAATACTATGCAGCCTTAGAAAATAATGAGTTCATGTCTTTTGCAGAGACATGGATGAAGCTGGAAACCATCCTTCTCAGAAAACTGACACAGGAACAGAAAACCAAACACCACATATTCTCACTCATAAGTGGGAGGTGAAGAATGAGAACACATAGACACAGGGAGGGGAACATCACACAGAGGAGCCTGTCAGGGGTTGAGGGATAAGGGGAGGGAGAGCATTAGGACAAATATCTAATGCATGCGGGGCTTAAAGCCTAGATGATGAGTTGATGGGTGCAGCAAACCAGCATAGCATATATATACCTATGTAACAAACCTGCACGTTCTGCACGTGTATCCCAGAACTTGAAGTATAATAAATTTTAAAAAATACTAAAGGGTGATTGTAAATAGAACAACTTTCTCACTGTAACATGATGTGATGTTATGCTCGCTCTCCCTAAAGGCATCTCTTATACCCATGATAGACATGTCATGTTGTAGAAAATCTGCCCTAGCTTGCAAATGAGTTCAGTATGGTGAACCCATTATCCTGTGGACAACAGGAAACCACAGTTGTATCTCTTGTTCACTTCCTTATTACCCTCACATCCTTCACCAAAAAATGAAACATTTACAGATCTGGTCAGTGTCTCTCAATTTGCATACCAATGAACTTTAAGAAATACTTAGATAAAAGTGACTGACATAAATGAAGCATTTCAGAGATGATATATACATTCTCTCCTCCGGTCCTTAAATGTAGAATATGCTTTTGCTGGCAATGACTTCCACACAAATTTGACAAAAATATCCTTTGTTTTTCTGAGTTGTGATTCTGTAAGTGTAAAACATTCTAATATTTACTTATATTTTAATTGATTAGCTTACATGAACTATTCAGTCAGCTTGAGTAATGAAAATTTTCTATTTTCTATGAGTTTTTAGCTATTTTGTTCGAAACCTGTTTCCAATAAAGACCCAACACTTGAAAACGGAATGTTTAATTTTTAAAAAGGTATTGATTAGTTTTCTCCCATTTTTCTAATCATAGTTTGTAAAAGAATCCCACCATTCCAGATTACAAAATAAAAATGTTATGAGTCTTTCAACCTATAAGAAACGGATTTACCAAACAACCAAATTGGAGACTCTACAGCAATTACTTTTTCATATTTCATGGAAACAAAGATGCATATATACTCACACAGAATAAGACTTAGAATAACAAATTTTTGCCTGACTCAGTTGGATTTATCAGATTTCCCCATCTTGCCAGAAGACATTGCTTACTTTTAACAACTTTTATAAGTAAGCGAATATATACAGTAGCAAGATTAATGTAGCTTTTAATGTGGTAAAACAATCACATCAAAATGAAAAACTAGTCAAGGAGATTTTTCTTAAAACAGAGGGGTCATTTGGAAAATAAAAATTTTTCATGCTTTACCAGAGTACTTCAAACTTATCAGGGGTTATGGGAATCCAAATACCCAGCTTCAGAGTCAGAACTTTGTATACCCTGACGTGTCATAAAACATCAGCCTAATTTTTGTAAGACTTTTTTTTAGCAAGGTGAGATTATGATTTTTTAAATTCAGCACATAATTGTTTTGTCTTTTACCTCATTATCTCTTTGAAATATTCGATGAAAATACATCTGACTGTGAAAACACATTTTTTGTTCTGATTGTGTATAAGAAAAAAGGAGAAAGAAAACAAATGTCATTATTGAATTCACTCACTCCCTCCGTACTTTCTTCTTTTATTTAGTTTTTAGTCATGAAATATTATTTACACACAGAAAAGTATGTAGCAAATTGTGTAGCTCAATGAATTACCAGCAATGATCCACCTGTATAATTGCCACCTAGGAAAAGATAGGGCATTACCAGGGACCCAGCCCTCCTTGCCTTTCTCTCTTGCCAAAGGGAGAGTGAAAAATGATTGGGAAAAAGGCAGTGAGGGTTGGGACCCTAGTAATGTTCTATCTTTTCCTAGATCAGCACTGCCATTCATGTTGCTTGTTTTTGAACAAGTAATATACAGTGTAAGTTATTTTACCCACCATTAGGTTTATAAAATCCATTAATGGTGTTGTGTATAAGTAAGATTTGCTTGCTTTTGTCATTGTGCAATATTTTATTGTTTGTGTTTAAAGAATAACAGATGAATAACATTTAACAGAGTTGAATTGAGCAAAGAACCATTCAGGAATAGAGGAACCCCCTCGAATCAGATAGGTTCGGAGTAACTGGGGGCTGTGACAAAATTAGATAATATTTATGAACAGAAAGAAGAAAGTGACATACAGAAAATAGAAGTGAAGTACAGAAACAGCTGGATTGGTTACAGCTCAACGTTTGCCTTATTTGAACACAGTTTGAACAGTTGGTCACCTATAGTTGGCTGAAACTCTGTGTTTGGTACAAGAGGAGGTTACAGTCTGTTTATACATCCAGTTAGGTCACACTTCACTATGCATGAAGAAATCTTAAGGCCAAACTTAAGATATGTAAGGAGGTGTCTAGTCTACTTTCAAAGTATGTTTGGGATGTTTCCAGTTTAGACTATTAGGACGATGCTGTTACAAACATTTCTGTCTCTTGGTAAGTAATTCATCTAGTGGGTATGTACCTAAGGGGTAAAATTGCTGGATTCTAAGATACTCATACATTAGTTTTCAAAGATTGTTTATCAAAATGATTGACTGAACCAGTTTACAATCCCAACAACAGGGTACAAGCATTCTGATAGTTCCATGTCCTTGCCAGTACTTGGTAATGTATATCTTTTTAATTGTAATCATTCTGGTGCCTGTGGTGTGGTATATTTTATTTTGTATTTCCCTAAGAGTTAATGAGATTGCTGCCTTTTCATATATTTATTGGTCAGTGGTTATCTTATTTATGAAACCTCTTATCCATTTTTCTGATTATCATTTCCTTTATTCTTATCTATTTATAGTAGTTAATATTAGTTGATTATTTTTTGTTAGGTATATGTATTAGGAATCTCTTCTACTGTGGCTTGTCTTTTCACTCTCTTCATGTCATCTTTTTAGCTACGAAGTATTATTACAGTCAAATTGTCAGTCTTTTCTTTTGTTCTAATGCATTTTGTGCTGTGTTTAAGAAATCCTTTCTGCCCAAACTCGTGGATATATTCTCCTATATAATTTTCTAGCTTTATTGTTTACCTTTTGTATTTATATCTACAGGCTGCTTGGTATTGATTTTTGTGTGTAGTATGAGTTAGGAGACCAGTTTCATTATTTTTCATACATATGTCTAATTGACCTAGAACTACTTAATGCAAAGACCTCGCTTTCATTATAATACATACTTTAGTGCCAGCTGGGTATAAATCAAGTGCCCATGTATGCATGGATAACTTTCATTGATTTATTTGATTTATCCTTGTACATGTAACCAACTGTCTTAATTATTATATTAATCTATAGTCATCAAGATTCAGTTTTTTTTCTTCTTCCTCAAGAGTATCTTGGCAATTTTTGTCCTTTTGCAACTTGATATACAGTTGACACTGAGCTTCATACACATGCACCTGTGCACACACACGTTCACACAACCTGGCATTTTTAATTGGAATTTCACTGACTGCATCTATAGATCAATTTGAGGGGAATTGATATCTTTACAGTATTAAATATCTTAATCAGTGAACATACTATATCTTCATTTATTGAATTTTCCTTTATTTTACTCAAAAATAGTTTTGTAGTCTTTCATGTAGAGATCTCTCATATCTTTAAATGAGTTTATTCCTAGTTATTTGATCATCTAATGCTATTGGAAATGACATCTGTTTTTTAATTCTATGTTGTAAGTGTCACTGTTATATACAAATATAATCAATTTTTAAACATTGTTTCTGTAACATAGTAAGCTGGTAACTAATTTGTTAATTTTGGTAATTTACCATTTGTTCTCTTGGATTTTCTACATACATATTTATATAATGTCTAATCCATAACTTGTTTCATTCTTTCCAATTCTTAACTACAATTTATTGGACTAGGGAGTCTAGCACAACCCCAATTCAATAGAAATGTTACCAATATGTATTCTTTAAGGCAGTCAAAAATTTTTATTTTATTAGTATATATGATACGTGATACTGATTTTCTTAAAGTACTCTTTATAAAAATAAGAAACAATTTTTAAAGTTTCTAGTTTGCTGCATTATTTCTAGGTTTGTTTTGTTTTTGTTTTTCTAGGACTGGATGTTGAACTTTATCTGTACCTTTTCTTCATCTGCCAAGATTATCACATAATTTTTCTCTTTTAGTGCTAATGTAGTGAAATACAATGATTGATTTTTGAATGCCAAGCCAATTTTGCCTTCATATAATAAACCCAATCCATTTTTATGCAATTCTCTATTTGCTAACTTATTTATCTTTTGCATCTACAATCATGTGACATTAGCCTGTAATTTCCTTTCCTTGGAATAATTTTGTAAGGTTTTGTTATCAAAATTGTACTTTCTTTATAAAATGGATTGAATAGTTTCTTGTTTTTCTCTAACTTTAGGAAGGATTTGTGTACAAGTAAAGTTAATTACTCCCTCATATATTTGGTAGATTTTGTTAGTAAGGCCACCAGCCTTGCATATTGTGGTGGGTAAGTTTTAATTCTGGATTGAAGTCTTTAATAGTTACAAAACTATTCAAATTTTCTATTTCTTTGGGGAGAAACTTTTCCAGAAATTTGCCCATATTGTCTTAATTTTCAAACATATTGGCATAAACTTGTATGTAGGTTATCCTTCTGTTAACATCTGTAACAATGTACTTTTTAAATTTCTGTAATATTTTTGTGCCTTCACTTATTTTCCTTATAAGTTTCAACAGCTTTTTCGGTCTTTTTAAAGGACCAAACTTCTGTCAGATCAACCTTCTTAACTATATTTCTTGTATATTTTGTTAAGTTTTGCTCTTAATCATTTTATTGCCTGTACTTGTTCAAATTTAATTTGCTGATTTTTTTTAATGTCTTAAAATTCATGAGTAGCTCAGGCTTCTTTTCCTATAAATTACAGGCTATGAATTTCCCTCAGTACAATTTAGCTGCATCTGTAAACTTAAACTATCATACGTGAAATTTTTATATGGAATATACTTATTATCATTCTGTTCAAAGTGCTTTTTATTTCTCTGGTGATTTTCCTTGACCTATGACTTAATTTCTCATCATTTGGGGATTTTCTTGTTGTGTCAGGCCCAGCCTCATTCGGCAAGTCCTGGACCCCAATTTTGTTACCACCTAACCATTTAATGCTTTTAAAGTATTCCCGCCCAGTTGTTAGTTCCTCAGCTTTCTGTTTTTAAATTGGCATATGCCCCTCAAGGAAAAGCATTTCCAAATATGAGGCTATTTTTCTGGGTTATTTTCTTTTCCAGGGCTCTGGGCCTGTAAAATTTACTGTCTCATTAGCTCTGCAAATGCATTATATGTTCAATTTTTCTAGTTGTTGTCAGTGGGAGGATTGTTCTGAATGGCTTCGTCCCCCATTACCAAAATTAGAAGTCAAGATTCCCATTACTTTTAATATTTGATTCCTAAGTGTAGTTATCCAATAACATTTTATTTGGATTCTACAAGAATATTTGAGCTCCTCAAATTGCAATTTTTATAACATGGATGAAAAGACTCAAGTGTTCTTTTATGTGGGTGATATCAAGGCTAAAACTTTAATAGAATGAACCTCCAATTAGCCTTTTCATTCATAAATTTATTGTTCTACTTTTGTTATACATATTAACATCTTTCAGTCTTCAGCTATCATCTTGTTCATATTCTATTATTATTTTTTCAATTAGCTATTTTGACCAGAAAAATCCTCATATGGATGTAAAAATAAATATTTAATTTTGCTTTTACCTTCAAAAGCTGAGTAAATATTTCTTTTGCTTTGAAGAAAAAAGTATCTAAAATACATTGTAACTTCTTTTGAAAAATGTGTTCCAGATATCAGATGTTAGCCTGTTCCGAATGTGTTACATCAGGAGAATAGCTTAGAACGTAATGAAAGGGTCTACATTTAAAATTTAGATATATTACATAGTAAGAACTAGTGCTTGTCATAAAAATATGCCTGATATTATAGGAAATTGAATCCTGTTAAGTCATTCACATATTGATAGAACTACATGACGGTAGTATATTTCTTTGAGTTACTTCCACTGAGAACATAAAACTAACTTCTTTTAGTAGTCCTATTAATAGTTCATATATAGCATTATTAGTCTAATAATATTGCCATAAAAAATAACACAGACTAGGTGGCTTAACAATGGAAGTTTATTTCCTCGAAGGTTTAGAGGCTGGAAGTCTAAGATCAGAGTGTCAGCAGGTTTGGTGCCTCCTGAGGCCTCTCTCCTTGGCCTGCAGATGGTCACCTTCTTGCTGTGCCCTCACATGGCCTTTCTTCTGTGCATGTGCATCCCTAGTGTCTCTTTCTCTTCTTATAAGGACACCAGTCATATCGGATTAGAAGTCCACACTTACAATCTCACTTTACCTTAATTACTTATTTAATGGCTCTATCTCCAAATAACAATCACACTGTGGGTTAGGGTTTCAGGACATGAATTTGGGAGAGACACAATTTAGTCCATAACACAGCACATATTAATTCAAAAAACATTACGCTCTTAATATGGGACAGGGACTATTCCTATATCAAAAATTATAATGGTTAGAAATACACAGAAATATGTAAAGCATAATGCATTATTATTTTTTAAAAGATAAAGGAATCAGCAGTATAGGTTGTGGGGAGTTATTTTAGATAGACTAGTGATAAAATATTTTTATGAAGAGATAGCCTGTGAGCAGAAACCTGAAAAAAATGAATGAAGACAGAATTTATGAATTAAAGAGGAGACAATTTCAGGCATAACCAATTGCAAATGCAAGGGCTCTGGGACAAATATCATCGTTGCTCTACAGAGGAAATTTCAAGAAAGCCATTGAAAGAATGGTGAGAAATAAACTCAGACAATGACCTAAGATCAATATACATAGAGCCTTGTAAGCCTTGGTAGAGATTTTTTTTTTTTTAAAGAGTACTGGGAAGCCACTGTAAGCTTTGATCAGTGGAATGCCATTGATCTGATTTTCATTTATAAGACCACCGTGGTAATAGACTTAGGAGTGGTACTCTCTAGAATGTAAATAAATAGGGAAAACACATAAGTAGTTCAGTAGTAGAGTTAAAGATGTCATCTTTGAATTGGGTGTCAGCAGTAGACGGGATGAGGTGAGGTAGGATTTCGGATGTAATTTGAATGTGAAGGTGACAGGACTGGCTATTGAAGAAGATGTTTGAAAATTTCTGTTTTTGGTCTGAGAAACAAAGTAAATAGTGGTGCTATTCCCTGAACTGGCATGGACTGGCTTGAAGGAGAGATAATTTGGGAATAAAATAAAAAGAGTTCTGTTTCAGATGTCATAAGTTAGAGAGGTATATTGGATTCCCGGTGAGACTCATGCAGGCTTTTATCTATAGCTCTCTAGAGAAAGTCAGGGTAGGGGGCTAGAGATACAGATTCTAATGTTACCAAAGTATACTATATAGATCATATTCAAAGTCAGGGGACTCGAGATTACCCAGGGTGGGACTATGGACAGAGAACAGAAGCAGTCTAAATACTGAGCCCAAGAACACTCCAACAATTAAAAGATAGAGAAGAGGATTGTGCAACAAGATTATAAGAGTAGGAAATTAATTAAAAGTAGAACAAAGCAAATATGTGTTGCTGAAGCCAACACTAATATGTGTGATCCCAAAATGATTAACAAGCTGTGTTTCTAGAGAATATAACAAAGAATAATCCTCTCAATATTATTTATTTAGAAATCTAAAAATTTGCATTATATATAGGCATAGCAGTATTAATATCACCTAATGAATATTCAAGACTTTGAAAGAAAGCATATACCTGTGATTGTAATAAAAGGGTAATTAATTACAGGATTGAATAGCAAGGAGGAAGAACTATCATTTAAACATGTTATACTATTTATCATGCTTCTTTTGGCTGGGTCTCTCATAATCTCATAAAAAGAATTAAATATGGAGTGATGAAAATATAGAGATCTATGTTGATGTTAAGCAGAATAATTTCTCACTACTTGAAAGTTAATTTGGTGTTGAATATAGATGACTTCAGACTCTCAATAAATACATAGTTGATGTTCTTTTCATCTTTTTGCTTCTTTCTACAGGTGGGGAGGTCCCGTATACGACTCTGGCTACCCGAATGATGATGGGGGCTTGGTGGCTATTTGCTTTGATTGTTATCTCATCTTACACGGCAAACCTTGCTGCTTTCCTCACTATCACACGCATTGAAAGTTCCATCCAGTAAGTAGATAATATTTCCATTAGCCACAAAGCATGAGAAATGATAGGAGTGACCAAAGCTATCTGAGAATAAGTATGTTGTGTCTTATATTACATTTACAACTTCCCTTTGAGTAAAGGATCAATTTTGTGTTACTGCAGAGCATCACTGGGTGGTCCAAGTCCTGGAAATGCAGTATTGGTAGAGCATTTTTTATAAAATATGATTTTGGCTACAATTTAAATGTTGCTTCCCACATTTTCCTGGAAGGATAACACATCTTCAGAATTTTAATGTCCACAAAGAATGACTATGACTAACATTGTGAAAAGGAAAGAAAAAAGAGTAATACTTAAAAGAAAATCTTTGCCTTGAGTCTGTCCCATTACATACTGTCAGAATAAATAGTTGAATAGATAAAGATATTTGAGAGCTAGATTGAGGATTGGGGGTTGGGGAATAGCAATCAACAGAAAATCTAGTATTTCAGTAACCACATTCTGTTTTTCTTTTCATTACCTGATACTTCATGTGGTCCTTATTGCTGCTATTTACTAGCTGCAATTGAATGGTAGGAAATAGACATTAACTATGGTGCACTTATTTAAATTCTAAAAGTTACCTAAGCCACTGTCTCAATTCACAAATGCCATTTCCCTGAGTCCTTAGAGCCCAAGATCCTTTTATCCACCACAACCAGTTTTGCTTTTGTGGCTTCATGCTATAATATCACACCACAATATAATTTCTGCCTTATTAGAACATAATGTCCTAAATATTGTTTTAAAAAAATTTTCCTGAGCATGTTTTATTCATCCCAAAACAAGATAGTTTGAATTTTCCTAAAGTTGAACACTCATTTCTCAAAAACCTGGCAATTCAATATCAGAATAATTAGATATGTTAGGGAATTCATTAGGAATGTAACTTGTTTGGAAAAGAAAATATGAGTAGTATTTTTTCTTAAAAAAGAATGTAAATTATATTCATTACTAGACATAAAACTTTTATAGCATAATATCAAAAAATAAAATTAAGAATTAATTATCTACAAATAAGGGTATTTTTTCAATTTGCTCGTTATACAAATGAAACTCCCATATAAAACTAGTAATGCTAACAGGTAGTCAATTATTTTATCCATTCATAAAAATGATGTTTCTAGTTTCTCTCATCATATCATGCTGCTCAGGTTGTTTTCCAATTATTCCTTTGATACAGAACCTTCATATTCCCCCAACTTATTGTCTGTGTAACCAGGTCTATGTGTGACCTAAATTACAAATCATACAGAGTGAAACTTATACCACTGATGGAAAGCTTAAACTGGTGACCCCATAAGCATCATACCTTAAGCAATATGAAAATGATTACAACAGCCCAACCAAAAGATCAATGAAATTATTAAGAATATGAAAATAATAATAAAAATTTATTGATCACTTATAAAATGCCAGATTTTGTGATGAGTCTTTTATATGCATTAGCTCATTTAAAACTTATAATCATCTTCATAAATATATGCTATCAATAACTCATTTTATAAATGACAAAACTAAAGTTGAGAGGATAAGTAACTCACCAAAGTCTGCAGCTAGTAAGTGACTGAGTAAAGCCCAGCCTTAAATCTGGTTCCTGAGCCTACATTCTAACGCATCATGTTAGTTCCCATATGACACTTGAACTTGAATTTCTATATAGACTTTAGTTTTTAGAGAACACAAGAAAAAACTTGTCATAGCATTTTTCCATTACTAAGAGATGTAAAGGATGAAATTCTCCAAATCCTCAACTGGTCTGAGGAAAAAGAGTATCAAAAGTTAGGTGACTTGTGTTGTAGGCATGTAGGCATATATCCCAACATGAGCTAATTACGTCTATGATTGGTATCTACCATTCAGGGTAAGACTTCAGCAAATCCAATCAATAGAATTAATTAAAAAAAAATAGTTTAATTGTCAAATAAAAATCAAATATATTTAAGATATATAATGTGATGACTCAGTATACATGTCCATTGTGAAATAATCACCACAGTCAAATGTATCACTCATGCTGTGCATTAGATTCCCACAACTTGTTCATCTTCTAACTGAAAGTTTGGATCCTTTGTCTAACGTTTAATCCCCATTTTCCCTGTACTCTACCTCCTAGCAACCACCATTCTACTCCTCCTTCCAAGAGTTTGACTTTTCTATATTCTACAGATAAGTGATATCATATAATATCTGTCTTTCTGTGTTTGGCTTATTTCACCTAGTGTAACATACTCCAAGTTCATCCATGTTGTTACAAATGGCAAATAGCAAAGTAGTTTTAAAACATGAAAATGAAGTATTTTATTTCTTTAATATATTTCTTAACAATTAGGTAGAACATGTCACATTTTGAGCATCCTTAAAGCTGAAAATCTGTGTAGTTCACATCTGACTTTATTTTTAAATAAGTAATTCATGAAAACTTTAATGAAATAACTGGTCATACATAATAAACAACACTTATTATAAAAGCAGACAAAAAATTATGGTTAACATTGACTAAGAATTTATAATGAGCCAGAAGTTAAGTACATTACATGTATTATCTCACTTCTTCCACAGAATAACCTTAATAATACAAGGACTCCTCTTATTGCCATTTTATGGATGAAGAAACAGAGTTTTGGAAGATAATGCCTAAGATTACACACTCAATAAGTGTCGAGTTGAGAGTCTAACCCACATCAATCAGATACCAATCCATGGCCTTACCTGTTGAATTCTTTTTTTTTTTAATCTAGTGGTGGTTCCTTAAATTTGCTTGATCTGATATTTCTCTGAGGTTGCAGACATTGTGGTGTCTGTAAATCCGACTTACTTAGTTATACTAACTTTGCCAGCACCAGTTTTTATCTAGACATTCATGCAATAGCAGTGGGAACAGAAGCCTGTCTCAAATTTTTACATCCATAGGTTTATCTAAAAGTAAAACCTAATGGAAAAAGATTGTAATTTCACATGATATTTCCCTCAAGGGTAGTTCTACTACCCAAAGTAACTGAGCATTCATTTTTTAAAATATTATTCCTTTCCAATGCCAGCTGGCATTATTAAAAGTCATCGGTGGGTATAATAAATCTCTACTTCCTTCTAGTATTATCACTGCACTAATTTTGGAAGGAGAGCAGCAGAGCCAAATAAGTTAAAAGAAGCCAGATTTCCTCCCCAAATTTAAAGATATCTTCTAATTTCATGCTTCAACAGTGTTGGTAAACATAATTGTCTGCAGTGTTTACTTAGAAACGTTCGAAGTTTCATTTGTAACTAATGCCAAAGTTCCTTGGACAACTCTATGTCTAATTTTTCTTAGAAGAGACAATATTTTTTTCACAGTACCATTCAATAGTCATGCTTCTTCACCATTTATATTAATAATATTTGCTCATCACTAAGTGAAGCTGCAGTGCATGTTAATACACTTTTTCCAGCCCAATTTTCCTGTGCCATTGGCAAACACATACTAACGATAGCTTCTTTCCAAAATTCACTGTTGCTTCTGCAGACTGCGATGGGCAGAGGTGGTTAAGGAATGTCAGTGAAGGGGAGAGAGAGAGACGGGGTGGAGGCAGGGGGAGGAAATCAGCTTTTTTTAATTGATGGCTGACAGAAACTCTTGTAGTTTGGTAGGGGAAATCAAATAGATTGATTTTGGAAAAGCTGAATAATTTCATAAAATTTTGCTTATTTTCAAAATTAGATGTCTATGGGGCATCTACTCTAACTGGCACTTGTTTAATGAGAGTTTTGAAGGGAATTTTCCCTGGAAAAGATAACCCATAAGTTTAATTTAATATCCCTTCAATGATAGGGGCAGCACAACATAACCGTGTTCCGTGGTTTAATATGATGTTATGTGACAGAGTATGACACAGTTCAGTTTTTAAAGGGAAAAAAAAATGCCATTTCCACAAGACCCTCATGACAATTTGGGCTTTTTCATTCCCATTGAGAGATGAAAACAATTATATTTAATTGTCTTCAAACACCTACGAAATGGAATGTATTTTTTTGTATTGATAACTAGGCTAATAGCGGCAATGGTGAAATGGAGCATGTGAAGCTTTGAAGGTACTTCAGCGTAAGCACTGGGTAATGGCATCATCAACATTAATTATTTACCTTTAGTATGGTATTACTTTCAAAAAGCTACCTAGTTCACATTAATAACTTCAGAATCAGATTGGTCTTTGGTGATGAAACTTGAGTTTTTTCATTCCCAGAAGCTGCAAGTAAACTTGGGTTTACTTAAAGGTATCCCAACATCCTACCGTATTTTTATGTTTAATGCTTTCATTCTCCATAATGCTTAAGATTGAAGTAAAGAAAATATTGAAATAATGCTTCCACTGAATCAAACTAATCTGGGATAACATTGCTTTCCAAACTGACATAGAAAGAGATTTACAAATATTCTATTAATAAAGAAGACCCCTTTTCCCCTAGCATATCAATAACAGGATTTTTGCCCTCACTTTGGTCTACATTTGAAAAGGAAATAATTATTGAGCAATATTTTTCTAAGTGTTCACAAGTGAGTACGATCCAATTGTGCTTAGAAATTTAAGTATCACCAAATTTCGGTACTAAAGCCTGGGGACAGAGAGAATGGTAGCAAGTGACAGATGCTCTGTAAAGAAAATACAGGTGGCACTAAATAGTCGAGGGCATGGTGAGACTTGTTAAGGAATTTGAAATTTTTTCTGGAGGAAATGGAGGGTGCCATTATTGTAGAAAGACAGCTTTATCTATGGAGAGGAGGACGTGGGAGGGAGAAAATGGAGAAGTGTATGGGAGGTCATTAAAGGTATCTAATGCATGTATATTTACAACAATTAACTAGCATATCTCTACTTGACACTAGTACATCTCTACTTTTTTCGAGGGCTACTTAATTTGAGAATACTTAGAGGATTAAGGGTAACTTAGAAATTTGGCTCAAGACACGTTAAGTTTCTTGGCTAACGTTTATATTTGTAGTGGATGTAAGGATGTTGCCTCAGTTACTTTTAAGTTATTTAAAGAGAGGATGTTGTTTACTACATTGTAGTTAACCAAGCAAAAGACAGTGACTAATGAGAAAAATTCTAGAAATGACTCTGGTTAGGTTGCTCTTCATATGCAATTTTACAGAAAAGTTGCATCTCAAGGTCTACTATTCTTGGGCCCCATCCTGCCTCTCACTTTTAGCTTTGAGCCATCAAAAAAGAAGTTAGATTTATTTTTAAGCAAGTTTGAATGCATTTTTTCCTGATTGTAAAAGTAAAACAAGACTGTTTTGAGAAAATAGGAAAGTACAGTAAGATTTTGAAAGACAAAGCATTAATAATCCATAAACTGTCGTGGGGCAGTAAGTTCTCTCTCTCTCTCTCTCTCTCTCTCTCTCTCTCTCTCTCTCTCTGTGTGTGTGTGTGTGTGTGTGTGTGTGTGTGAGTGTACATTCTTTTTTTTTTTTTTTTTGAGTTGGAGTTTCAATCTTGTTGCTCAGGCTGGAGTGCAATGGCGCGATCTCGGCTTACTGCAACCTCCACCTCCTGGGTTCAAGTGATTCTCCTGCCTCAGCCTCCTGAGTAGCTGAGATCACAGTCTCCCACCACAATGCCCAGCTATTTTTTTGCATTTTTTTGTAGAGACAGGGTTTCATTATGTTGACCAGGCTGATCTCGAACTCCTGACTGCAGGCAATCCATCTGCCTCGGTCTCCCTCGGCCTCCCAAAGTGCTTGAACCACCACACCTGGCCAAGTTCTGTTAATATTTGAACAAACTTTCTTATAACTTTTTTATTTTGCAGTTGTTATATATGCACAGGAAGTTTCAAAATATATAGTACTGAGTGGTGTCATGTTCTCTTCTCTCTGTTTCCCCCAATTTTTGCTTATTAACTGATTGTACTACAAAATCAAAACCAGGAAATTGACATTGGTACAATGTGTATAAATAGTTCTACAACCTTTTATTATATATGTAGACTCCTGTAACCACCATAATCAAGATACAGAACTATCCCATCACAGCAAAGATCTCTCTCATTCACCCCTTTATAGTCACTTGCACCTTTTCTTACCAACCCCAACTCCTGGTAACTACTACTGTGTTCTCCCTTTCTCTAATTTTTTCATTTCAAGAGTGTGATATAGGTTGAATCGTAGAGTATGTGGCCTTTTGAAAATGGCTTTCTTATTGACTCAGCATAATATCCTTGAGATCTACCCAAGTTGTTGTATGTAATAGTTCATTGCTTTTTATTGCTGAGTAGAAGTCTATGTTATGGATGTACCACAGCTGGTTTAACAATTTACTTATTGAATGACGTTTTTATTGTTTCAAGTTTTGGGCTATTACATATAAAGCTGCTAAGAACATTTATGTGACAGCTTTCTGTGGATTTTTCATTTGTTTGTTTGTTTCTATGGCATAAAATGTCCAGGAACACAATTGGTATGTCATGTGGTAAGGGTATGTTTGGTTTTTAAGAAACTGCAATTTCCAGAGTGGCTGTACCACTTTTTCTACCTGCATAGTATGAGAGATCAAAGATGTCTGCATCTGTGCCAGCATTTGGCGGTATCACTATTTATTTTTTAAGCTATGCTGATAGGTATGTGGTGATGTCTCATTTTGGTTTTAATTTGTATTTTCTTATTGTGTTGTGGTATTAAACATCTTTTCATGGGCTTATGTTTAACCCTTATCATCTTCCATAAAAGGTGTTTTCATGCTTATTGCCTGTTTTCTAATTAGGTTGTTTGTTTACTCTTAAGAGTTCTTCACATAGTTCACACACAAAGGCTTTGTTATATAGGTGGTTTGCAAATACTTTCTCCTGGTCTGTAGTAGCTTGTCTTTTCATCCTCTTTACAAGGTTCATCATAGAACAAAAGTTTTAAAAGTTGATGAAGTTCAATTTATCATTTTTTTTTATTTTATGGATTGTGCTTTTGGTTTCATGTCTGGGACTTTTCAATAAGTCCTAGATTCTTAATATTTTCTCCTATTTCTTCTAGAAGTCTTATAATTTTGGCCAGGTACAGTGGCTCACGCCTGTAATCTCAACACTTTGGGAGGCCTGGCAGGCAGATCACGAGGTCAGGAGTTCAATACCAGCCTGGCCAACATGTAAAACCTGTCTCTACTAAAAACACAAAAAATTAGCCTGGCATGGTGGTGTGCATCTGTAATCCCAGCTACTTGGGAGGCTGAGGCAGGAGAATTGTTTGAACCTGGAAGGCGGAGGCTGCAGTGAGCCAAGATCACGCCACTGTACTCCAGCCTGGGTGATCAAGACTCTGTCTCAAAAAAAAAAAAAAAAAAAAAAGAAAAAAAAAAAAGTTTTGTTGTTTTACATTGCACATTTAAATATTTAATCCATTTTGAGTTAATTTTGTATAAAGTGCAAGGTTTAGGTTTAATTTTTGACTATGGATATTCAGATGCTCAAGCAGCACTGCTGAAAAGACTATCTTTTCTTCATTGGATTGTTTTGCACCTTTGTAAAAATATATATATATATATAATAATCTGTTGGCCATACTATGTGAGACTGTTTCTGTGTTTCTATCTTGTTTCATTAATCTAGGTTGGATGTCCCTCTGCCTGTAATATGATTTTGATTACTGTATCTTGAAATTGAGTAGAGTGATCTTTTCCACCTAGTAATTTTTTCAGAATCATTTTAGGTATTCTAGTTTCTTCATCTTTTTATTATAAATTATAGAATAATCTTATCTATATCTACAAAACATATTGCTGAAATTTTGAAGAAATTGCATTATATCAGTTGGAGAGAGAATTCACTTCTTTAATATGCTGAGTCTTCCAATCTATAAACATGTTATGTCTCTCCACTTACTTAGATCTTTGATTTATTAGCATTTTATAATTTTCATTATATAAGTCTTTAACATGTTTTGTTAGATTATACCTAGGTATTTCTTTTTCTTGAGTACTTTTAAATGTTTCTGGTATCTCAATCCATTTGTGCTGCCACAACAAAATACCTAGGACTGAGTAATTTATAAAGAATAGAAATTTATTTCCTCACAGTTCTGGATGCTGGAAAGTCCAATTATCAAGGTGCCAGCAGGTTCAGAGTCTGGTGAGGGCCAAGTTTCTGCTTCCAACATGGTACCTTGACTGCTGTGCTGTGTCCTCACATGACAGAAAGGATGGAAAGTCAAATGGGGCTAAACTCATTCTGTCAGACTTTTTTTATAAGGAACTAATCCCAGCCGTGATCGCAGAGTCTCCATGGCCTAATTGTCTCCTAAAGGTCCGCCTTTAATATTGTTGAGCTAGGGATTAAGTTTCAACATGAATTCTGGAAGGGACATAAGTACTAAAATCATAGCAATTGAATTTTTAATTTTGGTTTTCACGTATACATTACTAGGATACAGAAATACAATTGTTTTTTGTCTGCTGATTTTATCCTGTAATCTCGCTAAGCTCATTTATTAGTTCTAGGAGTTTCTGGTAGGTTCTTTGGGATTTTCTAGGTATACTTTATGCCATTTACAAAATCAGGTGGTTGTATCCTTTTTCTTTCTCATCTCTATACCTTTCATTTTCTATTTTGCTTTTTCTTTGCTGGCTAGAACTTCCATTTGTCAAATTAAGAATAGTGAGAGTGAACATCTCTGCTTTGTTCCTGATCTTGCTGGAAAAGCATTCAGTCTTTCACTGTTAGGTATGACATTATCTGCAAAGAGTTTTTTATTGTAGATATTATTTTTCAACTTAAGGAAGTTCTATTCCTAATTTTCCATATGTTTTTTTTTTATCATGAATAGGTGTTGGACTTTGAAAAATGCTTTTTTTTTTTTTTATTGATTGGTATGCTTGGGTGATTTTTCTTTATTAGCTAGTTTAGTGGATTACATCGTTTGTTTAAAAAACTATTTTTAAAATAAGATAAAGGCTAACTGTATTCCCCTCTTCTGTTCCTTCTCTATCTTTTTCTCCAAGTCTTGATTTTCTTCCCTTTATTGATATGAGTCAATAAAAGATCATGCCTGTCCCTGCCTGCTGCTTCACATCTTATTTTCTCTTCCCTTACCTTAACTATTGCTTCTCTCTCTCTCCATCTTCTTCCCATTGCAGTTTATCCACTGGAGTGTGGAGTCCAGACTGTTACCTTTTTCCCCAAAATTGGCTTAAAAAACTTTATTATTACTCTATCCAATCAAGATGACTACAGCTCCATTAGCAAAGCACATTGAGCCCTTCTGTTCCATCCACATTTCTGTCCAGCGGCACCAATGAACTCTCACACTATTTCATGCTTCGGTCAAACCAGACTCATGGGACTGCACACCTCTCTGGAAGTTGATACGCTCTTTTCTCTCCCTGAAGTGCCTCAAAACCCCCTTCTCCTCTGGTATCCTTTATTTTTCCAGTCATAATTAGTCATTACTACACATATGCCTGCTCTTTGAGATTTTAAATTCTTCAAAAGCAAAGAATAGGTTATATTCATCTTGGTACTGCTAGAGTGCCTGTCAGAGTACCTGGCAATAGTATGAATAAACGCAGGTAACATTTTTTGAGTGCTTGCTATGTGACAGCTAGTTTTCTAAATACTTTGCAAGTGTTTTCTCATTTAGTCTTCATAATAGCCCCATGAGAGATATGTTATTATCATCTCTATTTTGTAAATGATGAAACTAAAAGCTAGTAAACCCAGGCAATCTAGCATTAGAACTTTTTACCAGGGGAACATACTGTTTGCCAATTACAAATACAATAAACCTTTATATACGAAAAAAATAAATGAATAAATGACATCTGTAAGGGTGACTATAAGTTTCTTAGAAAATAAAGAAAGCTTTATAGGAAAGAATTAATGGCAGCAGTATGTTTAGCTAAGATAATTCCAGGTATTTCTAAGTTATGTGGTATCCAAAAAATAGTAATGGGAGACTAGATTCAAACAAATCTGCATTCAAATTATTTGACACTTAATAGCTCAATGATCTTGTCAGGATTCCATAATTATTATAAGCCTTATTTTCCCTAACAGTAAAAAAGGGGATAGATTCGATGTCATTAATTTAGTGTAAAGATTCAATGAAAAAAATAAAAGCCAAAAGGCGTGATTAGCGCAGTTCCTGGACATCCCCTATCTCACATTTGCCTCCAGTCTTCTACATGTTTTCCAGGCACTCATGTAAATTCCTTGGACTGTCTTTCTCTCTGCCCCCATTTTTCATGGTGTTTTTTATCATTTTGTGCACAATTCCATGCAATAACTGTTCCTTTGACCAAATTCACCTAAACCTCAAAGTTCCTTGCTGATGAGCTTCTGTTTCTGACACAGTTGTCACCACCCTACCTATGGTCTATTTTGCTGAGAGTTGTCTTTCTGCCCTGCTTCTTAATCCTCTCATTCCCCGAAAGGTAAAGGCAAAACAAGCAAACAAAGATCTGATGCATCTGCAAGCATTATCTGAATTTAGGCATAAATAAGGACTTGGAAGAATGATTCACTATGTTACGTCACCTTAACTAGTGACTAGTACTGAAGTTAGGTTACTACTGATAAAGACTGGCAAGAACCCTGGGTCAGGATATATATTTGCCAGGCAACTTTTCTCTCCTAACTCATCTTTATTTACCCCTCTCATAATACAGCGTTCAAAGTCCACTTATTCTATATAGCCTTGTCACAGATTCATAACTACATTTAGCATCTCCCTTTTTTGAACCACTTCACATCTACCTCACTTACACCTGTATTGGAATATTATTCTATTTGTTTTACTTCCCTATTAAAATACATATTCTTGAGGGTTGTTTTATCACCTTTGTACCAGTTCAGTGCCTTGTGCAGTGTATTGCATGAGTACTCAGTTGGTTACAAGTCAATATTCACTCACTGAGTGAACCAGAAAGAAATTTTTTAGAATCTGACCTGAGGGTATAAAACTCCATGACTTGTGTGTAACCCATTAAAAAAATTATATAGAACTATGAAAGATATGTCTCTGTCCTATTATTCAAGGACAAGAGAAGAAACCAAAATGGTATGCTCTCTAAGTATTCTTTGTGTCACCCATGCACGCTTCAGACTTCCAGTAGGAGCCTTTTTTATAACTCTCAATGGGGAATTGGATACTTTATTAGGAGCAGCCAAAATCAAGGTGGATGAAGTGAGCAAGGCCTGGCTTATACTGTCTTTATGTTTCATTTTAATACACAATTGTATAGGCTTAGCTCCAGAACACACAAGCACTGAAGCAGAGGAAGACATTCATCTCCTTACTCTGTATCGTTAGTGCTGAAATGGCTTGCTTGTCCTAGCACGTAAGTACTACAGTGATGGATGTTTTCCAATCATATAGCCATCTAGAAGTCATAGACAGAATTTTGTCTTTCTTTTGGAAAAAAAAACTTCCTAGAAGTAAATTGGTCTTTCAAAGCCACCCTTCAGTGAGCATTTAATTAAAAGCTGTCTCACACTTTGTCTGTGGCTCCCAGGAACAGGGCTATATCAGCATTTCCATAGATTCTGTTTACACGGAGCTCACCAGGATAAAAACTTTGGCAATTTAATAATCTTCCACAGCTTCTAAGATGATCTTCTTCTGAACAAGCAGAATCAGTCTAGACAAATCAAATCCTTCTCTTTTTCTCTCTCTTCCTAATCTTCTTCCTTAAAGCCTAGAAACCTATTAAGTATGGTACTCAAGAATATAAATTCCTGTCTCTTTTCCATTTCCTATTATTTTCCTTCCTCACTGAAGTCTGCTGAATAAATAAATTCTATCTACCAAAAACTTATAGCTATGGTTTAAAAAAAAAAACCCTATACTTGGTGTATGCTGTTTAGTCATTCTGGAGGACATAGTTTGAGTATGGAGCATGCTTTTGTGAAATTAATGGGGGAAGAGTAGTGATGAAAATCAGCAAGACTGGAGTTGCCAAGCAAGGCTGTTTGACAGAAGAATGCTATTAAAGGAGACTGAAGACAGGTTCAAGTCTCTTTTCTCCTACTCAAAAATAAGGCTAATTTTAAAAACACTTTGCACTTCAGTTTTTTGTCTTTAAAAAAAGTGATCCAATTCTTTGCTCACTGCTCAAATATTTGTTCCACAGATCGAATCATGTTATTTTCCATGTCTCTTCAGCCATGAAATTGTATATCAACTATACCAATGAGGTAACTTATTAAACAAGGTCTGAGATAAAACTGATACTCACATGAAAACCTGAACAACAGGTATCTTAAGTTGAAAGGGAAACCTGAAAAAACAAACAAACAGAAAAAAAAAAAAAAAACACTTTTTTTTGTCATATCTTCTTATTTTCTTTTTCTGTTTCTCTATTTCCAGTCTCACTTTTGTTTCCCTGGCTTCTCTGTCATGCAGTGATCTTGGTGTGCTGGCCTCCACACTCTATACTAAGCACCTGTTTGACCCCATTAGTTATCTGATGCTCTTAGTTCCTCCACAGCTCCTGTTATCTAAACATATTCAATTTATTTTAATGGCTTTCTCCTCCACTTCTACACACTCACACACACACATGCACACACACACACACACACAGCCCCCATTTCTCAAGCCCTTATACTAAGGAGGGTTGATGCTAAATAAGAGCCAGGTACCCTAGCTAATGGCAAGTGGTGAGGAAGGTGAGGAATAAGGTCTAAAGCTGGCTGAGTGGGCTAGATTTATTCAGATGATGATTATCATTTTCTTAGAGGGATGCTACGGAGTTCTCAAGATTTGCTGTTGACTTGGGGGTGGGGAGCACATTTGCAGAACAGTTTGGGCATTTATAATCACAAAGTAACAGTTAATAAGACCTGCCTCTAAGACATGAAGATATGCATTTAATACCAACTTTCACTGAAATTCCTCAAAAAGGAAATATCACTTACTTGGGAATAGAGGATAATTTATCTGAATCATTCTAAGAATAAAAATAAAATTATTTTGAGAAATTCACAGACCTACTAGACTGAGAAGAGGAATGTATATTTTGCATTTGGAAAATGTTAAGTTATCAATAGAAACTTGGTCCCTGTTCCGTGTTATGATGAGCCAGGATTTTGGGTTTCAGTCATATACATTAGATACTTCACTGAAACTTTGACCTTCTAATTATTGACAAAGTTTATTGTCTAAACTTTGACAATAATGTTTCACTGTGTCTTTAAATAGGCTATTAAATTAGCCTACACGTATTCATGGTAACTTATTTCTCCTAACTTATTCATGTCTTTTATTTCCCACTATGAAATTTTTGATAGTATGATTAATGTTTTTGAGCTCCTCAAAAGATCTTATGGAGAAAAAAAACAAATTATTATTGATTCTTCATTCAAATACACACTGTATTTTATTTGGGTCATTGTTTCATGTAGTATTATTATGTATTATTGTTTCAGAGCTTGTTAGTAGGCCACATGCAAGGTAGTGATCAACGGCTCAATGTCAGCCTTGGAGGGTGTATTGAATAATTTTTTTCCATAAGTCAGCATTAGTCTTGATTCTAATTAACATTTTCAGTGTTGATTTGAAGTATGGAATAGGGAGCAAGCTTATTAAATATGCAGATTACTCTGCATTGAGTAGGGGTGCCTATTGACTACAACTACACTGTAAGAATGTATAAGGACCTTGACAAATTAAACAAGGTGATTAGAGTACGATGAAGTTTAATAGGGCAAATAGGTGATAATTCGCTCAGAGATGGGAGAAACAATCTGTGTGTGTATATTTGTGTATGTCTATGATAGTTTCAGCTTAAACCATCTGTCAATTATAAATTTGCAAGGTGGCATTAATGTTCATTTTAAAATCATGACATCATTAAAATGATCAGAGTCACCTAACAGCATGTAAGTTGTTTAAGCCTTTTAAAGATTACCATGACCTACTTAGAAGGTTCACAAATTATACAAAAACTATAATACAAGAGAAACAAAAAGGCTTAGTTTATAACAGCATAAAAAATGGAAGTAATATATCTTATGGATAACAACTAAAAGATTTTAGTATTTAATTTGACAAAGAGAAGGCTAAAGGAGGAAAATGAAAAAGAAGTGTTTTATTTCATAGAGAAATATTGTAATAGAGGTAGTATTCAGGTATTGTCCATTTTCATTGAGAACAAAATCGTGTTTTCTGTGAAACATGAGATTTTGGAGCTAAACACAAGGACTCCCTTGTGTTAAGTTTTCTAAGTCACTAGATTTTCATATAAAAAAACCTGAAGTCAGTTTTAGAGGCTGGCTCATGTGCCTTAAGATACCTAATCATATTATGTAATGCCTCTAGTAACTCTTTAAACTCTCTGTTATTACGATTGTTTTTGAATGTTTGTGTTAACACCATTTAAAAATCTGATTCTTCCAGAGAAATTAATGGGAATTAGTGAAGTCCTTCCTGAATTTTCAAGGATATAGGAATATGAATATCCCCTATTTCACTGTTGAAGTCTATTGCATTATTCAAGGGTATCATCTTAACATAAATTTTACGATCAGCCTGTAATCAATGGTAATGTAGTAAAATGCTGGCCATGAAATTTAAGATAATTTCATATTTCTTTTTAGTATCTTGAGGTAAATAAGTATTGAAGCTTTTTCATGATATATAAAAAAGAAGCTATCCATGTACAGGAAAACTGGAGGGTAATTGAATGTACAGAATACTAGGACCATTGATGGTGAAGTTTTACTTAATATATATTATATTTTTCATTATGTGTCATACACATATATTAAATATATCTAAAATAGTCTTTCATGATATATATATATATATGTATATGTACCAAATATTTGTTTATTAACTAATTGCCATTTAGAATAGAGAAAAGGATCATAAATGATACTTCTGTCAACACTGTCAGGGTTTTGAGGTTTGTGTTAGAAAAATACAGTGTCTGCCACATTTTAGGATTCATGATGTGACACAATTAATTTACAGCTTGTAATGTGGGTCAAGAAGTCAGACAAGTCAGCCAGATTTTCAGATGACTATTCTCCTGCATTTGTATAACACCATCATTTCGGAGAGAGTTTAACAATCATTTTTAATGGCCATAGCCAACTACGGAAGGACATGCAGCATTTCCGTCTTCTCTTAGATTCTCTAAAACGACCTGCTATGTTCACAAGTTTGAACTATTAAGTGTGTATGGAAAGTCCAGATCTTTTTAAAAGCAAGAGGATGTTCCCCTAAGGAGTCCATGACAACCACCTTTCCCAAGGGTATCTACTTTACATATACTTACAGTTTTACCTATGGCCATCCTGTCTCTACCATATGGGTAGAGGTGACCCAGACTCCTTTTGAGGGCAGAGAGTGCAGAAAATCTTCCCAAGTCTGTCAGCAAAGACTTCAGTGTCATCTGCTGGGCTGTAATCCCCGCACCTTGTAATCCCCGCACCTTGTAATCCCCGCACCTTGTAATCCAATCTACCACGGGAGGACCATGTTCTGAAAGGTAGAGGTGCCCTTCTCATGATATTGCTGCATACTTTTTCTAGACCAAGCACCCTTTACATTCTGGTGGCTATTTAAACAGTTCTAAAAGATAAAAAATTTAATAGGCATTCTAAAGGAGTTCAAAGCAGAAGGACCTGAAGCTGTCTTTTATATAATGTATTCCGTTGTGTGACATGAGGAAGGTCAGGGGGAAGATGAAAGATTCAGGACAGGAGTGGGGAGAGAGACAGAACGAAGGGAGTAGAAAAGGCTACATCATTTAGACTTTATTTGAATATTTCACATGGACATGCTCATCTCGTGACCCTCTGTTCCTCTGTGGCGCCTCTTATAAAACACCCTCTCCATCTGGAATGATGCTTCATTTGAGAAATCCTCTCAGTTTCCAAAAATGGAGTCCTAACTCTCTACTTTGCCTGGTATCATTCTACCTTATTGGCCTCAGACCTCAGCTGGCTCCTTCAAAGGCTTCTGCTATGTTGAGGAGGAAAAGACTCTGGCACCGTAAGAGGAAGGAAGACACAGGCACTTCGGTGCTGGTACATTCTCTCCATTAGAGATCGCTGTCTCTGGGTTGCTCTTGAATTACTCCATACCATGAGGAATATTTTTAGGCTATACAATCTAATCTCCTATGAGAGAACCCTATGCCTTCCATTAACATGACCTTCACATTAATCTTTTTAAAAATAAAAACCTAGTGTTAATAGGCTAAAAAGTCTGCTGTACCTGCTTTCATTAAATAAGGACACCCCTTCAGGCACTAAAAATAGCTTTCACTGAACTCTTAATTATGGACCAAACCATCTGAAAAACATCAGGAGTCCTTTTTTATCCCACCATACACTCTTGATATCTTTATATTTCATCACACTTTGCAAGCTTGTGTAAGAGGTAATTAAAAAAACTTTACTAAGAACAAGGAGCTACCAAGATAGGAATGTGGCTTCTCAAAGAACAGGTGGTCATTGACTATGCCACAAATAGGAAGATGGAATAAGCCTTCCACCTTCCATAGAACATACATACCCTCTTTCCTCCTCTTTATCTAAATATTCAACCAGGAAAAAAAATCCCCTGTAATAAATCTCAACATTATCAAAGGTGACTGTCCTCTCCTTGTTCTGCTGCATATCTCTTCTTTAGCTACTAAAATGAATTCTTTTATATATTTATAAGCATTTCAATTGACAGAGGTACTTAAGCAATTTTCTTCACCATTTCACTTTGCTTCCAATATTTCAGTCAAAAATCACTCAGTCCATGTATTTTTTATCTTCTCTCTGTCTGCACTGCTCAGCTAAGTAACTCTTTCAGGAACAGACATTCTACTTTGTACCAGGTCCTATATCTACCAGAATCGTGGACTATACCCTAAGCTTTTAGAATACATTTTTTTCAACCTAATTGTTTAGGTTTTCTTTTTATTTGATTTGCCTCTGAATTTATTTATTTTACATATGTGGCAAAATATTTTGGCAGGCAATTCACTGGAGGTTCTATAAAGCTTTTCCAGCTGATTATGTCACAGAGGAAATTGCCAAATATTCCTTTAAAAAGGCTTTTAGGTTTTTTTGTTTTGTTTTTGATTGTTTAACTACAAATACTTCTGGCCATGATTAGTCAGCTATAGAATGGCTAACAATACATAGTTAAAATGTGATTTTTATGCCATACTATTTTCAGGGGAATGCTTACTTCTCAAAGTGAAATATTGTTCTAGTAAAGATGACCACCGTAAAACACGTAAGTCTTATTGACTGCTGACTGTTTTCCAGACCCTGGGGTAGATCTAGATTTCAAATATGAAGTTTTTAAAAAATCATGGGAACTAGCAATGTATATTCTGATGAGGTAAATAAACAAGTACAATTCCTAAACACAATGCTAAAATGTGAACATAGTCCAAGTGTTAGAAGAGCACTGAAGAGACAGTGAAGTTTCATGTTGAAAGGAAGGAATTCTCAAGGTAGACAGAAGAATATTATGCCAGGAAGACACCTACCAAGACATGCACCTGTGATGCAGCCAGGAATGAGAAAATGGTGTTTGGCTCATACTGTAAAATAAGTGAGGCAAAGGGCTGTTTCTGAGAACAGAAATAGAAAACACGTAAGCCAAATTTTGGAAGGAATTTGAAGGCTAAGGAATTTAAACTAATTACTAAGAAAAGTGTCACAAACAATATCTAATTCAAACCTCAAGATACCTTAATATAAAAGTATTATTTCTCCTGCCCAATAGAGAAAGACATTGCATTTTAAAGAAGTTTGAATAATTTTACCAAATATTGAAACACAGATATTTATGTCTTCACAATTCATGCTTTTAGAAACTAAGAGTTTGCCCAGTGCTGGGCTGTTGGCAGTGTTTCTCAGGGTTGGCCTGCCTTACTCAACCACCCAAATCCTGGCATATTAGTTGTTTTTTGTTTGTTTGTTTGTTTGCTTGTTTTTTGAGATGGAGCTTCATTCTTGTTGCCCAGGCTGGAGACCAATGAAGCGATCTTGGCTCACTGCAACGTCTGCCTCCTGGGTTCAAGCAATTCTCCTGCCTCAGCCTCCCAAGTAGCTGGGATTACAGGCATGTGTGACCACACCCAGCTAATTTTGTATTTTTAGTAGAGATGGGGTTTCTCCCTGTTGGTCAGGCTGGTCTGAAACTCGTGACCTCAGGTGATCCACCCTCCTCAGCCTCTCAAAGTACTGGGATTACAGGTGCAAGCCACCTCACCCAGCCTAGTTGTTCTTTTAAGTGCTACATTTTGGATCACTTTTTATGCTGAAAAACTTGTCACTGCACTTCAAAGGACAGCTCTCAGCTGCTACAACCAATGGACAGGCAGACTCTTTATGGCTGCTAATGAGCTCTCCCGGCTGTAACAGTATCTGTCTTTTGACAGTTGCTGAAATCAGCATCCAAAGGGGAAAACTAGGAAGAGAAGGGTTGGGGGACCCTAAACTGACTTGGAAGATGTTTGTTATATACTCCTATTTGTCTCTTTTCCACTGTCAGCCCTTTTGCCTGAAGCATATCGTGCCTATCCTATCAGCCACGTTCCATTTTTCTCCCTCTGAAGAAAAATCTCTTCTGATGTGATGACTTAAGTTGACTTGTTCCATCCCATAAAAAAATGGGATTAGACTTACAATTCCCCAAAGCCAGGCTGGCAGGTCAGTCTTGTCAGTTGTTGGTGAGCACACCACACAACCAGGCTAAATATAGTTTTACATCTTAAGAAGATGGAGATGGGACAGAGAGGTTTATGAGAATTATTAAAGTTTTATTTGGATGGTAACATCTACTCTCTTGTTAAAGGAAAATAAGAAAAGAATATGAGTGAAAGGTTACCACAGAGTGGTTAGGGATTAGATTTTTTAAAGAACAGTTGACAGTTTTAGAGATATATTTTTAGCAACATATTCAATATAACATTATTTAATTAATATAAAGTCATATAAATGTCCCAAAGAGTTTGCTTTGAAGAAATTGATGACCATTTAGTAACATAAAGTCGCACAATCTCATCCTTGGAAGGGAAATTATACATTATTTATTCTACTTAAATGCATGAATTCTTCTTTAACAATATTTATAAAGAATTACCTGACTGCCGGAAGAGGGAGAACTTCCACAAAAAATGCCAATAGAAATAATTTAATGAAAGCATTGTAAAAGGAGGAATCATCATATCATAATCTTTGTAAAAAACAGTAGATAACCCAATCAAATACTGATTTGACAGATATGCTTGACTTTAAAAATCTAACCCACTCAGTGTTAAAGCTGTGCTATCAGATAGATCTAATATCAGAGTGTAACATATAAAAAAATTAATTCAATTTTTTTCATTGTTTATTTTTATTTTTTTTCTTTGAGATGGAGTCCCTCTCTGTTGCCCAAACCGAAGTGCAGTGGCACAGTCTCTGCTCACTGCAACCTCTGCCTCCTAGGTTCAAGTGATTCCCCCGTCTCAGCCTCCTAATTAGCTGGGATTTCAGGTGTGCACCATCACACCCAACTAATTTTCATATTTTTAGTAGAAACAGGGCTTCACCATGTTGGCCAAGCTGGTCTCAGTCTCCTGAACTCAAGTGATTCACCTGCTTCAGCCTCCCAAAGTGCTTTACAGGCATGAACCACTGAGCCTAGCACAAAATTAATTTTATATGCTTGAAAAGGGTTCCAGTGTTTATTTTCTCATAGCAAGAGTTTTACAGCAACCTAAAGCCACTCAAATTTTAAAATTTTTAATTGCCCTAAATTACACAGTTCCTCGGTAATTACACTGTTCATACAAATAACTAAATATCACTTACCTGTAAGCTGCCAGTATTGTCCAGTACCCACAGGTTGATTCTTGTTTGATCAGAGAGCAGCAGCAGGAATAAAAGAATAATCTCAGTCAAGTGCTGAGAAGATAAGGCTGATTTGAGCAGCAAAGGATTTGTTTTCTTTTATCATCCACCACTTAGAGCTATAGACACTCATTTTTTACTGTGCACATGAGTGAGTGTGGGTTTTAGAGGAGAGCTCAAGTTTAATGGATTCTCAGAGTGACTGTTCACTGAGTTTTATGTGAATATATGTGGCTAAGTAGAAAAATGGAGTATGGTATGAGTTATACATAGTATGTTCACAACAGATTACTCTGGAGTACTATAGATTCCCCCCTATTTTTTATTTTTTTTTTTTTTTTGAGACAGAGTTTTGCTCTTGTCGCCCAGGCTGGAGTGCAGTGGTGCGATCTCAGTTCACTGCAACCTCCGTCTCCTGGGTTCAAGAGATTCTCCTAACTCAGGCTCCCAAGTAGCTGGGATTGCAGCTGGAGTGCAGTGGTGCAATCTCAGCTCATTGCAACCTCCATCTCCTGGGTTCAAGAGATTCTCCTAACTCAGGCTCCCAAGTAGCTGGCAGGCACCATGACTGGCTAATTTTTTTCATATTTTTATTAGAGACAGGGTTTTGCCATGTTGGCCAGGCTGGTCTCTAATGCTTGACCTCAGGTGATCCACCTGGCTCAGCCTCACAAAGTGCTGGGATTACAGACATGAGCCACTGCTCCTGGCCAATTTTCCCATTCCTTCCATCACCTGAGAAAATGTCTATTGTTAAAAAAGAAGTTCTGGCTGAGCATTGTGGCTCATGCCTGTAATCCCAGCACTTTGGGAGGCCAAGGTGGGTGGATCACGAGGTCAGGAGTTGAAGACCAACCTGACCAAGATGGTGAAACCCTGTATCTACTGAAAATACAAAAATTAGCTGGGCACAGTGGCAGGTTCCTGTAATCCCAGCTGTATGGGAGGCTGAGGCAGGAGAATCACTTAAACCCGGGTGGCGGAGATTGCAGTGACCCAAGATAGCACCACTGCACTCCAGTCTGGGCAACAGAGTAAGGCTCCAACTCAAAAAAAAAAAAAGAAAGAAAAGAAAAAAGAAAAGAAAAAGAAAAAGAAATGTCAGTATTTGCCATGGTAAAATAATGTATATATTAGGTGCCTATTAATCATTCTATGGTTGTTATCCATTTTAAAACAATGATAGAGCATGTCTAAATAATATGCCCTCTGATTTCGACCTTCAGATACAATTTTCTGAAGATTACCATTTGTTAAATAACCAATAGCCTCTAAAGGAAATAACAATATTTCCTTTAGAGGCTGATAATATAGGCTACAGAATTTCTACTAATCTTATTCTAAACTCTTCTTAGTATGAAAGTAGCAAAGTGACCACTTGTAATTGTCACTCCCTTTCCATGCTGGGCTCCTGAAATGGCCTTTTCATTCTGTGATAAGCTATTTGTGTTCACTTCATTTTGCTTCAACTTCATTTTATTTTTGTCATCTTTGGTGCTACCTTAGTGTACTGTAATGGAACATGCTGAATCAAACGACCTGTAATTTTTATTGCAAACATGTCTCAAGGCAAATTTATAAGTTGCACTTGATGTCAGAAACTACTAGAGGGAACAGGCCTTTGTTCAAAATTACAAGATGCTCTGCCATTCTAAACTCGAAGTATGTTGAATATAAACTGCCTTTTTTGTAACACCAGCAACTTCACATAGGCAATACATTAAGATATTCCTTTAAAAATTTATTGTGTACCAAACAACTTTGCCGGCTAAACTATGTTTAGTTGGTTAATACTGTTTGTATTAACCAACTAAAGAGTTTTTGTTAAAACTCTTTATTATCAGAACGTAAAGCTAACATTTAAGGTAAAGCTATGTGATGGAAAACTGCCTGTATTAAAGGTCTTAACATTTTATTTTAGCCTTCTTTTCATGGAAGTCTAAGAAAGAGCACTAATTTGTCTAGCAGCATTTAACCAGGGTGACTCTTTGGGCAAATCATTTTTATATTTAGATGAAGGCGTTGAAAACAACTACAGTACTCTAAACTGTGATCTCACCTCCATTAAATTGAAACCTTCTGATAGTTATAGTTGAGTTTGGTTGCTAGTACTACCAGACACTATGATAGTACTAGCAAGTGTCTGGTAGTACTAACTCTATGGGGCCCTAGAGTCAGACAGCTCATCTTGCACTGGTAAGGTGTCTGGTGTCCTGCAATGTGGGCTTTCTCCATCCATAGACCTGCAGGTTCTAGACAGTGCTGTGTGCAACTATCTGGCCTTCACCTTTCTATTTATAGAAACTTAACAAACAAACCGGGCGCGGTGGCTCAAGCCTGTAATCCCAGCACTTTGGGAGGCCGAGGCGGGTGGATCACGAGGTCAAGAGATCGAGACCATCCCGGTCAACATGGTGAAACCCCGTCTCTACTAAAAATACAAAAAATTAGCTGAGTATGGTGGCGCGTGCCTGTAATCCCAGCTACTCAGGAGGCTGAGGCAGGAGAATTGCCTGAACCCAGGAGGCGGAGGTTGCAGTGAGCCGAGATCGCGCCATTGCACTCCAGCCTGGGTAACAAGAAGGAGACTCCGTCTCAAAAAAAAAAAAAAAAAAAAAGAAACTTAACAAACAAGTACTGTTGTTGTAACCTGTGTAGATATATTTCATGTTTTCTTCCTGTGTTACCACTTTTGGGTATCCCCCATTAAACGGGAGGATATATGTTAAAAAATGTTCATGTTTTTGATACAGTCGTACTGATACTACTGAAAACAGCAGTAAATTGCTCTCTTGAAACAAAATTTTTGTTATAATATATGAAGAGAATTATGGTATGTCCCACAAGTAAATGCCCACTCACTTTGGTATTCAGTTGCATCCTAGCTCTATATTGCTCATTTTACTCTTGCTTTTGCCCTCAATTACTCATTTACATTATCACTTTAGTTTACCTTTTACAAATAGAATTTGTTCAATAGTTTTAGAATATTCCAGAAAATTCCAGAATTACACATTCTCTTCAAATAGGATGGTTTAAATTCATTATTTTATGCAATAGATGTGTAGAGCAAAAAGGAATTATCATGACAGTTTCCATGGAGTAAATAATATACATCAACAACACAAAACTCAGTAAAATGCAGATTAAGTTTTGCTGAAAGTTACTATTAGAAATTGGCACAAATACTCCTCTAACAAACATGGCCCATAATGTATTATTTCCAACACAGTTTTGTACATGATGGAGATTAGTGTACTGCAAGAATATTCCCAGTGTTTTTACCTAATGCTAGTGTTGGTTGAAAGATCCTCAGGAAATCATTAGCAAACTCCATCTAGAAACAAATCAAAAGATCAGAGATAAACATTACATGACATTCATGGCTCATGGTTGTAGAGAGTTCTGTGAGCATTCATTCTTGTTCGAAGTACAGTGTATGTGTTTCAGAGCATCTGCTCCCATTCCCAAAAATTAGTTGTAACTGTGCCAGCATCTGATTTTAACACTATGCCAGAGACACAATATTTGTCCTTAAATGTCAGTCATTAGAGTTGGGCACCTACACACTACACAAATCCTGTGAGTTCCAGTGGAATGATAAATGACTGGTTCTTTAAGCTGGAAAATATAGAGGAACTCAGAAACTCAATGGAGGAAAATCATCAACCAATTTGGAGATAGATAACCTGGGACAAATAGATACTATCTGTAACTCAAAAGATTGGCTTAAAAATCTTGGATTATTATTCTGAATATGTTTTCAGCTTTCCAGAAACATGAAATGTATTCTAATCCAAATAGAAAGCACTCCTCCCACCTCCACACTACACACACACAAACACACACACTGATAGAGCAAATATAGCCAAAGAAATATAGAAATAAGTACCAGCATCTTGCATGGAAATACTATGGTCTTTGGGGCTGGACAGACCCACATTTGAATTTTAGCTCTCACACTCACTGACTGTGCCACGCTGATCAAGTCACTTATTCTCTCAACCTAAGTCTCCTCATCTTTAAAATAGGTCAAATAATTTTTTATGTGAGGCATTTCCATTAGGATAATGTCTATCAATTATCTAAGATGGATGTATTCAATAAATAATGACTATCCTAACTACTAATTTTTAAGCTTACATTTGACTTCAAAACATGGTGCTTATGTAAATTCTATAATTTTATAAAAATATCTTGCGACCTAAAGGAATGTAGACCTAATGCTTATAACATATTGAAATTTTTAAAATTACCTAATTATTATATGATTATCTGGCAGTCTAATGTAACTTGCCTTTGATGGAATTGCTAGCTTTTCCCCTGTGAAGCTTCACCAAAAAAAAGCATTGCATTACCGCTAGAAATTTTCACCATTCCTTCAATAATAATTTTGTGTTCTCATTATTTGTATCAATGCCATATACCCTAATAGCTGTCTTTTTCTTACACATTATATCCTAATATGAGGAAACAAAAAAATGAGAAATGCATTTGATACATGTTTCTACACATATTGCTTTTTCTCCTTTTGACTTTATTCCCACTTGAAAATATTCAGTACTCTCTTTTGTCTCTCTTTTCTCCCAATAATCAAGGTCTCTCCAGGACCTTTCCAAGCAAACAGAAATCCCTTACGGCACAGTCCTGGACTCTGCAGTATATGAGCATGTCCGCATGAAAGGATTGAATCCTTTTGAGAGGGACAGCATGTATTCCCAAATGTGGCGGATGATCAACAGAAGCAATGGATCAGAGAACAATGTTCTGGAGTCCCAAGCAGGCATTCAAAAGGTACTGTCCATGGTTCTCCATTAATAGTCCTTACCATTTTGTGTCCCATGCTGGGATTGCAAAGTTGAGATTTGTTTATTTATTTATTTTATTTTATTTTATTGCATTTTAGGTTTTGGGTTACATGTGAAGAACATGCAGAATTGTTGCATAGGTACACACATGGCAGTGTGGTTTGCTGCCTTCCTTCCCCTCACCTGTATCTGTCATTTCTCCCCATGCTATCTCTTCCCACCTCCCCACCCCCGTCCCTCCCCCATTTCCCCCCAATGGACCCCAGTATGTAGTGCTCCCCTCCCTGTGTCCATGTGTTCTCATGGTTCAACACCCACCTATGAGTGAGAACATGTGGTGTTTGATTTTCTGTTCTTGTGTCAGTTTGCTGAGAATGATGGTTTCCAGGTTCATCCATATCCCTACAAAGGACACGAACTCATCGTTTTTGATGGCTGCGTAATATTCCATGGTGTATATGTACCACATTTTCCCTATCCAGTCTATCGTCGATGGGCATTTGGGTTGGCTCCAGGTCTTTGCTATTGTAAACAGTGCTGCAATGAACATTCGTGTGCACATGTCCTTATAGTAGAATGATTTATAATCCTTTGGATATAATCCCAGTAATGGGATTGCTGGGTCAAATGGGATTTCTATTTTTAGGTCATTGAGGAATCGCCATACTGTCTTCCACAATGGTTGAATTAATTTACACTCCCACCAACAGTATAAAAGTGTTCCTATTTCTCCATATCCTCTCCAGCATCTGTTGTCTCCAGATTTTTTCATGATCGCCATTCTAACTGGTGTGAGATGGTATCTCAATGTGGTTTTGATTTGCATTTCTCTAATGACCAGTGATGATGAGCATTTTTTCATATGTTTACTGGCCTCCTGTATATCTTCTTTTGTAAAGTGTCTGTTCATATCCTTCACCTATTTTTGAATAGGCTTGTTTGTTTTTTTTCTTGTAGATCTGTTTTAGTTCTTTGTAAATTCTTGTAGATCTGTTTTAGTTCTTTATAAAATCAGCCCCTTGTCAGATGGGTAGACTGCAACAATTTTTTCCCATTCTCTTGGTTGCCGATTCACTCTACTGACTGTTTCTTTTGCCGTGTAGGAGCTGTGGAGTTTGATTAGGTCCCATTTGTCTATTTTGGCTTTTGTTGCCATTGCTTTTGGCGTTTTGGTCATGAAGTCCTTGCCTATGCGTATGCCCTGAATGGTTTTGCCTAGATTTTCTTCTGGGATTTTTATGGTGTTAGGTCTGATGTTTAAGTCTTTAATCCATCTGGAGTTAATTTTGGTGTAAGGTGTCAGGAAGGGGTCCTGTTTCTGCTTTCTGCACGTGGCTAGCTGGTTTTCCCAACACCATTATTAAACAGGGAATCCTTTCCCCATTGCTTGTTTTTGTCAGGTTTGTCGAAGATCGGATGGTTGTAGATATGTTGTACAGAGAATTTCCTGTTAGATTACATCTTATATTGATTTAAAGAAGATTTTTTAAATGACTCATGGCACCAGTAGAGGGAATTCAAAGTCCTCTGTAGTGTACTTAACAGATCAGTTTTCCATTTGAATTCCAAAATCAAATACACTCCCTGGTATTTTGTTCAGAAAAGGGTTAAGGACTTAACAAACATGAAGTCTAAAAAAGTTTTCACAAATCCCATTCCAAATATCATTCAAGTCATCTGATGCTTTTAAATGACTCAAGTTATTTTCTACACTGCACTTGTTTTTAGATTAAATCGTTATCTTTAGTTGTGGTTATGTGAAGCTATCTAAAAGGAAAAGTTAATCTTGTCAACAAATAAGGTTCCTACAGATGTCTGTTTCTATTTCCAAATGGGAAAATCTTTATTTACATCTTATTTTTCTATAACTATCTATATTAAAAAGGCATAGAAAGACTGTTTTTCCATTATGTGAAAACCTTAAAGCTATTTTTACTCTGAGCTGCAGTTTATAAACATATATACAGAAGCATTTCAAACCCTATCAACCTCTATAAGAGAACTGACTTTTTTTCTTAAAATTATCTCTAGTGACTAGACTAGTGAAAACCATTGTTGACATTTAATAAATAATCATGGAATGTAGACAAATGTCAGTAATAACAGCAATAGTGGTATACATTTTTTTCTCTCTGATCTTCTACTGCAGAATAATTTGGACTCCAAGTCTGTGTTTCCTGTTCTAATGTCAAACAATAATATCATGCTAGAGGATATTTTGAGGATTATAAAAATTATTCTGCCATTGTTTCCAGCGTTATTCTCTGCTTTTTCATCTGACACCTTTTGTCTGCTGCTGCTAATACTATGGGCCCCTAGAGTTAGACTAGTAATTCTTGCAGTCACCATATTGATATCATGCTTCTGAGAGCTGATGATGGTAACATAAACCTTTCTCCAAGTATTAATGATGTTTTTAAGGAAGTGAATGTCCTGGAGATGTTAGCCCAGGCCTCTAACTTCTTGGCCCTTATTACACTCCATTTTCTGGGGTTCAGTTATTGATTCTAAAATATTTCCTTCTTGGCTTTCTCAAGAGAACCATTGTCTTCTGGAGGTTCAACATGGTGTCTCCCAGTTAATGGGGTTTGGGGTGGGGGGTCAGGGTGGATCCAGGTAGGAGAATGAACATGTATTTGGGGGGAAAGGAGGAGGAGGGTAGACATTTTAAGGCTTACTAGGTACTCATAGCATGGTAATGAGTTTGTGTTCAGAGTATGTATACGGCATGGCTTTGAGAATGACTTATTTTCCTTTATATTATTTGTTAAAAAGAGATTTGAGTTTTTCGATGATGAGTGTAAATAGAAATGTACAGTTCATATTTCTATTCCATTTTAGGAGCCAAAGCTCCTCATGCCTTATAAACTCATTATATACGGTATTACTCCAGAGAAATTTCATCTTCTTTTCTCTCATCAGCATGGTCTTGATGGACATATCAAACTGGGTTTATATCCAGCTTATTTTTAAAATAAAATGTATAAATATAACTAGTTACTTAAAATTTCTGAGCCTTAGGAGTTTCATCATGAAGATAAGAATCCTGTCTCACACAGTTTTTGTCAAGATTAAATAAGATACTGTATGTAAAGCATCAATAAGTAGTAAGAGTAGAGCCATAAACCTGTCTTACAAGGTGGCCCTGAAGATTACCTGGGATAGTGTATATGTGAGCAATTTATAATTATAAAACTTGATCATTTAATATTTTCTAATCTTAATGTGTAATTGTGACACAATAAAATGAAGACGCAATAAAAGAAGTAGAAAATAATTTCTGTTCTTTGTTAGTCCATTGATAAAGTGCCTAATGAGTTTGAAACTGCAAATGAAGTCCTCAAATATCTATTATACCATATTTATTCAATTTTCTGATTTACTAGAGGGGTTGTGGAAAATGCCCTTCTGAGTGAATTTATAATAGCAAATATCTAAGTGAAATTTGTCCTGCATATTTCTTTCAACCCAAATTAGAAACAGCTGACAATCGATTAGACAGAGAGCAGCTAATAATAATAAGATGTATTTTGGTTTGAGTTTGCAAGGTCTTGGCCAGCTTCTGTTAAAAAACAAAACAACCAACAAACAAATAATAACCTTTTCACCTGCTAAAGTTCACTGGAGTTTCATGAAATTGAGAACTATGACACATGAAATGTGGTGGTGGATTCTTCTTCAAGCAATGCATCTTGAACATTTCAACAGAAGCTTTTTATTCTCTGTCATGGATTTCTAATTCGTACAGGCAGACAAGATGTCAGAGGTCTTTGAGGCCAACATTCACAAAAGGCCAAACTTCTTCTATAATATCTTTGGCATGAATCCATATATATAGCAACTATCTTCCAGGAAAGCCTGCATCAGTGATAAAAACAATCCTCACAATCCATAACTTTAAATAGATTCGATTAATGTCTCAGTCTGTGCTTGTTCTGAATTGTGTTACCAGTCTCATTAAGTTTCTCTTACTCGAAGGTAGATACTGATCTCATCTGCCATCTTCATTTGGCTTTTACCAAGTAGATGAGTTCTGATTTGGTATCCTTGGAAGACATTCACCTGTATCAAACTACCCTAAGTAAATGAAACAAAGTTGTTTCTGCCTTGCTCTACTCAAGACCTTTTGCATAAGTAGAAAAAAATAGGATTTGTAAAATGCAACTGATTTTTTGTGCATTCATTCAACAATTATATATTGAGCACCATATATGTATCAAACAGTACATTAGTCACTGGGATGGATAGAAATGAAAATAAGTGTCTTCATGGAGTTTGCATTCTAGTGGGTGTAAACAATAAGAAAAACACATTCTATGGTACGTTCAGTAGTGAGAAGTGTTAAGAAGAAAAAATAAAGTAGGAGAAGAGGATGGGAAATAGCAAGAAGTAAGGTAATTGGCTTTATTAAATCAGGTGGCCAGGGAAGGCTTTACTAAAAAAGTAACATTTGAATAAAAACTTTAAGCAGGTTGCATAGGGGGGAGTATGTGTACGTCTGAGTAAGGTGTTTTTAGAAAGAGAGTCAGACAGTACAAAGGCCCTGAGGTAGAAGCATGTGTGGATGTTTCAAGAGTATGAAGGAGGCAGGTATGGATTCAGAAATAATGGATAATATCAAAAACGTGACAAAGTCAAGAGGTAAAAGGTCTGGAGGTAGAGAGAAGATGAATCACGTAAAGCCCAGCAAAGTGTGGTCCTGTGGACTAGCAGTGCCTGCATCACCTGAGAGCTCCCTAAAAATATAGACTCTCATGCCCCTATCCCAGCCTTTCTAAATGCAAATATCATTTTAACATTATCCATAGGTGATTCATATGCATGTAAAAGTTTGAGTTGTGCTAATGCAGGGCTGTCTAGAAAATTCTAAGTTGGCTTTTTCTCTGTGTGGGATATGAAACTTAAGGAGAGCTTTCAACAGAAGAGCAACACGATAAAATATTTTGGCAAATCCTATGACTATTGTGCTGAGAGAAACAGAAAGAAAGTGGCAATGTAAAAGCTGGAAAGCAGTTAGGATGCCATGATGATGACTCAGCAACATTCTGAAATTACACCATGGAAGTTCATTTTTATTAAAACCCAAATACATCTTAAAAGATGATGACTCTGAGCAGTTATTGGCATTAGTGTATTAGTGGAATTTAGTTTATTAGATTATTTTAGAAGGGTCTAGGACATAAACAGATATAATTTCTGAGAATAGATGTAGAAAATTCCAGGTTACAGGTAGAGATCTGACCAGAAATTAAGGATCACGTGCAGCACTAAAATAGAGAAGTCTCTGTAAGAGCAGCATTCACTTCCCATTAATCTATTATAAATCCTGGGGGGAAAACAAATCATTCTAGAATCTCAGCATAGAAGACCACTAGAGAAGTAAAGAAAATCAGGATTGGTAGAATTTGTGAGTGACTAATACTTCAGACTATGAAATTCCAAGGGGATGTATACCTTGATGTGTACCATAGTAAGGGGGGGGTGGTGCCAGTATCAGCAGTATTCAGTCATAAAGACAGCATTGATGTATAAGGCTGTCTGTCCACAGAAATCTGAGAGAAATATGGGAAAAGTGGCAGTATTACTAGGGGGAACTCACAAGGTTCAATGTGGGCATCAGGGCTGCAATTAGGCCACTGGAATGGGGCCTAGCTCTAATCCCAACTGGAAAACTTAAGTATTAAAACAGAAGCCAAGACAAAAGATTGGTCATATCAATATGGGCCAATGTCATGGGTTTTAGAAGACTGAGGCAGGAATTTTCCAGACCCTGTGAGCTAGTAAGTAAGCCTACCTCAGTTTTATTCAGCTCTGGCTGAAAAACTCAGTGAACTTGAATCTACTATTTTACATACTCATTCAACACGTATTCAGTGAATTCCTATTGTTTTTGAGGCTTTGTTTTAGGCATTGGAAGGTGTAATGGAACAGGTAAAGTTCCTCCCTAAATGGAAATTATATTGTAGTGAAGCGAAGACAGCAGACAAGCAGAAATGTATGCTCTAAAGAAAAACTGGAAGAGTAAGAAGGAAAAAAATCAAGCAGAGTGTGAAGAGAATGTTGCCATCCCATATTGGGTGGTTGGAAAATGTCTGAGAAACTGACATTTGAATAGAGATCTGAAAGAGGACAGGGAGTGAACCATGTGTATAGTGGGGAGAGAGGAGGGACAGGAAGTACTCCAGGCAGAGGGAATGCTCATTACAAAATTCCTGAGGCAGAAGCTAGCATGGCATGCTGGAGAGAAATGTCAAGGACAGTGAGGCTGGAGCAGGGTGCACAGAGAGGGGATTAGGGATGGTGAGGCAGATGGACAAGATCAGATGGGAGGAGGTGGGCAGGATAGAGGCCATTGAAAAGGCTGATGCTTGGGCCCCACTAAAGTCCAAATTGTATCTTAATTGGTAAATAGAAGACATCTGAATTTCTCACATCCCTTCAAGTGATTCTGATTCATAACAAGGGTTGACAATCACTGATATAATATTCTGTGAGTCATTTTAATGACCTTGGTTACTCAGAGATGGGAAGCCAGTGAAGAATTTTCAAAGAAGAGTGACACACTGTAACTTACTTGCTGTGTGGAGGCCAGGGGGCTCCAGAGTGGGAGCAGGGAGCTTAGTGAGGAGGCCACCATAGTAATCCAAGTGAGATACAAGGGTGGGTGGAGCAGAGTGGTTATGGCAGAAGTGATGAGAAGTGTACCATAATAACAGGAAAGTAGATGGTGGAATATTGTTTGAACATATATTGAAGGTAGCACTGACAAGATTTTCTAAAAGAGAGTGAATGTGGGATGAAAAAGAGGAGATAGGGATGACTTCAATGTCTTTGGCTTATGCAGGTAGAGGAATGAAGTTGCCATTTATTGAGACTGAGAAAACCATGAGAAGAGTAGGTTTGAGAAGTCAAATGGGAAGTTTGTCTCTGGCAAGATAGTTAATATGAAATGCTTACTAATTATGCAGGCACAGAGTTTTTATTTAAGGTCATAAGGCTGGATGTTGTCACTGCAGATATGAGTATATCTAGAAAAAAAAATCTAAATACAATTTAATATTTAGAGGAGGCAGAGACAGAGAGGATATAATGATCAGCTAGTGAAGCAGGATGGAAAGCAAGAAACAGTGAGTGGTGGTTTAAAAACCAAAGGAAAGAAGAGTTTCAAGAAGTTCAAAGGATCAACTGTCTGTCAAATGATGCCCATGATAAAGGATGATGAATGCTGAGAATTAAGCATGGATTTGGAAACCAGCAATCACTGGTGACCTGACAACAGCAAGTCTGGTGGAGTAGAAGAAGAGAGTAGAGAAAGATTGCAGAAAAGAAAAGAATTAAAAGGGAGGATGTGGGGATTATGAGAATAGGAAGAAGAAATCATGAGAAAGAAATGTCTATATGAATAATTGAAATCACCGAGAATAGACACAGAACTAGTATTTAAGAGAGTGGCAGAGAGCCAAGTGATAAAAATCTTCAAATAATATTGGAGGAGTGATGGAAGGTCAGTAGATGACTGCAGTAACACTCAGTGGCAGGTAGTAAAGTCTGATGACGTAAGTTGCAAAGCTGGAGAATTTTAGGGACAAAGGTCTAGAAGTGGATTGAGGGGCAAGGAGGGATTCCCACCGCGGATCTTGTCCCAGTGGTATGAGTGTTGTACTAAAGAAAAATAACCCACCACATGACCACAGGTAATACAGTATCCACAGAAGATAAGTACATTCTAGTTAGCAATAAAAGTAAAAGGAAATTTAAAAAAATAAATCCAGGATATTGGTAAGGTGATTATATGTCCTAGTTTGCTTGGGACAGTCTTGCTTTTGCCACTTGGCACAATGTTATTAACTGTATTCCCACTCACTCTCAAGAGTATTGTTATGACTATACATTGTATGATCTCCTTAGATACATGGATCCTGCTGATGATACAGTTTCACAGAGCGGAGTGGAAGAACCAAGAGAGTTGTAGAGGAATAGGAAAATTGGCCAAAATCAAGGGATATGCAGATTCATATCAGTGAGATTTAAACAGTGTTCAGGAAACTTCAGATTTTCCATTAGGGCAGCATTTGGTAATCTAGGACCAACATAGGCTGTAGGCAAATTCTGTTGACAAGGAGATGAGTGTGGGGTGGCAGGAGTGGTGAGCATGTTGCCAGGAGCATACTGAGGTGTAAGGCCCCTCTTCATCCCTGACAATGGCAGTGGAAGCCTGGCTAACAGCAATCTCACCAGCAGCTGAAAGTCTTGAGGGCATGGCTTCCCACAGCTGAGTGAAGCTGGTAACGATAGCAGCTGGTACATGCTAGGCTTAAGGACAAAGCAATTCTGCACCAAGTTGCACAAAGGAAAAAAAGGCTGTGAGTAGAAAACAAATTTCAACTGTGATACAGCTTCACCTATACTTAGTCCTGATTTTGCACATGGCCATATCCTCTTTTCTGCTTGTTCCATTCCCTTTCCTCCTAGAACCGTAAGCATCATTTTTCACTGAGTAAAAATGCCAAAGTAGATGACAATTAATGAGCCAGCAGCAGAAAGAGGGTAAGGGCTAATTGGAACTTTAGTGAGTGATTTGCTAATATACTCACTAGGTATATGACCTCAAAATCTGGTATTACAGAAATAAATAAGCAAACTGAAAATGGCCTGGAGAAAAACGAGACAAAATACTCAACGGCTTTTGTTTTATGAAAATGCCAAGGCTGGGCTATCATACCACTGGATTTGGAGGTAGCAGTGTATTTGCTACATTTGCCCTTTTGCCAAATGATTCCAACAAATATATGGTTCACTTCAGTACTGCACCCTGCAGCTGAGAGCTCAGATCCTACTGGCATAGTAGGATTTCTGCTCTTTAGAAATCGGAGTTTTTAGGTCTGTGTCAGTCATCACACAATGAAAGAAGAGAACTGCACAGTGGGAAGATAAAAAAGATGCAGAGATCATTTCCAGCAGCCGTGCTAATGCGTTTTTAATAGTAGAGTTGGATGGTTTTGTAATTATTATTAAGAGTTATCTTACACTAAAATTAACTCCAGATGGATTAAAGACTTAAACATAAGACCTAACACCATAAAAACCCTAGAAGAAAACCTAGGCAAAACCATTCAGGACATAGGCATAGGCAAGGACTTCATGACTAAAACACCAAAAGCATTGGCAACAAAAGCCAAAATAGACAAATGGGACCTAATTAAACTCCAGAGCTTCTGTAAAGTAAAAGAAACAGTCATTAGAGTGAACTGGCAACCAACAGAATGGGAAAAAATTTTTGCAATCTACCCATCTGACAAGGGGCTGATATCCAGAATCTACAAAGAACTAAAACAGATTTACAAGAAAAAAGCAAACAAACCCATCCAAAAGTGGGAGAAGGTTATGAACAGACACCTTTTAAAAGAAGACATATATGAGGCCAACAACCATATGAAAAAATGCTCATCATCACTGATTATTAGAGAAATGCAAATCAAAACCACATTGAGATACCACCTCACACCAGTTAGAATGGTGATCATTAAAAAATCTGGAGACAACACATGCTGGAGAGGATATGGAGAAATAGGAACACTTTTACACTGTTAGTGGGAGTGTAAACTAGTTCATCATTGTGGAAAACAGTGTAGCACTTCCTTAAGGACCTAGAAATAGAAATTCCATTTGACCGAGCAATCCTATTACTGGGTATATACCCAAAGGATTATAAATCATTCTATTATAAGGACACATGCACACGTATGTTCATAGCGACACTGTTTACAATACTGAAGACCTGGAACCAACCCAAATGCCCATCGACCATAGATTGGACAAGGAAAATGTGGCATGTATACACCATGGAATACTATGCAGCCATAAGAAACGATGAGTTTGTGTCCTTTTTGGGAACATGGATGAATCTGGGAACCATCATTCTCAGCAAACTGACACAAGAACAGAAAATCAAACACTGTATGTTCTCACTCATAGGCAGATGTTGAACAATGAGAACATAGGGACACAGGGAGGAGAGCATCACACACTGGGGTCTGTTGGGGAGGTGGCCAAGAGAGGGACAGCAGGGGAGTGGGGAGGTCTGGGAGGGATAACATGGGGAGAAATGCCAGACGTGGGTGACAAAGGGATGGAGGCAGCAAACTACATTGCTATATGTGTATCTATGCAACAGTCCTGCATGATCTGCACATGTACCCCAGAACCTAAAGTACAATTTAAAAAAAAAGAAAAAAGAAAGACTTTTTTTTGTTTTTAATAATCTTCATGGATATTTGAAATCAAAATGAGCCTTGATTAGATGTTCTCTCAAAAAGAAAAGGAGAAATCTAGAATCATTGTGACACATGTAAAATTGCTTATGAAGACCTCTTAGGTTGTCATAAGCAATTTAACACGAGTTACAACGTGTCAAGTTTTATAGCACACAAAGCATACTACAAATAAACATGTTTTCTAGATGACCAGAAAATATGAAAATATGTATGTGTATACATATACAGATTCTATAAATTATAGTGGACATTGATGAAACAATAAAGTGCTGTCTTATGTGTATAAAGATGATACTACCAACCTGCTGTTGACAAAGCATGTTCTTTTAAAATTGCTTTCTTCCATAGTGATTTAATTCATGATGAAAGCCAGATCTGCTCTAATTCTTCTTTTAATTAGCTACATTCAATTCTAATTCATCTATTCACTCATTCCTTTAATCAACAAACATTTATTCAGTGACTGCTAAGTAAAATGCAGAACAGTAGTTACCCCATAGAGAGTTGTACAAGACACTGTGAAAACACAGAGAAAGGGAACCTAGCATCGCCTGAAGGATGAGCCTACTTCAGATCAATGAAGACTTCCTAAAGGAAGTGATGTTAAACTTGGAATAAGTAGGATTTAATTAGGTAACACAGAAATAACAATAAATGGGATAGGGAGGAGACAGCCTGAGCAAAAGCATGAAGGTGAGCAGAGCATAGTATGTGCAGGAAACAAAAAGCAATTTAGTCAGAGAAGAAGGTGCTGCAATAAAGTGGTGGGGGAGGAAGGTGCTTGTGTAACAGACACCTATAGGGCCATGTATCACTGGAACTCGCTAATTGGACATTAATATAATAATTTGAACTAAATGAGCAATAAGATGTAAAAAGAATAACAGAAGCATTTGAAAGAAATTTCTGGATTGTGTAGAATAGAGAGCCACTTTGAACTTAGTTTTCTTCCGTATTTTAAAACTGTGGAAACAGAATTTATGAATTCTAAGATTTTTTTTCTGGAGTGAATATTCAGTGAGTCTTTGGATACTAATTTCAAACTGCTTAATAGCCGTGTGAGAGAAAATGCTTCCTAGGAAATGGCAGAGGACTGTAGTGGGAGTCCTTAACACAGAGATTCTAATATCAAGCCTATGTTGTTAGTCCTGTCTTGACACACAGCCTCACACTCAAGCGAAAAAATTCTCCAAAGAATTTTCCAAATTTCTAGTTCCCCAAAATGAAAAAGAATAGATTGATGCATTTTTGTTTCCTGCTTGGTTTCATTACATTCTCAAACTTCTTATTCTAATAAATATTCAAGGCATTGCCTTGGTTTAGTTCTTACTCTCAAAGTTACTTCCCAAAATGAAAAATGCATACACATTTTAAAAAATTTCTATTGGGTAATTACTAAAAATTAAAAATTATAATTTGACTGATATGGTTTGGCACTGTGTTCCCATCCAAATCTCATCTCAAATTGTAATCCCATGTATCAGGGGAATGACCAGGTGGGAGGTGATTGGATCATGGGTGCAGTTTCTCCCATGCTGTTATAATAGTGAGTTCTCGCTATGCTGGTGATTTTAAAGTGAGGTACTTCCTCATTTTTGCATGCATGCTCTTCTGCTGCCTTGTGAAGAAGGTGCCTGCTTCCCTCTTACCTTCCACCATGACTGTAAGTTTCCTGGTGCCTCCCCAGGCACGCAAAACTGTGAGTTCGTTAAACCTTTTTTCTTTATAAATTTCGCAGTCTCCAGCATTTCTTTAGAGCAGTGAGAAATGAACTAATACACCTACCATAATTTAAAAATTATTTTAGTCTCCAGTTTTGCCCTCAGAGTTTACCTCCATTAATAGCAGGTGTACATCTTTCTGACTTGCTTCTTTATTTAAACAGGAGACAGCTGCAAAAATCACACATATGCAAATAGGCACACATATGAATACAGTTTTTGTTAGATTTTCATTTCGACTTTTTACAAAATACAATGTTTCCATGCTCTTGTCTTTTTCGACTTTTTGTCAAAAACATCTTTCAGGTTAGTATGTATGTATATTACACATTTATAAGTTTCATTTGCTTTCAGTGGCTCCCAATCCCTGGCTGTTCTTTGATATCCTCAAAAAGGCCTTCCTGCTCCTCTCACTCTGATTTATGTGTTCAGAGTTCTACAGTTTTCTCCTTCTAAACTGCTAAATTCAATTCTCTGACTAAACAGAAATGCCATGACTATTAGCATATCTTTCTGCTTTTACATTTCTCAGATTAATTGTCATCTTAGGCACTAAAGCTTCTGATTATAAATTCCTCCTTTCTTGTTAAATATCCATAACTCTATTATTTTTCTTATTTTAAATCAATATGTCTTGCAAAATCCTTTAGGGCTCTGCTATCTGGCGCCAGCTCTGCCTGGGAGATAATAAAATAAATAAAATTTGAATGCCTCGATAGTCTTTTGGGGAAATATGTTGCAATATAAAACCATGCTTATGTTTTGTAGAAAATAACTGGCTTCTTCCATTATTCTTTTATTTCTCATATTATGCATAACATTAAATACTGGAGTCCAAAAGTGCAGACGAGGTTTTAAAAATCTCCATAACTAAAGATAAAACTTCTCTTTTTATGTGATAAAAATTGGCTTGCAGTACAATCTGAGCACATCACATTTACCGCTTTCATATTTAAAATTCATTTCTTAATAAAAACTTTTATTGAAATTTTAAATTTTATGTTTAAAAATTATAAACTACATGTAGCATAAAATTTAGCATCTTAACCGTGTTAAATGTACAGTTTAGTATCATTAAATACATTTACATTATTGTGCACCTGTCACCACCATCTATCTCCAGAGGTCTTTTTTTAAGGATTAATTTCCTTTAATTAACTCTGTACCCACTAAAAATGATTTTCCTCATTCCCTCCTCCCGGAAGGCATTGTCAATCACCATCTTATTTTCTGTCTCTATGAATTTGAACATTCTAGATATCTCATATAAAGGTAATCATATAGTAGTTGTTCTTTTTCAACTGGCTTTCTTCACTTAGCATAATGCCCTCTAGGTTCATCTACATTGCTGCATTTGTCAGAATTTCCTTCAATTTTAAGGTTAAAGAATGTTCTGTTCTTTATGTGTGTGTGTGTGTGTATGTTTGTATGCATATGTGGGTGTGTATATATATCCTGTATTTTATATATATATATATATATATATATACACATATATACACACACACATATATCCTGCATTTTATCTATGTATTATCAATAGACAAGGGTTGCTTCTGCGTTTCAGCTGTTGTGAATAATGGCTCTCAATTTTCTTGGGTATATATCCAGAAGTGGAACTGCTAGATGAAATGGCAATTCTATTTTTAATTATTTAAGGAACTACCATACTGTTTTCCATAACGGCTGAACCATTTTACCTTCACACAAATAATACACAAGGGTTCCATTTGTTTTACATTCTAACCAACATTTATATTCTGGTTTTTTTAAATAATAGCCATCCTAATTGATATGGGATATAAATTATATAAACCTAAATTCTATTTTAGTATGCATTTTTAAGAGGTACTATGTTGGCTAACAAACTTGAATATGATCTTCACCATATGCTCCAATAAAAATTGGATTGACTTGCTTATCATATAAAGCTCAGCATTCCTGATAGGTAAGATTCAATCTCTCTCACAAATATGGCTCATCCCAGTAGTGATTCTCAAAGACAAAAGAGACCAATAACCTAGCACCCAGCCCCAGCAAGAGAAGCAAGTCAGAATGGGGGAAAGAAGCATATACAGTTCAACAGAACAAAAACTCATGTTATTCTGACACATCCAATTGAGAATAATTTGTTTTCCTAAACTCTGGGAATGTTTATCTCTGACATTACTTATTGCGATTCCCAGAATTCATCACAGTTATGGAGCTGAAAAGGAATGCAGAGACCTTCTAGCTTAATCATTTTGTTTTATGGATGAGAAAATTATACGTAAAAAGGTTAAGTGATTTACCTAAGGCCACACAACTAATTAGCATCAGTATTTATGTCTCCAGCCCACATCTCTTAATTCTAGTCACTTGCTCTTTCCATCATATTTAAAAATGTAAGTCTGTAATGTTCTCTCAAAACTAATTAAAATTCACTTCACAATTCGAGTAGTTCTCAAACTTTATATGCTATTGAGAATTATGTAGTGAGGCTGTCCAAAATGCTTATTCTCAAACCTATAAACCCAGATATCAAGATTCACTGAGTCTGGGGTGGGATCCAAACATTAAATTAATAAGCAATAAAGATGATTCTAATAAACATTGTTAACAGATTATCTTCTGAGAATCACTCTTCTGGGTACTATGTAAAAGCCCTGATCTTAGGCCAGTGATCTTTAAGGCATGGGCTCTGGTCCAGCAGCATCAACACCACCTGGGAAACTATGAGACATGTAAAGTCTTAGAGCCCAACCCAGAACTACCTAATCAGAGACTCTGGGAGAGACTAGAACATTGTATATTAATAAGCTCTTCAGGAGATTCCAATGCATCTAACATTTGAGATCCAGTGGCCGTGTGTGTGTGTGTGTATTGTGTGAGTGTGTATGAATGATTTTTTTTTTTAAAGTTTCAACACTAAGGAACAAAACCTTCCCTGCCTTTGCTCCTTGTATGCAATTGATAGAAAAGCAGAGGCTAAGTGAGGGGCATATCAAGTGGCAGCCTACATCTTCCCCGCTTGTGACAGCATTTTCTTTTTAGGAACAAAACAACACTTATCAGCTTGCTGCACATCTCCACCTGGATGTCCTGCCAGTGCTCCTGCCAGCCATGTGTCAAACACTCAACTAATTACCTTTCTTTGCAAGTTGATGCTTATCTTTCTGTCTTCTTTTTTTCTGTTAAAAGCATTGCTGCCCTCCCTATCATCCAGGCTAAAAATTGAGGAGTCATTTTCATTGCCTTCATCTTTCCTACCAGAGGCAATTAATTTCTTTAACTATCAATCCTGCCTCTGCCGCATCTCTCCCATTTATTCTCTCCTTTCACTTTCTACTTCCAATTTAGTAATTCATGTCATTATTACCATCCTCCTGGACTACTAATTGGCCCCCTCCTGCAAATTAATCTTCCCTCAGGATAGTACTGAAAGTGATCCATCTTTGCTCAAAAGCCTTTAAGTGTTCCACTTTATCTCTAGTGCAAATTGTTTATGCTAGCATTCAAAAGTCTCTATAGGTTGGTATTATTCCTTTTTTTCAGTATTCATTTACTCGTTCATTACTTAAATAACACCTATTCTGTGTTAGGCATTGATCTGGTGTCTTCTTTTCCCTTTCACATGCCTTACATTCCTATCAGACCAAGTTACTGGCTTTCTCTCATACTCCTCGGTGTTCTTACATATCAGGTATTGCTCATTTCTTTCCCTTCATCAGGAATGCACTCCTCTGCCTGCCTTCTTTTTCTGTCCATTGGCTCTTCATTTTCAAGGTCTATCTCAGTTGTCCTATGACTTTCCTAATTCTTTCCTAAAATATTTTCTTCCTCCTTTAAACTTTCTTAATAATGTATCATCTCCACAAATGGTTTCCTTTTAATATTATAATTGTCTTTGCTTGTCTATCCTTCTTGATTGTATACTATGTTGGGTCAGGGCACATACCTGATTCATCAGTGTATCCGTACATCTCTACAGCATCAAGCTTGATTCTTAATCTTTCTTTCCAACTTGAGTGACTAAAATCTTCTTTAATATAAATCAATATCAGATAATTCATGAATTTAGATCCCAAAATGTCTAAGTCTGAGTCCTCATAGTGTTCCTCTTAAAGAGACTAGATATTTATATATTTCTCTTACATTCTGAGTAGAACCACTTATTCACTATCTTTAAAGGCTCCCAGTAAAATAATTTATAAAAACAGATTTCAGTACTTTTCAATTCAATTTAAATGCTCTCAGTCTTGTATGTTTATGTAACAGACCTATCACTTTGATTACAGAAGGACGCCATGTAGAATTATGTTTCAAGTTTGGCAAAATGATCAGGTGTATGTACTTGTTTTTCATTTTGTGTCTGCAAAGCTGGGAAGGAAGGCAGGAACGACAGAGCAAGGCCAAGTCTAGGCTCAGACAAATTTGACATTTGCCTCAGGATGCAGATGGGATCAGCATTGCTGATCTCTTTTGCCCCAGGCACCAGTATGTCTCCACATGGTACTGGCAAATCTAGTCTTTATTTGAAATTTTGATATTTTATAATGGATTTTGACATTAATTTTGTTCTTTTCTTTAAATATTGCATTAGAGTATTATTTGTTTTTATTACTAAGTTTGGTACACTTCTCATTTATGCACACAAGGCAGGTGCTTTACTCACCTTATCCTAGATGAGGCTGTGAGGAGGCAGAAAACAAATAGGAAGGAAAAAAGAAAGGAAAAATAGAGAAGATGAAAGGCATGAAGGGAGACAGTTTTTACTAAATATGTTTAATCTTTAAATTTAAATATTATGTTAAGTTGATAATAAACAAAAGCATGTATGATGAAAGAGTCTGCCAATATTGGTGTAAATCAATGTTGCTTACTTGTATACAGTGTGTATATATTATGTATAGATGTAGGTAACCACAATATATACACATATTACAGATTGAATATTTTATTTCTGCATGTTACAATATATTAATATGTTCATTGTATTAACTCAGGAAGGTTGATTCTGAATTTCTTTATATTTATGCTTATTTTTCCATATTAGAATAGTTAAAACTTCATGCCACATTTAAGAAGAATTTACGTGTTAATCTCTGATAATTCCCAAATCATACTTAAATATTTCTTTAAGAATACAAGATAATATTTGACTTAAACTTTTGTTGTTTGGGCTAAAGAGGAAGATAAAATGGAGTTTGCATCTGAGATTCCCTACTAACTGGTTAGGAGGCCTAGTCATGGTTCTGAGTAATTACCAGGTAAATTTCCATAAATGTTGCACATAATTTGTAGTTTACCCCAACAGGGGGAAAATATATGTTAAAATATGGAAAATGTAAAAGAATTTAGGATCACCAAATTTGGGCTAATTCAATGAATACATGTATTTTAATCTCCTGAGCTTCTGGGGTATTTTTAACCCTTAAAAATTAAGTGCTCTGTAATGTAAAGATGCAATATTAGTTTTTAAAGAACAGAGGAGACTTCCAGGAAAGAGTAGCTACTCACAAATTATTGCTTTCCCCTTCCATGACACTAAGGCCAACAATATGCCTTCATTTACTGATTCTCATCTAATACCTTAAGCTTGAGCGCCCCACCTGCTCAGCAGTATGTAAATATGATGGAAGGTTTCTGCCTCAAATTATACTGTCAGAAATATATTGCATTTAATACTTTGTGTATTTAACTCTGTGTATAAAATATTCAACCTTCAGGAGAGTTGTGAATTACATTCAAGTGAAATGCTGCACTTAAATTGTGAAGCCCAAGAAGCTTTTATCAGCTTATCAACTCAAAATATCAATATTCTCCTGCACTATGCTAGCAAAAATACACACATTTATGCAATTCCAGCAACAGAGATGGTCTTACCATCTCTCCATTTGGCACTTTGGATATAATAATTATATGCAAATTTGGACAAATTTCTTTTCTGCTTTAGGGAATCCAATTTAGTTTGTCAATCTAGCTGTTTTTCAGAAATTGCTCCACAGATTATACCCAATAATAAAAGACTCAAATCTTATTTTCCAATCCTGCACTCTTAACAACATTTCAGAGTATTTTGCATATTATTTGATAACATACTGTTTGAAAATCAGACTCTTATCCAGAGTCTTAGAATTGCTTTTAGTTTTGTCTTGGTGTTTGTCTACTAATGTGCACATTTTTTAAGTTGTGTGTACTGTTAATCCACTGAATGATCTAATGGACCAAAAATGTTTACCCATTTGATATTCTCTATTCATCATCCAGCAATTTCAAACAATATACCCAAAACCCAACAGTTGTCCCATCTTTTATTTTTTCTTTTGTTCTTGATAGCAAATTCATTTTTCCTAGATTGATCTTCTCTTTCTCTTACACTTTCTTATCAGCAAGTCCTATAGGGTTTTTCTTTTCTTCTTTCTTTCTTTTTTGAGACAAAATCTCAGTCACCCAGGCTTCAGTTTGGTGGCATGATCTCCGTTCACTGTAATCTCTGCCTCCTGGGTTTAAGCAATTCTCCCACCTCAGCCTCCTGAGTAGCTGGAACTACAGATGCATGCCACCATGTCTGAATTTTTTTTTTTTTTTTTTTTAAGTAGAGAAGGGATTTCACAAGGTTGGCTAGGCTTGCCTTAAACTCCTGACTTCAAGTGATCCACCCACCTCGGCCTCCCAAAATGCTAAGATTACAGGTGTGAGCCACCACGCTTGGCCCCTGTAGGTTCTTTATTTTAAAACATACAAATTCTCACCACCTCCACCATTATTACTCTGGTCCAAGCCATCATCATTTCTTTCCTGAATTATTGCAATAGCTTTCTACTAAGTCTTCCTGATTTTACTCTACTTTGTCATGGTCTGTTTTCAATATTGCAATATAAGCAAACAGGTTATTTTTCCCTCAGAGTTGTCCATTGGCTCCTCATTCCAGTCAAGGCCAAAAGCTCTTACAATAGCTTGCAAGGCTGAATATTATCTATGCTGCCCACCTCACTATCTTTCTGGCTTGGCTCATCATCTGGTTCTTTGCTGTTTCTTGGGTTTGCCAACCACAGTCCCCTTACACTTCACTTTCAAGGCCTTTTCACTGACTATTTCCTATCTATCTTCCCCTAGGCAGCTTCATGACCTACTCTCTCACCATATTTGAGTCATAGCTCAATGTTACCTTTTCCAGAGACTTTCCCTGACTTCCCTATTTCTAAATGCAATACCCCTGATACTTCAGCACTTCCTATACTTCTTTCCTGCTTTTATTCTTTTTCAACAGCATATGTCATTTACTAATACATAATCTACTTACAATTTTATTTTTAATTAACTTATTGATTTTTTGTTATATGTATTTAAGGTTTACAACATGATGTTTTGATATACATATACTTAGTAAAAGGGTTACTAAGTTCAAGAAATTAACATATCTATCACCTCATATAGCTATCTTCTTTATAGTAAGAACACCTAAAATCTGTTCTCTTAGCAAATTTTCAGTATACCATTTTCCTTATTAACTGTTTTAGCATATCCTGCATTAGAATGTAAGCATTATGAGGGCAGGATTTTTTGCCTTTTTCACTCACTGATAGATTTCAAGCACCTTATAGGTGCTTAAAAGATAGAAGATTCTCAGTAAATAATTGTTGAAAGATAAATTTGTTCCCCCAAATAACCCAAAAAATTATTAAGTAAGAGTGAATTGATCAAAAGCAAATAGTCTCTATGATTTCCTTTTCTACAATAAGAAATTATTTGGACAAAATAGTTGAAATATATTAAATTAACATGAGAGTTTGATGGTTTGAGGTTTGATATATGTATACATTGGGAAATGATTACCACAACCAAGCTAATTAACACACCCGTCACTTCACATGGTTCTTTTTTTTTTTTTTGATGAGAACACTTAAGACCTATACTCTGAGCAAATTTCTAGTATATACTATTTTGTTATTAATCATAGTCATCACGCTGTACATTTCATTTCCAGAACTTATTCATCTTTTAACTGAAAGTAAAGTATGTTGATCCTTTGACCAACATCTTCCCATTCTTCACCCCTACCCTGCCCTCTGGTAACCACCACTCTACTCTCTGCTTCTGTGAGTTTAGTTTTTTTTAGATTCCATGCACAAATGAGATCATGCGGTATGTCTTTCCATGTCTGGCTGCTTTCCTCTGGGTCTATCCATGTTGTCACAAATGGTGAGATTTCCTTCTTTTAGTGGTCAAATATATTCCATTTTGTACATACATATACACACATGTGCACACACACACATACACACACACACCACATTTTCTTTATCCATTCATATGCTGACAGACATTTTGGTTGTTTCTATATCTTGGCTCTTGTGAAAAATGCCACAGTGAACATGAGAATACAGATGTATCTTCGAGATGCTGATTGGCTAGCTCATATGGTAGTTCCATTTTAAATTTTTTATGGAAGCTCCATACTTTTTTCCATATGGCTGTCAAAATTGACATTTCCATCAACAGGGTAGCAGAGTTATTTTTTCTTCACATACTTACCAACACTTACTATCTTTTGTCTGTTTAATAATAGCAATTCTCGCAGGTATGAATTAATATCTCATTGTGGTTTTGATTTGCATTTCCCTATTGATTAATGATGTTGAGCATTTTTTCATATACCTGTTGGCCATTTGTATGCCTTTATTTGAGAAAGTCTATTCAGTCCCATTACCCATTTCTTATTTGGGTTATTTATTTTCTTTTTATTTAGTTGTTTGAATTCTTTAAATATTTTGGATATTAACCCTTAATCAGATGTATGGTTTGCAAATATTTTCTACCATTTCATAAGCTGTATCTTCACTCTGTTGATTGTTTCCTTGATGTGCAGAGCTTTCTAAGTTGATGTAATCACATTTGTTTATTTTTGCTTTTGTTGCCTACATTTTGGATCCAAAAAGATCTTAACGCAAATTTATGCCAAGAGTAACTAAAAGAGTAACATATCTACACAAAGAAAACTGTAAAGCATTGATGGGAAAATGAAGAAGACACAAATAAATAAAAAGCTATCCCATGTTTGTGGATTGGCAGAATAAATATTGTTAAAATGTCCATAGTACCCAAAGGGATCTATAGATTCAATGAAATCCTTATCATAATTCTGATGACATTTTTTACATAAATATAAAGAACAAACCTAAAATTTATATGAAACTATGAAGATTACAAATATCCAAAGCAATTTTAACAAGGAAGCACAAAACTGGAGGCATCACACATCCTGATTGCAAACTGTATTACAAAGCTGTGGTAATCAACATAGTATGATACTGGCATAAAAACAGACCCATAGACTAAAGGAACAGAATAGGGAGCCCAGAAATAAACCAATGCATGTACAGTCAACTAATCTTTGACATAAGCATCAAGAATACACAAAGCGGAAGGGAAAGTTTCTGTAATAAATGGTGTTGGGAGAGCTGGATATCCACATGCAACATCATGAAACTGAATCCTTATATAAATTAATTCACAATAAAGATTTAATTATAAGATGTGAAACTCTAAACCTCCTAAAAGAAAATATAGTGGGGGAAGAATCAAGTCATTGGCTTGACAATGATTTTTTGGTTATTTGACTTTTATTTATTATTTATTGATTTAGAGATTCAATTTCTGATTTTAAATTCAATCTACTTTGACTTGTGTTTTTAATGGTGGCTATGGCTGAAAAATAGACCACACATTGATTAATAGATCAAGTAAATAAGGGACATATTTGTGCTTGTAAATGTTTTTAATTTTCCAATATAATTCAATTATGCAAAGTTTCTGATAAAATTTTGACAGAAATGTGTTCTGTCCTTTAAAGGATATTTTTTATTTTGGTGTAGTCCATATATCTTTTTTCTTTTGTCGTTGCTGACATACCTCACATTGTTAATTTTTGATGTCTCTATTTAAAAAATATATATGAATGACTTCTTTGTGATCTCCCGTTTATAAATAGCACTCAATATTTTTAAAAAATATTTGAACTCTCATAAGCTTCTACTTTTTGGTTGTATCTCTGGCCATGAGATTATGTATAATTATTTTCTGACTTGAAAATTTTGCTATTCTGAAAGCTAAAGTGTTTATAGGACTCATCCTAACATACCTTTACTTAGTAAAACTCAGTAATGGCAACATTTCATTCTCCAAGGCTATTTTCATTTCTACCCCATCAAGTAATCTCTTGATTTTTTATTTAATGCCTTCTTTTAGTGTTTACATAGCTCCTATTTTGTGCCTTGAATTAAGCAGGTTTTTGAGAGATCTATTAAGATGAGTAGTAAGACACAGAGATTTTGCCTACAAGGAATTTTGCCTTCTAGTAAATAAGACAAATCAAATTTATAAACAAATTGCTACAATGCATGGCAAAAATTGATAATTACCACCAAAGAAAGGCACAGATTAAGTTCTATATGAATTGAAAGAGGAAAATATAATTCTTTTCTCATTTTACTATTTTCATAATTAAGTTTAAAGTAGCAGGTATTTTCATTATCCCTTTATTTCCCGTGAGATAAACTTGGCTAGAAGGCAAATGACTACTTAATTCACAGATTATATTTGATTGAAAGGAAATTGCAAAAAGGTATTTGGAGAGTTGATGCTTTCTTTCAACGTTACAACTTGTTTCTGCATTAGCCTTGTGGTCCTCATTAGAAATATTTGATCCCTAAACTTATTGACTAAGCAAAATGCTTAGTCAATAACATTATCTTTTAATCCTGTTTCCCCCTTTGTTACCACCTTTACTTCATATCAGAATATGTTCATTTTTTCCTTTTATTATATAGATTCTTTTTATCTCATTTTTATCTCCATAATGTAATTATTAAACAAATTTTCACAAATCGATAATTTCCAGGTAAAGTTACATAAACATTTTCTATCCATTTCTGCAACATAAAACTCTACTAATAAATATTTTTTGTTACATAAAAAGTTTCAATAATTACCTCTATTCTCTTTTTAAAATTTTTATTTGTTTATTTAAAATTACATACTCAAATCCCTTCTCTGAACATGGTTCTTTAAAAAAAAAAAAGAACCAGGAATTCTTTGAGAAATGGCTGATGTTAGGACTGGTGCAGTAAAAATAGAAAATGAGTTTGGAAAATTTTGTCATGCCAAAAAATAAGGAAATGCTCAAATAAAAAAAGGAGCAGGCAGGGAATGCTGAGGGACAAAGGGGCCAGCTGGAGACACTTTCACATGGCCAAAACAGGAATAACTCAAGAAACATGAATAATATAATATTGGATTACAACCCAAACTCTAAATATACAAGTTCATAGTGATGTAAAATAATCATTGAATATAAAAGTGTGGGAGAATAAACAAATATTTTTTACAGAGAATTTTAAATAATATGTGTAGATACTAACTTCCTATAGGAACTTTATCTTCCTCCATTCACTTTTCGTGGGCTGGACTTCTCTATTTTTTCTATTTTAACAGGAAAAAACAGAGAAATCTAACAAACACTACCTTGATCAAAATATCAGTGATATATAAATATCTTGATCTATAGATGAGAAAGGCATTCCACTACCATGGTATTCTTTCAAAAAACTCATAAACCAAGTCTAATTATGAGAAAAAAAAAATCAGATAGACCAAAATTAAGGGGCATACTCTAAAATAGTTCACCAGTACTCCGCGAAACTGTCAAGGTTGAAAAAAAATAAGACAAGATAAACTGTCACAGTCTAGAGGAAATTGAGAAGGCATAATAACTAAATGTACTGTCCACAGAGTCTTGGAACAGGGGGAAGAAAGACATTAACAACAAAACTGGTGATATCTGAATAAAATCTGAGGTCCAGTTAAGTAGCAATGTCCCATCGATGGTTTCTCAGTTTTGACAAATGTACCATCGTTATGTAAGATATTAATATTAGGAGAACGTATGTTAAGGAGTATAAGAGAACTCTGTGTAACCTTTACAATACTTGTAAATCTAAAGTTATTCCATAGTTTACTCAAAACCTATTGATAAAAATCTAGATTTTTCTATTTTAGGCATTAACTGTTATTTCTGACTGTGGAAGACAAGAATTTAGTTTCTTTCCCTCTCTTTCTTCTACCATACATGTACAACCTTCCCATCCACCAAACTTCCTATCACAATTTTACTCATATCAATATATTATATATTTGTATTCACAGTGATCTATTGATTACTTTTCCTTCTTGCATTCTTGTTATATTCTTGCATATCCTCTTGTTATATTGGATTTATTAATTATCTCATTTTGTTCATTAGTTTAATTTATATACCCTTAGCACTTATTCAACCTCAAGATTTTCTCCATTGTCTAAGTTCCTTTCAAAATGTTCAAATGTGCCCAATATTCTATTCATTTCTTTCAATATGGCAAAATATGTCTTCACAAACTATTCCTTCACCATTATTCTGTTTTCCCTCAGCATGTGTTAGGTCTCTTGTTTCATGTATTTCATGCTCTTTCTTCTTGGTTTACTCTTCAGTTTCAGTAACACAGCATCTCATAGCCTTTTTAGGAAAAGTGAGTTGGAGATAAAATTGTTAGACCTGCATGCCTGAATACGTCACTGTCCTACTTGCATTTTATTTGAAGGATTGGCTGGGAGAATCCTTTCTTCCTTCAGAATTTTGAAAACATTGTTCCATGATATCTAATATTTCAATTGAGATATCAGAAATATGTCTGACTTCTGTTCTTCTACATCTGGCTTTTTTCTTTTCTTTTTTGCTCTAGAAGTTTGTGGTATCTCTTTTTGGTTCCTTGTCTTCTGAAATTTTACTGATATGTCCATTTCTATCATTTGACACCTGAGAGGCCCATTTAGTCTGCTAACTCATCTTCTTCAGCTCTGGAAGTTTTGTAAAAATTATTTTGCTGTTGGATACTTTACTTCAATTATCTGTTTTTGATTTCTTTCTGGAGTTCCCAGTATTTGTATGTAAGGCCTTCTGATCGATCCTTTCTTGTTTATATACTTATTCGATATTTGTCTGCCTTTTTCCTTAGAAATTTTCTATTCTTAACTTTCAAAACCCCTATTTTTCACATTTACTAGCATTTTTTTTAACTTTCATGATTCTTTGTCCTCTGAATGTTGTACTTTCTTTAGAATTCAATATTTCCTTAGTGCAATGTGTCTTAACTCTTTAAATATATAAAGATGGTACATTTGTTGTTATCTTGTCTTGGTTGTATGGATCGGCCTTTAACATTTTCTTCTCCATGCATCTTCTGTTCCTTTCAAGATACTTTTTCTTTTCTAATTGTTTTAGTCACTTTTGCAGTAGAGACTTCTGATACCTGGTAAAGTGTGAATGGAGGCTCCTATTTTAAAATTAAGAACCAAGAAATTAATTGACAGCTCTGGAAAACAGGTAGGCATAAGAAGAGAGAGAAAAGCATACCCCAAGGAAAAAGAAAATCAGATTGTGAACAACCTAAGGCAGGGTTGAACTTGCTTCATTGGCAAAATAGGGTTAAAAATGGGACAGACGAGCTGGAATATGGCGAGGAATGGTTGAAATGTGTCTTAATTTTGTATTCTAGAGAGAGAACATTTTAGGCTGAGGCTTAGATCAAAAGCTCAGGGCAAAGGCTAAAGAGCTTCATAATCTACACCTGGAAAATGGAAAGCACACACTCTGTCCAGGCAGGAGTCCAGCCGCAGCTGTCTCCTGCAAACTCTGCTAAAATAGCAACAGCTCCTTTTTATGAATGCTGTATTTATAAGTCATGTGCAGCTTTGTCTTTCACTGAACTAGAGAAATTTTGGTTCATTCCTCATTTTACTGGTGAAGAAAGTGAGGCCCTTTCTTAAACCTATTAGCATTTTCATCACTAAAAGTTCTCTACTGGAATTTACAATTATATTGAGACACAATAAATATGCTATTCCTAACATCATTTAAAGTTCCCAAAACCCAAATGAAAAGGAACATGACAGCCCAACAGAGAGAAAGGATGTGTTTACCTAACTCAAAGAAATGTCGTTGAGAGACACTATGGAGAAAACAGCCTAACTCGGTGAAATTGAAGTATATTCGATTTTAAAAGGCAGAAGGAAGACAATGAAATCTAAGAGAAATTTTCCCAAAAGGCACTTAGTACATGCAGACGATAAATCCCACAGTGTCAGCATGCTTTTTGTTCAAAGTGCTCAGAAATTTTCTTGAGAGCTGTAGAATTATAAAAGTTAACAACATGACTATAATGTTTCCTGGCAAAACACCCCACAAGACAGCCCTTAAATTGTAAGGATCCAACACTTTTAGGATACAAGTATATTCTACTCTTGTCATGGAGAGAGTGAGAGTTAAGTGACTCTTGGGGTATTTTTCTCTTCAAATACAAGCTGTGGGTCCCATTTGTCAGGGAAGGAAAAATAAATAAATACAACCTGGAGTGAGAATAAGAATTCTCTCTCTAGCTTGGTGCCACTTCATTGTAAAAATCTTCCCAAAAAATATCTGATATACACCTCAAACGTTTTGTGGTCATATACAAACCTTTATGCCATTTATACATGTTCTTGCTGGGGCAGTCTTGTGCTCCGTCTCATTTTTCTAAAACCACTGGAAGGAAAAATTTTATGCACTACTATTTGGGAGTTGCTACACAATGTGACACTTGGTCTGAAAGGCCAAATGGCAGACATTTAAATATTAATTAGAAAAATTATCCTAATTTTGCATTTCATAATAATAATGCATAATCAGTAAGTAATGAATAATTACTCAATATTGTCCTTAACTTGGGAATCCCCATCATTCTGGTTTTTCTTTGCAAAGATGTTATGGACAACAAGTTATGGAAGACTTTAAAGGACCCTTTTATGCTAATTTCCTGGGAATATTATATTTTCCTAAATTGAACTATTTTATTCCAGCTTGCTATTTAGGTTCAAATGATTCCTTACTTTGCCCAAGTTGGGTCACTAGCCCTCACATAACCCTCTTTAATCTCCTTCAGTTCAGATACCACTACCTAAAGTTAACTTGATTTTATTTTAACTTCTGATTGTCTGTTTCCTCTCACTAGCCTGGGGCAAAGGGTGGGCAGCAGAGAATCTTCAAAGGCCTTGTCTGTCTCCTCTGTTGTATTCATTACTGTCTTTCTACCACCTAAAATAATGCCTAGTGGCACTAAATAAATATTTATTGAGTGAAATATTGTACTATCCTATACTCAGCCTTTGATGACTTTCCAGAACTGAGCCCCAGAAAAAAAGTACCTTTTCTCCTTTGTTTCAATAATTTTTCTTTTGGATTCTACTGAAAGAAAGAGAAAATGTGGAAAAATTATTGAATCTAGCATAAGTTCAACAAATAGCCAACAATTCCGATGGTGTTGACAAAACATGTAGGCTTAGTTGCCAGTATTAAATCACAAATTTGTAACATAACCACATTATAGAATAAGAAAGCACAATTTCATCGTTCCTGCCTTTTTTCTCTGAAAGTAAAAAGAGCAGAAAAGAGCAGAGGTTGAGTGGGATCATTAAGTCAATAAGATAGGGGGTGCTATGATTTCTTTTAGCTTGACTTTCCCCAAGGAAGATGCTGAAAGAAGTGTGAGCAGGGCTGGAAACCTCACCTACCTGAGAAAAGGTTAGCCTGGTTGCAATGCTCAGAAGGAGGAGACCAGGGCACCCAGCCTCTGCTTTCTTATTCAAAACTTTGGGATGCATAAAGACCTCTACTCTCCCATCCCAACCATTCTCCTTCTTCTAGTAAAATTTAAATTCCTCTCTGGCCAGCATCTTCTCCTCTCTTAGAAGCATTGGTCTTAACCATCGTTCTTCCTGAGGCCATGCTCGCATAGATCCCGGTCATATGAGCTCGCAGGTCATCAAAGCCATCACTCAGATTACAAGCCAACAATTTGAAGATCTTACACACTCATTTCCACTTCAAGCCTTGATAATGGGCATTTGCCAAAATGCAAGTGGTCTCCTGATAACAAGTCACTGATTCATATTGCATCCCTTCCTCAAGATCTCTTCTGCAAACTGAACAGAAGAAACATGATTTTAATAAAATGCAAAACACACTATTTTTGCTACCAATATTTCCTAAAGCTCAAATTGAATCTGGATGCTAAATGTCTGTGATTGTAAGTTTTTCAACTCTCAGACAGTTTGGAGGCAAGATAATCTGTAGCTTTGGTGTAATGGGAAAGAAAGGAAAGAAAAAAGTACAAATACTTGACTGTCATACTTAATAAACATATTTTAAAAGCTGATTTTAAAAAAAATTCTGCGCTGTCACCAGAGTATACATTAGTAAACTTTGAAAGTATGTCCCAATTATTTCTCTTTGATTGCTATGCATTAACACATTATACACAAAGCCCAGAGGAAACAAGAAGAAAATATTATGTTAGGTATTTTTATAAACTGAATTGACAGCATGAGTGAGTGAAAATAAAATTGCTGGCAATATTTGTGTATTCAGTTAAGCCAGTTAGCAATACAATAGAATATATTAATGTCTCAGTAGACAGTAACTTCAACATGTGAGAATATTAAATGGCCTGGGAGTAAGGGCGAGGGAGTGAGAGCAAGAGAGTGAAAATGAGAGTAAAAGCAAGAGTGAGGGTGAGAGAGACAGAGACACAGAGAGAGACAGAGAGACAGAGACACAGAGAGAGAAGCAGTACTCACTGGATCAAAGGGAGCCCAGAAACTTACCGCAGCACAGCATCCTAAAGTCACAGCCACTGCACCAGCATGGCCTTTGCATGACCTTCAAATAGAAAGCTTCTTATTACCAAGAGGACAAGTTGTGCAGATTCTATTATAAAAGCCAAACCACCAAAATGCAACTGATGTAAGAGCTATAAGCTTGCTTTTTATATTTTTCAGCAATTATTACCAATGCTTTTATCTACTGACTCCTGAATATCTGGACTCTGAATTAATGTCTTTGCACACTCTCTATATTATACCAAATACTACTGTGATGTTTTCATGCTAGACACATTTCGGAGGAAAGTGCAGGAAATTGGATATAGATTGCGGTAGTTCTGAGATCAGCTCTCCCAGCGATTTGCTTTGTCACCACTGGGAACAGAGTATTTTTGTTTTTCTCGTTAGTAAAATAAAAATAATGACACTCATTCTTAAAAACTGTGAAATGTGTGGAATAGATAATATGGAACTCTTTTGAACTTTTTGAGAAATAACTTGTAAAAATTTAGATGAGTTAGCATTTAAAATAAGAAAGTATAAAATCAAATATGGGAATTATTCTGAGTTTACAATATGTACTGATCCACCATAAGTTATATATCTTGATAATTATAGTGATAATAATAATTACCAATTATTGAACAGATATGCTATGCCAGCACTATTATATATATTCTCAAATTTGTCCCTAAATGCTTCCTTCATTTAATGCTGCCCCTTTAGAGGTGACTGCTTCATTCTTAAATTGTGCTATTTTTCATCAAAATGATGTATTTCAGTGCTATGATACCATTTTACACCCCCAAGTGAATTCATCACTCACTTCTCTATAACTAAACCATCCATGTGTCCATTCATTCACTCAGCACATGCATTAGACACCTTCCCCTTGTCAGACTCTAAGCCAGGCCTTGTGATACAGTGGTGAATGAGACAGTCAGGGTCTCTGACTCCATGCAGGTGAAATTCGAGTGCAGAGGCAGATAACAAAGAACTAAAAAAAAATGGCAGATTCCAATTTGTGCTTTGAAAGGAGGAAACAGGAATTTCAGAATATAACTAATTTAAATTAGATGAAGTCTTTCTAAGTACTGTATATGACCCTTCACTGCTGAATAGGGGAGGACAAGACTTAGTAGCTGTGGGAAGTGCTGGGTCAGAGAGACCAACAAGATCAAGGACCAGAGACAAGAATGAGTTTGTCATGCTAGGGGCAAGAAGAGGCCAGTGTTGCTATAACATGAGTAGGTGGCAGACTGCTATATAGTGAAGTTGAAGAGGTAGACAAGAGGCAGATCATGATTAGAAGTTAGAATCTTATCCAAAGAAATTGGAAATAATTTCCTAATGATGTGCTAGAACCAATTCTTACCTGTTCATGGGAGCCAATTCTATGCACCTCTTCCCAGCTCCATGTTCAGCGACATCACATTGGTTACTTAAAATCAGCTATGGTGGTCTTTAGATGGTGGTTACATAATTCTATGCATATGTAAAAATTAATTGGGCTATAAAGCAAGTATCTGTATACTTTACCCTATACTATTATACCTGAAAAATTATTTTTCAAAAAAAAGAGGAGCTTACAATGAAAAATTACATAAAGAAGCAATTTACTCTAAGTGAGTCAGTAGTGACAAAAACCAGGATTAGTCACAAGGACTTTAATAAAGCAACAGTCTGAAAGCAAATTTAAAATAATGGTGTTTTCAAAAGGCAAAAAGAAGAATATGACAGACCATATCTAAAGAGATATGGTTAAGAATTTCCAAATAGAATTAAGTCACAAATTCTCATATTCAAATGTGCTTCATGTTTCATTCAGAATATATATTGGTGGCTGCCCTAAGACCTAATGGTGAATTGGATTTGAAGAATGATGCAAAATGTGGGCTCAAGGATTACTAAGAGGTTCTGATTGAAACAGGGAAAAAAATGGGAAAGAAATAGGTTTGGAGGAGTGTGGTAAGACCTGTGTTGTATTTGTTTAAGATCCTTATTCGAGCTCTAAGTGTAGATGTAAAGTAGCAGTTAGATAGAAGAATCTAGAGCTCAAGGTATGCTCAGTGAAGTGAATTTGGGAATTATCAGAATATAGCTGGTATTTACAGCCATGCGTGTGGATGAGATACCCTGAGGAGAAAATGCAGCTAGAGACAAGAAGACTTACAGCTAAGCCAGGTGACTTCAAAGTTTCCACACTAGATAGCGAAGGAGACCTAGCAAAGAGGACCAAGGAGGGCCTGTATGTTACATATTTCATTTCTTGGTGATGCTGTTATTGTGGTATACTAAAAAGTAACCTGTACAAGAACTCAAAATAACAGAAATATAGATCCTACTTAGATAAATTATAAAAGTACTCTGTGAACCACATATTTTTCTATCTGTAAAATGAAAGTAATGACTCTTTCTCAGTCAATTTAATACGATACACATAAGTATCCACAGAATTTATGGAAGTAGGTATGCTTTGTAATCTAAAGATGCAGTAGAGTCATGTCTTGGCTTTTCTATCAGAATACTCTTAGAGGACCATGTTGAAAATGGCCCTATTCTAATTTATTTTTATGTTCCATAAAGAGTAATATTCATATACTTGGTAAACCATCTTGAAGTTCTAGTACCTACTCTTTTCTGTTCTAGTTGGCTAAAGGAGTTGTCTTACTTCAGATACATCATAGAAAAAGCTGGAGGGTGAATAATGCTAATTAGAAAAAAAATAATTCAAAGTCATGATATCTAGGGTCTTCCTAATTTTGCCTTCAACAGAGCCCATAAAAGGTGAAAGGCATCGTGCTTTGACGTAGTACACAGCCAGCCTTCCATTAGCAAGGCAACCCTGGTCTTAAAATTCAGTTTCTAGAGTCAATAAAGAAAACTAATATTTTTGCTTATTATATATTTCTTTATACAATTATATATTATGCAATATATATATATACACACAAAGTATTACATACAATTATATACAATTTTCTCTGTTCACTATTTTAGAGTTTTTTCAACATTAAAGCAAATAAAACTCCTATAACAGACTAGGGATTTCTAATCTGGGTGAATGTTTTTTTTTTTCCTAGAGATGGGGGTTAGGGGATGGAGGGATCATCTGCCTGCTTTCATCTACTATCCTGAGGACTGAAGTTTCTAAGAAGTCTTAATATCTCACAATTATGTACTCAAAGGTGTTGTTAACTTGGCAGTACATTTAATCCAGTAAATTTTGACCAATTTTTAAAAATGTCATTAAAGTTCTTAAATGATGTGCTTTCACCAAGTGGTCAAGTATCATAGAATTCATAGAAAGACTATTCCTCTGTATTCTCTTAGCAAGATGTGACTTCGTGAACATAATACAGTGATAATTTACCCTTATTTTGTGTTTCTTTCTCAAGCCACTTGCTAGTTATTATCTATATGTTATACCTCATAGTATTTATGAAACACTTATGCATTAAGTGCTTGTGTCACCCCATTATGAAAGTGAAGTCTATGAGAGCCCTGGGACTTTCCCAGAGTCCCAAAGCCAGAAACTAATAGATCTGAGATTCAAACCCATGGAGTTTGACCTCTGAGCCAAGCTCTTGACTTATGTAGGAGCTTGTCTTGTAGGAAGCTGTAGTAGAACTGTCTGAAATGCCATTATAGGACCAATAACTATCATATAATGTGCTTTCTAAATACAGAAACTACTGAATTTATTTTAAGTAAAGAGGGTTGGGCCTGGTGGCTCAAGCCTGTAATCTCAGCACTTTGGGAGGCCAAGGCGGGTGGATCACCTGAGGTTAGGAGTTCAAGACCAGTCTAACCAAAATGGTGAAACCCTGTCTCTACCAAAAATACAAAAATCAGCCAGGCATGGTGATACATTCCTGTAATCCCAGCTACTCGGGAGGTAGAGGCAGGAGAATCACTTGAAACCAGGAGGTAAAGGTTGCAGTTAGCCAAGATCGCACCATGGCACTCCAGCCTGGGCAACAGAGCTAGACTCTATCTCAAAAAAAAAAAAAAAAAAAAAAAAAAAAAAAAAAAAAAAAAAAAGAAAGAAAGAAAGAAAAGAAAGAAAAAGAAAAGAAAAAAAGGAAGAAAAGAAACGAGAAAGCTCTCTTTATTTTGAAATGTAGTGGCAATTTCAAGACTTAAAGATACTAGTGAAGCAGAAACTCTTTGAAGAAAATAATGTCTTATCCAAAGAATGAACTGACCCACAAGGATTACATACTGGAAAATGTTTTAAAACTGGAGGCACTTAAATGGAAATAACACTGGACAAGGAACCATCTCATGGGAAGTTGAGTCCCAGTTCTAATGTGAAATGTCCTTCTTGACTTTAAACAAGGTTTTTTAGTTTTTTCAAATCTATTTCTCATCTGTGAGATACAGTCAGATAAAGAAGGTCCTTTGTGCAAAGGGCATAATTGTTGTGGAAAAGATGTTATAGTGGTAATTTTTTGAGCCACCTGAGAACAGAACTCAATGGAGGTAAGACAGTCATACTATGTAAAATAATCAAAACCATATTCAGAAAAGTCTGTACCCTGTATACCATACTTCTCAATAAGATTGACTGTCCTGGTCATAGTCATTTTTTTTATGAAAGGGCATAACCATCCAATTCTAATAATGCATTGAATCCTACTTCCAAAGTCATAGTATGCCCATTTTGTGGCATATATTTTGCCTATTGCTAATATTCCTTTAGCCAGATATAGTAGAACTAAATGTATTGAAACATGGCTTCCATTTATTTTCTTAATAATCTTTGCCATGCTCAACAGTGAATCACATTGATAAGGAACCTAATCTGGATTGTGACCTTGATTTCTTGTTTTAGAGAAGAAAAAAAGAAAATAAATTTTTTCATAAAATCAAGGTGTAAAAGAAATAAGTTAATATAAACATGAAATGCCAAGTCCCTTGAAATTCATATGAACTTTTAAAATATCTCTTTATCAAATAAAAGATCAACCAAAAATCTATAGCTTAAACAATGCATTATTTAAAAAATATTTTTTTCTCTCTCGATCAAATACAGTTAGTCACTTTGGAGAATAACTGAGCTATCGTCTATACAAAACATATCAAACCAAGATCATGATATTTTTATCAGGAAAAACAAAGGAGTCAAAAACTCATTCAAGGGAGAGGAAAAGTTGTGCTTGTATTTACTTAGACCAAAAAGTAGGATATAGAGAATACTTTTTGATAAAATTAGTATATGAGAAGCAGGAAAGATCTTCAGGTAAAGGAAAAAGAATTGACAATTGTAAACCATGTTGTAAGAATGAACAAAAAGAATTACCCATTATCAGTGGTATTATTAAAACACATTTTCAACAAGCTTAAGTATTTCAAACATCTACTGTGGTCATGTGTTTGAAGCAAGTTATTTGTGTTTCCTACGGCATTCTTCATACACAGAAGTAATAAGAGAAATGTTCAAAATTCAAATTCAAACTATCAGATTTTAAAATATCAGTGTCCAGTGCCCACTGGTCAGACCTACACCATGGAGAAACATTTGACTGAGGATAAACATAGCCGTAAAATTCCACAGTATTTTATTCCTTCCAAGGCATGTTTTATCACACTGGATTGTCCAAGTTCTTGTTCATATAAAGTAAAGAACTGTTCTGCCAAACAAATTAATATAATTAGAGAAACCAAATGTGTCAGCCTATATTGAACCTACAGCAGAGTTAAGTCTGTACCTTTACATGCCATAATTATAATTCTCAATAAGATTGATTGTCCTGGTCATAGTCATCCTTTTTTTTTTTTTTTAAGAAAGGGCAGAATTATCCAATTCTAATTGGATAGAGTTGAGTAAAAACTGCAAGTAATTCTCATTCATAAGTGGGTGCTGAACAATGAGAACACACAGACACAGGGAGAGGAACATCACACACTGGGGCCTGGGGATGGGAGGCTAGGGGAGGAATAGCAGCGGATGGGGGGATTGAGAAGGGATAGCATTAGAAGAAATACCTAATGTAGATGACAAGGAGAGGGATGCAGCAAACCACCGTGACATGTGTATACCTATGTAGCAGTCCTGCATGATCTGCACATGTATCCCAGAACTTAAAGTATAATAAATAAATTTTTTTAAAAACTTACAGGAAAAAAGATAATAACGCAGTATGCTAGACTGAGAACAGGTTTTTAATCACACTAACTGTAGTCTTACATGTCTGCTTCTTATTTACCCTGCAACCCACCTGAATAAATCATTCACTTTCCCTAAAGCTTAGGCATAAAATCAGAAGAGCATTTACCTCACAGACTGCTGTAAGAATACAATGAGAAAGTGACTAACCTCGTAGTTTTCTCTCTTCACTTATCTTTTAGTTCTTTAACTCTTTCTGATATTTTTATTGTATTTTCTTTCTTTTTGGAGACAGGGGTCTCGCTAGTCTGGTCACCTACCTAGACTGGCTCTGAACTCCTGGGTTTAAGGGATCCTCCTGCCTCAGCCTCCCAAGTAGTTGGAACTAAGGTGCTGGCCACACCTGGATTTTTCTGAGGTTTTTAAATCTAAATTTTAAAAATATATTTATTAAAGAAGAGAAAGATAAAAACACACCTCTGGTGACAAAGTAACTTAACAATTTGGTAGATCTAAGGGAAGGACTATAAAAGTAGACATTGTTAGAGCAGAACTTCTGCAAATATTAACCCAACGCTTGGCTATGATAGAAGAGACTACTATTTACAAAGGCTGCCCATAAACTTTTGATCAGTAGCATGTATGAAAAAGTCATCCTTATAGATGTGAAAAATGTATTTCCTTATAACTTGCATCTTTGTTCTTCCCTCTGAAGGCATTCACAGATTTGAAGATTATTAAATGCCTACATTAAGACTTTTCACTAGCCTAATATTCCCAAGTGCTACAAACCTTCTGTCAAATGATATAATTTCTCAAATTTTCATAATTTTGAGCCCTCTTTGATAGATATATTCCAATATGTTTTGAATAATCCTTAAATAAAACTGAACATCATATTCCAGAAATGTTCTTACCAGCATGGAAGAGTAATAATGCTAGTATTATGAATATTTATTGCATACTTATACGCCCTAATATTTGAGATTCATATACTTTTAAATGTACTAATTTATTCAAATTTTGTTTTTAGTCATCCAATAAAATGTTAGCTGGCAGCTACAGTTAGAGGTACTATAGAATAGCGGTAAGGACTCAGTGTTCAAAGACAGACTTCCTGGATTTGAATGCAGACCCTACTATTTACTAGTCTGTGACCTGGGGGAAAACAGCCTTTCTATGCGTCAGTTTCTTCAATTGCCAATGGGATTTTGATTTGTTTTAATATCAAGCTATCTATGTAAAACATTTAGAAGAGTGTCTAGTGCATAGTAATTGCCAAGAATTTTAGTAGTGACCCAGCAATCCCATTACTGGGTATATACCCAAAGGATTATAAATCATTCTATTATAAAGACACATTCACACGTAGTTCATTTGTGACACTGTTTACAATAGCAAAGACCTGGAACCATCCCAAATGCCCATTGATGATAGACTGGAAAAGGAAAATATGGCACATATACACCATGGAATACTATGCAGCCTTAAAAAAAATGATGAGTTCATGTCCTTTGTAGGGACATGGATGAATCTGGAAACCATCATTCTTAGCAAACTGACACAGGAACAGAAAATCAAACACTGCATGTTCTCACTCATAGGTGGGTGTTGAACAATGAGAACATATGGACACAGGGAGGGGAGCATCACACACTGGGGTCTATTGGAAGGGGACTAGGGGAAGGACAGCATGGGGTAGCGAGGTTGGGGAGGAATAACAGGGGGAGAAATGTCAAATATAGGTGACAGGGGGATGGAGGCAGCAAACCACATTGCCATGTATGTACCTATGCAACAATCCTGCATGATCTGCACATGTACCCCAGAACCTAAAGTGCAATAAAATATATACATATTTTTAAAAAGATTATATGATTATATAAATGTGTATATATGTATGTATGTGTATATATATATATATATATATATATATATATATATATATGTTTTTTAATAAAAGAATGTTAGTAGTTACCATTATTAGTACCATAGAGACCAGGAAACCATATGGAGGATATGAACAACTGAACAAGAAATAATATAACTCAACATTGAGACAAGTGCTATTTAAAAATAAAGCATAGAAGCAGGCAGGAAGTGCTAAGAAGGCTCCCATAGGGAGGCAGCATTTGAACAAACCTGAATGAAATAAAGGAGTGTGCCAAATAACTGCCTAGTGGTATAGCGTGCCCGGAAGAGGGAAAGGCTAGCATAAAAGGCCCTGAAATGAGATGAGCTTGGCAAAGATAGTGATATTTAGGGAAAGTAAGCCATCCAGTGTGGCTGGAGAAGACTGAGCAAGTTAGGAGGTGAATCAGAGAGTTAGCAGGGGGCCGGATGATGTAGTGTTTTGTAGGCAATGGAAAGAGAGCACATAGAGATAAGAACAGCTTGTATAAGTTGACAGACTAATACCAATTTTCTCTGACTTCAAAGCCTATAACATTGCTGCCCTTGACATAAACAATATATTAGATTGGTGCAAAAGTTATTGTGGTTTTGCCATTGAAAATAATGGCCAAAACTGCAACTGCTTTTGCACCAGCCTAAACCTTACTCATATTAAAATTCCATCAGATTTTTTGGAAGTGATGACACACTGATGGCTTATATTGTGCTCTTGTCCAATGAAATATTTAAATGCGTTTTTTATAGGACCCTTGCTAACTTGGTTCTAACCCCTCTTGTATTTCTGTAACTGATTTTTGAGGAGGTTTATACTTATTACAGTTCATCTTGCTCAATTATGCCTCTCGGCTTTGTGTGTTCTGATAAACCTGCCTTCTACATTTTCCTAAAAGAAAGAATAGAGGACTGGTCAGACAGTGGGTACAGCCCACGGAGGGTGAGCTTAAGCAGGGTGGGGCATCACCTCACCCAGGAAGTTCAAGAGATCAGAGAACTCCCTACCCTAGTCAAGGGAAGCCATGAGGAAATGTGCCATGAGGAATGGTACACTCCAGATACTATGCTTTTCCCATGGTCTTCACAACTTGCAGATCAGGAGATTCCCTCAGGTACCTATACTACCAGGGCCCCATGTTTCAAGCACAAAACTGGGTGGCTGTTTGGACAGACACTGAGCTAGCCGCAGGAAGTTTTTTTCATATTCCAGTGGCACCTGGAATGTCAGCAAGACAGAACCATTCACTCCCCTGGAAAGGGTGCTGAAGCAAGGGAGCCAAGTGGTCTAACTCAGCAGATTCCACCCAAACAGAGCCCAGCAAGTTAAGATCCACTGTCTTGAAATTCACGCTGCCAGCACAGCAGCCTGAAGTCAATCTGAGATTCTCAAGCTTGATGGAAAGGGGCATCCACCATTACTGAGGCTTCAGTTGGCAGTTTTTCCCTCACAGTATAAACAAAGACACCTGGAAGCTCAAACTAGGCAGAGTCCACTGCAGCTCCTCAAAGCCACTGTAGCCAGATTACCTCTCTAGATTCCTCCACTCTGGGCAAGGCATCTCTGAAAGAAAGGCAGCAGCTCCAGTCAGGGCTTGTAAATAAAATTCCGATTTTTCTTGGACAGAGCACCTAGGGGAAGGGATGGCTGTGGGCACAGCTTCAGCAGACTTAAAAGTTCTTTCCTGCTAGCTCTGAAGAGAGCAGTGGATCTCCCAGCACAGCACTCAACCTCTGCTAAGGGACAGATTGCCTCCTCAAGTGGGTTCCTGACTGCCATGCCTCCTGACTGGGAGACACATCCCAGCAGGGGTCGATAGACACCTCATACAAGAAAGTTCTGGCTGGCATCTGGCAGGTGCCCCTCTGGGATGAAGCTTCCAAAGGAAGGAACAGTCAGTCTTCTTTGCTATTTTGCAGTCTCCACTGGTGATACCCAGGCAAACAGGGTTTGGAGTGGACCTCCAGCAAAGTTTAGGAGATCTGGAGCAGAGGGGCCTGACTGTTAGAAGAAAAACTAACAAACAGAAAGGAATAGCATCAACATCAACAAAAAGGATCTCCACACAAAATCCCCATCCAAAGGTCACGAACATCAAAGACCGAAGGTAGATAAATCCACGAAGATGAGTAAAAAACAGTAGAAAAAGGCTGAAAATTCAAAAACCAGCCTCTTATCCTCCAAAGGATCATGACTCCTCAACAGCAAGGGACCAAAACTGGACAGAAAATGAGTTTGATGAACTGACAGAAGTAGGTTTCAGAAGGTGGATAATAACAAACTCCTCTGAGATGAAGGAACATGTTCTAACCCAATGCAAGGAAGCTTAGAACCTTGAAAAATGATTGGAGGAATTGCTTACTAGAATAACCAGTTTAGAGAAGAAAATACATGATCTGATGGAGCTGAAGAACACAGCACAAGAACTTGGTGAAGCATACACAAGTATCAATAGCTGAATTGATCATGCAGAAGAAAGGATATCAGAGATTGAAGATCAACTTAATGAGACAAAGTGTGAATACAAGGTTAGAAAAAAAAAAAAAAAGAAATGAAAAGGAACAAGCAAAGCCTCCAAGAAATACGAGATTTTGTGAAAAGACCAAATCAACATTTGATTGGCATACCTGAAAGTGATGGGGAGAATGGAACCAAGGTGGAAAACACTCTTCAGGATATTATCCAGGAGTACTTCCCAAGCCTACCAAGACAGGCCAACATTCAACTTCGGGAAATACAAAGAACACCACAAAGATACTCCTCAAGAAGAGCAACTCCAAGACACATAATCATCAGATTCACCAAGATTGAAATGAAGGAAAAAATGTTAACAGCATCCAGAGAGAAAGGTTGGGTTACCCAGAAAGGGAAGCCCATCAAACTAACAGCAGATTTCTCTGAAGAAACACTACAAGCAAGAAGAGAGTGGTAGCCAACATTCAACATCCTTAAAGAAAAGAATTTTAAACCCATAATTTCCTATTAAGCCAAACTAAGCTTCATAAGTGAAGGGGAAATAAAATTCTTTACAAACAAGCAAATGCTGACAAATTTTGTCACCACCAGGCCTGCCCTACAAGAGCTCCTAAGGGAAGCATTAAACATGGAAAGGAAAAACTGGTACCAGCCACTGCAAAAACATACCAAATTGTAAAGACCATCAACACTATGAAGAAACTGCATCAACAAACAGGCAAAATAACCAAGTAGCATCATAATGACAGGATCAAATTCACACATAACAATATTAACCTTAAAAGTAAATGGGCTAAATGCCTTAATTAAAAGACACAGACTGACAAATAAAGAGCCAAGAATCATTGGTATGCTGTTTTCAGAAGACCCATCTGACATGCAAACACACATATAGCCTCAAAATAAAGGGATGGAGGAAGATTTACCAAGTGAATGGAAAATTTAAAAAGCAGAGGTTTCAATCCTAGTCTCTGACAAAAGCAAACTTTAAACTAACAAAGATAAAAAATGACAAAGAAAGGCGTTACATAATGGTAAAGGGATCAATGCAACAAGAAGAGCTAACTATCCTAAATATATATGCACCTGATACAGGAGCATCCAGATTCATAAAGCAGGTTCTTAATGACCTATAAAGAGACGTAGACTCCTAGTGAGAGACTTTAACACACCACTGTCAATATTAGATGGATCGAGACAGAAAATTAGCAAGGATATTCAGCACTTGAACTCAGCTCTGGACCCAACAGACTAATAGACATCTACAGAACCCTTCATCCCAAATAAACAGAATATACATTCTCCTCAGCACTATATCACACTTATTCTAAAATTAATCAAATAATTGGAAGTAAAACACTCCTCAGCAAATACAAAATAATGGAAATCATAACAAATATTGCAATCAAATTAGAATTCAGGATTAAGAAACTCACTCAAAACCAAACAACTACATGGAAACTGAACAACCTGCTCCTGAATGACTACTGGGTAAACAACGAAATTAAGGCAGACATAAATAAGTTATTTGAAACCAATGAGAACAAAGACACAATGTACAAGAATCTCTGGGACACAGGTAAAGCAGTGTTAAGAGGGAAATATATAGTACTATATGCCCACAGAAGAAAGCAGGAAAGGTCTAAAATAGATACCCTAACATCACAATTAAAAGAACTAGAGAAGAAAGAGCAAACAAATACAAATTCTAGTGAAAGACAAGAAATAACTAAGATCAGAGCAGAACTGAGGAGACAGAGACAAGAAAAACCCTTCAAAAAACCAATGAATCCAGGAAGTGGCTTTTGTAAGATTAACAAAATAGACTGCTAGCTAGACTAACAAAGAAGAAAAGACAAAAGAACCAAATGGACACAATAAAAATGATGAAGGGGATATCACCACCGATCCCACAGAAATACAAACTACCAGCAGAGAATACTATAAGCACCTCTACACAAATATACTACAAAATCTGAAAGAAGTGGATAAATTCCTGGACTCATGCACCCTCCCAAGACTAAACCAGGAAGAAGTCAAATCCCTGAATAGACCAATAAAAAGTTCTGAAACTGAGGCAGTCATTAATAGCCTACCAACAAAAGGAAGCCCAGGGCCAGACAAATTCATAGCCCAATTCTGCCAGAGGTACAAAGAGGAGCTGGCACCATTCCTTCTGAAATTATTCCAAACAATAGAGAAAGAGGACACCTCCCTAACTCATTTCATGAGGCTAACATCATCCTGATACCAAAACCTGGCAGAGACACAACAAAAAAGAAAATTTGAGGCCAATATCCCTAATAAACATCAATGTGAAAATCATCAATAAAATACTGGCAAACCAAATTCAACAGAATATTAAAAAGCTTATCCACTATGATCACAATGGCTTCATCCCTGAGATACAAGGGTGGTTCAACATATGCAAATCAATAAACATAATCTGTCACATAAAGAGAACCAAAGACAAAAACCACATGATTGTCTCAATAAATGCAGAAAAGGCCTTCAATAAAATACCCCTTCTTGCTAAAAACTCTAAATAAACAAGCTGTTGATGAAATATATTTCAAAATAATAACAGCTATTTATGACAAACCCAAAGCCAATATCATACTGAATGGGCAAAATCTGGAAGCATTCCCTTTGAAAACTGGCTCAAGACAAGGATGCCCTCTCTCACCTCTCCTATTCAACATAGTATTGAAGTTCTGGCCAGGGCAATCAGGCAAGAGAAAGAAATAACCATATTCAAATAGGAAGAGAAGAAGTCAAATTGCCTCTATTGGCAGATGACATGATTGTATGTTTAGAAAAACCCATTGTCTCAGCCCAAAATCTCCTTAAGTTGATAAGCAACTTCAACAAAGTCTCAGGATACAAAATCAATGTGCAGAAACCACAAGCATTCCTATACACCAATAACAAACAGAGAGCTAAATTATGAGTGAACACCCATTCACAATTGCTACAAAGAGAATAAAATATCTAGGAATACAACTTAAAATGGATGTAAAAGACCTTTTCAAGGAGAACTACAAACTACTGCTCAAGGAAATGAGAACACAAACAGATGGAAAAACATTCCATGCTCATGCTTAGGAAGAATCAACATTGTGAAAATGGCCATATTTCCCAAAGTAATGTATAGATTCAATGCAATTTCCATTAAGCTACCATTGACATTCTCCACAGAATTGGAAAAAACTACTTTAAATTTCATATGGAATCAAAAAAGAGCCCACATCACCCAAACAATCCTAAGCAAAAAGAACAAAGATAGAGGCATCACATTGCATGACTCCAAACTATACTACAAGGCTACAGTAACAAAAACAGCACGATACTGATACCAAAACAGAAATATAGACCAATGGAACAGAACAGAGGCCTCAGAAATAAAACCATATATCTACAAGCATCTGATCTTCGACAAAACTAACAAAAACAAGCAATGGGAAAGCATTCCCTATTTAATAAATGGTGTTGGGAAAACTGGCTAGCCATATGCAGAAAACTGAAACTGGACCCCTTCCTTGTACTTTATACAAAAATTAACTCAAGATGAATTAAAGACTTAAATGTGACCGGGCATGGTAGCTCAAGCTTGTAATCCAAGCATTTCGGGAGGCTGAGGCAGGCAGATCACGAGGTCAAGCGATCGAGACTGTCCTAGTCAACATGGTGAAACCCCATCTCTACTAAAAATACAAAAAAAAAAAAAAATTAGCTGGGCATGGTGGCATGTGCCTATGGTCCCAGCTACTCAAGAGGCTGAGGCAGAAGAATTGCTTGAACCTGGAAGGCGGAGGTTGCAGTGAGCTGAGATTGTGCCACTGCATTCCAGCCTGGCATCTGGTGACAAAGTGAGACTCTGTCTCAGAAAAAAAAAAAAAAAAAAAAAAAAACTTAAACATAAGACCTAATACCATAAAAATCCTAGAAGAAAACTTAAGCAATACCATTCAGGACATAGGCATGGGCAAAGACTTCATGACTAAAACACCAAAAGCAATGGCAACGAAAGCCAAAATTGACAAATGGAATCTAATTAAACTAAAACACCTCTGTACAGCAAAAGAAACTATCATCAGAGTGAACAAGCAACCTACAAAATGGAAGAAAATTTTTGCAATTTATCCATCTGACAAAGGGCTGATACCCCGAATCTACAAGGAACTTAGACAAATTTACAAGAAGAAAACAAACAAGCCCATCAAAAAGTGGGCAAAGGATATGAAAAGACATTTCTCAAAAGAAGACATTTATGTGGTCAACATATAAAAAAAAAAAAAAAAAGCTCATCATCACTGGTCATTAGAAAAATGCAAATCAAAACCACAATGAGATAGCGTCTCATGCCAGTTAAAATGGTGGTCATTAAAAAATCAGAAAACACAGTGCTGGAGAGGATGTGGGGAAATAGGAGCACTTTTACACTGTTGATGGAAGTGTAAATTTCCACCATTGTGGAAGACAGTGTGATGATTCCTCAAGCGTCTAGAGCCAGAAATATCATTTGACACAGCAATTCCATTACTGGGTATATACCAAAAAGATTCTAAGTCAGTATACTTTAAAGATATATGTACACGTATGTTTATTGCAGCACTATTCACAATGGCAAAGGCTTAGAACCACCCCAAATGCCCATCAATGATAGACATGGCACCCACATCTGCTCAGCTTTTGGGGAGCTTCAGGGACCTTTTAGTTGTAGTAGAAAGAGAAGAGAAAGTAGGCACATCACATGGTGAAAGCTGGAGCAAGAGTTGGGGGAGCTGCCATATACTTTTAAGCAACCAGATCTCATGTGAACTCACTCATCACCAAGAGGATTGTGCTAGCTAAGCCATTCATGAGGGATATGCTCCATGATCCAAACACCTCCCACCAGGCCCCATCTCCAACCTGAGGATAATATTTTAACGTGTTTGGTGGGAACACAGATTCAAACCCTATCACCTGGCTAATGTTTTTATTTTTATTTCTGTAGAGACAGGGTTTTGCTGTGCTGCCCAGGTTGGTCTCAAATTCCTGGCTTCAAGCATTCCTCCCAACTTGGCCTCCCAAAGTACTGGGATTACAGGCATGAGCCACAAAATATATGTGTAGGCTGGCAAGCCTACACATACATTTTATACAGACATCATGGATTATTCTATGCAATAAAATTGTTTTCTTTATATACTCTACCCACTTTTCTTTTGAATTTCAATGCCTTCATGTTTGTACTTTAGAAATAATGTATTTATTTAATAAATTTTTATTTCTCTTGCGTGAGCTTCCTTTATATGATTATGACCTACATTTATATTTAGGTTTTCTCTGAGCATTTAAATATATGCTTTTCAGTGTTTATTTTTTAAATAATATGATGTTTGATATTTACTTCAAAATAATCTGGAACAAGCAGTAGGGGGAGTCAGTTAATGGAATGGATGAAATAATATGGTTATAGCTTGCTAATTGTTGAAGATGACTGTACTGAGCTCATGCTAGCTCATTATACTGCTTTCTCCATTTATCTATGTTTGAAATTTTCCTTAATGAAAAATTAAAAACAGAAGAGATTGTATGTTAGTATCAGCTTTTTAGAGAGTACTAACAGAGCCCTAATAATGTACACATTTAAACCACCAATTTTTCTTAAATGGTGTTTATCATATTTTAAAAGATTTTAATTCTTAGAGTAATTTTAGGTTTACAACAAAATTGAAAGGAAGGTATAGAGATTTTCCATATACCATTTGCCCCTACACAGGTATAGCCTCCCCTATTGTTAACATCCCCCATCAAAATGGCATATTTGTTACAATTGATGAACTTAAAATCGAAAATCATTATCACCCAAAATCCATAGTTTACATTAAGGTTCATTCTTGGTGTTGTACATTCTGACTGTGGACAAATATATGATGTGTATCCACTATTAAAATACCATACAGAATTGTTTCACTGCCCTAAAAATCCTCTGCACTTCACCTACTTACTCCCTTGTCCCCTAAACTCTGGCAGCCACTGATCTTTTTACTGCCTCCATACTTTTATCTTTCCCAGAATATCATGTAATTAGAATCACACAATTTAGCCTCTTGGGATTGACTTTTTTCACTTAGTAATATGCATCTAAGTTTCCTCTATGTCTTTTCATTACTTGATAGCTTAAAAAGTAAGCTCTGAAAAATATTCCATTATCTGGATGTACATAGTTTATTTGTCTCTTAGCCTACTGAAGGACATCTTGGTTGCTTCCAAGTTTTGGAAATTATGAATAAAGCTGGTATAAACATTCATGTGCAAGCTTTTGTAAATACATGACTTTTCAACTCCTTTGGGTAATCACCAAGGAGTGCAATTGCTGAATCATATGGTAATATGTTTAGTAAGATACCACCAAACTGCCTTCCAACATAATTGTACTATTTTGCATTTCCACCAGCCATGCACGAGTGTCTAGTGCTTTAAATTCTCACCAGCATTTGGTTTTGTCAGAATTTTTGATTTTAGCCATTCTAATAGTGTGTAGTGATATCTCATTGTTATTTTAATTTGCATTTTCCTGATGATATACAATGTGGAGCATCATATAATAATAATAAAATTTCATATGCTTATTTACCATCTTTATATGTTTTTTGGTGAGATATCTGGTAAGGTCTTTGGGCTGTTTTTTTAATTGGGTCAATTAATTTTGTTATTGTTGAGTTTTAAATTCTTTCTATATTTTGGATAAAAATCTTTTATCAGATGTGTCTTTTGCAAATATTTTTTCCAAGATTGTGGCTTACATTTTTATTCTCTTAAAAGTGTTCTTCACAGAACAGAAGCTTTTAATTTTGAGGGAGTTCAGTTTATCAATTTTTTGGATTTTGCCTTTGGTAGCATATCTAAAAAGGCATGGCAAAAGCCAGGGTCATCTAGATTATTCTCCTATGTCATCTTCTAGGAGTTTTATAGTGTGTATTTCGCATTTAGATCTGTGACCAATTATGGGTTAAATTTGTGAAGGGAGTAAGGTTTCTGTCTAGATTTATTTTTTTCTCTATGGATGTCCAGCTGTTCTAGCACCATTTGTTGAAAAGACTATTTTTTCGCTATTGTATTTTTGCTCCTTTGTCAAAGATCAGATTACTATATTTATGTGGGTCTATATCTGGGCTCTCTATTCTATTCTATTGATCTCTTTGTCCATTCTTCTGCAAGTACTACACTTCCTAGATTGCTGTAGCTTTATGGTAAGTCTTAAAGTCAAGTCCTATCACAGTGTAGCTTTATAATGAGCCTTCAAGTCAGGTAGTGTCAGTTTTCCAACTTTGTTCTTCTCCTTCAGTATTGTGCAGGATAGTTTTACAGCAGTGAAAAATGCAAATGATATAAATGTCCAACCCTTTGTTCATGACTAATAAAATAAAATTTGGTGTTTATTGGCCGGGCGCGGTGGCTCAAGCCTGTAATCCCAGCACTTTGGGAGGCCGAGGCGGGTGGATCACGAGGTCAAGAGATCGAGACCATCCTGGTCAACATGGTGAAACCCCGTCTCTACTAAAAACACAAAAAAGTAGCTGGGCATGGTGGCGCTTGCCTGTAATCCCAGCTACTCAGGAGGCTGAGGCAGGAGAATTGCCTGAACCCAGGAGGCTGAAGTTGCGGTGAGCCAAGATCGCGCCATTGCACTCCAGCCTGGGTAACAAGAGTGAAACTCCGTCTCAAAAAAAAAAAAAAAAATGGTGTTTATGATAAAATACACTGAATCATTACAAACAGTTAGTCTTAGGTAAGTACATGCAAGTTTCTAAATCTATATTAGAAAAACACCATTTATAACCCGCTCTATAATCTGTTGAATTTTTGTAAAACATCACTGTCTCCATTTATGATATCCTTTATATTTTCCTAGATGTGTCTACATTACAGACCCACCCGTTTCTTAGCTCTCTAAATGGTATATATCTTGTTGACATGCACTGCTGGTCCTCTCACTTAAACATGTTTCTTTCTGTTGGATGTATTCTACCAATTCATTTTCCCATTTTGGTATGAGTTGTGACTAATGTTTTTTATGAAAGTAAACATTCAGTCACAAAGACAAAGTAAACAAGCTTATCTTTTCTGACCATATCGTATAGATTTGTACCAAAAATAAAATTGGTCCAAAAGTCCCACTGTTAAAAGTACGTATCTCGTAAATTTATTTCTTAAGATTATATTAGATTGTATTGTTATTGCATAACAGACATGAGGTCGCTCCAAGAAAAATCCTACAATTTATTATAAACTAAATGAAGTATAACAATAGTATGTTTTTTAAAAAAATCTCATTCACACAAAACAAAGTCATATCTAAAAGGAAAAGTGTCCATGAAGTTCTCTGTAGGCTTGCTTTATTTTGTCGTTTCAGTGTCTTGGTGGTACATAGATTAGCTTAAACATTTGAAGGAAAATGTGCTATGAAGAAAAGCTTTTGTTGGATTCTATATATTTTTATTAATCAGATTTAATTTGATCCATTTTTATCAGATTTATCTCGTTTAGTTTGATCAAATTGACTATTTATTGTAGTGTTTCTTGTGCTATCAAAAAACATGACTAAATGTTACTACATTTTAATAGTATAACACTGATTTCAAAACTGTAAATTAAATAACGAAAAAGAATTTAAAGAAAAGAAAAAGATGTTGATATTAATTGAGGAAAATATTCTGAGGCCTGCTACCACCAAGACAATAAATTATATACATAATTTTACAGTGGGAAATAAATATGTAGAAACCTAGCCTACTCAATACTATCCTTTCAAAAATTAATAGAAAAGATAGAATAAGTTAGATAAATGCCAAGGAAAGGGCTTTTTTAAAAAAAATCTATAAATTTGAAACTGTTCCATAGAAGCTTGTCAAAGTCTGAACTTTCCTGACTTGACTTTGCATGATTGTCTTTATTTAAGGGAAAAAGGGAGTTCTCTGGTGCAACCTGCATAATGGATGCCCTTTTATTTATTTGTTTCTTTCATTTTCCTTATCTATTTCTCATATATTCTTGACTTAAAAGATTTATTCCATAGGTTTAGTGGTCTTCTTTAGACAAGAAAGAACCTAGGTAAGACATGAGTTAAGGTTGCACTGAGTACACTTTACAGCAGTCAACTTAGATATTTGTCAAAAGTCGTATGACATTTGGCAAGGTAATTGACAGTAGCATTGACTATTTTCTTAACATGTTGACAGCACACAAAAGCTCAAAATCTGTTTTTTTAATAAGTGGATGGTACCCACAGGCTAAGGAATAACGAGTATACATTTTTGGGGCATCTTCTCTTTATTTAGCTGCCATTCTGTGCTGTGGAAGTAGACACCATAGTTGTCTGGTTTGAAAATGCTGGTCTTGTAAATCGGTATCTCTCTGCATAACAGAGATGAGGTAGCTTTTGCCAAAAATAAAAGCAGGGAGAGAAAGATAAAGAAGGGTTTCTGAAACTCATACAGTAGAATTTCAGGAAAATACAGCACCATATTACAAATATATATCACTGTTTACTCAATTTATATCTGAAACAATTTTTAACTGCTCACTTGATAATAGATTTTAGCATCCCACAGAAATATTTCAGTCAAATAAGTATTTTACATTTTTTATTAGAATGAGAAAACACTTATTAAATGCATTTTACACAGAGAAATATTATATGGCACTTGCAATAAAGACAAGAGGAAATATTAAAGAACATAAAACGTATCTAGTTGCAATTGAACTGTCAAATTAGCTTAATTATAGAACTTCATATAAATATTTCCTTATGAAAAGATTTTATTTCATAAATGATCTCTTAAAAGTACCACAACAGCAATAAAGATTTTAAATATCTTTAAGAAGTGAGTCAATCATTTAAAACATCTACCACAGGTAATAAAATATTATAAAACTTAACACACCACATCCACAAGATTACCAGTAAAACTGAAGAAGATTGGTTTTTATTTACCAATCTGAATAAGATTGGTAAATTTCATTTGTATCAGTATGTTGATTGTGAATATTGCCCTATGGTTTTGCAAAATGTCACCATTGGGGAAACTAGGCAAAGTGTACAGTGTCTTTCTTACTATTGCAAATGAATCCACAATTATCTATAAACATTTCAATCAAAAAGGAAAATCTCTGCATTTTTATGGACAGAAGTTTACATTTTCAGGCAGGAGAATGTAATTAATCTTATTTCTGATGCACAAAAAACCTATTATATTAAAAAATAAAAGAAAATACATTCTAGATGCAAATGTAATTTAAGAATGAATCAGTCTCTAATAAAATTAATAGAGAAATGCAATGAGTAAGCAAATTATTCCATAAAAATTATAGCTCACATACAGAAAAGAATGAAAACCTTTTTAAGCAAATAGTTACTCCTTCTTTAAATCCTAGCTTACGTCTAACCTCTTTCTTCATTGGTATCACTCTCCAAGTTTAAATCTAAGCTTTCTTTACAGTTAGAGTCTAAAAATTCTTAGGAATCAGTTTATCTATGAAGAGTTATATATAGCATCAAGTAAAAGACACAGTTTCACACAGTCATGCCCTTTTTAGAACTAATAGTATAATTTAGAGGCATTATATTAGAGTATGAAACTTTGGTGCCTTAACCCAGTAAAGGTTTATCTGGAACTTTTCTGAAAGTTCAATGTAGGAATGGGGGATGTTTTTCCACACAGTCATTCAGGGAACCAGGGTTTTTTCTGCAGGTTATCATTTTTCTAAGACATTAATGTCCTCTACTATATTTCTACACCTGGCTGGCACAACAGAAGAACCCAAACACCCATTTTTTAGAGAATGGAAAAGCAAATTGTGGGACTATCAGGATACAGAATACTACTCAACAATGAAAAGGAACAAGTTATTTATGCATGTAACATGGAGTATTGTGGATAACTCTCAAAAGCATTAAACTAAGTGCAAGAAGTCCAAACTCAAAAGGTTACAAACTCTACAATTTTATTTATATAGGACATTCTAGAGAAAATAAAACCAAAGTAACATATGAGTAGTTGCCAGAGACTAGGAATCGAAGAAGGAATTGACTGCAAGGAGATGAGGGGATTTGGGAGGTTTTGGAAATGTTGTATGTCTTTGCTGGGAGCAGTGGTTCATGCCTGCCTGTAATCCCAACACTTTGCAAGGCCGAGGCAGGTGGATCACTTGAGGCCAGGAGTTTGGGACCAGCATTGACAAAATGGAAAAACTCCATCGCTACTAAAAATACAAAAATTAGCCAGGCTTAGTGGTACACACCTGTAATCCCAGCTACTTGGGAGGCTGAATTATGGGAATGGCTTGAACCCAAGAAGTGAGGATTGCAGTGAGCTGAGATCACCCCACTGCCCTCTGGCCTGAGCAACAGAGTGAGACTGTCTCAAAAACAAACAAAGTACTCCTCAAGTTCTGTGATTACAAAGAATGAATTTTATTATATATACATTATACATTAACACACCTGACTCCTTAAAAGTTTAATACATGCTTTATACTTTTTATCTCACCTTTCAAGTTTAGATCACGAGAAACATGTTTTTCAAATGTTTGCAGAAGTATCTTCCCTTCTGTGGCACTGTAAGGGGTAGTCAGCAGAGTAGCAGCAGCCCTGGGAACTATTTAGAAACACTCTCTTGCCCCTTCTCCATCTTCTGCACACCTTTTGAATCAGGATATCTAGCTGAGGGGCCTAGGAATCTGGGTGCTAACAAGCTCTTTAGGTCATGCCAAAGATTTGAAAGCAGTGATGATTTATAAGAAAATACAAAGTATGATTATTTTTGCAGTGATAAACACATACTTCACTTACGGTAAATTTAAGTCTGTTACGCTTATTTCCCCTGCATTCCTATGTACAATAACCTTTTCATTATCACACTTTAACATTCTACTGTCATATTAACTACCTCTTAAACAACTAAAGTTGTAATTTGAGCTTGTGCTATGTCACCAATACATTAGCAAGGAAATTTCCAACTTCTCGGCCAAAGGATTGAAAAAGGTGTCTTCTAACCTCAGATGAACTTCACAAATACTAACATTTTTAAATAAAACGTTAGCTGGTCTTGGATTTGTGAACATGAATGTATATCTCTTAAAATTTCCTTATCTAGGCTAAGATGAAAGAATTACCAACTATGAAGAAAAGGCTAAAGTAAGACAGATAATGTAAGATATATGTGTTTTATGTTGGGAAATAAAAGGCACAAATTTAATAGACACATTTACACTTGTGTAGGGCCAGACTTGCTCCGAACGTTAATGTAAGCTTTGCCCGTGGCTTGCTGAGTGGTCTGTTCTCCTATTGAGACTTGGAGGATGGAACAGCAGCCATGTGGCCAGGGTCACTGCCATGCTCCCAGCCTCGTTGGTAGATTTCAGACGCAGCCTAAACGAATTCCATGAACAGTGAAAATGCATTTGGAATTTAAATGTTTTATAGGCTGTCTATCACTTACCTTCTGGAAGTTAGCTTTTACTCTGCTTCATTAAACCACCTTACAGTATTCACAACAGACTGGCATTCACAGAAATGAAGTCATTCACTTATGAAATCCTTTATTTATTCAGGTAGCTTGGAGAATTACAAAGAGTATGAGCCTAAAAGTCAGTCAGACAGAAATAGATACAATCTCAGCTGTGCCCTATCTGTGTGCATTGGGACAACATACCTAACCTCCTCCAAGTTCCATTTCCTCATCTATAAGGTAGGAATTATAATAGTCTTGCAAGCATGCTCATTGTGAAAATTGAGACAATGGGGTAGATAATTACTGTTTTTATTGTTTAATGAACATATATTAAGAATCTCATCTTCAGGCACTGTATTCCCTAGGAAAAGGAAGGCACGCAATTAAAATAAGACATGATTTTCCCCCTGAGAAGTGTCATGGTTCTCAAAGAGGTTGGTAATGCCCTTCTAGGGATTCCTAAAACTGTGTAGGGATATTACTGGATCTTACAAAGACCGAAGGTGCTACTGATACTTCATGCTCATGGATTCTAAAGATTCTGAAATGCATGAGACAGCCTGAGCAACAGTAAAAAAAAAAAAAAAAAAAAAAAAATCCTACCCCAAATGCCAATAGTACCCCCATCGAGAAACAGTGTAGTAAAGGAAGCTGACAAATGAATTGAATACTATAGTGGATAGAAAACAAAACAAATGCCACCATAGTTAGATGCAATAAGAACGTCATTAGCAACATAACCATCATTATAATAAGGCAATAGTACTTTATAAGGCAATTTGTATCATTTCATTTAATCCTTTCCAACAAACCGTCAGGGAGTGTACTATTTATCTGTGCTTCATAATTTTAATGTTTATAAAAATCACATGGGGATCTTATTAAAATGAACCATCTGATTCAATAACTGTACTTTAAATAAGTCCTCAGCAGGCCACACTGGGTCGCATGTTATGTATAATTGTAGGGAACACGGTTAGTATTGTGGCCAAACCCCCTGAGATACCTGTTACCATTTTTGTGCTTCCTGCCTCTACCTCAACCCTGCCCAAAATTTGCTTCCAACATCTGTACCTGTGACTCCCCTGGGCAGACACTGTGGCTACTGGAACTGCTTTGCCAAATCTGATATAAAGTTGTAAGTGCCTGGAAATTTAGATCTCTCTAGGGAGAACTTGAGTTAATGACTAACTAGTATGAGAGTATTGAAACCTCAATTCCTTTGCCAAGTTGGGATAAACTCTGAGGCATTACTTATCCAGAGTTCCCTGCAGAATTTAGCTCAAGCTACTGTCTTCCAGACTGTGCCTAAAACCACACATTTACTTGCCTTTCCACTTCCCTACCTGCTTTCATTATTCCAGCCACAGTTTCCTGTGGGAACACTTCCTCAATAAATCACTTGTACATGAAATGTTATCTTACTTTCTGCTTCTGGAGATGCCTACCCTAATATATCCTCAATTTCTCTTTTCCTCAGCTCACACATCCTTTTGGTTCACCTTCTAAATTGCATCCCAAATCCACCCGTTCATTACCAAATTCAGTGCTACACTCAGGTCAGAGCTTCCATAATTTTACCTGGACTCATGCAATTGCCTTTTAACAACCCCAATCTATTTTCTGCATTTTCCTGAGGGATCATTTGAAAAGAAAATGATATTATGTCACTATTATGCTTCAAATCTTACCACTATTTCCTTTTGCTCTTAGAAACAACTCTAGACAGCTTACTAAATCTACAGTTATTTATATTCTCAGGTCCCTACCTCCGTCTTTACTGATATCTGCTAACTAATCCCAGCTTTGCCCATTTTCCTTCAGCCTTTTTTTCTTTTTTTCTTTCACGTGTATTTCACCTCAAAGACTTTGCACTGCATGATTCTGACTGCGTTGTTCTCTCAGATTTTCTCATCATTCATCTCAGTTCAAATGTTACTTTAAAAAAAGAAACCCCCCGACTACTCAATCTAACATAGAATCCCATATCCTCCAGCACTTTACATCATAAATTACTACAGTTATTCTTTTCATAATATTTGTTATGTGACATTAACTCGTTTGCTTGTTTGTTACTGATTACTTATTGATGTGCTCTCAATGTTATTAGAATATGTTAATACATTTTTGAGACCATTTTTTTGAACTGTATTATCAATGTCTATAGTACCTTGACCATAACAGAAGCTTCATTAATATTTATTAAATAAATGAAATAAAAGTGATTTTTTAATTTAAGAAATGACAAAAATAAGGTTTCAACTATTACCTGTCCATGCTCACACAAGGTCACTCTGTAGCCAGTGGTGGAGCTGGGACTCAGCTGAGCTCTTGGTCGTGTGTTATATTTTTCTCCTATGTTTCTGAAGTTTGTTCTGCTGAAGAACACTGATCAAATTCAGCCTCATTCAGCCTCACTGTGGACTCACAGACTTTCCCTTAGTGTTTACGCCATAATTCTTGGATGGAACTTCTTAGGTTGTTGATACTGGGGGAGGAGACAAATAGCAAAGCTAAGTAAAACAAATGGAGAAAGACAGAAAAAAGCGGTGGGGCAGAGAAGTTGGTTAAGGGGCTGTCAGGGAAAATAACTACTCTAAAGGAGAGTGATCACTTATTTTAAAAAGCTTTATTAAGTGATGCAAATGATTATTCTATGGGCAATGAGGTAAACACCCAGCAAGTCTAAAGCAAAATAGAGAAAATTAGCTATAAAGAATTCTAATGCAAATGAAAAGTAAGATACACCAATAATCCTATACAAATAAGCTATTATGGGAAGCTAAAGAAGGAAGAGATAAAAGAGATCACAGAGCAGACTGTTAAAAAGTATTAGTTGAATAAATGCTTTAGATTATGGATATACTAGTGACCGTGATCTAGTCACTATACATCATATATATATATATATATATCAGAACATCACTGTGTACTCCATGAAGTCCATGTATATGTACTATTGTTGCTTGTCCATTTAAAAAACAATAAAGCGTATGTTGAAAAAATTAATTATAATACAAAGGAAATTAAAGACTAGGGTTACTATGTTACATGAAATTTTTAATTATAGACATCGTATGGATTTAGTTGCATAGTCTAGGAGTTACTGATTTTGGCAGTTGTAGATGGTTGGGCCTCAGGTAAATTGGGTCTGAATTTCTCTCATTGCCTCTTCACATGGATTTACAAAATGGTAAATGGGAGGCATATAGTCCCTGATGAAAACTATTTTCCTTTCCTTCTGCCTTTCTTTCATTCATCTTTTTATTCATCCCTGTTCATTCATTTAACAGCTATTTATCAAATATAAGAGAGATTAAGAGAGAGTGAGAGAGAGAGCAAGAGCATGAGAGAGAATATGATTTTGTCTGGGAGGTCAAGATAAGCTTCTTTGAAGCAGTTTAAGCTGAGCTCTGAAAGACGACTAGGAATTAATTACTGCCACTATTTAGTATATCTCTAGTATGCTAAATAGAAATCAAATAGAGAAGGAATGTTTTGGGCAGAGGCAGGGGTACAGGTCCTAAAAAGGTGGGGCTCATGAAACATACCTTCTTTCTCTGTTTCACCTTGAAATCTCATCTCTAACAATAAATAGAACTAATTTTCTTGAGGTCATTTTCCCCTTGAAGTTTGTGAAAGAAATGCATATAATGTATATGGCATATATAACTGTGCATATTATTACATAAATTATATAAGTTTGTATTATAGCTAACATTTCTGTAGACAGTTGTGGATGTTTGCCATTGAAAGCTAACGTTCATTTCAGTAGTACAGTTTCTCATTAAACTGAACTTTGACACATATTTCAGAAATAGTACAGAAAGTGTTGGGCCCTTTTTAGCTCCAATGTAAAATTTTAAAGCCTTTAATTGAAAAATGTATGATAGTTTCAAGTTAGTCATTCAGACTAACAAAGTTTAGCAATATCACATCATCTGTAATAACATGTTGCTTATCATAAACCTATTTGGGAAGAAAATTTTAAGTCAAGAAAATGTATTTATAAAAGTCGTGTTTATTTTATGGGAAAAGTAATGTATAGTAATGCATAGCTCAACATGAAAAGGCGTAAAATGAAAAGTAAGAGGAATGACTCAGTGTGTTACAAAAAGGCAAGATAATATGGAGGCAGAAGGAAAGTTACAGGAAAAAAGCCTAAGAGTTTTACTCTCCAGCTCTGTTAACCTTCTAGACACCTGGAAAAAGGGCAAAAGGATAGTGAATGGATCAGGCTTAATAGCAGAAAAGACTTCATGGTATCTGGATATAGAAAGGTTTTTTTAAAGTTAATTTTAAATGAATTAAACATCAGAAGCAAATGAAAAACCGATGGTTGCTGGTTGGCCTTCCTCCGATGTAAAAGGTTAAGTGATTGCTTGAAAGATCATCTGACTTGGCCTGTTAAATAGGATGTTTTCATTTTATTCAGAATTTATTATTGTGTCACATTTTAGAGAATGGTATAAAGACATTGGCAAAACTCTTGAACTATCGGATACATCTATTTCATATAAAATGCAAAAAAGGTTGTAATTCACACTTTCAAAGAACTACAGTCATTTAGAAGGCAATGTGAGAAGCATTTCATCTAGCCTGTCAAGGTGACCTAAGATAAATAGTTGGTTTAGATGTGTGAGCATTTGCTCTAGTATTTTTCATGATATGCCTTTGAGTTCCACTGTGAGCATTTCAGGTAAAAATTCATTTTTCAATCACTTTCTTCTCTGTTAGACACATATATAATTTAATATAATTTTAGAGACCTCATTATATTATAACTTTGTCCTCTCTTCTCCACTTTTTAAATGTTACAGCATTCCTATTTGAATACAGTGTATTAAAGTAATAATGAGCTTCTCAGCCTTCTGATTGACATATATAGAATGTCTTATTTTAGCTAGGTCCAAAAAGTGAAACAATTCTGATAAAGTATATATGGTAAATATGATAGACTTATTTCAGCAAAGGAAACATAAAAATAGAATTCCTTTACTCACTACCTCTGTTTCCATGGCTGTATCTCAGGCACATTACCACACCCACAGTAGCATTTACTCCCATTCATATTATCCCTTTCCAGATCAGAGTATGGAGAGAGGGCTTTCCATATTGGGTCCTGAGATACAGCAACCTGCAGCACATGCTTTTACTACATTGCAGCCTTTCACTTATTTTCTCAGGTCTGTATTATTGTACGTATTTTAAAGAAGTGTGAGTCCTAAGGCAAAATTTAACTGCAAAATATGTAAGTAGTGTATTATTCCCCTCTAGAATGTAAGCTCCACTAGGGCCTAGATCTTTATAAGTTTTGTTCCCTGAGATATATCACGTACCTAGTGTTTAGCACCTCATGGGATACACAGGAGAGAGAAAGAGAGAATATATACATTACATATCAGGCAGATCTGCTATCCTAAGGCAGGAATGCGTTCAGTTAACTTTGTGATTTATTGTTCATTGCTACCTGTCAGACTTTGCACATATCTCATTATCTGTCTTTCATCACTAGGCCCCTACTGTACAACTCTTTTAAAGTACTTTGAGTAAGATTAGAATTTGGAGACATCTTTTATTATTTCCCTACTATTTGAAGCAAGAGACAGAAAACTAGCACTAATGGAGTGTCCATTATGTGTCTGGCACAGTGCTATACATGTTAATGTATGTCATCTTATTAAACAAAGAAGACTGAAATTTGTCTAATGCAACATGACTATATCCTGCCTTTATCTTCATTCTGGTGCTTTCAATAATTTGGACAGCTGCAAATGACATTGCTACAGGGTAGCTGTGAATCAATTTAAGAATCCAGACTAACTTGAAACATGAGAGAGACATCTATGGGATTTTTTTTCTGCCAGATCCTGCTTAGTAAAGCATGGACTATCTATTAATATTGCAGCTGCTGGACTTTTTAATTATTATGAAGTATATCCAGATTCCCCTTTACATAATTTTTAAGGGGTATGGTGCTAACATTCTAGTGTATCTGTAGTATGCTCATTGGGAATTACAGATGCCCTTCTTAATAAAATCATGTTCTTTTGAGAGCTTTGCAAACTTCATGTAACCCTGGAACACTGAAAATAGAGTTCCACATGTAGATGAAACTTTGTGGAAATAATTTATGAATTGGAACCAAATATAAACGGATTTGAATTCCAGCTCCACAACTTAATAGCTAAACTTAGATTGCTGACCCTTAGTTTATTTGTAAAACAGGAAAGTATTTCAGTACTGCTGTAAGAATTAAAGAAATCATGAGCAATAAAAATACTGAAGGGTAGATACTCAATTAAGGATGCTATAATCATTGGTGGGGGGCAGAGACAGGAAATAGTAATATTTCACCCTTACACTTATATTTTCCACTTCAGCATGTTACAGAATAAAGGTTTGGGACTGTGACTTAAATTTATAGTCCCTGTTCAATGTCTCTCTCTCCTCCAAGGCTCAAATCAAATTGCACTTCCTCCAGCTATGCCCATCTCACATTGATCTCTTCCAGTATCATTTATTTTTTCTGCAGTGGAAACTGCATGCAAACACATGCCAGAGAAAGCCTGTGTTAAATATTAATTTTTTGCTTCATTCATTATATGACTCTGGGCAAGTTAGTTCACATTTCCAAGATTCACTTTCCTTCTTATTAAAATAGCTGCGGAATTGTATTGAATATTGTATTAGTCTGTTTTCATGCTGCTGATAAAGACATACCCAAGACTGGACAATCTACAAAAGAAAGAGGTTTAATTGGACTTTGTTCCATGTGGTTTGGGAAGCCTCACAATCATGGCAGAAGGCAAGGCAAGGAGAAGCAATTCACGCTTTACATGAATGGCAACAGGCAAAGAGAGAGGGCTCCTTCAAGGGAGCTCCTCTTTTTAAAACCATCAGATCTACTGAGACTTATTCCCTGTCACAAGAACAACACAGGAAAGACTTTCCCCATGATTCAATTACCTCCCACCAGGTCCCTCCCACAACACGTGGGAATTCAAGATAAAATTTTGGTGGGGACATAGCCAAACCATATCAAATATTAAATATGATAACAAATAAAAGATACAACAAATTTTAAAATGCCTTATAAGATATCTCAGTTAACTGTGGCTGTGTAATAAATCACAAAATGTGGGTGAGCTAATACAATAAGGGTTATTTCCCAATTCTATAATGTCTGGGATCAGCTGGGTAGCTCTTCTGCTCAGCATGGTGTCCAAGGATGGCTTCTTCACTCACTTATCTGGTGTTTAACTGACATGGTTCAAATAATTGAATCTAGCTGGGGATCTCAATTACCATATGTTTTCTCTGGCAGCATAGCCAGACCATTTTACACAGCGGTTCAGGGATTTTAGGAGAGCCTATTCCAAGAGAAACTCAAGTCTTAGCTTGTATTATGCTTGTTAATGTTTTATTGACCAAAGCAAATCACAGGACTTATCCCACATTCAATGTGTGAAGTGACAACACAGTGACATGAATCCCAGGAGGTGTAGTTCATTTGGGACCACAGTGTCACAGCCTACACACTAATGTAAGCACTAATTGACATTCCCATTTCATTTCTATTACTTTTCTATACCACACATTTTGGCATTGGTTTTGCCTTCATAGTCTTCTTCATTGGTTCCTGTGTATACTCCTTCTTGTTCCAAGATGACAAATTTTCTGGTGGCAAGACTGTATTCTAACATCATGTTAGCTTGATTCTAACATCAAAGCTAATGTTTAATGATATATTGGAATATGTAGGCTTTGATGGTTTTTGTAGAAGCCAAATTCTTCCCGTATCTGCCAATTAACAGCCATGTGGTTCTGAGCAAGTATTTGACCTCTTTGAGGCTCAATTTCCCCATTTGCAAAATGAGGATAATAATGGTTTCGTCCTTCACTTGATTTTTGTCAGAATTAAATTAGTTAATATTATGAAAAAAATAATAGTGCTGGCCCAGAATAGAATAAATTTTAAATGTTAGTGTTGTATTTTATTGATATAAAGATAGCCTTGTGTACTTGTTTAATTTGTGTCTGATCTCTCATTCATGAGCCCCACTTTCATACCTCATAAAGGAATAGATTTCTTGAGTAATTAGTACAGAAATATTTTACAGCCTCAAAATTTGGAGAAGTATTTACAGATAAAATCGATTCTATATTTTGGCACTGCATTCTGACAAGTTAGTGAAGGCCTTGATACTTTTGTGCATCAGTGCTTTTAATCCTAAAAGGAGGAAACTATTCTGGTTATATTTCTAACTTTTTTGTGTTTTAGCAGTCTTATTTGATAATCTGAGTAAAATACATTTTAAAATAGTTATGCTAAAAAATTTTAATTGAGAAGCTTGTGACCTTTATTGAAACTTCTTTGTAGAATTCACTTACCTGTAATATCCTAAGGTACAAGAATATTTTGGTATTGTTTACATGTAAAAATGTTAAAGTGAATACAGGCACTCAATGATACTCAGGTTATCCCTGCCACTATGCTACCCTCTAGAATGTAAGACTTCCTTTGGAGCAAGGCATGTTTCTGGCAGCATCAAAGGTAATCAGTTTTCTACTCACATTCTCTCTTTTCCACCCAATGAATTTTACTGCTGTATTGGCAGCAACAGTTGTACCCTCTAATTCACTCCACTACTCTCCTCTTCACATCCAAAAACAAAAGTCTGCTGACGAAAGCAAATAGCTTTGCTTTGGGAAAAGATTGAAGGGATTAGACCACAAAAATGCTACTTTTGGGGGGTCAGGACAGGTAAGAAGTCTAAATATTAAATATATTTATTTTACAAACACTATCTTAATTAACTTTTGATCATCTTAATAATAACTTGATACGTATTTAAAAACCTGGTATCACTTGCTTTTTTTTGCATTAGGAGCTATTATATTATCCGTATATTTTCAAAATAGAAAATATTGCCCACATGCGGTACATATTGCCCATATGTAGTTTGCAACACTTTTTTGTTTTGTTTTGTTTTGTTTTTACATTTTAGTGAGTCTGTGTTGCTAGTTCTTTGATATGTGTGCATTTCCTTTTGGTTTTTTATCTCCTGATCCAAGAATTTTCTTTAAAGAGATATGTTTTCCAGAAAAAAAGGAACATAAAAGCATGTATGTATTTTAGTGTTCCAAATATATGCAGGTGATTCATATTGGTTGGGAGGGGCAGGAGATCAAGTAGAAAAGGGTGAATAAAAGAAGGACACAGTTTTCCTGGAAATGAAAGGATGAAAAAGAAATATTTAAACAAATATTGTTTTTATTCTCTCATTGATCTAGGAAAAATAGTTTAGAAGTATATTCAAATTGCTTAGGCCCATGATTTTAATATAACAGGAAAATTATACAAATCGATAAATCGTTTGCCATTTCCCCAAAATATGGGTTTTTTTGTTTTTTTGTTTGTTTGTTTGTTTGTTTGTTTGTTTTTGTTTTTGTTTTTTTTAAGATGGAGTTTCGCTCTTGTTACCCAGGCTGGAGTGCAATGGTGCAATCTCGGCTCACCGCAACCTCCGCCTCCTGGGTTCAAGCAACTCTCCTACTTCAGCCTCCTGAGTAGCTGGGATTACAGGCACGTGCCACCATGCCCAGCTAATTTTTTGTATTTTTAGTAGAGACGGGATTTCACCATGTTGACCAGGATGGTCTCGATCTCTCGACCTCGTGATCCACCCGCCTTGGCCTCCCAAAGTGCTGGGATTACAGGCTTGAGCCACCGCGCCCGGCCCTTGGTTTTTTTTTTTTTCCCATTTGGTTTAATATAGACAGAGTCTGCTATTTCTTCCTTAATTAAGCATTTATTAAGTATTTACACTCTAGTTGTTATACAAAGTTATACAAAGCCCTCAAATATCTTAAAGCCCAGTGTGGGAGACAGAAATATGAATGAATAAGGACAAAGTACAATTATGGACTTTCTAATAAATTTCTCTGCTTTTAAAGGGGAGGGGGTGGAGATCAGGGAGTTGTCATGGAAACATTTATAGAAGAGAAAACACTTTTAAATTCAAAGGCAGGCACTAAAATACCACAGTGATTAAAGGACTCTTTTAATTCATATATGTATATATATATATGTGTATATATATATATACACACACATATATATATACACATATATATATACACATATATATATATATGAAAAGAGAAATGTGTAAGTAAACAAAAGAAAAAAGATAACTTTCCCCAAATTTATTAGAGACTTAGGATATGAAGAAAGAGTGTTGAAAATACATTGTTGTGCATGTATTACATTCGATTTGAAATTCTATCAGTAGATGTTTGCTAATTTTTTGGAGAAAATGATTACATATTTTGGTGCATATTTATTCATTGAACAAATACTGTTTGCCAGACCACATAAGTTGTTGGGAATAAAATGGCAGGGAAAAAAACTAGTCCTTGCCTTCATGAAACTTAAAGTGAACATGAACCAAATGTCTCCCTCAAATCTCCTGTACTCTTTTTACAAAGTGAAATGGCACAGGCCATGAAGTTTTCTGTGCTTTATGAAGTGTGCAAGTAGTTTTGTCAGCTTTCTGGAAAAGGCCTAATATCATTAGGAAGCAAATTTGCATTTAATATCTACTTAACACAGGTCATATTGTTTTCTGTTTTGACTTTAAGAAAAAAATGTGATTGGTGATAACAATAAAATGGGCACAATCATTTAGAAGGGAGTGTTTATGTCAGGAAAATTACAGAGGCAGAGTAAGATTTGCAAGGAGGTGGCATTTTTCTCATAATTGCCTTCTGGATGTGTGTGCAGCAGGTTTGATTTGGAGGTGGCCACTGCTGAGAGCTTCTTTCACAGCAAAGTGCTGCTACACCTAATGTTTTATCTGCTCCTCTGTGGGTTTCATCTTAACTACCATAGCAACACTAACGGTGCTATTCCACCCTCCCATCAACATTCAGGAGGCGGCTTCTCTTGTCTGCATGGGATTGTTCTTACATCTACTTAGGGAGCAGTCCCAATTCATCAGATGTATATCTTTTAAAATTGGTTTCCTAAGGAGAAAAATAGGCATTTTGAGAGATGTTGATGATATTTTTGGCTCACTGAGCAATTTTGATCACCTTATCGTGGGCACAGATCCAGGTTCTGTGGGTCCTAAAGCTTATACTGTTAAAAGTGGGGAGGGTTGGGAGAGGCAGAAATAGTGTTTTTTAAAAAGAATACAGAATTAGATACAAAAATGAATATTTAGGATGAGAAAAGTGCTCACATCACATTACAAACCTCAGAAAGCTGATAAACATTACAGGCATCACAAAATCCAGAAAAATAACCTTGCCTTGTTTTAATTAACTGTCAGACATTTTTCTATAATTGTTTTTCCTATAATTTTCTATCTGCATACTCATTTATTTTCTCTTTATGAAGGACCTTGTAAGAGCATTTCTGGAGAGCAAATAGAAAGACAACTGTCTTTCCACTAACATGGTGATCCAAATCAATTTCTTTTTTTATTCTCTACAGTCTGAAATAACTTCTTTCAGCTTCACAGCTCATTATTGCTTATGACATGTACATTTTTGGAATTGTTGCAAAATTTAGGAAATCCTCTATCAAGTTTCTTTCGTATATGAACTGTCATATTTGGAAGAATATTTTACAGACTAGCTTTTGGCTCTGAACATTCCAAACTGTTTTTCCCCTCCACTACCCACACAGTTCCAGTGTCAAGCACCAGGGAACACATTCACATCACAGTACAAAATTCAATCCCTGTACCTTTCTGTCAGGAAGCTCAATAGGTCAGCCCAGTAGGTGGTAGGAATATTCGGTCCTGACAGCTATAACTGCAAAACTTTAGGTGATTTGCGGTCATTTCCACACCAATAACCATATATGGAAATGACCCCAAATCACCTAAAGTTTTCCTCCCTAAACTTACTTAAAATATACCCAAGTGAACGTCCTCTTACCCTCATGGAAAAAAAATACCTAAGGTTATTCCATTGCCACCCAACTAATGGGAAGTATGGTAGAGGAGTAGTTGGTGTTGAGAGACAGTGGTCTTAACTGATTGCAATTAAAATATGTTAATTTCACCAGACAGCTGAGGGACCCTGAAGACCTGGAGCTCTAGTGGCTTCTCAGTGAACCTGCATCTGTTTAGGATGCATTGAGGCAACCCTTGCCCACACCAGTCTCCCTTAGGTTACATCTGTCCCTAAATAGAGTCCACACGTCCAAGGTTTGCTTAACATTCCTCTCAGGCTTTCCGACTCTCTCTTGATTTCATTTTCTTTAGCCCTGTCACTTCTTTATCCAACCAAGACTGAGTGATCATGAGGAAAATAAGACGGACTGGCAGAAAAGGTGTGCATGCATCTGTCATTCAGATGCTCTCCAGTGCTCTGATGTACGTTCTTGGTTATTAAGGCTCCCAAAAAAATTATTTTGAAGAATGGATTGAGTTTACATCTCTGATATTTCATCTGTATTCTTCCTTTTCATTTCTGTAGAAGGCACATAACTGAGATGTACAGTGAATATAAAAGAGAATGAGTGCCAGTGACTTCAGTGAATATTGATCAAAACATTTCTTTTCTGGTGTGTGGGGGTGAGATTTTTCAGTGACGTGCTGCCAGCATTTGCTCAGCACAGTCTCTAGAACTTCTAGAATGAGACATCATGCAGCAATATCAGCACGTCAGTTGAACATGCAGAAGGTGATAAGAAGTTTTCGTTAAACTGTGCCAAACAAACTATTATTTTATTATTTTCCCCGGTTTCCTACCATAAAAATAGGGAAGCAGGGAGACATACTGATGTGTTGATGCGATAGCACCCACTGACAGCACAATAATTGTTTCTTTCTAAATATTTTGAGAAAGAACTCCTGTATTTTCAGGCTTGTATTTCAGCCACATAGATTCATAATTGACTGCAGTATGGAATCAAACTTACAAGACAGCTATGAAAGTTTACTGTTTTGTTGTCAAGAGACTTGATAACTGTTTTGCTGCACCAGGCATGAATGCTTTAGGAAGTTTTTAATTTTGTATGTCATAATGCCATATTCTAAATGAGCATCACCATTTTCCTTGGCATATTTTTAAAACACTCTGCAAAGCATTACATGGTTAATTTTCAGAAAACTGTCAGTGAGAAAAGTGGAAAGTGAGATCCTCTTCCCCAGTTTCTGGCAAGAGCTTTTTTTTGTTTTTTTGGTAAATGTTTAGCAACCAGTTCTCAAAACAACCCTCCCCCACGTAACCCCCAAACTACAAAACAACAATAACCTGAGGTATAGCAGTTGCAAATTGTCATGGTTTTGTTATTATTAGTATACTTTAAGTTCTGGGATACATGTGCAGAACATGCAGGTTTCTTACATAGGTATACACGTGCCATGGTGGTTTCCTGCCCCCATCAACCCGTTATCTACATTAGGTATTTCTTCTAATGCTATCCCTCTCCTAACCCCCAACCCACCCCCTTGACAGGTCCCGGTGTGTGATGTTCCCCTCCCTGTGTCCATGTGTTCTCATTGTTCAACTCCCACTTATGAGTAAGAACATGCGGCGTATGGTTTTCTGTTCTTGTATTAGTTTACATTTTTGGAACCTCCTGAGTGATAGATGTGAAAGGAGAATATTTTATTATTCATAATAAGTTCCATTGAAATGAAGCTTCTTATAAATGGTTAATTTCCAAAAATCAAAGTGAAAAATGTAGAGAGTTATTTGTAGAATAAAACAGAACTCCAGCAGTATTGAGGGCCTCCATGTTCATCTATTAATCCCTAAACTACACAGCATTTATATCCCAAATATGTTATAGTAAATCTGGAAATATAAAATATTTTAAATTGATAATTTAGGAAAGCCAAGTGTCACAGAGTTAAGAGGGCTGCTCTGAACTGTTTTTGTTTTTGTTTCTGTCTTGTAGCTTTCCTCCATTTTCAAAGCCAGTAGCATCATATCATCCAATCTCCCTTTGTCTCTGACCCTCCTGACTCCCTTTTAAAAGGACCCTTGTATTTTAAGATTAGGCCCAAAGGGATAATCCTAGATAATCTACCCATCTCAAAATTCTGACCTTAATCATATTTGCAAACTCTCTTTTGTCATGTATGGTATCATATGAACAGATTCCAGGGATTGGATGGTAGACATATTGAAGTGGAGTAAGGCATTATTCTACCCACCACACTGCCCACTTAACTTAAAAGAATTATTGTAATTTGTTTCTCACTAAACATTGCTTTAGTTTTACAGTTTCTTCAGGTTTATCAGAAATAGAATGAGAAGTAGGAATCATCTCAGACATTTGCCTACAATAAATATAATTTCTGACACTTCCAAAATGTATTTACCTCTCTCATATTCCAATTTCATAATGGAGACTTACTTGTTATGTATTTTTTTAAGAACAAAACAAGGAGTGAAAAACAAAATGGATTTGTAAGATTATATTTAGATTGTGAAAATAAATAATTCCTTAGGTTCTTTAAAGGGTGAGAGAAATAAAAGAAAAACCTTTCAATAGAAATGATTTTATGTAACATTGTGTTAATTTCCTAGGGCTGCCCTAAGTAGTCACCACAAGCTTCCTGGCTCAAAAAACAGAACTTTCTCTCACAGTTCTAGAGGCTAGAAATTTGCAAAGTAGTGGAAAGGCCACACTCTCTCTGAAGCTTCTAAGAAAGAATCCTTTCCTGCCTCTTCCAGCTCCTGGTGCCTCCAGGCATTCCCTGGCTTGTGGGAGCATCACTCCCATCTCTGCCTCCACCTTCACATCACGTTCGTCTCTACATCTCTATGTGTCCTTTTCTGTCTCTCACAAATATACTTTAATTGAAGTTAGAATCATCCTAATCCTCATCCAGATCCTTACCTTAGTTATGTCTTCAAAAATGCTATTTCCAAACAAGGTCACATTCTGAGGTTCCAGATGGACATGAATTTCGAGGAGAGACACTAACTTGCTACAGATATAAATATGTATGAAGAAATTATTCTTTAACTTCCGAGTTTGTGTTATTATACTTCTCTTTGCTTAAAAGATAAATAATAAAATAACAATACATAATTAGCTGACTTCTTCAATGCTGCAGACATTTTTTTGTTACTATTAATGTTGATCCAGTTCTTGGGAATTTTCTCAATGACAAATAATAATGAGAAGAAGAAAGATAACAGTGATTCTCACTGAATGTTTTTTGCTGTGTTCTTGGCATAGTGCTGGATTCCCCACAAAATCCTGGAAGGTAGTTCTATTGTTATAGTACACATTAAAAACTGAATTTCAAAAAGGCTCAGTAACTTGGCCAGCATTATATATCTAAGAAGTGGCAGGGGCTAGACTCAGATACGACAAAATTCCTCTCTCTTCCAATTTTCCAGTGTTCTCAGCTTAAGGTCCACACTGTCCAAAGCTGTTCCTCAGACCCATCCATTCTCCTTCAGTTATCACTTTTGAATTCATCTCCAAATTTATACACTAGCAATTGACAAGTAATACTCTAGCCTTCAAGCTTTTTGCAAGCAAACTACAACAATAGCACAACAACTAAAATTTCAAAAGTGTGAAAAGTAGTGATAAAAAGATAAAGCAACCCATGAACAAGACATCAGTAAACAGTCCTGTTAGATTTGGGAACCAAAGGAAGCAGACAGAAAATGCCGAAATATTTCTCTAGAGTCATTGAAAAATGACCTCTATGAAATTGGAATACATTTTAAGATTCTGGTCTTAGATTACAAATGAAATAGAAGCAGTTTCATAAAGACACTACTGTTTGTGAGTAAAATACATCTAGAAGTATTTTTGACTTACTAGATGAACTTGCCTGGGGAAAACTCATATTTCTCGAAAAATATTTTAAATAGAAGGGCTATCCCTCTAAAGGCTCCCTTATAACATAACTTTGAAAGTAAACATAAGCCAACAAACAAAATAGAAAGCAATATTGTCACCATATTGCTTAATAAACAAACTAGGAAAAAAATACAATGAATATTTTAAAAACTAGTCCTTAAATAGGACGGGTATTTGAAGATGTTGACAAAATCAGTAAATACATTAACAATTCTTTTTGATAAACATTTAATTTAAGGAGATCTGTTGAGAAAAAAAAATTTCCTCCTTTCTTTATTATACCCCCAATGGTTGAAAATTTTATTTTTTGATATGAGGTGTACTTCCTTTCTCTTATTAATTGAGCTCTTATGTTCTAGTCTTAAATTTATTCTCTTTTTGTAAGAGGATACAATATAATTATGAGTTGAAGTATAATATTAGGGATTTCAAAAAGTTCATTAGAAATGGAATTTAAAAATAAATGTAACTTTGTTTCTTAACATAAACTCCATCAAGTTCAAGACATTTTTGTAAGTGATGATACCATCCATTTGCTCCCTCCTTAAATAACTGAGGGTCCTGGGAATTTAACCATGTTTATACTGTCTTTCTATATTATTAACTGAAGAAAATGGGTATCTTTTACAGATTTTTAAGATTAGGAAACAAAAATAAGTCAAAAGGAGCTAATTCAGAACTGTAAGGTGGATGTCTAATGATTTCCCATCGAAAGCCTCATAAAATTCTCCTGGTTTGATAAGAGCAATAAGGACTCTCTGGTGAAGGTTTCCTCAGTGTTTTTCTCTAGAACTTTGGCTTTCTCAAAACACTTTCATAATAAGCAAGTAAGCAGACTTTCTTTGGCCCTCCAGAAAATCAACAAGCAAAATGCCTTGCGCATTCCAAAAGAACTGTTACCATGACCTTTGCTATTGACCAGTCCATTTTTGCTTTGCCTGGACCAAGTTCATCTCTTCGTAGCAATTGCTTTGACTGAGTTTGTCTTTAGGATCATACTGGCAAACTTGTGTTTCATCTCCTGTTACGATTCTTCAAAGAGATCTCTCAGGATCTTGATCCCACTTGTTTAACATTTTCATTGAAAGCTCAGTTTTTGTCTGTGACCGATCTGGGCACAATGATTCTGGCACCCAGCAAGTGGAAAGTTTTGCTCAACTTTAGTTTTGCAGTTATAATTGTGTCAGTTGAGTCGATTAAGATGTCTGCAGTTTTGACTATTGTTTCATTTGTCTTTTTCAATTAGGGCATCAACAAGATTAACTTTTTTTCCTGCAAAGTGATGTGGATGGTCTGCTGCTGTGGGCTTCACCTCACAACATGGTCTCATCCCTTCTTAAAATAAGATCCATTTAGAAACTGCTTTTTTAGGGGGCATTGTCCTCATAAAAATTTGTAAAGTATTAATCATTTCATTATTCTTCCGCCCCAGCTTCACCATAAATTTGATATTTGTTCTTGCTTTAGTTTCAGCAGAGTTTATGCTGCTCTAATAAGGGCTCTTTTCAAACTGATATTTTATCCTTCTTAATGCTTCAAACTAGATCCTGCCAAAACATGTTAAAACAAGTTAGTACAAGTTATTTTGGTGCAAAAATAAAATGGAAATCTGTGCACAGTTTTTTCACAATACACATTTTCCGTGAACTTTTTGAAGACCCCCTTGTACATGATATATCCACCTTTAGTTACTGAATAAATAAATAAAAGGTTTTTAAATTGTTTTTGTGTGCTAGAACTTTATCTCAAGCCCTCCATTCTCACATTTTGCACTTTTCCTTGGTGATTTTACATAAACCCATGAGTTTGTCAATATCTATTAAACTGATGATAACCAAACCTATGGCTCTAGAAGAGATTCTACTCCTGAGTATCTGACCTCAATGTCCAAACACATTATGCTTTACTACTTAAACTACTTGAGTGACCCTAGAGATCTTAATTTTTACATATTCCAAACTAATCATGTTATCCTTTGCCCAAAACCTGGCATTTCTGTAGATGTACCTTCCATTCAACCAGTTCAGATATCTAGGGTCACCAGATGCTTCCCTCATACTTACCTGGCCATCAAATCTGGAGATACCTGTCTCGTAAACATTTCTTGCATCCTTCACCTTATCCATTTCTTCTGCTCATCTACATTACAGTAAGGCCTAATCTTTTTCTATCCCTAGATTCTTGACTCCAACCAAATGAGTACCCCTTGCCATTAAGTAGTTTTATAAGTCCTTAAATCAGGTGTCCCCAAACTACGGCCCGCGGGCCGCATGCAGCCCCCTGAGGCCATTTATCCGGCCCCCCGCCGCACTTCAGGTAGGGGCACCTCTTTCATTGGTGGTCAGTGAGAGGAGCACAGTATGTGGCGGCCCTCCAGTGGTCTGAGGGACAGTGAACTGGCCCCCTGTGTAAAAAGTTTGGGGACGCCTGCCTTAAATAGTTGTCGTAGATTGCCATTTTTGTGCCTATTATATGTGAGGCACTATTCTAGCTGCTTGACATACATACCTTTGCATTAGCTCTCATCTGACATTTGTCTGGTAAGACAGATATTACCCTAATTTTACAAATAAAGAAACTCAATTTCAGAAAGCTTAGGTAATTTAGCCAATATTACTGAGCCAGTTCATGATAGAGCTAGGTTTCAATCCTAGGATGATGGTCTGACTGCAAAGCATTCTGTTAGACTGGACCTGTTGCTAAATTGAAACTTGTCAAATGAGGACACAAAGGCTGTTGATGATCTGCAATGCTCAGATGCTGATCTTCCTTAGCATGGGTAGTTGCTTCAGTAATACCAAAGTATTACCCTCTCTTTCTTCTCTCTTTTTTAACTTCATACATATGTACCCTTTTAAAAAATTCATACAAGACTACATTCAGGTTGTTAAAAAATTCAAATAAAGCAAAAGTAATTAGAGTAAATTATCCATCCTCCACACAGTCCCAATCTCCTCCCAAGAGAGCTAATCACTTTCAGACACTGATGTTGACTGAATTCATTTAATCTGAAGACTTAGATCTCTTCTCCTCTGTGAAGTTTCCTTCTGCCTATCATTTCTCTTTATTCCCTCCGCTCTTTGCTTCAGAAACTTCTACCCAGCAATCTTTGTGCTACAGACTGCTCTAGATATTGAGTATGCTCTATAATAGTCTATAGAACTATACTTAAAATTGTATAAAATTGATGCACAGTATTACAAATGACCCAATTTTATTAAACTGCAGTTATCTAAATATTAAAAAGTATAACATAAAAATATAATTATCTATGAATGCATCAATAACAAAATCTAGCAATGTATTTGATAGACATGTTAATTCTGCACTACTAATTAGCACAGATTGTATTTTGAGATACTTGCAGCAATAATGCTATCATGAAAATGTCTATAGTTTTTGTTAATAGCGAAGTGACATGTACTGCTAATACTACTGTGATTTTTGCCTACATCCATATTTGGGGGAATTATTAAATTTTATTTAGAGTATATTTTAAAATATGTAATTTCTTTTTCTATCCTAAGACTCTTTGGCGAGATTGGGCCTGTTCAGGGTGGTATGGCCGTAGACCCGAGGAGTCTTTGAAATCTATCCGTGGCCCCATTTTCATATTACTGAGCTTTTAGGATTTCTACTATCCTCAGTATTTCTTGCACTTTCTCTAATCTTTTCTAGTCTTTTACACTGTGTTCTAAGATTTATTTCCTATTTAGCTATTTTACTCCATTGGTAAAGAAAATGTATTATATTACATTATAATCATTGTTTTCTACCTAGCCCTGTTAAAATTTCATGACTAAAATAATGAGAAAGTTGCACATGAATACATTCAATCACTCAAAGAAAAGCTTCCAAAGAGAAATTGAAGTAAGGTTGATGTTGATTTCTTGAAAGGAATGATATTAAGAAATATTTTGTATATTATTAAAAGTAGTTAGTGGATAATCATTCTTTTTGCAAAACTAGATAAACCCTGGGATAATACAAGAATCCAGAGATAATAATCCTAAATTAACCTTTGCCATTACTTTATGGTTAGTCTAGAAACAACGCAGTGGTCTTTCAATTTGGAAATAAAAATGTTAACATGTAAGTTAGTATGAAAATACTTTCATGAAAAGTATGAACAAATAAAAAACATGATCAGGAACTTGTAGAGTTACAGTTACATGTTATATGATAAATGTTAAGAGGTGATTTTTCCAAAAAGAAACTACCACCTAAAGAATATAAAAAGAAGAAAAGGGAAGGAAAGAAGGAGAGACAGACACTATTTTTAAATGAATAAGCTAAAGAAATTTACAAAACAATCAAAAATTTTTTTTGCAGTTGAAATAATAGTTTCTTTATATATATTCATTATGTTGTAAATGTTTTCATCTCCATTAATTTACATTAATATACAAAACTACAAAAAACTAGGGATTCAAATTATAGATAACCTATAAGCCAATGCAAACAGTCAATCACCAGTGTTTCTGTAAGAATGAGTATGATTTATTCTTTACATCCTTGTGCTTTGCAATAACTATTCAAGGGAGAAGACAAACAGAAAATGCGTTGAATCCCAGGGTTGTTGTCCATGTTTTTCTGTTTCCATCAGCTAATGCTCTCATTCTGATTCATACCTACCCAGCATCTTCACTGAAATCAATGAGCAACTTCCCTTAAAGACTGCAGAGTCACACTCACAATTGCCTGCAGCAAATGGGTAAACTAAGTCTGAACCCCACTCCTCACCCAGTACAGCTTCCCTGAAGGCCAAGGCCTGAGAAATGTTTAAAAATACTTGCATTGCCTGACAATAAGAGGAATTTGTAACTTGGGTTTTTTTATTTCTCTAAACAAATCAGAAAAATTGACAACACTGGACCTGCTTTCCAGCTGCGCAACAGTCAGCACGTTCTGGGTTTTGCCTGATCGAGTTCGATGGGGCATGAATTCATATACATTATACCCAGAATGAAGTCCTAGCTTTTCAGCCTAGAATTCAACAACATTCATGATTCTGCCTTCCCTTGCTTTTTAAGACATGCTACCTACTCTGATTCTCAAACAATGGTGACCTCCAGGCCTCTATCCTGTAGGATCCAACTGGGCTTTCATCTCTTTAGGAAGCCTTCTGTAGTACTCTTCCTTCAATGTCAATTGTCCATGAAATTTCTTAGCACTTAGTTGTGGCTTCTCTTACGACACCTTACTGTGGGTACATTGAGATTTAATTTTATTAGTATTTAACATTTCATAATTGTGTATGTGTATGCCTTCTTTTCATGCATTGCATAGTCTTTTCACATCTAGACCAAGTTCTGATACCTGTTATTTGGGAGCCAAACCCAGCCCTGTATTTACTTACTGTGGGAACTTGGGCAAATTACTGATCCCCTCTAATCTTCACTCAGTCCCAATATTGTAAAATGGGAATAATACCTACTCATAAAGGTATTGTAAAACTTAGTGAGACACTGCATGGAAAGCATTTTGCACAGTGCCAGGGATGCAGTAAGAACTCAATAAAAATGTTTGTGTTATTATTATTTCTCTACCATTGTCACTCTCTTGAGAGCTATTAAATGACTTATCCCTGATTTCTTTTTACTTTCAGGCCTTTTACTGCCCTAAAAGTTTGCACAGCTACTTTCCTCAATTCTTCCTGGTAATTAATATTACCACGAAAATATTCTCCCAACATTTTAAGAGTCCCTCATCATTATATTATTTGAATTTCCATATTAAGACTATACAGAATGCAAATAAAGTGAGATCATGGCCGGGCGCGGTGGCTCAAGCCTGTAATCCCAGCACTTTGGGAGGCCGAGGCGGGTGGATCACGAGGTCGAGAGATCGAGACCATCCTGGTCAACATGGTGAAACCCCGTCTCTACTAAAAATACAAAAAAATTAGCTGGGCATGGTGGCACGTACCTGTAATCCCAGCTACTCAGGAGGCTGAGGCAGGAGAATTGCCTGAGCCCAGGAGGCGGAGGTTGCGGTGAGCCGAGATCGCGCCATTGCACTCCAGCCTGGGTAACAAGAGAGAAACTCCGTCTCAAAAAAAAAAAAAAAAAAAAAAAGTGAGATCATTATTTGCTCTTCAGGTGTCATGTTAGTAACTTCTACCTACGATATACTGATTGCTTATTATGTGACAGGCACTGTGGTAGATATTTATTTTTCTTGCCTTGTCACTAATGTTCAAAACTGTACAAGGAAGGTATTTTGACATGAATTTTACAGCTGAGAAAACAGGTCCCGAGTAGTTAAGTAAACTATTTATGTTTATTCTACACCTGAGTGGCAGAACTGGGATTGAAATTAGATGTATACGTAAAGGCTATGCACTTCTTGCTAATTTCCTTTTGCCTTGTGTTTATTATCTAATTCAGCATTTAGCCATTCAGATAAAAATTAGCCCTAGTAAATCTCTGTAATTTCTAGAAATATTGCAATTGTATATGTTTAATGTACAGGAAATTCTTCTTAGGCCATCACTAATAACATTTCTAATACCCCAATGTGGCTCTCTTAGAGAATAAAGGCTAGAGAATGACCAAGTTTTTATATTAAGACTTTTTCCAGATGCAAGTAAAAATTACGCTACATTGTTTTGTTTTGTAGCATTAAGTGGTGCTCAATCTTTTTATTAATGAGTGTCTGATTTGATATATTGGTTAGATATTACTGGTGAAAAAAAGATCTAACTGTCTCATTCTTGGATATCGGTTTTTGATAGGTCTGATTTAATGTATTATATAGACATTTGTGAGGCTGTTCTACATACAACATAACTGGTTTAATAGGGATCTCGTTTATGGCTCGTGTATTTAATTTTAAAATATTATATCTGGCTTACTATTTAATGTATTTGATATTTGGCATTTTGACGCAATGTTCAAGTGTGTGATTTGATAGGAAATATATTGCTCATGGGCCTGAAGAAAATTATCAGTAGACAGTGAACAGATGTGTAATTATGCAGAAATAATCACATTTTTAGTGCAGAAATCTAAAATGAAAATATGTTTCAAAGAGATATGTTAGTTTTGTTTAGTTAAACATTGGATTCTCAGTTTCATTCAATTAAACAAACAATAACAACAAACAATAAGCATATAAGACCTCCCAAAGTCCCAAAGTCAGCTTTTTTTTTTTAACAAATTGAATATTAATTTACTTTGTCGAGCCTTTCCTCATGTGATGGGAACTATTTTATATCTTTTGATAAGCTGTTACTTGAAGTAAATATATTTCTATTTGTGGTTTTTATGTGTTTCTATTTTGAAAATCTACAGCTCCAAAATGTTATGATGAGTGTTTTACCATCTTCTGGTTCACAGGGAAACAGAATGCAAGAGACTCTCCAGCTTCTCCAAGGATGCATTAGGAGTGAATATATTTTTAGGTTATGTATAAGATCGTTTTTGCCTGGCTTACCAGGCAAATAGAATGAATTTGATTGCTCACTTGCTCATTTGTGATTTTTCTTTCCTAGGAGAGAACTTTCTGTAATTCCCCCAGAACCATCTCTGTCCCTCTTGTTCATCATCCTTATCAAAGCAGTCACCCCAGCAAATCTCCCTATCACACAACCCAGAAATCCCAAGACACTCTTCATTGCCTATCCTCTTTTGCCTCCCAAATTTGTTAGCTCACAAGTTCAGCTGCTTCTTCCTACTTGTTTTGAATCCAAATATTTCTTTCTGCCTCAATGAAAATCCTTGCGCATGTACTTATTTTACAACCAGATTTTAGCCACTTAGTTCCTGCTGTATTCTATTCCCAAGCTGTGTTTCACACTTAAATTTCCATCTACTGAATTTCATTTTTTGCTACATTATATTTGATACCTCTGGATCAAATCTAAAACTGTTGCATTGAAAACTTTCTACAGCTAGCCCTGGCTTAAGGGATTGCAGCCTTATTCCTTAATAGTATCAATAGGAAAGACTAAAAATATAGACAGTTCACTGTGAATGAACAATGGGCTATTACGTGCTCTATACATTCTCTGGTACAACCTACATGCCAGCTCTTCAAGTTAGGGATGTGGAAACTTAAGCTCATTGAGGTTAACAGTCTAATAAGAGGAAGGTCAGGTTTCACATTTCATGCCCAGGCGGTCTGACTCTGGACGCTGTGTTTTTAGATACCAAATGATATCACTTATTGTTATAGCTTCCATTCCACATAGGCTATCCCACAACTTCATAAAATTATTCAGTGTCTTTCAGATGCCACCCCTCCCCCCGATAGCCCACTGTTGCTTTGTTTCTATTCTTTATCTCTGTTTCTGTCATTCACTCATTCCTTCTCATGCTTCCTTTCTCACTCACTCTCTTTTAAAGTTTATTTTACTATGCTAAGGACCAATGAAATTTGCTTTGAATTTCAATGTCTCTAAGATGTTTCTAATAGGTTTCTGACTGACAAAAAAATAAATAAATGTTAACTTTTCCCTCTCTGAGGTTGTTGCTTTTGTTTCTTTTCCACCAAATTTATTCTGATTAATCTTACTTATTCTCTAAGATCTAACCTAGTTTTCAGATTCCCTGTGAGCAAATGATAATACTATTTATATTTGCATTTTCATATGTTTTATATTTACACATTTTTGCATCTACCAAAATACATTCTTCTTGAAGGAGAATGCACCTTTAGATGCAAACTAAAACTACCTTTTGCTTCTTCCTTTATCCTCTTTCATAGCTTTCTGTTTCTGTTTCTATGTCTTATTCAGACAAAATAATGCAAATTTGTGTGTATGTGTGTGCAGAGAAGAGATTAAAGCAGGAATTGTATAAAATGTAGGTTCGTAATGAGTATACACTGTAATTATTTTTTATTTATAATTTCTTCAAAGTGTAGAACAAAACCCACTCTAATCTGTCACTAAATAATGCTGACTCTTGATGATAATTTTCTTTTTAAGTTTCTCAGTAGTTACGTATACAATCTAGACTATGAAAATTATATATTGAATTAAACACTGCCACGAAATTTTACTTCCAACTCAATTCCAGGATATTTAAAACCATATCCGGCAAATGTCAGAGGGACTTTAATAAGAATCACCTGCAGCATTCTGTTTAATGATTCAGCATCTATTCCACTAGAGAACGCAAAAGAAGCAGATCTGGAGAAGAGAAAAATTTTATAGCACTGCCATTAGTGGGCACTTCTAAGCACAAGGAAACTTACAAGTATTTCACCTAAAACGTAGTGTGGTACTGTGTGATTTAAATTGGATTTAGATTAAATATAGCATAATTATGGTTTGGATTGGATTGGACAGTTAGACTGAATTAAATACAGCATAACCAGATGATAAGAATTGAAAATAGAGTACATGCCTACTCAAGGAAGTTCCTGACTCAGCTCTCTCCTATTCAGCATACTCTACCTAACATAAATACATGGGTGTTCTGGAACATGTCCCATTAGCATGCCGTATTCCTCATTTCTATTCTTTAGAATTATTTCCTTTTCCCAGGGCTTACTCTTTTAATAATTTGGGAACTACTGCATTCAATGAGGGGCATTTTTACTAAGGGATCCTGATATTATCAAGAGCTATTTCTGCTAGCTGGTAATTTCCAAAAGTTCAGCTATGAAAAAGATTAGTAATTGAATCTATGCACAATTAAAACAACCAGGACACAGGTTTCATTGAAGCTTCCAAAATATTACTTGTAAAATGTTTACTGGGATTAGTTCTGTTTAATTTCTGACCAAAATTTCTATTCTTCCTTTGTTCTCCTGTCTTTAAACTTTGATGATGATAATTTTTTTCATCAAACCACTTTATAGAATTTTTTCCAAATTGATAAAAAAAAAAAATACTGATTCCCTGGCTTCTCTGGAAATCCTTCTATCCTTATTTGAAGTGCCCATGTTATTATGATTAACACTCCCATATTACACCTTTATTTTCTCACTGCTGGGCCACAGTTGGTGAGATACTGAATTGTGACAACTGATCAACATATACATTTCCTTTTAATGCTCTTGCGTAATGTGAACTATCATCATCTTTAAAATGTCATCATGTTTTCATAACAAAGTAATAATGTGAAAATTGCTGAATTTAGTAATTTAAAAGCTACCAAGCGCAGTGAGTGATATTGCCAACACTAAGTCTTAATTTAAGAGTTAGTTTACTCATTTTCCACTTCATTTTATAAGAAACTCTTCCCATTTTGCTTTTCAGAGAGGATTGTGTTATTACATGGGCACTTCTTTTTCACTATTAAGCAATAATCAAATGCTGAGTTTTTCCCTTAGCTCTTATGTAATTGCTCTTGCCCAAAGCAATTAATTTAGTTAAGTATTATCTGTGTAGTCAGTCTAAAAATAATTGTCTGCCCTAAAGCTTCTTTTGATACATGAGCGTACCTGTTTTATGGGGCTTATTGCACTTCGAAGAGATTGTGTGCTTAGTATATTAAAGGTTTGCAGCAACCCTGCATTAAACAAGTCCATTTTCTCAGCAGTGTTTGTCACATTTTGGTAATTATCACAAAGTTTCTAACTTTTTCATTGTTATTATATCTGCTGAAGTGATTTGTTACCAGTGATATGAGGCACCATGAATTGTACCCACATGATGGCTAACTTAATCAGTAAATGTGTTTGTTCTGGCTGCTTCACTTACTGGCAGTTTACTCATTTCTCTCCCTATACTCAGGCCTCCCTAATCCCTGAGACACAGCCGTTTTGAAATTAGGCTAATTAATAACCTACAATGGTCTCTAAATGCTCAAGTGAAAGGAAGAGTCACATGTGAGGAAGACATGTTGAAAGCCAAGACAGGCTAAAAGCTAGGCCTCTTCTGTCAGATGATTAGCCAAGTTATAAATTCAAAGGAAAAATACTTTAAGAAAATTAAATATGCTACTCCAATTAATGTATGAATGATAAGAAAGTGAAACAGCCTCATTGCTGATCTGGAGAAAGTTTTAGCGGTCTTGTTAGAAGATCAAACCAGCTGCAATATTCCCTTAAGCCAAAGCTTAATCCAGACCAAGTCCCCAAAATTTTATTCACCTCTGTGAGAGAGATGAGGAAGCTGCAGAAGAAGAGTTAGAAAAGCTTGGTTCTTAAGGTTTAAGGAAAGAAGCTGTCCCAAAAAAATGCAAGTGCAAGATGAAGCAACAGATGCTGATGCAGATGCTGCAGCAGGTTTGCCAAAGACCTAGCTAAGATCCATCAATTGAGGCAGCTACGCTAAACAACAGATTTTCAATGTAGATAAAACAGGCTTTTATTGAAACAAAACTCCATCTAGAACTTTCATAGCTAGATGGCTTCAGCATCTATCAATGCCTGGCTTCAGCACTTCAAAGGACTGTTTGACTGTATTGTTAGGACCTAATGCAACTGGTGATTTGAAGTTGAAGCCAGTGCCCACTTACCATTCTGAAAATACTAGGGACCTTAAAAATTATTCTAAGTCTACTCCGCCTTTGCTTTATAAGTACAAAAACAAAGTCTGAATGACAGCACATCTGTTTACTGTATGGTTCACTGAATATTTTAAGCCCACTGTTGAGATCGACTGCTCAGAAAATTTAAAAGAAAATCCTTTTAACATATGGCTGTCTACTGACAATGCAAGTGGTAACTCAAGAGCTCCGATGGGGATGTACGAGAAGATTAATGGTTTCTTGCCTGCTAACACAAGATCCACTGTGAAGACCATAGATCAAGAAGTATTTTTGACTTTTAAATCTTATTATTTGAGAAATATATTTTATAAAGCCATAGCTACCATATAAGTGATTTCTATGATGAATTTGGACAAAATAAATTGAAAGCCCTCTGGAAAGGCTTCACCATTCTAGATGACAGTAAGAGCATTCATGATTCATGGGAGGAAGTCAAAATTTCAACATTAATAGGAGTTTGGAAGAAGTCCATTCCAACCCCCATAGATGACTTTGAGAGGTTTAACATTTTACTGAGGAAGTAACTACAAATGTGGTAGAAATGGTAAGAGAACTATAATTGGACATGGAGCCTGACAACGTGACTGAATAGCTGCAATCTTGTCATGAAACTTGAATGAATGATAAGTCGCTGCTTATGGAAAAGCAAAAGAAATGGTTTCTTGAAGTAGAATCTACTCTTGGTGAAGATGTTATGAATATTGTTAACATAACAACAAAGGATTTAGAGTATGACATAAACTTAGTTGGTAAAGCAGCAGCAGGGTATGAGAGGACTAACTCCAATTTTGAAAGAAGTTCTGCTATGGGTAAAATATTATCCAAAAGCATCATATGCTATACAGAAATCTTTTGTGAAAGAAAAATTTGATGAATATGGCAAATTTAGTTGTTTTCTTATTTTAAAAAATTGCCACAGACACTCTAGGCTTCAGCAGTCACCACCATGATCAGTCAGTAGCCATCAACATGGAGGCAAGACCCTCCACCAGCAAAAGGATTGCAAAAGCTTAGATGATTGTTAGCAGTTTTTAGCAATAAAATATTTTTAATTAAGGTATGTACATTGGCTTTTATAAACATAATGCTATTGCACACTTAATAGACTTCAATGTAGTATAGACATAACCTTTATACGTACTGGGAAACCAAAAAGTCATGTGACTCACTTTATTGCACTGTTTGCTTTAATGCTGTGGTCTAAAATTGAACCTACATTATCTCTGAGGTATGTCTTTAACTGGGAATAGTAATGTATAGACATGAAGGAGCTAATTGAATTCCAAGGCCATCTATGATTACATGCCAAAAATAACTGTTCTTGAGTGGGTCTAGGAGGGCAAAAGTCATACTCTTCTCTAGGAACGAATATCTTTAAATTTGTAATGTCCAATGTAATAACCTACTAGCCCCATGTGACTATTTAAATTTAAATGAATTAAAATTAAATAAAATTTGTAAATTATATTTCTCAATCACCTTAGCCACATTTCAAGTGTTCAATAGCCATATGTGGCTTGTGGGTATATATTGGACAGCATAGATACAGAACACTGCCAACGTTTCAAAACATTCTGTGGAACTGTGCTGTCTGAGTCATACCTACACTTGTTGAATCTTTTGGTATCTATGCCGCTTAAACCACAATAGTTTAACTTAATAATGGTACCTTATATAACTTTATTCTGATGAAACACTATGTATGATCTGTATATGACAGAAATAGCATTGATCTGTCACAACATTCTGTTATGACTTGGTCCTTATTATCAATGTTTGAGAATTGGAATATAGTGATAGTTGAATGAATAGGGAGTTCAAAGTATGGTGGTCTTGTGACTGTGAAAAAGAAAGAAAGTGAATAATTCTTTAGCAAAAAGTGTTTATTACTTGCCTACTCCTGATAATATTGGGCCTCATGCTAGGCGTAGGTGAGGTGATGATATGAGCTTGAAAAGCATGCAGTTCTAGCCTATCAGACGTTTACAGTTACATGGCATAGAGCAAAATCAAAAGAGGCAATATAATGCAAAGTGCTAAAGTGCTGTTTTAGGAGTAAATACAAGGTGCAATTGGATCATATAAGGGGACACTAACCAAAGCCTGGGGTCCTGGAGAGCTTTAAGGAATAAGTGACATCTAAGCCAATCCCAGTTATGAAAAGATTAATCGAAGTTAAAGAGGATAGCAGAAAGTAGAACTGAGGCTGGCCATGGTGGCTCACACCTGTAACTCCAGTCGGAGTGGCTAGATCACTTCGGGTCAGGAGTTTGAGACCAGCTTGGCCAACATGGTGAAACCCCATCTCTACTAAAAATAAAAAATTAGCTGGGCATGTTGGCAAGTGCCTGTAGTCCCAGGATCTTGAGAGACTGAGGCAAGAGATTTACTTGAACCCAGGAGGCGGAGACTGCAGTGAACAGAGATCACGCCTCTGCACTCCAGCCTGGGCGACAAAGAGAGACTCTGTCTCAAAATAAAAATAAAAAGTAGAAGTGAGAGAAAAGGTGAACAGGAAAACACTCCAAGCAAAAGAAGGTGAATATCTAAGAACCAAGGGTAAGAAATAATACAGCCACTTAAGAAATTGTAAGTATGATAAATGAGAGCAAATACTATTCATGAAGGTGAGCCCAATTAGAGATAAAATTTATTTCTGTTATAAAAGTTGAAATGTCTCACTTATTTTAGGATTTAGTTTGTTTTACAATATAATTTCCAAAGTAAAATTTTTCCCTAGTATTTTTTCAGAATCCATATACACACCTGTTGACAGAGTGGCTGGGAGAGGGAAATATAGATGGACAGATGGCAAGACCTAGCAATTCTAGCATAAATTTTATGTGTATTGAGTTTTCTCCAAGCCTCTGCCATTATAATTTTGTGTTAACATATTGTTCACTTTAAAGTTAAGTGTGTGTCAATCGCCCTCCTAGCCTGACTAGGAATAAATCAGTTATTAGATCAAAGCAAGTATGAATATGTAATTATGTATACCCTAGGACTTATAAGTCATAAGACTCAAAAGCTAAATATTATTTTACTGTATATATTAATGATGCTATTTAAAAATTCTAAACATAAAACAAAAATATGTGGGCTTATATTTAGTATTCTTTTTTGTACATCAAAAAATTATGAATTTGACTATGTATGAGTTAGACCTTAATAAACTTGACTTTCAAAAAGTCTTATTAAAAAACAAAAACCTCAGCTACTCAGGAGGCTGAAGCAGGAGAATTGCCTGAACCCAGGAGGCGGAGGTTGCGGTGAGCCGAGATAGCGCCATTGCACTCCAGCCTGGGTAACAAGAGCGAAACTCCGTCTCAAAAAAAAATAAATAAATAAATAAAAAACCTTCAATAAATGCATAAATGTAACTGTATATGTCTTTTAAAGCATTATTTTTACCATTCTGCTTGGCTTTTCCCCATTCTTCTCTTTTTTCCTACCTCCAGCCATATTTTTCTACCCTCAAAAGATAACAAATAGAATACAAATATTATTCCATATTTTTCCTTAAGCATTTTTAATAATATAGTAACATGTTTACGTATACACCCACATATGTATGTAATTCCTGGTCATTGTTGGTTTAAAAAATAGAATTACATTATAAATACTTTCTGTGCCTTGCTTTTTTATATTCTGCAAACATAACATAGAAATCCTTCCCTAGTACCTTGTATAGCTCTAGCAGATTCGTTTTAATGATTCCACAATGCTTCCTGGCAGGAACACATCATCATTCTATGACTGACGAGCATTACCGCTATTTCCAATTTGGTGTCACAATAAACAATGATGCACTGAGTATTTTTGTACTTTAATCTGAAATTTTTATTTGTCTTGGATGGATTCCTGGGAATGGAATTGCTGGGCTAGAAGTCATCTATGTATTTTTTAATTTGAATAGATGTTGCTTTTGAAAAAGACTATAACATTTTCCCGTTTTCACTAACAATATGTGAGAGTACACTTCTCCATATATCTCCACCAGTAATATATATTAAGTATAGCCAGACATTTAATAGATGTAAAGCAGTATCCCACTCATTTTATTTTGTACTCACCACTAATGAGTTGGGTATTTTTTATATGCTTGTTGGACATATATATTTGTACCATTTTGAATTGCCTTTTCAGATGCCATCTATTTTTCTTTTGCCTGTGTCATTCTTTTCTAGTTAAATCATTAGAGAAGCATCTGTATAATTTTAAATATTAACTGTTTATCCCCCGTGTTCCAATTTTTTCCAAATGTGTCAGTCTTTTGTTGACTTTGTGACTAGTATCTTTTCACATACACAGCTACTTTTAAATGCTTCATGTTAAACAAATGTCTAACTTTACATATATATATATATATATATATATATGTATATATATATTCTGTATTTAATAAGTTGATTAAAAATTCTTCCTTATATGTACTACATATGTTCTCCTGGTTTTTCTTATAGGATTTTGTTATTTATTTTAAACTATTTAGTCCAACTGAAAATTATCATTTAGAGTACAAAAAATACTTGATTTTATTTTCTTCCTGTCAGTTATGCCAGCAACATTCATTTAAAAGTAACCAGCTTTTTAGATAGACAACACAGAATACAGCTGCATCACACCAAAATCCATAATAATACAATATATAATAATAATAGTATATGTTTTATTACTTTAACATAAAAACATGAAATAGGCATTTATTTAAAATTACATATTATTCTGTATTATTTATTTTTATTACGAAATTCTGTTATACAAACAAGAGGACAGTTAACAGGGTCAATAAGTAACTGATAGTAGCACTAATTAAATAATAGATGTGACAAAAGTATAACAATATTTTAATAAGTTTTTTTCTGTCCTCTGATGCAGCAGTTATTTTTACTCTTTTCTGGCTCTGTGTTGGATATTTAAATTTGTAGTATATATTTAAGACATATAAATGTGAAACTTTTTAAAAGAGGAACATAAATACTACAGGACTAATTTAACAGATATTACCTATATTAAATAACAATAGCAATGACATGTTCTTTTCTGTCCCCAGATATAATAGAATAATTTTACTCTTTCTTCTCCAATAATACTTCAATGAATTGCCTGTAATTTCCAGGGCTTCCTTTTCCTTTATTTAATGTGGAACTGAATAAAGTCAAACATAAAATACACTTTGATTTGCAATGCTACTCTTATCAAGCCTGCATTACATTTATTCTGGTGTCATTCCAGTGTGATGACATCAAGCTAAATATACTCTTAACAAGCATTCGACTATAAAATGGGAGTTCAATTATTAACAATAATGTCTTTGAACTTGTAGAAATTAGTTTCAGCTCTTCCATAAGATATCCATACACTTGGATTCTACAAGCTTGCTTTTAAAGGCCAGATTTCTGTCAATCATCTTTGCATCTATAAATTCATCATATAAGCTAAATATATCTAAGGTGTCCATCATTTTTAAAGACTCTGAAGTGCTTTGGATGTTATTATAAGTGAAATCTCTCTCAGGAAAATGATTTTAAAGCACAAGCATAATTTGAATTTTGTGAAATTGTTGCTAGATTCTAAAGCTACAGTTTTAGTAAAGAAATTGAGAAAGTCCTGTCTAACTTGGCTATCCTGTTCTAGTGACTTATTGTTTTATTTTTTATTTTTATTGTTTCAGTAATAAAAAGATTCTGAAGTAGTTCTTTTTTTTAGTGTGTCATTGTTTCACTAGGAGTCTTTGTTACAATCTACACACATCATCAAGCAACACAGGGACAGTCAGTTCATTCTTCTTTATACTCCTATGGTTTTTTCCAAAATCATCAAACAAGTTTGGAAATATAGCACATAAATTTCTATTTTACTGTATTCTTTTCTGCATTGTCACTCATCATATTCCAAATTACAGAAGGACATTCTTCTTGTCTCACACTTTGAAAATGATTTTAGGACAGCCCAATATTTTACCCATTAGTAGTCATCTTGTAGTCATATGTCTAAGGAAGCCAGTTATCTCCTTCCATCTCTTTTTTTTTTTTTTTTTTTTTTTTTTTTGAGATGGAGTTTCGCTCTTGTTACCCAGGCTGGAGTAGTGCAATGGCGCGATCTCGGCTCACCGCAACCTCCGCCTCCCGGGTTCAGGCAATTCTCCTGCCTCAGCCTCCTGAGTAGCTGGGATTACAGGCATGTGCCAGCATGCCCAGCTACTTTTTTGTATTTTTAGTAGAGACGGGGTTTCACCATGTTGACCGGGATGGTCTTGATCTCTTGACCTCGTGATCCACCCGCCTCGGCCTCCCAAAGTGCTGGGATTACAGGCTTGAGCCACCGCGCCCGGCCCCTTCCATCTCTTTAAGTAAAAACCCTCAAGTTTTTCTGCATATTTTGAGGTAACTGAAAAGTGGCCAAAAATTTTAATTATGAAAGCTTTAATATCACAGGTAAGCAGTGTTGTACACAAGCTATGCAGTTCATTTTGCATGTAAGATCTTTTAAATTTCATTGATAAGAGGTTTATAAACTAAGGCCTGGTATGGTGGCTCTCACCTGTAATCTCAGCACTTTGGGCAGCCAAGGCACACAGATCACTTGAAGCCAAGAGTTCGAGACCAGCCTGGCCAACATGGCAAAACTCTGTCTCTACTAAAAATACAAAAATTAGACAAGTGTGGTGGCACACATCTGTAGTCCCATCAACTCAGGAGGTTGAGGCAGGAGAATCACTTGAACCCTGAAGGTGGAGGCTGCAGTGAGCTGAGACGTGCTACTGCACTAGAGCCTGGGCAACAGCATGAGACTCTGTCTCAAAAAAAAAAAAGAAAAAAGAGTGTAGACTAAATGAAACTTGATTAAATTTACATTTGCAATTCCTACAGAATATGCAGAGAGAGGCCAAGTCTAGTTTGTATTTGGACAAAGTATCAGTAGACTTTTGTGTTATGTTTTCTGCTGTTTTATTAAAATATTTCTAGAAACCTAGAAAATGATTGGCAGCTCCATTTTTTAAAATAAAAGTATTCAAAAGTTAGATGAATCAGCTTTTGTTGCCACTGTCTAACACCTAACTTTACTGTAGAAAACCTGCTCATTTAAGTATGATCTGAATCAGCTCTATACAGTAAGAGGCCAGCACATCTGTTAGCAAAATCTTGTCCTTTTGTTTTCCACGGCACATTTTATTTGAAACCTTGTAATAAGGAAAAGTAGCTTCACTCAGTTTTATAGAGCTGTCGGAGAAATAGTACAATAATATATGTTTTTTCATATGGTACACACAAACTAACTCAGTAGCCAGTGTTTTTAACTGTGCATGGTTAAAACACTTCACTGATCCGGTTACTTGTGTTCTTCCATCTGTAATAAGATAACATAGTCGCTTAGCCTTATTTCTCAGTGATATTCGGGTCATGCTGGCATTTGTATTGTAACTCTTCTCGTTTGTATTATCTGAACTCTCAGAAAAAGATGAACAGAGGATTCACAATATTTTAAGTTAAATTAACATTATCTTGGTATCGAGAGGATACCAAATAAATAATCCACAGACAAAGGACTGTTAATACTCATGATTACAATGTGCTTAAGTAACACACAAGCATCAGCACTCACAGCGATGCAACAAGGGTTGATTCATTATTGTGAACAGAAATCACAGTTGCCAACATCAGCAGTCAGGAGGAAAAACAGTGACAGCAACTGTGGGAAACAGATAATCTATGCCATATCTGTCTGCTACAAAAACAGTGTTGCTTTCAGCTGTTATTTTTTGAGCCACGATATGCGTTTGATACTACTCCTCCCTAACCTTCTGTACCCATTGCCAAGAACTGAATTTTTTGCCTCTCTGAAAGGTTCCTTATGACATGGGGCTTTTGTGCTATGACTCAGCATTCTAGGCAAACCAGGGCAGTTGTCACCCTAGCTTTCCCTATTAAGCTTACATTTAGAAGCATTTCCTTCAATTCACCTATTCAATATCTTGGTTTAGAAATTGGGGCTGGTTTATTTGCTTTTAGTCTCAAAGACTTTTTTTTATCTCACTTGAATCCAGTTAAGTGCTCTTTTTATTTTTCTGTTAGAATTGTAATCTTCCACACTGCTATTTCCCTGGAGTGTATTCTACTTGTTCTAATTCATTTTCCCTTCTCTGACTGTGGAACTTGCTATATGAATTGTTCTTTTTCTTTGTCAGCTCATGAGGATTCAGGACTAGTTGCTGAAGTAGCCTAGAGACTAGCAGTATTAAGAATTATAGAAGGCCTGTAATCCCAGCACTTTGGGAGGCTGAGGCGGGTGGATCACGAGGTCGAGAGATCGAGACCATCCTGGTCAACATGGTGAAACCCCGTCTCTACTAAAGATACAAAAAATTAGCTGGGCATGGTGGCACGTGCCTGTAATCCCAGCTACTCAGGAGGCTGAGGCAGGAGAATTGCCTGAACCCAGGAGGCGGAGGTTGCGGTGAGCCGAGATCGCGCCATTGCACTCCAGCCTGGGTAACAAGAGCGAAACTCCATCTCAAAAAAAAAAAAAAAAAAAAAAAAAGAAAGAATTATAGAAGGTAAAATATCCTCTCTCTCTCTGTGGGCCAGAACAAACAAGGCGACTCCATTCCCCTCCTGGGACACACAGAAGCAGCTATGGGTTCTCCAGGCTTCTGGTCTGTCCCAAGCTGCAGGACTCCAGGAGAGGGAGGTCTCTGTCCATCCATTCAACTCCTTCCTGGTCGATTCCAAGGCAACAGAACGTGTATATTCATGGGAACAAATATCTAAGGAAGGAAGTCAGGAGGTCTTGGGAGCCACTGATCTCTGTGAACCAAGCTTTCCTCAAACTTAGTTTCTTTGTTGGCTTCCCTGCAAGTTGTACTTATTTTTGCAGACACACCCAGCCTGAAGGAGAGAATCAGCCAGTTCTTTTCCCACATTCAATTACCTAGAACCCCAACCTTTCTGGCCTTCTGTCTTCCAGAACCCAGCAGTCATTTGTTTCAAGAAAAAGTTGTCCATGGAGGAGAAAGAAACTGCATTCGTTTTTGTATTTTCCCGGAATGCTTTCAAAAACTTTAAGAAACATATTTAGTATTTCTGACAATCTCAAAAAGAACAGGCAAGAGATAAGATTTAGAGGTGGGCATACTACTTCTTTTCTAGATTAAAAAAAAAGTTGATTTTTTTAAAAAGTTGATGTTCACTTATTTTAAATACATTCATATTTCTTTATGAAAGTTTGTGCCCTGTGATGACTATGTGAGAGCACAAATTAAAATTTCAACAAAATAGCAGATACAACATGGTAGGCCAACAATTAAGACAGCATTAAACAAAACTATATATATTTTAAAGTCAGCCTTAAGTACTTAAACATGAGTTTGGTCATGATTTATTGTGCTGTATAAATTCAGAAGAATTGATTAATATTGCTAAATTATTAATTTGCCCAAAGTATGAAAGGCTTCCACCTAGAACCATGTGTTATAAATATTAAAGCCATCCCATCTTTAGGACTTATGTGGGCAATGAATTATAAGGACCACTGTAAATCGATTGTGGGTTAATCATAACTCTTTGTGCCTGTGATTCACAATCACATTATCCTCTACTGACTGTTAGTTAAAATGGTAAAGAATTTTGCAGTTTAGTGGGCAAGGTTAGAATTTATTTCTCTCACATCATTCTCAGGCCTTTTCATTTTTATTTGATGAGCAAAAATAATAGATTTTCATTCTTCAACCTTTATTTTAATATTCAAAAGCTCTGCTTTGTTTTATTCCTAAGAATAAGAAATGCTTAGAGAGCAACGGTTACAAAATCAACAGGCCTCGGGAGTCCAGAGTCATATAAACCAAATATTCATTTTTCCAAGGATTTTTACAAGTAAGCAACCTTTTTCGTAAAAGCCTAATTATTTTATCTTGGCCTGACCATACAGAACTAAGGAAATTGCATTCTTTCTGTAGCCCTTGCTATATACTACATAGCATTATGTTTTCTTACATAACTGTTTTTTCTCAAACTCCATAAGCTATGCCTTGCAAGAAACGGCTACTCTATCTCACATGGTTTTGCATTCCTATGGAGAATCTCCCAGAAATGTTTATTTAATGTAGTGCAAAGAGCATAAGAAGATAACTTGGATCTTACATTCCAAATCTACCACAAATCATTGGTATGACTTAGAGCAAGTTACAATTACCTCACCTGTGAATTAGATATCATGTCAGCTGTCTCACAGTGTTGTGAGACACAAATAAATGTGTGTGTAAAAGGCATGTGTAGCAGTTGAAAAATGTTTGGTAAATGTTATCTATTATCATAAGAAAGAAAGGGAGGACAGAGGGAGGATAGTCTTTCTTTGGCAAACGAAATTCCTATCTAACCCTTTCGGTTTAAATGTCATTTTTCCATTATTGTCCCCACTGAATGTATTTTAAGAAGAAAGGATCATCATTTCCATCTCTCTGAAGCTATAGATTTTGAAGTGAGCTTTTAAGAAATTTGCTAAAGATTCTTGTGAGAAAGAATATTGTCCTCCCACTTCAAATCAAGGTTGGCGGGATAACAGGTAGTCATGTCTGTTTGTTTGTGGCATGGGCTTCTGTAGTTAGTACAGGAGGTTGCTACTTAATGAATTAAAAAACAAAGTGGTTTCAGCATCAGCTTATGATGGAGATGTCAGAACAGGAACATACAGGACAAAAGTAATCTGTAAACAAATAGAAATGTGCCATAATCCTTAACATGTTGCAGAACACAGGTGCAGGTTTTGAAAATACACTTTCCCATCCTTCACTTTACTTGGCAAGAAATGCAAATATTTGAGAAAATAATATTGAATGTTTACAATTCTTCACCTGACAAATGGAAAATTTCAAAAACTTGTAGAAGAGTGTGAATAAATGAGAAATGGTCTCAAAAGCATATCTGTGCTTTTAACTGGTTAGGTATTATTGACAAGGAACTTAAATATTTGAGGCTTTCTTATACAGCTCTTTCAGTTACCAGAATATTTGAGACTTGTCCTGATTCCTTCCAATAAAAATTAATTTTCCTTTTCTTTAAACCACTGTAAACAAAAGTTGTTCTTATGATCCTTACCATAATATGATTCATGTTCCAACAATTTAGTGCTTGACTTATCTCCACTACTGAGTTGTAAGCAGCTTGATGACGGGGGCCCAAGTCTTACCTTTGTGTTTCTTATAGACTTAACCTTCAGGATTTTAGACTTAATGCATAATGATTGTTAGTAAAATTGAATTTAAAGAACAACTGCTATAGAAATAGAAATGGGAACAAAACTAGTGTTATCTGGGAAGTGATATATTTGTCACAGGCTATTGGTATCTCAGGCACTGAGGACACAGGTGCTGATCCTCAATAGTTACCAATGTCATTCAGTAATCATAGCATCCTAGCATCTCTACTTTAGGGTCTGGAGATTGATCATACTAGAGGTAGATGTCACTTTGGATTGTTTTCCCTCCTCTTACTGAGGCCTTGAATATGCTGACATGAGGCTCCCTGATTCACTTTTGCTTTCTTCTGTTTAATCTAGTATGAAGGACTCTGCTGGTGTGGAATCCATTAGTAAATAAATCAATGGCTTGTAATTCAGTTGCCTATCTAAACATGACCTCAAGAATAGGGCTAGTCGAAAAATTTTAAGGAAGTTCCATTACCTCGTTAGATGGACTGAAAACTTTTTAGGCCAGTCCCTCAATTATTATTCTGTTGAAAAGTGACTTCAGACTTCGTTGATGAGTATTTCACAGGGTTTTAATTTGATGGTTAAAAACCATTCAAAAAGACAGTGATTATATGTTTTAATAGATGAAAAAGGCCAGGGATCTTTTTAAAAGCTGAAATAATTTAGGTTACTATGCAACATTTCATTGCCATTGCTACAGACTATAATCACACTGTAATAATGATTCTCTTTATAAAAAATCTATTTAAAATGCTTTGGAACATTGGAATTGCAAAAGAAAAAAAAAACCATATAGAATGGCAAAGATAATGTTACTATACATTTAAGTAGAGCTCTACAGTTCACAAACCACTGAAAAACAATGCTAAATAAACTTTTCCAACAGTAAAGCACTATGTCCCCTACTGGGGCAGTCCCTTGAGGTTTGTAAAGAAGCTGCTAGGGGAACCAGGAGACCAGACTAACTGTTTAAAACAGAAGATAATCACAAAAAAATCAAAGGAGTTTGTTAGAGGAAGCTTCGAGGTCACTGCTACTCCCGATCACTGTAAAGTCAAACCTCGGGACTTAAAAGCAGATCTACAAGTTGGTTTCAAAGGATCAGATAAAGGAAGGAAACTATGGGATAACTCTGTGGGTGAGAAATCAATGTAGAGGAAACCTAACCAAGCGTATTTCCTTCTCCCACACCAACACTCCAAGCATCTCTTAGTTTTATAATTATATCAAGCCCCACGGATCTAAAATTGTTTCTGATGATATTACTCATTTTTTATCACCAGCATCATTAGTAATTAAAAAAAAAGTGGTATACATAAGCTGTCAGGATTCTTAAAATGCATACTCTCAGGCCTTAAATACTAAACATCATCATGCAGCAAGCTTGGGTTTGGATCTAGAATCTACATTTCTAACACAAAAATTCCCAATAATTCTAATGGTGGTGGTCTTAGCATCACATTGTGAGAAATACAGATAGTACCTAATTACTACGTTCTAGGGTACCACAGACACTCATGAAATGCTTTATTTAGGAAAGAAATGTTATCTGTTTCAATACCTCATGGTTTGGTTGGGGTTCACCTCAAGGAAAGACAATAAGTATCCACTGAGCACAGGTAACTGGACTGAAGGTTTTAGGCTGTTCATTGTTTCATACAAAACTTTTTAATTGAGTATCTAATGTTGGTAGGATCTAAGCACATATATTAAAAATGCAACAATTAAATGAATCAAATATTTCTTTTATATTTGCTTCCTTTACTTTTATGTTTAGTTAATCCATTCCTTTTTTAGTACCGAAAAGTCTCACATGCTCTTCTAGTTTTGCTTTTCTTAAAACTTGATTTTTTAAATTATATTTAATTTATTACACTACAGGAATTTATTTTGTGTGGTGTGACACAGTTCTCTAATATTGACATTTTTGCAATAATCACCTGTCTCAGTCACATTTTTTTGAATATTTCATATTTGCCACACTGATTTGATTATGGACTTTCTAATACAGTCTTCCTTTTTAAGAGAGGTAAAAGTTTTATGATGGCAGAGAATTCTTTATTATTATTATTATTATACTTTAAGTTCTGGGATACTTTTAAAAACAGTAGACTTTTATTCTGTTCCACTGATTTTCTATTCTTAAATACATTTTGTGCTGTTTTATTTTTAAGCTTTATAACATGTTTCATTACTTGGTATTCTAAGTCTCCAATTATTATTATTTTTTCATTTTCAAAATTTCTTTACTATTCTTATCTGTTTTCTCCTAATTAAATTTGCAAAGATTTTAATAAGTTCTAAAATAACCTTTAGGCATTTTATTTAGAATTGCATTTTGTATTGGATAATCTAAGAAAAATTTAAATGTCCTTTATAATTATGCATCTGCACTCTTAGGAATATGTTATGTCTATCCAGAAGCTTGTTCAAGTCATCTTCAATCAGGTGTTAACGGTGTTCTTTGTATAGATCCTACTAATTTATTGTTAAATTTCTCTATATATATTTATATTTAGTGTACATAGATATTTTTACTCAAACTACTTATCTCATATATTAATAGAAAAGCAAATCATTAGTATTTATATCCATTTATAATCTATTTTTTGAAATCTGAATTTTAAAAATACTTTTTCAGTTGAGTCTGGTGGGCTTCTTAAATATGTTATCAAATAATGATAATTTTGTCTTTACTGGATGATTATTTTTTCCTAATAGATTCAAATCATATATTTGTTTCCATTTTTATTGCATAGGATAAAGCTGTTACAATAACGTTAATTTTGGTTAATAGTAAGCATCATTTTTTTTTACTTTAATGGTAATGTCACTAGAGTTTCAGCTTGTAATAAGATTGCTGTTATTTGAAGTATTCTGTATCTCATTATGGATAATTTTTTCTTTCTGGTTTACCAATAGATAGATAATGGGTATATAACTATTTTTAATTTTGCCAATTATCTTTTTTGTGTCTACACAAATTATCTTTTTTGTGTCATTTAAAAATTTTATAGCCTCATTTGTAAGATATATTTTCATCCCAACAATACTTCTAATACTGAACCAGTGTTGCTTTTCCTTGTTTAATAATGTTATTCTTTTAATATAAACAAACTAACCTTGGGTTTTAACTATTAATTCTATTTATTTTATGAATTTGCTAACTCCATTTCGATATGTAATAAAGCTAAAATTATACTTTATTGAGATGTTTATGATACTGGGTGAGGGTTTTTCGGGTAAATTTGTGACTTAGTACATGAGTAATTACTGAGGGAAAAAAATCACTAAAGACATCGTAAGTGACCTAGAGTAAAGTTACATTCTTTAAATGATGACAGAGGAGGTTGTGAAATTATTTTATTTTCCTCATCGCAAAGTCCACTCGGGAGTTTTCTTCTAAGTTCATCTGCAAGATGCCCGTAGGCCACATGTGACAATAGATTAATTTAGAAGGATACAGGACAGGAGATAAAGCTCATCAGCAGGACAATATTGGTCATTTTTCTTCAATGTGAGTTGTAGTTGCCGCTTTCATTTAGAATGGGGATGATACCTATATTGAATGAGTGCAGAAACCCATCTGGCTTAGAACCCTAGTACAGCAAGGCATCAGTAACACTTGTAATAACTCCAAAGGCATAGCTTTCAGGGTCCCCAAAAGGGACAGTCCCACTCACCAGAATCACTGAACTGGTAGAAGCTCAAAGACATGCCTTCTTTTTATGCATTTTTTGTTCTCTCAATCCAAATGACATTTTCTACTCAGGGGCCATTTCACTACAAGTAACGTGGCCTAAAACCATAGTAAACATTCCACCTTTCCCATGTTTTCAGGATAGAGCTATAAATTAACCAAAGTACAAATTCTCATTCAGAATAAAAGTTTACTTAGAAATATACTCAGCCCTCCATATCCGCAGGTTCTGCATGTGCAGATTCAACCAGCTATCAACTGAAAATGTTTTTAAAACACAACAGAAAATAATAATACAACAAAAATACAAATTAAAAACAATACAGTACAACAACTGTTTATATCACCTGTATATTGTATTAGGTATCATAAGTAATCCAGACGTGATTTAAGTATATTGGAGGATGTGTAGAGATTGTAAGCAAATACTATGCCATTTTATATAAGGACTTGAGCAGCCCTGGATTTTGGTATCCACAGGGGTTCTGAGATCAATACCCCCACAGATACTGAAGGATGATAATGTGTTCTATTATTTGTAGCACAATTAAATACATATCACTGTAATTTTTTCGTCCTGTCTATGTAAATTAAAATTCCATCTTTAAACCCTATTTCTTCTTTTGTTCTTCATATTTTTACAGGTAAAATATGGAAACTATGCTTTTGTATGGGATGCAGCCGTATTGGAATATGTGGCTATCAATGACCCAGATTGTTCCTTTTACACCGTTGGAAATACTGTTGCTGATCGGGGATATGGAATTGCATTACAGCATGGCAGTCCTTACCGAGATGTTTTTTCACAAAGGTAAGATTTGTGTAAGACCAAATAAGGGGAGAGAGGAAATTTAACAAAGAATATCAATTTGGTTACCCAATCTGGTTTATTTATTTATTTATTTATTTATTTATTTTGAGACGGAGTTTCGCTCTTGTTGCCCAGGCTGGAGTGCAATGGCACGATCTCGGCTCACCGCAACCTCCGCCTCCTGGGCTCAGGCAATTCTCCTGCCTCAGCCTCCTGAGTAGCTGGGATTACAGGCACACGCCACCATGCCCAGCTAATTTTTTTTAGTATTTTTAGTAGAGACGGGGTTTCACCATGTTGACCAGGATGGTCTCGATCTCTTGACCTCGTGATCCACCCGCCTCGGCCTCCCAAAGTGCTGGGATTACAGGCTTGAGCCACCGCGCCCGGCCACGTCCCAATCTGGTTTATTACATTTTGTTTCCTTTGTTAGGAAAAGCACAATAAACAACAACAACAAAAAGGTAGTTGTAAGTGGTTGTTCAATGAGACCCTCATTACCTAAACCATGAAGTATTATTTTTCCCGTAAGTAGGGGGAAAAATAATGCTACATAGACTGATTTTACTCTCAAAAATTTGATATGGAAAAGAAAGCAGATGTGTTAGTAATTTCTATAAGAATTAAACTAGCAGTCTAGTCTGAACTTTTAGTAACAAATGTCATAGAGTTGAAAAAACAAATTCATTCTAAGAATACAAAAGCGTGACATAAACTTCAGGACCAAGATAAGTTCTGATGGACTGAAGCACATAATGATAGGGATGCTTCCACATGAATTTTGCAAAGTAAATGGTTAAGATTTTGGAGTTCCCCATTTAGCATCAATGTATACATGAGATTTTGTCATGGAAATCAAGGCGACAGCTTATTAAGACATGATATCCATTTTCAAATAAGAATATACTATCATAAAGGGATGGTTTACAATGGAAGATTTTTAAATGTATGTTTTAGAGTAATAAAGCATATGAAATACGTGGGCCTGAAAAGAATGCACAAACATTACTGCATTTCCTTCTATCTTCTACCAAACAAGCTTGGATCTAAAACAGATTAGTATCTTCCACATAGAAGTATATTACATTTTATATTGAAAGTACATTTTGTTCATTTTCTAGATTTTCTTCTACCCATTTTCTAGAAGTTAATGACAGTTCAAGAGGGCAGTTTCAGAGAGTTTGAAGGCTCTAAGTTTCAAACTAGTTGAGTTATATTTCTCTGAATTTTAGGATAACAAAAAAGCCAAAGGCATTTTGTATGTATGTTCTTTTTAAAGACCCAAAAATCAGTTGTTCACAATTTATGTCCTAACTCCTCCATTAGCTAACTATAAAAATCTAAATCTCTCTCATGACACGCAAAATGAAGTCAGATTAATTCTAAGGTCCTGTATGAGTCAGCTTTTTGGTGTAGCAAACAAGTCCAAAGTATTAGTGATTTAGAAGAGTTACTTCTCATTCATGAAACAAGGCTATAATTTGGCTGTGTTCTGCTGCAAGCTGTGGGTCAGCTGCAGTCCTGCTCTGTGCAAGCTTCTCATTTCAAGGCCCAGGCTGAAGAAGCAGCCCTATCCGGGACGTGCTGTTCTCATTCCAAAGAGCAGTTGCAAAAGAGGCTGGCAGAAACCTGCAGTGGTTCCTGTGCGTCTTTGCTTGGATGTGGCATATGTTCCATCTGCCCACAGACCACAAACCAAAGCAAATCTTACGGCCAAGACCAAAATCAATGGAGTGGGTCAATGTGCTCCACATCAGGAGAAGGAGCGAGTAAAGAATTATAAACAGGCTGGATGCAGTGGCTCATACCTATAATCCAGGCACTTTGGGAGGTCGAGGCAGGTGGATCACTTAAGACCAAGAGTTTGAGACCAGCCTGGCCACCACGGCAAAACCCCAACTCTACTAAAAATACAAAAATCATCCAGGTATGGTGGTGCATGCCTATAATCCCAGCTACCTGGGAAGTCGAGGCATGAGAATCACTTGAGCCCGGGAGGTGGAGGTTGTAGTGAGCGGAAAGTGAAATACACATGCTTTAACTGGGAAGCAAAATACTAAGCAATCAAAATACATTTATTTATGAGCAAATGCTAAGAGGAACAAACTGCAAAAATCAATTATACCATAGGGAATCTATCTGTAAAGCACTTGGCATCTAGTTGGAGATACAAGACCCATGCATGAGAAACAAAGGACAATGCAGACATTTCTATAAACGTGTGCTGGCATGTATGTATATAATATCAGTATTGTTTATTTATATCATTTTAAATTGTGTAGTCAAGGTATTGAAATAATTGAACAGCATACAGAATAGTTAAACAAAGGAAAATGAGTGAAAGCTCACCACAGAAGGTTAGCCTGGAACTTGACGTTGATGAATTCGTAATGAATAGTTAGGCTGGAAGGAAAAAAATAGATAATTCTGGAATAAATAATAAATGCTACGGAATAGAAGTAAAAGAGAGCAGCATGTATTGAAAAATAATGAGGATATTAAGATAATATGAAATAAAATCTGAAGTTTGTAATTTATACTTTAGGCCACAGTAGCTTACAAAAGCCGATTGTCCATCCTGGAGCCCAGAAGTGAAATGATGAAGGTGACATTAAGGGAAGGCTAATCTAGTTTTAATGTGAAGGATGGAATCTAATTGCCAAAGACCAGATCAAACCTGCAGGCATGAGATAATGAAGGCCTGGTCTAGAATTGGGCAAGGGGAATAAGAAGGAACAAACAGAAGAGACCCTTCTAAGGGAAGAAATACACCACTGCTTTTAATTTAGTTGTGTGGACTGAAAAGCATAACAGGATCAAAGGGGATTCAGGGTTTCGTGGTGAAAGACCGGCAGAAACATTTAATGAATCCTTAACATTACTCAGATAGTTGCAAAAAGGATTATTGATTATTTATTAGTTATGGTTAATTGGCTTTTTCATTACTAAAGATGTTCTTGGTTTTCAGACTTGATTTTCTGGATATTTTAAAAATTGTACTTTAAGCTCTGGGGTACATGTGTACATCCCGCAGGGTCGTTGCATAAGGACATACATGTCACGGTGGGTTGCAGTCTACGTCCCTGCATTGCCTACATCAGGCATTTCTCCCAGTGGTTTCCCTCCTCAGCCTCCCCACCCCCTTGCTGTCCCTTCCCTAGCCGCCTACCCCCCACCCTACCCGAGTGTGTGACATTCCCCTCCCTGTGCCCATGTTTTCTCGCTGTTCAACACCTGCCTGTGAGTGAGAACATGAGGTGTTTGGTTTTCTGTTCTTGTGTCAGTTTGCTGGGAATGATGGTTTCCAGATTCATCCATGTCCCTACAAAGGACACGAACTCATCATTTTTTATGGCTGCAGAGTATTCCATGGTGCATATGTGCCTGTAAAAAATAATGCATGAGCATAATAGTAATTTAAAGATTTTTTAATAAATCACACCAACTGTTCCATTTCTTATTAGTCCTGTGGTGCTTTACCTAACAAAGATTTTAATTCTCAGAAAATGTACTCTAGTGAAGTGAACTGCTAAAAAGTAATTTTAAGCATTGAGCATTATTTTTCCTTTGTTTGCTATGCAGTATAGATGTTGGAAGTTTAAATTGTTCCTTTCTGTGGAGTTTCTTGGTAATGACCCCCTGCATCCTGATTCCCTGGACGTATGGATAAAGGGCGAGCCAGGAAAGAAGCAGGATCTGGCGTCAGTGTGCCAGTTCATCTCTTTATACACATGTGCCACATTAAGTTATCACCCAAAACCTCTTACTAAATTCACAAAATATTTGCATGTGTTCCATTTTTTATACCTGTAAGAAAAAGGAGATCTTCCCTTTTCATTAACTGATTTTAAAAATTATAAAGATCATCAAATTTAACCAGTTTAGTACATTCTGGTCAATATGTTTGATATATCAGCATCCAGGCACATTGATTAAACTAAATCACTTATTACTATTGTGATTATTTTCAATGAAAATGACAGTATACTGGGTGATTTTTTTTTTTTTTTTTTTTTTGAGACGGAGTTTCGCTCTTGTTACCCAGGCTGGAGTGCAATGGCGCGATCTCGGCTCACCGAAACCTCCGCCTCCTGGGTTCAGGCAATTCTCCTGCCTCAGCCTCCTGAGTAGCTGGGATTACAGGCACGCGCCACCATGCCCAGCTAATTTTTTGTATTTTTAGTAGAGACGGGGTTTCACCATGTTGACCATGGTTGGTCTCGATCTCTCGACCTTGTGATCCACCCGCCTCGGCCTCCCAAAGTGCTGGGATTACAGGCTTGAGCCACTGCGCCCGGCCTGGGTGATTTTTTAATAATTCAATATTACTTTTCAGGTGACTACATTTCTGTAACACAACTTCTAAAATATGATACTTTAATATGTAATAAATGTTAGTATGTAGAATAAAAACTATATAGTGATACAGTAACTACATTTATTATCTGCTACCTGCCAAATGTCTCAGATGTTTACATATTTCATTGGCACTTTGGAACAATCACATGAGGTATTGCACATTTGCTCATTATAGCATTGCTTATTAGTGCATGACTGCTATGCCACAAGTATATACACTGAGTGGAGGGGTCTGCACCTGGACAAGCACTGGATTCAGTTTAGGGGACGAGGGGTGTAGTGATACACTCACTTGTACAACTGTATGTGAACAAACACACATAGGAATGACTTCAAGGAACCAGTAAATGCTATAATTTATCTAACTGTAGAAATTGCTAGAAGAGTTTTGCTTCCTTTTGTGTCCTTTCTGCCCAAAAACTAGATAAATTGGCCGCAGAAGTTAAAGTCAGTCTTCTTTATTCTTTGTCATCAGATGTGTGTGTTTGTGTGGTGAATAAGGCTTGCAATGAATTCTCTACCTGACACTATTTGTCATCAGATATTTTATGTGGTCTTTGTAACTTCTTCATTTAAAAAAATTTAGTCATATGTTGTCTCATTAAAGGCATTTAAGAATGAAGAAAACGGAATTTTTCCGATTGACTTCATTGTGCAATTAATAAAATTAAGTCCAGTGATGACCTCAGAATCTTAACCATGCAGAAAGCTAAAAGGATAACCAAAAAGTATGAGCTCACCTCTGTTCTCAAATTTTAGTGGCTATCAGGAAGAACTAATGCATTAGGTTAATTTTATAGTTCATCCTTAAAGAGGTCACATTTTGCTTATTGGCTTCTAATCCCTAAACTTGCGTTCTGGAACTACCCAGAGTCACAAAAACAATTACATGTTCCCAGTTACATGGAGAATAATTTTTCTTGGATTCCTGATAGTGACACATATATAAACAACTGTTCAAACTAATCACAGAATTTGAGAACTTTTAGAAATGGAATTAACAGTAGCTATCCTCTTTTTGACAGGGATGAAAGTAGTCCACGGGAATAAATAAGTTGCTCAGAATCACAAAAAAAAAAGCAGTAAAAGTGGAAAAATCTTAAAATTTCTGATTTCATATCCAGTTTTCTGGTCACCATACATTCTATCTTCCCTTATATCTCTTCTAAAAGCATATGTGAATATCAGGCTTATATTCTTATATTGTCCTTACTGTGTGCTGGACCCTGAGCTCCTACACATAACTTGGGAGGCAAGTACTGTTGCTATCCCAATCTTACGGATACAGAAACTGGGGCATCAGGAAGCAAAGTAACTTGTGCAAGTTCACGAAGCTCTTGATTATTAGAGCTGAGATTCAAACCCAGAAAGGCTGGCTCCAAAAACTGGATCTCTTAATCACTCTGTTATACTGCTTTTCACAAAAACGACACACACTTTTAGCAAGTGTGTTTCAAATAAACACTTAAAGATTCTCTCTCTCTCTCTCTCTCTCTCTCTCTCTCTCTCTCTCTCTTTCTCCTCTCTCTCTTTCTATGTCTCTCTCTCCACCCCCTACAGATGCAAGTGTGCACACACACAGACATACAAAGAGTAGAAGTAATCACAATCCTTGATACTTCACCAATACTTTCATTATCAGTCCGTAAATAGCTACTTTTATTCATTTATTTGATTATTTTTAAACTATTTAGTTGTAGTCTTTTTTTACTCCACTGCAATGTTAATTGTTAGAATATTTAGTGCTTTACTTTTTATTTTTACTTGGATTCAAAAAGAGAACATTAAACCTTTAACCTCCCTCTATCTTAATATTTCTTACACTTTACCTCTTGGGTGCTACGTCCTGTTGGTAAGCTCCTGAGCTCCTTGAATTCCAGCATGTGTTTTTACATCTCTAGAGCCTACTTTCTTGTTTAGTGTGCAGTAAGCATTCAATAATTATTTGATACATGAATAAAAAAATCTACTTAACTTTTTGGCTAAAGATCAGCCCATTGACTTACAGCCCGATAAACATCTGTGTTTTTTGTTTGCTTGATATTTTCTAAAGTCTTCCTTTTTATCATAATTTTTTTTCTCTCTTGGTTTCCATAATTTTTCATCCAATCAATAAAAAAGCTAAGAAGAAAAAGAAAACAAACACAGCACCTGCTGACTCTTCTTTCCAACTCCCTGCTGTAAGAATTTTTATGCTTTCATTCCCACAAGGAAAGTAAAAAACATTCCTTTAACTTGAAAGCATAGAACTCTAATCTTTTAATTCCCCAACTGGAGTAAGGTGCTTTCCAAGCACTCTGTTCACTTTTCAGAAAGGTGAAAAAAGCAGCTCCCATTGATTGCTCACTTAGTGGCTTCAGGATTGGCTTAAGCTCTATTCAGCTGGTTAAAATAATCTCTCAGAAAGGTACTTAAAGCCAGAAGTTAAACAGTTCATTAGCTTCCCTTTATAGGTGCAAAATATAAACTAGCCCGAAGCTCTGAGAACGGAAGGGAAGTTACCAAGACATACTTGTAAACATTAAGCAATATGAAAGTATACATTAAACTATATAGTATAGACAATACTTGCAGAAAAAGTTTTAAGGAAAAGGAAATCAGCGAAAGGTAGAATAAAAAAGTTTACTAGACTTGAGCTGGGAGAATTCAAGAATAAATCAAATTTGGATATGAGAATGAACAGGTGTAGGTAGAATTCTCAGGAAAGCATGAGAAATTCACATAAATGAAGACAGTCATCCTGTATTGAAAGGATGATACAAAGGAACAGTTTGATTGGAGATAATATCAGTCGAGGGATTTAGGTAAGAAACTAAAATGGAATGTGATAGAGTATCAACAGCTGCTACTTATTAAGCATCTACTATGCTAAACACTTGATATGTTTCATACACTGCTTGTCACAACTCTGTGCATTGCATTTCATAAATTTCGGGAAACCGGGGCTCCGACTTAGTATCTTACAAATTCACACAGCTAATGACAGGCAGATCTAGGACTCAGGTTTGAGCTTGTGTCCTTCCTCAGCATCTTCCACCAGTTTTGTGGGGCTCTGAGAAGAGAGGAATATCTGTACAGAGGAGCATTTGAGGAGTCTGAGGTGTTAAGTTAGCTTTTAATTGAAGAAGACCATTTGCAAGGCTGCTGGAGTATTCCAGCTGGGAAGCAGGAAGCATACTACAAAATAACAAGGAAAAAATGATTTTTTAAAAAAGTTAAGTTTGGAGAAGGAGTAGGCAGAACTTGGTGAAAAATCAGAGAAGCGCATAGAATCCAGGAGCCTGAATGAGAAAGGCTGTGCAGATTTAAGTGGCAACAAACAGCCCCCTCTTTTTCCTACTTCTTCCAGCTCTCCTACTTCTCCTTCTTGATCATCTATTAGAAGTTTGTATCAGCTCTATTTCATCATTTTTAGAAAGGCAGCAGTTATTTAATTATAATCATTTACTTCCCAGTAAATAAATATTTATAAGAACCATTCAGCCTATTGATTTCTGTTTTGTTGTTGCTCACATAACAGTCACATATCCTTATTAGTATTGTTCTTCTCTCTCACTGCACATCAGAAATTTTTTAACTGTATATATATATATATATATATTTGTATGTTTTATTTAATTCTGTGTGTGTGTGTTTGTGTGTGTGTGTGTGTGTGTGTGTGTGTGTATCACCAACATCAGCTGGTTTCATTGTATCCACACTTTCTGTTCCAGATCAAGAAAACAAGATAATTAAGATAGGCAGATAATTAAGAAAGGAAAACATTTGAAGAGTCTCAAAACAAAAGCAAGAAAGAGGACATCGAAGGTTCACTCTCAAAGGAAGACAGGAGTAGGATGCTATAATAATATATCTGTTATATATTTATACATATATTTTTGTTTTAAAATAATAACATTTTATCCTATAAGATGTGAAAAAAAATTATTTTCTTTTCTCATATAATACACATCTATTTAAATAAGGACTAGCCTCTGGAATCTATACAAAGGAATATGCGATTCCTATTTCAACGCAACCCCCTCTTTAAAACATCTGTTTTAAATTTAGAATTTTTAACTTAAAGAACTTCAATAAAAAAGAAAAATCAGTAAGCTTATTTGTCTATCATTCTTTTTCTGCTTCCTGAATCCTTGTGAAGCTATTTTTATGACAAATATCCTATGAGTTTTACCAAACACCCTGATTGCTACTTCTAGTGGAGAATCTAAATAATTTACATTTATTTTAGAGTTTAGTCTAAATAGATGAGAGAGTAAGTATAGTTAGTGATATTTCCAGTATGTGAATATTTCAAAAATATTTATGAGCTCTGTATGATTTCAGATTAGTTTTATTAATCTTGCCAAGCTTTGGCCAAATTTTTAACAATTATAAACCTTTACTCTTAAGATGGCATTCTCACTGCTACACATAAACCTAGCCATCAAACTGCAACCCCATGGGGTAGATTTTTAAGTGATACAAATTTTAATTCTCCTTGTACTGAGTCATACAGCATTTGGGGAACACTATATTTGAGATACAACAGTACCCTTTATGAACAGGCGTCTTTATTAGACTTTTCTGAGATAAGTCCTGAGGTACAGGGAAGATAAATGACTAGCTCAAGGTGCAAGGCAATATTTCAGCTGGATAACAAGCCCGTGACACTGGACCAAGCTGCTTTTCAAGCAGCGTGTATGATCAGTGTTTTTACAAATAAGATTTATGCTGTTTCTAGATCTCAGTAAATATTGTTTCTTCAAAAAACCGTTGGTTTACGAAAGGATAATTATACTGATATAAGCTAGGTGTTACTAAAGGCTTTTTAACAAAATATTCTAGAACTTAAAACCACAAATTTGCATTGCACTTGAAAATATAGACACACACACGCATACACACAGACACATACACACACACACGCACACACACACACACTCTCCAGAGTAATTATAAGACTCTCTCAAAAACTTTTGTATTCTGTTATAGTTAAATCACATTTTTAACATTCAAAACACTCATTCTACTCAACAAATATAGCCTCAAGACACTTTCTGCTGTTTGAAAAACTGTCTACTTTTAAAAGGAAAATTTGATGTCATCAAAGATAATCAAAGAACATGCTACTTTTTCATAGACCCTTAAAATATTGTAAGCAGAGTGACATCATGGGAATAAACGTGTGGGCTTACATGATAATTATGTTGATAGAAGAAACACTTATAGATTCTGAGTCCTGAGTGAGCCTTTGGCATGCATTTATATAACTAATATTTCAAATGTGGAACCAAGAAGGGAAGTGGGGTGGCCTGCCCAGAGTATAACCCTTGGTTAAAAACATGCACTGGAGACCACTAGTCCAGATTCCCAGTCCAGTGTCCCATCCCCTGCGCTGTTCTGCTAGTCCTTTTGTTTTTAAGAAATCTGTCTTTATTCCTAAAATTTACCAGTGAAATATATGTTTTCACAAACATAGTCATGTCAATATATGACATAAAGGAGCAGGAATATTCATTAGGAAATACATTCAACAGGTTCATAAACATAAGTAGAACATCTGTTTAAAAATTGTCATTGCTTCACAGACACAAGAAAAGGTAGCACAAAGATGAACAGAGTGCTTAGTGTTCTCTAGCTTATAAAGAAACTATGCTGTAGCCTAAAATAGTAGTCAGCATTCATTGAAAACTCACCAGGTGCTAAGTATCACTATAAAGGCCCTAACTATGTTAAATAATTTAATTCTCACAATAAGTTTGTAAGAGAAATATTATTGTTAGCTTTATTTTAAGTAGAGTCTTTAACTTGTAGCAAACGAAGATGAGAGGGAGGGAAAATATTTCAGTATCCTCCCATAACTTTCAATTTTCAGTATATTTACTTCTCATCAGCTGATGCAAGACAGCTTCAGTTTCAGATGAATCTGTCCCTCTCTGTAATGGAGGACCCTTTGGTAGTCACATACTGTTTGAGTTTCTGAAAATATTCTGCACTGCACTTAAACTAAAATGCCTGTCCGCATTTTAATATGAAGGAAGGCAGCCATGCCAGCAGTCATGAAGAGGAAACTAAGTCAAAGGAACAATTTTTTTACAGAAGTGAAAACTAAGTCACAGAAACGATTTGTAATTTTCTGAGATCATAAAGCTAATAAGTGACAAAGCCAGGCTTTGAACCCATGCTGTCAAAGTCTATATTATCCTGGCTCATATTCTCACATGTGCTAATGCTGGAAAGGGATAATAAGCATCTAAATTGTCTTCATGACTGGTGGCATGGCTGCCTTCCTTCATATTAAAATACTGATGGGCATTTTAGTTCAAATGAACTGCAGAACATTTTCAGAAACTTAAACAGTATGCCAATACCAAAGGGTCCTCTATTACAGGGAGGGACAGATTCATCGAAATTGAAGCTGTCTTGCATCAGCTGACCAGAAGTAAATATACTGAAAATTGAAAGCTATCAGAAGATACTGAAATATTTTCCCTCCCTCTCATCTTCTTTTGCTACAAGTTAGTTTAAGATACTACTTAATCAAAACCTTAATTCTTCCTTCATGGAAGTTTTAATTCATCATTACATTTTAATTGGTGGAATTCATAATTGCCTCTAATCTATCTCATTTCATAGTTCTTTGAGCAGCTCAAATAAACTAACATCATAATTGGTCAGACTGTCTACTCATATGTTAAATGTTTGCAAATATAAAACAGAATATGTTACTTCTAGACATGAATTATGGCTAAGATAAAAATATAAGAATTTTTATATGGAATAAGAGCCATGATCCCATATAGCCCAAGTAAGTCTAACATAAGCACTAATGATTTCTGTCTTCATGAACATAGTTCTCTATTTTAACACCAATTTTAAAAAGAGAAAAATATACCTTGATGTGTTCATTTACGTTTTTCCATAATAATCCATTCTGCTTCTGTCATTTTATAAAGCTATTTATTTTTGAAATGTTAGTAACTAATGAAAATGATCAAAATCCAACATGTTTTTACTTTGTCAATTACTGGCCTAAGAAAACATATGTGAAACTTGCATCTTAAGGATATTTTTACCAGTGTTCCATGAGAATGGGACATGGTGTGACAGAAAGGGGCTGGCACACTAAAAAACTGTGGTGAGATTTCGACTTTGATGAGGTTTTTAATCTTTCTCCAAAATAGTTATTTTGATAGTAAAATTTTTGTTCTGATGATTTTTCTCAATTTTCTGTGTATTTTCCGTTAATGAACCAAGATCCCTGTAGTACTTCCTGTAAAAACCATCATGGCCCTTCTAGGGAGCCTCTTATATTCTTTGTGCTAATCAACACGAATTTTACTAGTATTGATTTCTTCTTTTCTGCATGTTTTTAGCAACTGCAGAAATTTGCCAAGCAAATTACTTCTCAACCAGGATGTATTCAGTAAAGTGACCCAAAATCTTTCATTAAGGTCGATGAGAAAATAGCCTAGGACTTAGAGGCTGTAAATATCAGACCAGCCTGACTCAATTTAAGACAAGGGGAATCACTGAAGGATTTAGTAAATCCTAGCCATAATCAGAAGTGTGCTTTTGGATCAGTTTGAAGAAAATAGATGCAATGAAATAAAAGGAATTGACTAAATTAGAGAGTATCAGTTAGTAGGCCATGCTGTATCTATAACGTCTCCAAGAAGGCAGAGATTTCTGTCTGTTTAATTCAGAGATGTATTCCAAAGCACCTGGAAGAAAGCCTAATACATAATAGCTGTTTGATAAATATTAATTGAGTGAAAAAAATCCGTGAATGAATGCCCTAGGCAAAGTCAAAGGCCTGACCTGGAGTGAATGGAATAGAAATGAAAGAGAAGGAAAAAATATTATGAACTTGGTGTTGGGCATCAAATGGACACAGAAATCGAGGGAAAGTGGGGCCAAAATTATTTTGAAATCCTTGGCCTCACTGGCTGGGAGACAGAGAAGTCATTAACAAAAGAGAAGCCAGAAGAGGAAACTGGTTTGAGAGTGAAAGCGCTAATTTTGGTCTAGGTATGTTGAACTTGGGGCACTGGAGGATCATATACCCATATAAAGAAATGTCAGTAATATGACAAAGAAATGACAAAGTAAGGTGGGAATTTGAGAGTTGAGATTTACTCAAAGTAGTTAACAAAATATTAAAGAAAATATTAGAGAAAGTTGTAAGATTATAGTCTCAAATCTTTTGGAAAGCCAAAAAGTTTTTAGTAACTTAGGGAACAGGCTGAAGGCAGCCTGATTCCTACCTTAGAGCTTTAAGTCATAAGGTGAAGATTAAAGACAATAAAGCTTCCCGAGTTAAGTCTGTTTACCCCACATTCCTTTGTCTCTACTGTTTACTATGTAAACTTTCTGCCAGATAGCCCTCTGAGAAAGAAGTCCAAAGATTACCCTTTAATACTGTTTACTCTAAGCTCCAGAACCAAAACCTTTTATCATTTGTAAAAGCACTCTTTCAACCATGTTAATTATCCTCAAGCGTGTTAATGTAGAAACTCTGTTATTAAATCTATACTAAATAAATGGGAAGAGGAACAAAAAGTAGAAGTCAGTTAGCTGCAATTGCCTTCTAAGAGCAGCTGACATCTCCCTAACCCACTCAATTCACAGTATTCTAGAGTGTAAATGTATTTATTCATCCACCGCTAAGTGAAAGTCTGCAGGACAGACCTCTGCAAGTAGTGATCAACGTCTCATTTGAGGGAGAGGCTTGAACAACCTCTCCATTGAGATAGTAAAAACCAGAGACAGCCCATGGAAAGGGCATAGAGATAAAGAGAAAAAAGGCTGAGGCAAAAACTTGTTTTCAAATGTCTTTTTTCTGCTTTCCTGTTCTTTCCATTCCATGGTCACAAACCTAATTGAATCTCTTAGCACATCGTGTTTGCCTGTCTCCTGGAAACCGGCCATTCTTTTCTCTCCAGACTATTCACATCTAATATGTTCTGTGGACCTCAGGTCATGACCACCCTCAGCATAAGCCTTCTCTAGTAAATTCAGCTCTTTATTAGATTTCCATATTTTATCTTCTTTGTACCACAGATGTCACATTTTTGTTAATTAATCACTTTTTGTGTTCATACTTGACATTTCAAATATGTTCTAAATTCTTAGCTTGCGAAGAATTACAAAATCTCTTATACTTCCTTTTTGCCTTCCATAATAAAGTAGATGTTTAATGAATTTTTGTTAATAATGTTTGAGGGGGAAGAAAGACAATCCTATCCTCACTCACTATGACTACTAAGCCAAGCAGCTTACTAGAGATTAGAATTCATGTTCATTCAATCAGTAAATACTTATTGGAGCAATTACATAGTGCTTGAAACTCTTTTGTTTATCTAGAGATAACATAGTGAACAAGACTGACAAGATTATTGCTTTCCTGGAGCTTACATTTTTCTAGAAAGTCAGAGGAAGACACAAACAATAAGAAAACAAATAAATGCGATAATCTCATACTGGAAAATTTGCCTTAAAGAAAAATAACTGAGACAGAGAATAAAGATAGATCAGTGTAGGGTGGGACACAGAAGACTGTCCAAAGGAAAGAACATTTTATTACAATCTTGAATGGAAAATTTGGAGGAAGAGTATCCAATGCATAAGTAACCACAGATGTAAAAGCCCTGAAGTGGGAACAAGCTGGGAATGTTTAAGAAATGGCTAGGAGGCCAACGCGGCTCAAAGAGAGGGAAGAAACAAGACAGTCATATGAAAGGAAATTAAAGAGTTAATTGAGCCCAAATATACAATAGAACCTTGCAAAACAGAGTGAAGACTTAAGAGTTTTTTCTAATAACAAAGACAGCCATTGGAAATTTTTAAAGAAGCGTGTATTACCTCTGCCTCTTAACATAGAGAAAGATACATGGTGAGAAGGAGCAAGTGCATCAGAGACAGCGAGCAAGAGTGAATGCAGTAAGAGAAGTTACGAAGCCGGTGCAGATGATGGCTTAGTCTATAGGGTGGTGTAACTGAGATGTAAAAGCGGCAGCTTCAGTCTATCATAGTTGTGAAACTGATAGGACTGGAGACTGTTTGGATGTGATATGAGGGGTGAGGTAAAGAGAGAAATCAGGATAAGCTTATTTTCTGAACAAATTGATGGATGGTGGTATCATGAATTGAGCTTGTCAAGCATGAACCCAAAGTAGGTTAATAAACAAGAAAAATTAATACCTCAGTTTTGGGTTTAGTAAGCTTGAGATTTTTATTAGACAGATTAAGTTATATTGTAATAGATGTATAAATGTGAAATTCAGGAAAAGATAAAAATTACAATTTGAAAGGTAGAAGGTACTAGGTTATGAAAGATTTATGTGTTAGGTGAGGGACTTTGAGCTTCTTGATGTTAGAGATTACTTTAGTAGTTATTATCAAGGAGTGCTTAAATGACCTGGGATAGACACTGAAGCCGGTGGGAAGAGAAACAAAGTAGAAAAAGGCACCTTTTTATCAAGTTCCTAAATTTTAGGAATGAGAATGGCAAATGACTTAGTTATATGCTTTTGACTGAAAGAAAGGAAATCTGAAATCAAATGTTTCCTAAGAAATTTATCTCACATAGCAACCCTTTTTTTTTTTTTTTTTTGACATTGAGTCTTGCACTGTCACCTGGGCTGGAGTACAGTGGCACGTTCTTGGCTAACTGCAACCTCTGCCTACCAGGTTCAAGCAATTCTCCTGCCCCAGCCTCCTGAGGAGCTGGGATTATAGGCATCCACCACCACACCTGGCTAATTTTTTGTATTTTTTAGTAGAGACAAAGTTTCACTATGTTGACGAGGCTGGTCTCGAACATCTGACCTGACCTCGTGATCCACCCACCTTAGCCTCCCAAAGTGCCAGGATTACAGGCATGAGCCACTGTGCCTGGCCATCACATAGCAACATATTTAAGGATAGAATGGGCTCCATGGTTGCTCAGTTCAGAGGTTCAACAGGACAATGTTCTCAAGAACAAAAGTTCTTCTCACCTCTATACTCATCTATCCGTGGTGAGTATGACAGGACTGTCCTTAGGCAGACCTGCCTTGTGACAGAAGTATGCTGACAACAGAAACAGAGGTAATATAGTCCCTTGTTCTCGTTCAGGAGAAATGTCTCCTCTCAAGCAGAAACAGATAAATAAAACTCTTTCTCTTTTACTTAATTAGTGCATCTTAGGTGATGTGTTTACCCAAATCAGTTGATCTTCTTTGGTCACATGTTTACCCACGGAGTGAGCAGATCCACCCAAGAATATACACTGACGACCTTGACTGTGTCTCTGATGGGGTGGAAGAAATGTTGAAAGGTATACTATTACATTCCCTACAAGTAAAGAAAGAATTGATAGATCATAGAAAATATAAGGAACAAATGAAAAAGCATTAACACCCATAATAAAATAGCTATCAGTTATTGCACATTTATTAAGTGCCAGCTACTCTTCTGAAGTTTTTACATGGACTAACGCCTTTAGTCCTTATAACACACCAGGAGAGCTACTATTATTATTTCATTTTATAGTCAAGGAAACTGACACATAGAGTAACTAAAGTTGTAGTTTACAAGTGGCTGAGTTAGAATCCAGATAAACCTGATATCAGATGTCATGCCCTTAATCAGTTTGCTCTAGTTACGTGAAAATAGAAAGAGTGATGATAGCATAAACTCAGTTGGAAAATTTTAAACAGGAGCATGAGAAGGGGGATTGTGTGACAAGGAAGAGTATAATGTTGGTTTAGCTATGTTGAATTTGTAGAGACAGCAAGAAGTCAGAAAACTGTGGAATGTATGAGACAGGTGGTTGGGTGAGATGGAGGAGAGAAATATAGATGTAGGATTTATCAATAGAAAGTGAAAAGGAGAAAAATAAGAGAAACTATTTTCAGAGAAAAGGGAACCAAGTCCCCAAGGACTGATACTAGTGAAAAAAGAGGAAGAGGCTGTAATAAAGAAGTGACTAGAAACATGTCTCATAACTAATGACAGCAAACTATGAAATCTGTACATCCTCAAGACCTTGAGCAATCTCTGTACAAAGCCATTGTTGAATGGCTATTTCTTAAATGAGTTAATAAACAGCTGCTAGAGACTGCATCAGCTCATCCTATGGTTCTTCACTCTAACACAGGGTTCTCCATTTTTAGCCAAGCATCAGGAACCTGAAGGCTCTGTTAAAACACATTTCTGGGCTCCATCCTTAGAAGTTCTGATTTAGTAGGCATGTATAATTATTATTTCTAATAAGTTCCAGGTGATGCTGTGCTACTGATCTAGAGCTAGTCCACATTTTGAGAACCACTCTCTTAATACATGGTTTTTGACTTCCTTACTCTTATTCTCTCCCTTGCATCTTTTTCTTCCTTCTTTATTCTCTTATTTTTTCAGTATTTTTGGATTTCATATGCAAACACATACATTTCTACTATATTATTTTATTTAATTCTTGGAAAACATCACTAAGAGAATGATTATTGTGCCTGTCTTATAGATTGTAAAACAAAGGCTTCGCACAAAGGATAAATACTTAGGTATTGAATAAATAAACCTAAATTATACAACACAACATTCAAATTTCTTTTTGAATTCATATTCCCCAGTTCCACTTCTTTCATTTATTCTACACGATCAACCATGAGATCATGTTCAACAACCAAAATCATTTTTATAACAATTATTTTGACCATATCAAACAATTTTAAAAATCTGTGTTTGTTGTTCTTTTTCCTCGATAGAATTCTTCTTAATGATTGTCTCATTTCTCTAACTTGGCCTAATGTCTCAAACAGTGCTTTGCCTATAGGAAATCAACAAAATGGTGTTAACTAGCGCACTGGGTAGCAGCCTTCCCCAGTTCACCTAGGCCAACATCCTACTTGGCCACTCCCCTTGTGAAAAGTATAGTTCCATTTATTTTTTTCTTTTATTAACATCATAATTCTTTGACAATAAAAACTTCACCTTTTATCGTCGTTAAAGCTTGTTTGATTTTCATGGAGGGTGAAGAAGAACTTACTAAGAAAAGTTTTTTTCACTTAAAGAAAGAAAACAAGTCTCCTGCTATACTCCCAAGGCTATAGTCCTAGTGCTTTCTCCCTGCATCACACCATAAAGTCTATAGGTCTCTTGATAACTTAAAACCACAGAACCATAAACTTGAAACTAAGAGTGATAGTTTATCATCTGTTTCAAAACCATCTTTATCCAGGTCAGTGTGAGGAAACAAAGTCCCCAAGAGGAGAGATGAATGAGCCGGAGTCGTACAGGTACAGCCTGACAGAGTTAGGATTACAGAAAATCCCAGATTTCCCTATTTTCAGTCGTGTGTGATTCTTTCTATCGCATAACTTTATAACCCTAAAATCCTAGTCCATGTGCAAAACATTATGATGTTCAGAAAGTGACTAGCTACGTAAGTTTTGAATCAGGCACTATGAAGATAAAAAAGAAAAACAGAATAGATAAAAAAGGATCCTATAATGTTCCTCCCCATCTCACTTTGTATATGACTTCTCCCACCACCATTCCGCCCACCCAGCCCCTGCCATCTCCATTCGAAGGCACTAGGCCACTCTGGGTGCCTACTTCTGTGAGGGCCTTGATTCCTAAGCTCACACTTCCTCTGGTTAACACCTACTCATTTTCCTATTTCACTTTAACTAGCCTGCCCATAAGGTGAAATTGAGCGATTTTTACTGCCAACTTCCAGTGCGTTTCCAGAGACAGAGAGCAACCCTAAGGGGTTACTTTCTGTTCCCAAATTCATTGGAAAGTGGGGAAAAAAAATAAGGACAAAATCATTAGATGTTAACTCAATGACTTCAATTAAAAGAACTGTCACCTTTTTCTGAGATTATATCCTTTTTATATTTGGGGAATTATATGTTCTGTTAGTTATGAAAGAGCATAGATAAAAAAAAAAAAAAAAAAAAAAAAAAAAAAAAACGGAAACTCAACAAAATAAAAATTGAGCAACCTCTGTCAGTCCCTCCAATTTTCTTTCCTGAAATATAGAAGTCTTGGAATTGCATAGCCCTTACTCAAAATTGCTGTGTAAAGGTTCAGGCAGGGAAATGGGACACAAAGATAAGAAATGTGTAACCAACTCACTGTGCAAGACCCTCTGTTTTAATCCCTTTTTAAAGCAATCCAGTGTTTGTATACTGACGTGTGAAACACAAGAGTTTCTAAGCTAATGCTTTTTAGGTTCCTTACATTTAAAAAAAAAAAAAAGTCATTTGGGATGTTTTATGCAGAATGTTATGTCCTAGTTTAAATCTAAGAACTCTTTTGACCTTCAATGCATGTAGAAAAATGTAAAAAATAAATGAGAAAAGCAGCCTGTTCAAAGAAAATCTTTAAAAAATTCTTCCAGCAAAGCTTCTCCTTGTCATCATTGATTAAAATAAGAAGGGGTATAAAAAGAAGGTGTCCCTTGAAATAGCTGTATATACATACTGCAAAAAAAAAAAAAAAAAAAAACACTCTGAAAACAAAGGCTTCTAGAGGCAGCATACTGAATGGAAAATGATCAGACTTGTCTTATTCAGATGTGAAGGTGACTATTGAGGTCTCAAATAGCTATTGTAACCATCCTCTGTAAAATCATTTCTCTCTGAAAACTGGCTACCTCTAGGATACAGATTCTGCATCATCTCACAAAAGATGGTAGGGAAATCCCTTTAGGAAATATTTAAATAATGAGCCAATTTGTACTCCCTTCAGAGTTTCTCCTATCTTTTGCCAACGTTGAAATCCATCTTATCCCTCACAGTGAACAACCAATTGATGTGTTTCCTACAGGTTAGACTGTTCTATTTATTTTCCACCAAAGATGACCTTGTGAATAGGACCATTTTTGTAGGCAGCACAAGAGAGTTAGTCTTTCAATGACATAGTATTTAAAATTCAGGACTGCCAGATTTCACAGGAAGAGTTCCAAAAGGATATGGTCACTCGGTGGAGCTTATGCTGTACACAGCAGATAGGCTTCACAATGAAACACCTGGTAAAGAGCATCTTTGAATCCTTAAGCTTCCCTTTCTTCTGCATCTTTACACTTTGGAAATTCACAAAGCTGCTGTTAGGCAGAGCATTTAATGGGGACCTTGCATCACCTCAATATTCCCACCTGTATGCCTATTCTGATGCAGTCACACTACAGGCCTAATACGAAAAATAACTTTTAAAAGGCAATGAAAATTGAAGTCAACCTAAAAGAAACATACATACTAAAACTGGTAGATTCAGCCATGTTCAAGTTAATGTGAACTGGTTTGCAAAGAGATAGAGAAATATATTACAAACTAGCAGTGTTTCATCCCATTTAACAAGCATTTGTTAGCCACCTACTAAATGCTAGACACTGTGGTAGGCTGTGGAGCTATAGCTTTGAACTATATACCACCGCAACCTCCAACCTCTTGCCCTCTAGATGGAAAGCTGAACAAGTGAATGAGCTGTTTTCTGTTCAGTGTGATAGGTGTTCTGAGACCACAGGGAACCAGTGTATACCTCAGGTGAAAGTATCAGGAAAGCTCCCTGGTGGAATTGATACTGGAAAGATTATTTAAAGAACAATTGATGTTGGATAATGGTATGGGCTAAATTTTTGAAGTCCTAACTTCCAGTACCTCAAAATGTTACTGTATTTGGAAACAGGGTCTTAAAATGTAATTAAGATTTTTAAAAGTCACGGGGCACGCCCTGTCTAATATGACTTGTGCCTTTATAAGAAGAGATTAGAATACAGACATACACAGAGGGAAGACCATGTGAAGACACAGGGAGAAGACAGCCATTTGTAAACTAAAAGAGATGTCTCAGAAGAAATCAACCCTGCCAGCACCTTGATCTCAGACTTCAGCCTCCAGAACTGTGAGAAAATCAATACAGTCATATACCACATAACAGTGTTTTAGTCAATGACAGACTGCATATAAAACAATGGTTCCGTAAGATCATAATACTGCATTTTTATTGTATCTTTTCTACGTTTAGACACACAAATACCTATCATCGTGTTACAATTGCCCACAGTAATTCTGTACAGTAACATGCAATACAGGTTTCAACCCAGGAAGAATAGGGTATGTCATATAGCCTAGGTAAGTAGTAGGCTATAGGGTCTAGGTTTGTGTAACTATACTCCATGATGTTAATACAATGACAAAAATCACCTAAAGAACCATTGCTCAGAACACGTCCCTGTCATTAAGCAACACGTGACTGTGTATCTCGTTCAAGCCAGCCACTCCATGGCACTTGGTTATGGCAGCCCTAGTGAACTAATACAGTCGATGAAGGACAGTAAATGCTAAAAAGAAAGAACTGGAGCAGGAGGCACGACTTCGAATGGAGTATGAATCAGGGAAGTGGCAGCAAATGAGCCTGGGAAGATGCACAAAGGACATGGGAATTTCTTGGCTTCACTGAAAACTGCTGGAGGTGCCTGGCCAGTGTCCAGACTCAGTCCTGAGCATGAGGGGACTCCACCAGAGGTTTTTAAGTGAAATTAAACATAAAAAGCTTACATTTTATAAAATTCACTCTGGCTCCAGTGTTGATTATTAGTTGTCTGAAAGACTCTTAGAAGCTGAGAGACCAGTCAGAAATTTAATCTAGATGAGAGATGATACTCACCTAAAATACGGTGAAAATGGAAAAAAAAAAAAAAAAAAAGTTTGGAAAAGTAAACTTGAGTTACAATAAAGGAACGCCTCCCCCTCACTGTCACATTTCCACCCCAGTGTTTAGTCTTCTCATAATAGCCATATTTATATGAGAAGGCAAATTCTGTTTTTATTGGTTAATATATTTGGCAACATCTCCTAAGGCACCTGACAACTCCAGTGTATCTCAGGCTTTTACTCCTGAACTCTGAAACCTGAGAACACTAAATTAATTCACACTTCTTAAAGAAGAACATGGATTGAGGCACATTCTATAATACCTATATTTAAACACTGCCCAGAAGTGTGCTATTTTGTACGTGTGAAAATTGCCAACAGCATACTCAGAAACCCTCTCAACTTGCATCTCCAGCCTGACGTCCCTGAAGAAGAATAAACTGCCTTCTAAATATAGTTAGCTAGGAGAAAGGATTAGGAAAGGAAGAGTAGAGGAAAGAGTGGAAATGGGGGGAAAGAAAAGAGATTTTTACTGCCCACTAGTTTGATTGCTTAGTCAATCTCTTTGTCTCAGCAACCTACTTTCAGTGCATGAAAGATGTGGTTCCTCTCTGAGATGAGAGTATAATCTCTGCTGGAAACTATGCATAGTCAGTGCGTCTGATTTTCTTAGGAGCTCTACATTTGGACAAGCAGGAGTTGGCAAGGAGTATATAAAATCAGTGAGTCTCACACATGGGAAAACTTTATTTGCCATCTATGCAATGTTCAAGTATTAGAAGGATTTATTTTTATTATCTTTTTCTTCAAAGCACTCCATTTTAAATGTCAGTAAGCTTTTCAACAATAACGACAGGTTTCAGCAAATTGCCAATCGAGGTTTTTCTTTTATTTCCTGGCTGTTTATTAATAAGTGGACTTACTGTAGCCCAGATGTCTGTCTGTCTAGTGGCTAGCCTTTTCATATCCATGATCATTTTCTCTCATCATATTTCCCAACTACCCTTTACTGCATTTATCTTCTTAAATAATGTGTAACTTTCTATACCAGAAAGTTTTTAAGGGAACGTCACTTCGTTTTGCTTCTGGGAAAAGCCCAAGCGCAAAGAGAAATGATAAAACTCTGGCCCCTGCTTTATTCATAAAACACTTTGCAAAGTGCATTTAGTAATTTGCCATTGTAACCACTGGCACTGAGAGCTTTCAGGGCCGAGTTCTGACACTGTATTTAGTTCATACTTCGACTGCTCAGCTAAAACTTCCATTTGTATGCATTTATTCTGCTTCACACATTCTGTTATCAGTCACTTGCAATATTTCAAAGTCACAGCAGGCATTTTTTGACACACATTTGTCAGAATGAACTGCCTTGATTGCTATTATTATAGACTACAGTGCCTGAGTAAGGGAAAAAAAGCTTATGTAGTACCAGAATATTGAAACTGCCTGATAAAACAATAGAGACAAGAGAATAAAAATAGAATAAATGCATATAAATGGATGTTTTAAAAGGCCAACAAAATGTAGAATTACAAAATAGGCATATAGAACTCAAAGAGCCATTAGAAAAAAGGAATGGAATTTTTTTGAAAATGATAAGAAGCTGATTGAGAAAATTCCACTGCCCCAGCGTCAGTGAATAAATAGTATCACATACTTCCTTTCCAGTAACCAGGGATTTTAGTAGACTCTGCTAATGGATGCTGTCATTGAGAAAAAATTTAGCATGAAATCCACTACTGAACAACAATAAAAACACATGCTTCAACCAACAATAAACTTAATAAAAACTATGAGGAACTCATTAGAAATCCAGATCCTTTATCAGTCTTGATAAACTAAAGAGCTTGTCATCTGAAAAAAGACCTGTTCTCCATTTGTCTGATCTTCCTCCTCCTTTTGATCTTACCCATACTTCAGAACTGAACACCAGATAAGTACCATAAAAATCTATTTTAGAATCAGGGAACTTCTGTGCCTATAGGGATGATCCTTCCTTAGAATTCCTCAAATTTCAAGACTTGCATAAAGCATAAGATAAGAAAATTAAATAAGCTGTAATAATTAGTTTTAAACCTCTTCTCAAAAGTAAATTAATAAAATACAAAAATCCATAACATTTTTATTAATGTCACAGATCAATAGAACTGAAAAATCTAAGCTGTGTTGCTCTTGTTTTGGGGGCAATTATATAACTTTATGAATTTACCTCACTTCATGTTTCTCAACATATTTTCCTAAAGTAATATTCAAGAAATTATGCTGGATGTGAAAAATATCTAACAGACCCACTGTTTGGAAATTCAGTTTCTTTTTTTAAAAAAAGAAAGTTATAATGAAAAGTACCAAAACTAAAAGAAATAATAAAGAAAATTGTAACAGCCAAAAGATAAGTCATCTACTTGCTTACTCCATTTCTAGAAATAAGATTTAATTCTTTTCCAAAGATGTTGTGTTTAATCTGAATGTTATTTAAAGACCCAAATTAGGGATTACTCTTTTAATTCTGTTTAATCTTTATAACAAGATATTAAAATTACATTTGGAAAACTTCAGGCAGTTTAAATTGTTCGAAATCCCTCATTGGCCCACCTACTCATTGTCATGGAACTTCTTACAAACATTACTGGCTTTTTGATGTATATTGATTCTTCATGTACCATATAACTAATAGCATAACTCTAGATGCACAGTCAGAAAAGTCATTACAGTGATATATACACCAATGGAATTCAGAAAATTTTTTTTAATTTAAAAAATACCCACATAGCATAATTTTTGTATTCATAAATAAGTTTTATATTAAAATCCATCCTTGTTGAATGCTAAAGTGTTGAGCTGTATTAAGACTCAAAAGTTATGCAATATATATCATAAAAACATTATTTATATGTATTCAGTACATCAAAGCAAATTTAAAACATCAATAATTTTATTAAAATATCCATTTTATTATTTTATACTAAAAATGATTCTAGGAGTCAATTATTTTTTTCTGAGAAAGAATTGTTTACTGGAGTCAGTAGTCATTCTAGTAAATTGTTTCTCTCTATTTAATGTGTTAGAACAGATAAATATATTTTGTCTAACGAAGTGGGAACTATTTAAATTCATTTTGTATTGAAGAAATAAATATTTTCAAACTTAATTATATTCCACAGTCTATGGAGGCATTGAAAATACCAAGTACCATAACGTGTAGAGATTGGGGGACAAGAAAAATCCTAAAATATATTATGTAATTTTTTGTATTAATTAACCTACTTGCTATTTTTGAAAAATTATTATGTCAGCTTAGAACTACTACAGATGATTATGTCTGTTACAAAATAAAGTAAATTTAGCCTATTCATCAACATCCAAGTACCTATATGAAATCAGATAAATAATATGCAGAGTAAGATTACACCGTAGAAATTTTATGATAAATCACCAATAAACAGAGAATTGAAAATTTTAGCAGACTTGCTAATTACAAAGTTAAATTTCTCATCCACATACACGCATCACACAACACACACACACTCATACACACATACCCTTACACACACATACTGCTCACCACATTCTGCACTCTCATACATGCATCACTTTCCCCATATTTGATTCATAATTCCCATACCGGAAAGAACTCTGTAATAAGGAGAGACAAATAATTCCAGCTGTCATTTCAGTCGAATTTTCCACAGAAGGTTCAATTTTTTCCTGGGCTTTTTAACAGTAACCACAAACCACAATTTAAGACAAGCACATGAGCTTATTTTTTCAGGTAGTTTTGAAAGTTTGATAAGATGGTTTACTGCTGTAGGGGGAAACAGTGTAGGTGTGTTATCAGTTGGTATGTCTGGGCCTGTGGTATGTAAAGTCTGGCGTTTGAGTAACTCTACCTGGGAGAATAGACATTGATAACACCTATATGTAAGGATAAAAAATTCATTAGCTAGCCCTTTCTTCAGAAGATATTTTATTCATATTCTTATTTCTTTTCAAACAGTATTTCCTTATAAATCTGTTTCTACTTATTTGTTTGTATATTTATAGAATCTCACTTTAATTTATCTTAACTATAATAATGCTTTAATGTATTTCAAATATTATATATCTAATATGATAAATTAAGGATTACTTTTTTAATTCTGTTTGAATCTTTATAACAAAATATTAAAATTACATTCAGAAAACCTTAGGCAGTGTAAATTGTTCTAAATTCCTCATTGTCCCACCTACTCATTGTCATGGAACTTGACAATTTATTGATTACTCAGGATACTGTATATATTTTAACAAATAAGAAGTGAACACTGAAATTAAACTGTGGATTGACTAAATGACTTTGAACCACTGTTTTAGAGTGAGCTCTAGAGAGCTCCCACCAAACCCTAAAATTTTTCTCTACTTTAAGTACTCTATCATGGAACTATTTCATTTAGTGGGACATAAATATTTTTATCAGACTCTCTTCCTAGATAAAAACATGAACACGTGCATGCACATAAAAACAAGCAAACAAAAACAAAGTAATACTACAATCTTTGATTCATACCTGTGCATCAAAAGCTCAAGCATAGATTTAGGGGGAAAAAAACCTTATCCCTCTACTTCCAGTGACTTCTGCTCCAACTTCAAAAAACTCAAACTCAGAGCACTAGTTCCATTTGTTTGTTTGTTTTCTGTGGTTAAGTTCTTACTCAAAATGTTCTACTTAAGTATCTCCTTGGGGGACTATCTCCAAGCTACATTGAGGGCAGAAATCTATAGTTAGATTGCCTAAGGTACAAATTTCTTGCAGAACCTAATACAGCTGCCAATTTACTTTTGAGGGCAATCAAGATGTTCATTAGTAATTGAGTTGAAGCAGAGAGGAACTTCATTTGTACTGAGTCAGTGACCTGGATCGTTTTCAGAATGAGTGTTGAGCTGAAATGGACCATTCATTTCTACTTCCATTGGGATCTTGTTCAGAAAGGTTATTGCTCTTACTTTCTTCCAATAATAGTGATAGAAATTTTCAGGAGGAAGAAGCAAGGTTTTATGTTTGCCACTTGTATCTTAGGGCAACATTTATAATAACATGATTTTTGATCAATCATAGAGCATGAAATAAACCCTATCATTTTAGACTGACCTTTTGGACTAATTTCGATGACTTTAGCTGGTAGGTAATTGAAATACGATGAGAGTGCACTGGGGTGAATAAGAGGTTTCAAAAATAGATAAAAATTAAACAGACATATTTGGTGCATCAACAGAAGTTAGTATAAAATCACAGGAATTTAGCAAATAATAAAGAGGTCTTATTATTTAATATTGAAATAATATCACTTTAATAATTTTAATAGCAAAGGTCAATATAAGGCATGCTATCCCCAAGCACTCTTCTAAGATATAGATAGATAAGTAGATAGATATGTTACTTTCAACTTTTTACAAATAAAATAACATTTTACAAATAAATAACAGAGATTATAGAGGTTAAGTGACTTAAGTAGCTTACCCAAGATCACAAGAGTAGTAAATAATGGAGCTGGTACTGAAACCCTTATACTCTGGCTCCAGAGTCCACATTCTTACCCACTCTACCATTGCCAGTCTTGACAACTGGCGAAATAAGCCATCACCAGCATTCTACTGCCTTCAGAGTCTGAGTTGTTCTCTAGAGAATGAATGAGTCATAAGGGATAGGATGCTTGGCTGAATAACTTTGCCCCCATTATCGGGGGCAAGAGCAATTTTAGAATTTCATAGTGTTCAATCTCCAGTGAATAGTTTTACATAGGGAAACTGAACAAAGCAACTGAAAAAACTATTTCTCCTCAAAATTTGTGCAAGAACTTGAGAGCACATGTTAACTAACCTTTGTGATCAGTTAGCAGAGAATGACCGAGGGGATAAGGTATTCTCCACACTTCTGGGGTGACTCCAGGGTCTGGAGCAAGTATTTGAATGGAGACCCTAATGGGCTACAGGCAAAGCCAGCCCAGTAGCAGCAGCAGCCCTAGCACCAGGAAGACAATCTAGCATAGCAACTTAGCAGCAGTGGCAGCAACAGCTAAGTTAAGGAGGCAAGTTTTGAAAGGTCTTAGAATCAGGCAAAAAAAGACAAAGAAAAATGCCAAAAACTGGAGGCAAAGAGCATGTGACATCTCAAAGTCCAGAAATGCATGTAAAACGTGAACAGATGATTTCCAAAGATAATTGAAAGGAAATTTACAGAGGCTGGAGGTCTTACATGTAGGATTCGGTATGGACCAGATGAATACTGCTTGTTTATAAAGTTGTCGTCACACCTGCTTCCATTGTGGGTATAGGCTGAGAGACACAGATTACATATTCACCAACAAATTACTATTATTCTTGCCTGTACATTTGTTGTTATGTTCATCATATCATATTTAATTAAAAATATATGTGTATGGAAATTCAATTGGACAAGTAAGTTATGAAATTAAAAGAGAAAATTTTAATATGATAGATGCCAGGTCTTAAGAAGGGATGGTGAATGGAAAGTTATACTCCCTGTTTCGGACTTTTTAGATTTTGCATTCTGCCATGAATTTCTCTGCACTGAATGATTGGCAGATTGGAAGAAGACATCAGGAAGAAGAGATATAATTAAGGTTTAATAGGCAGAGTGCGGATGCAAACATAGCTGAGTCATCAGTGGGAATTTCCATTGGTTTCTCAGTGTCTTTTAAATATTAAATTAGGCTTCACTGTTAACAGGAGTGAGTACTGAAGATGTGAGGGCTAGTTCTTAAAGTGAAAATTTTATCAAGATATAAGATCTGACCCTTTTGTATTGTATCATTTTCAATTAAGGTTTTAATGCCCTCTTTTCAAAATGGAATTTCTAATTTACTTTTAAAAATTGCTTTCATATGACTCATTATTTTGCATGAATACCGCATTGGTATGATAATAGTGTCAAAAATAAAGCACGATTAGTAATTTATTTTTTTTCTGATCCAGAGTTGATGGTTTTTCTAAAAAACTTTTTTTTTGTAAAAGAAGACTCAAATAATTAGAGTTGAATTTAAGAACATTATCCATATGAATTACTTCTAACGAAGAATATTCACATGTGAAAAGTGGGAGGGATCAAATATTTCAAGATACATTTACTCAGTGTTTTAATGTCAGTTAAAATGCTATCTCAGTCAAAATAGCTCCTATATATGTAAAATTACGGTTATTTCTCAAATTATACCATTTTAAAGTAAAACCACGTTGAAATGATATTATTTTGATATGCCAGTAGATACATGTAGTCACCCAAAGAAGTTTTATATTAAGTGTGCTTGAAGTCAGGAAAAGGAGCGTTTTTTATAATTTCATAGTGAGAGAAAGAAGGAAGTCAGAGAGATACTATTTAATTCAAATATACATTTGTGTATTAGAAAGGATTATGGAGTAAATATTTTATTATTTTGGTTGAATCTTCTATCAAAAAATATAAGAAATACTTTCTATCCAATGAGGCAGTAGTCATGCATTTGCCTCCCCCCACAACATGTAAGTAAAAGTTTAAAAATATATTTTAACAATCAAAGTTTAAAATTATAAATATGCCAAAAACTGTGACAGTCCAAGATTTTACATGACATTACTAGCTACCAAATTAGCCTGCCATAGTTTCATAGATGCTAACAGAAGACTCAAGACTCATGGATCAGAAACAAGAGTTTATCATGCATAGCACAGGCAGCATGAGCCTTGCATTTTCACCAGTCCCCTTGCCTTTAGAGCCAATACAGATAATACAAAGACAGGCCCAGATGGATCTGGTGAACACAGTGCATCTAGAAAACCTGCCCAAACACTGCCCCAGAGGGAGATATCATCTCTCTTATCCCTGGGGAGTTGGAAGGGAAAATAAACTGACTTCTGACCTGTAGAAAGGTACTGTCTCACAAGTGTGTTGGCTGTACAAACATCTTTGAAAAGAGTCCAGGATTAAAGTTGGCTCCAGATATGCAGAAATGAAATGTAGAATTGCATCCCAAAAAAATATGGTAGTCAATCCTCATTATTCACAATTCTGCATTAGAGAATTTGCTTTCTCACTAAAAGTAATTCGTAACTTCCAAACCAGTACTTGTGTTGCTTTCATGGTCATTTGCAGAAATGCACAAAGTGGTGAAAATCTGAATTGCTTGGTGCTTAAGTTCCCAGCTGAGGTCAAACAAGGTGACATTCTACTGTCTTCTTTGAGCTCTCATGTAGTAAACAAGTGTCCTTTATTGAGTTCTACTTGGTGCCATGTTTTTTGCATGTTCATCCTTTCTTTAGTTGGTGATTTTGCTGTTTAAAATGACACTGAATAGGGCTGAAGTGCTGTCTGGTCCTCCTAAGTGCAGGAAGGCTATGGTATGTCTTATGGAGAAAACATGTGTTCGATAAGCTCATTCACACTTGAGTTACAGTGCTGTTGGTCATGGGTTTAATGTTTGTTCATCCAAAATATGTATTAAATAAGCAATCTATAAATAGAAACATGCATAAAACAAGTTTATGGATTAATCTGTTGATGAAAACGTGGTGACCAAAGTTTCACAGAAACCTAAGCCTGTATTTCTTCTAGGAACAAGGGTTGAATATCAGTGAATTCAGTGTCTGAAGTGTATTTCTTCTAGGAACAAGGGTTAAATATCAGTGAATTCAGCGTCTGAAGTGATTTTAGGGAATATCACTACCATGAATAATGAGAATCAACTGTGTAGTCAACCACAAACGGCATCACCATTGCTTCCACCCTGACTCTTACAGTCTAACATCAACAAAACAACAAGAGTGGTTCTTACATAAACTCTAAGGGACATCATGGCTCAGCTCTCTTCAGAGCTCTCCAGTGACCTTCCCTCTAACTCAGAATCAAAAGCAAAGTTATCCCAATGGTACTACAGCATCTGGGCTCCCCACCTTGCCAGCTCTTTCCCTGTGGCTCTTGACATCTCTACTTCCATTCCCCCAAACCCTTGCTCATTCTGCTCTAGCCACCTGGCTTCCTTGATGTTTATGGAACATCCCAGGCAGTTTCCTGCCTCAAGGCCTCCTTCCTCACTTCTGCATAAAAAGCTCTTGTTTTTTGTTTTTTTCCAAATATCTAAATGACTTACTCCTGCATTCCTTTCAGGTGTTTGCTAAAATGTCACCTTCCCACTGAGGCCATCACTGACCAACCTACTTAAAGGCACAGGCCCACCCCTGCCAACCCTGGTTCTCCTCATCCCTCTTCCTGATTTGTTGTTCTCCATAGCACCACCACCACCTGGCACACTATAAATACTATATTCACATGTGTCCCTCCCATAATATGCAGAAATATCATGCAAATATTATGCAAGCATTAGTCTGTTTTATTCATGGTGGCATGCCCAGTACCTAGAACAGTGCCTAGAAGTTTTTGGAGTTTTCAGTGCCTTTTTTTAATTCTTTTTCTTTGCAATAGAAAGCTCTATCTTGGTCTGCTTCTAAAGAAAGCACTTGAGAACATTTCTCCAAAACATATAAATAAACATAGAGTCAGCTCAAAACTCTTGATCAGACTTAGTAAAGCTAGAAAGCTCATTGGAAAAAGACAGCACGGTGTTTTCAAGCTGTCTTGAAAAGAGAGGAGTGGCGAATCTCTTCATTTTTACATTGGCAGCAATGTTTTTAGTGGCATGAGACTTTATTTTAGGTTATCAAAATTAAAAATGACTTAAACCCTATTAACTCAGAAAAATATTGTCTCCATAGTTTGTCTAATAGGACCAAATCAAACTAATCCCTCATGAAGGAAAAAGAGTGTTTTTCCTTGAGAAAACAAAACAATTAGATTCTAGCTAAACAGCCCACAAAACATGAAATGTTTCATTTCACTAAGTGAGAAGACATAATTTGTTTAAATCCTAAATAAAGAAGCAGTCTCCATTAATGGAAGGCAGGTCCCTTACAAGCATGTTTCTCTCTGCACCTAAACAGGTATCAAGTGAACTCATTTTGCTTCATTATGTTGCCACAGACAGGCACAGATAAATGGAGCAAATGCCAGGCAAACTTTAAAATAGACAGTTTGATGTTAATTCTAATTCTGAGTTTTACCATTAATGGTTCTCTTATGCCATTATAACTCAAATTCCACCACTTGCAGAATGCAAACAAGGCCATATCATCATCAATGAGAACTTCAAATTCACTGGTTCATGTCCCACCCACAGCAGAACATGCTGCCTCCAGCCTCCCTTCAGTGATTCATACAGTTATGGGTATATTTTGAGCACTCATGAAGAGTCCTCTCAAGATTTCTCATCTACTAATGTGTCCCCCAAAACTAGTTGAGAGTGGCATTTTGGCTGCCCAAGCTCAATCATAACAACACATACCTGCACCAATGATGCAAACCTTTGAGAGCCGAAGCAGAGCCAATTTTCCCACAGCATTCACTGTTTATCTGTTTATGTCCAAAACACATATGTATGTATTATGTGTATGTATGTGTGTGTGTCTGTGTGCATTTGTGTATAAATATAATATGACCCTCTAGTAAGAGGGTTACTGTAATATGAAGGAGGTAGCAGACACTGCAGGCTGTAAGGATCAGGCAGTAAGGATCAGGCAGTGCTTCATGATGGAAGGAACATTTACCTAAACCTCAGTACATAGGCTGGATATACATATCATCAGTCTTAGTAATTCATGACTTGAAATATGTTCTTCCCACTTTGTCTGATTTCTGTATTTCAAGAAGGTAATTCTAAAACTTGAGTGTATTAGTGAATTCAGATGAAAAACTTCTCATATAAAAGTAGTTACCCAGGGTATCTCAATGAGAAAATGCGAGAGTATGCTATGTGGGATAATGTTTTTCATACATCACCTGGCTTAAACATTATTTTTTCAAACATTTTCTGCTTTTATTTAACCTGCATTCTAGTGCTACAAAGGACAACATAAGATAAGGGAGAAAATGAATGAGGTGAATTGTGGATCCATACTTAATAATGCATACCCAGTGGTCAAAGATAAACTCTCTAATAGGTGAGCAGATATCTGAAGAGGTGAAAGACCAAGCCATGCAGACATCTGCAGAAGAGCATTTCAGACAAAGAGAATAGCAATGCAAAGGCCCTGAGGTGGGAGCATGATTTCATATTCAAGAAACAGTAAGCAGGCAGAGAGCAGTGAGCAAGAGGGAGGGCCACAAGAGTGGAAGTCAAAGAGATGTCCCAGGGCCAGATCAAGTATAACGTTAATAGCCATGACAGGGCCTTGCTTTGGAGTGAGTAGAAAGGCACTACAATGTTTTGAGCAGAGAAATGGTGCTATCTGAATGAAAATTTAAAAGGATCACTGCAGATGCTCTGTTATGAGTCAACTACAGTGGACAAAGTGGAAGCACACAGTTTCATGTGATATACGGCAATGACTTGGATCATAAGGGCTGCAATGAAGGGTATGTGAAGTTGTCTGATTCTGAATAGCTGAGACAGAATTTGCTAACATGTTGGATGTGGAGTCTGAGAGAAAGAGAAGAGCCAAGCATGACTCCCAAGTTTCTTGGTCTGCACAACTAGAAACATAGACTCATCATCTAATGAGATGAGAGACCTACAGGAAAAACATTTTGGGGTGGGTAAGGACATGAAAATTGGGAGATCAATCCTGGACATGGGACCTTTGAAGCTGTGGCATATACATAATTTCAGCTAGACTTGCCTTTGCTTTGCCGCTTATTAGCTGTGAGATCTTGTGTATTAACTCAGCACTTCTGTATTATGAAGATGATAGAACCTAATGTGTAAGTTAGAGTTATTGTGAGCATTCAACAAAAGAAGAGGTATAAAGCACCTAAAATAGATTTCAAAAGAAAGTAAAATGAAACAAAACCAAGTATAAACAAGTGATTAATAATTTGCATTTATCAAAGTCATCAGGAGAGTAGATGTGGGGTTTCTTATAACACTAGAAGAATTACTTTTAGAAAAATTTCTGTGATTGTGTTTTAATCAAATGAATTCTAATTAAACACTTAAGAATGGGGGCCCCCATTGCATACCATCCAGTTTCATCTTGTCTTTTATTTTTAATTCCGTTTCTGGGTTTACTATGGTCAGTATTCTCTGTTCTTCTGTATGTCAGTTGTTTTCTCATCACTTGGCCAGAAAGCTCAAAATCATCAGTCAGTTTGGTAGAGATTTCTGTACAAAGCAATATAAGTACATTCTTGGCTTTATTCCTTTGCAATTTATATAGTCCTTCAGATCGTCAAGTAATCAAGATATTGTTTTGATGTATTTGTCTCATGTTGTTCTCCAAAACTACTAATTTATGATCTCCTTCCTTAAACCTCTTGTGTACTGTTAAATAGATTTTTGTTTTGTGTGGGGTAGTGTCCTTACTGCATTCATCCAGCTTACTTGTTGAAAGTGACACCCTTCAGCTCGTTTTAAGATGAGTCTTTTATACACATTTGTCTTCCATTCTCTTGATCAAGCTGGTTCACACGTAACAGTCAAAACTGCTTCACTTCCAGTGCACTTCATCACCACAAAATCTGCTATTTTGTTGGTACACTTCACACCTGAGTTAGGTGCTGATTATGTACTTCAAAAGCCACTTTTGATTGCTCTAAATGCAGTAAGTTGATATTCATTAAGTTACTTGGATATACCAAATTTTCTGTATCTTCTTCGAAGTGTCTCCTCTTAAATTTCCTGCTTCATTTACCATGACGGTTACATTTGTTCTACCTTTGTTTGGGGTACATTCAATGTTCCTGAACAGAAAAACTGATTTTACGTGTCACTGTGTGTTTTACTATTTATACTTCCTGAAATATCTCTTTCCCTCACCCATATGAAATCTTATTCAGCTTTCAAGATTCGATTCTAATACTACATTTTCCTGGAAGTCACTTCATTCTGCATTTATTCATCCACACTTTTTCTTTTCTTATCAAAATGGATTCAATAGTAGAGCACATACATGCATATCCTCAACTGATCATAAGCCCCTGAAGGGAAGATACAAAAACTGGTTTCGCTTTTATTTTCCAAAATCTCTTGAATGTAACAGATGGTCTGTAAGTGTCTATTGAAATAATATGCTTCTTTTTAAAATATCATCTTTTAGTTTTTATCTGCTATGTGTTCATTATCAGCATTGTTCTGGCATAATAATCCATGCTAGTTTTATGATGCTAAACACAATTTTATTAATTCAACTAATTTTAGCACCTTATATATTATATATAAGCACCTTTTATTGAATTTTGTCTTGAGAGTGCAGCGAATGCATAATCTCTTCCCTGGAAGAACTCACAAAATGAAAGAAAAAACTGGCAAGTAAATAATTAATAGTCTATATGATAAATGCTATGGTAGTGATACTTTTCAGAGAGGCATTTAAGTGTCTGAAGAGTTTCAGGGGAAGATGCAGTGTGGCGTGTCATTATGTTAGATCTGGGCTATTTGAAGAGTACAATAATTTTTATAAGCACCTGGAACAGTGCCCTCCCTGTGGAAGCCATTCAATAAACACTGTTGAATTAATTACATGGTAGCAGCTAGAATGTAGGTTCAGAGGACAGTAACAGTGTATAGCTAAAGGTAAGGCAAATTAAGTGGATCATGATGTTAATACAGTTTTTCTGCTTTATTGTTGACCTAAGCTTTCAGTCATTTATATCCTTATTTGAGAACTCCCTGGATTTTACATGAATATGATAATGAAAAAAATAAGACAAGTAGCTTCTCAGTTAATTAGGATGACTTCCTAACAGCAGTTTCCAGAATCCTCATTAAGAAAGACACAACTACTTTAGAAAATGAACCTACAACATTAATGCAAGAAAGAAGGAAAAAAACAAAACCTTTATAAAATTTGGTTTTTTTAATTGGTGTTTTTATTTTTTTTTCTTTTTCTTTTTTTTTTAATTGTACTTTACGTTCTGGATACACGTGCAGATCATGCAGGGTTGTTACATAGGTACACACATGGCAATATGGTTTGCTGCCTCCGTCCCCCAGTCACCTACATCTGGCATTTCTCCCCATGTTATCCCTCCCCAAACTCCCCACTCCCCTGCTGTCCCTCCCTTGGCCACCTCCCCAACAGACCCCAGTGTGTGATGCTCCCCTCCCTGTGTCCCTATGTTCTCATTGTTCAATACCCGCCTATGAGTGAGAAGATGCAGTGTTTGATTTTCTGTTCTTGTGTCAGTTTGCTGAGAATGATGGTTTCCAGATTCATCCATGTCCCTACAAAGGACACAAACTCATCACTTTTTATGGCTGCATAATATTCCATGGTGTATATGTGCCACATTTTCCTTGTCCAGTCTATCATCGATGGGCATTTGGGTTGGTTCCAGGTCTTTGCTATGGTAAACAGTGCCACTATGAACATACATGTGCATGTGTCTTTATAATAGAACAACTTATAATCCTTTGGGTATGTACCCAGTAATGGGATTGCTGGGTCAAATGGAATTTCTATTTCTAGGTCCTTGAGGAATTGCCACACTGTCTTCCACAATGGTGGAACAAGTTTATACTCCCACCAACAGTGTAAAACTGTTCCTATTTCTCCACATCCCTCCAGCATGTGTTCTCTTCAGATATTTTAAGGATCGCCATTCTAATTGGTGGTATCTCGATGTAGTTTTGATTTGCATTTCTCTAATAATCAGTGATGATGAGCATTTTTTCATATGTTTGTTGGCCTCATATCTGTCTTCTTTTGAAGTGTCTGTTCATATCCTTCACCCACTTTTGGATGGATTTGTTTGTTTTCTTGTAAATCTGTTTTGGTTCTGGTTTGGGGTGTTTTTATTCTTTTTGCACTGGTTTCTTCCCATCTTTGTGGCTTTACCTACCTGTGGTCTTTGTAGTTGGTGACTTTCATATGGGGTCTCTGAGTGGACATCATTTTTGTTGATGTTGAAGCTGTTTCTTTCTGTTTCTTAGTTTTCCTTCAAACAGTCAGGCCCCTCTGCTGCAGGACTGCTGGAGGTCCACTCCTGGTCCTGCTTGCCTGGGGATCACCTATGGGGGTTGCAGAACAGTAAGGGTTTCTGCTGGTTTATTCTTCTGTTATCTTTGTCCCAGAAGGGTACCTGCCGGATATCGGCCTGAGCTCCCCTTTATGAGATGTCTCTTTGGGTATACAGGGGTCAGGGAGCTTCTTGAGGAGATAGTCTGTCCCTTAAAGGAGCTCAGGTGCTGTGCTAGGAGCTCTGTTGTTCTGTGCAGAGCTGCTGGGCAGGTACCTTTATGTCTGCTACAGCAGAACTCATAACTGCCTCTTTTCCCAGGTGCTCTGACCTAGGAAGGTTGGCTTTATTTATAAGCCCCTGACATGCTGCTGCCTTTTTTGAGAGATGCCCTGCCCTGCATGGAATAGTCTAGTCACAGTCTGCCAGCAGAGGCATTGCTGAGCTGCTGCAGGCTCTACCCAGCTGCCCTGTGAACTGCCTCAGTATCAGTGGACTACCTCAGTAGTAGTTGATGCCCTTCCCCACACTGAGCTGGACGATCTTGTGTCCTGCTGTGTTTGCTGTGAAACTCTCAATCCAGAGTGTTTCAGATTGCTTGTTTTGTTGGGGTGGTACTTGCCGAGCCAGGTTGCCTGGCTCCCTGTCTCAGCCCCCTCTCTTTCAGTCGAATGGGCCACTCTGTTTCTGAAGCATTCCAGGTCCCAGTTGAAATGGCCACCCAAATTTGTGTGAGTTTCTGTGTGCCAACCTGCAGCACTAGCCATGCTTAAAACTCGTGGCACTTTTTGGCCCAGGAATTTCCTGGTGTGTAGGTAGTGAAAACTTGTTTGGAAATGCAATGAGTACTCACCCTCTGCATTGTTCTTGCTGGGAACTGCACTCTGGAGCTGTTCCTATTTGGCCAACTTGTATCCTCCCAATTTTTTTTTTTTAATATTAGAAAACTCCTTCAAATGATTGTCAAATTTGAGGTTGGTATCAGATGCTTTAATTTTTATTTGTAATGATAATAGAAACATTTTATTTATCAGTAATTATTAATTATACAAACATCTATTGAAAACCTATTATGTGATGATTTCTTTACTAGGATCTAGAGATAAAAAAGACAAATAAATTGACTTTTGCCTCCACTTAGTGTATTCCATCTGATTGAAAAGAGAAATAAATAAAACAATTCAGTATATTACAGTTAGAGTTAAATCAGAGGTGTGCATGAATTTTTGAGAACAGAAAAGAGCATCTAAACTAGACTGGGAAACAAAAGGGAAGGCTTTTTTGAAAGAATGGTGTGCTTAAATGGTGTGATTTTGAAGGACAAAGACAGACTAGCATGGCATAGCTACTAAGTAGAAGAACCATGTAACCAAGTACATCTAGGTATCCAATATATCTGTTAAATTCTCTCTCTCTCTTTTTTTAGTTAAAAATCTGTGCTTTTCATAGCCTTAGTGATAACCAGGAGGTACCACCTATGGAGAAGTCTTATCTTTATTGCCTTTGAAGAAGCATAATTCTAACATGAAGTGTCATTTATGGGCTTAAATGATCAAAAGAGAGGTCTGCAGATGGGTTTCATAGAGAGCAGTGGCTTCAGCTGTCAAGAGTGCCATAATAAACCATCCTGTCTGTCACTAAGGTGCTAAAAATATAACACTGATACTTCTATTTGCTGAAAATGAAAGTAGCACTCTTTACTAGAGTTTAGGTAAACATATTGATTAATATTTTAGCCATAAGATTTATAAAGTAACATTTCCATATAAATATTTTAATAGCTTTTATCCTTTGAAAAAGATGAGATCAAGGAACTGGATTATTTTTTATTTTATTATAATTGTTTAATATATATTTTATTGTGTTTAAGGTTTTGGGGTACATGTGAAGAACATGCAAGATTGTTGCATAGGTACACATATGGCAATGTGGTTTGCTGCCTTCCTCTCCTTCACCTACATGTAGCATTTCTCCCCATGTTATCCCTCCCCAACTCCCCATCCCCTGCTGTCCCTCCCATAGTTCCCCCTCACAGACCCCAGTGTGTGATGCTCCCCTCCCTGTGTCCAAGGAACTGGATTTATTAAGCCACATAACTATTTTTTCTTTTATTCAAATTCACCACGTGAAACAAGATTCAGCATAATGCAGTGTAGGATCAACATAGTGCCTTGAGATGGACTCCAAATATTTCTCAATAAGAAATTTTAGGCTGGGCGCAGTGGCTCAAGCCTGTAATCCCAGCACTTTGGGAGGCCAAGGCGGGTGGCTCACAAGGTCAAGAGATCGAGACCATCCTGGTCAACATGGTGAAACCCCGTCTCTACTAAAAATACAAAAAAGTAGCCGGGCATGGTGGCACATGCCTGTAATCGAAGCTACTCAGGAGGCTGAGGCAGGAGAATTGCCTGAACCCAGGAGGCGGAGGTTGCGGCGAGCCGAGATTGCGCCATTGCACTCCAGCCTGGGTAACAGGAGCGAAACTCCGTCTCAAAAAAAAAGAAAAAAAGAAAAAAAAAGAAATTTTAGAGAAGTGGTATATTATGAAACTAGTATTTATTTTCAAGAATATCAAATGTAATGATATCTTTCACCTTTATTATATTTAAGATGTTTCTGTAAACCTTGAGTGATTAAAAGACTAGCATTTTTCTCCTTATCTTTATACAAACCTGAGACACAATGACGGGTTATGCATTAACTATGGTCAACAATGGCTTAGTAAGACTTAGTTTTCTGTTACTGTCAGATAATTTTTATAATTTTCCATATACCTAAAGATTTTTCACTCAAGCATTACACATTTCTCTGTTTTTATAAACAGAGTATTTTAATCCCAAAAAATCGCTGTGAAAAATATTATTTTAGTATGCTTTAATACTATGATACCATGAGGGATTACTGAAATATACATAATTATTTTCTCCTACACTCAATGAGCTTCAAGTTCTGTTATCTGATTTACATAGTTCTTGTTTTTCTATTTTTGCTTTCAGACTGTTTGCTCTTACTTTTTTAATTGCTATTGCCACCTCCCCTTTGAACATTTCCATCTGTAAAATGCTATTTCAAATGCAATTTATTTCAGCAAATATGCTTTGAGGTTATACAACATATTAGTCACTGTACTAAATGCTAGGAATTCAGAGATAAATAAAACATGATCTTAGCCTTCAAAGAGTTGTCAGGTGAGAAAGAAATAGAGATATAAACAAATAATTACAATTTGTGTGTGCTAAGTGCAATTATTAGGATTTTATTCTCCAGAAAAGTGGATTTTGACAGTGTAGGGTGGGCCAGCACAGGATTTAAAGCACTCAGCATCAGTGGATAAAGAAAGAATTTAAAGCAGAGAGTTTTAAAGTACATCTTAAAGGTCCATGGGAGTGAATTTCCTATGAAGAAGGATATATGCTATAAAATGTAACAAATATTTTGTAAAATATTTGTCTAAAATAAGAATAAATTACTCATGGTGAGGTTAAAGATACTATCCCAGTTATGAGCTTCAGATATTTACTCCATGGTATAAGTTTTGACCATTTGGTTTTTATTTTGCTAACGTTATGTTTTATAGCAGTTACAAAATAGTTTGGCATGCTCAGTAAGTGATATCTCGTAAGTAAAATGTTAATGCATTTACTATGAGAATTTGTAATATGAGATTGCATTTTAGTACATCATGTTTTATTGCCACTACCTTTCCACTATGAGTATTTTCTAATGAGAAAATAATTCAAAAATAGTAGTAGACATACAGAAATCCTCTGCATTAATGTGGGGTCATGTTTCTAAATATACTTTCTATTTGAGACAATTTTTGTTTATGATGGAATTTTATGTCCATACCTTACAATCATGCATAGAAAATATGTCCCTAGACATTAAATAATCAACCTACCAGAAATTTCTGGTGGCAAATGTGTTGCATTTTCATATTTAAAATAGCATTCTTAGCATAGTGTACAGCACAAAAATATATATATTGGCCATTTTATTATTATCATTTAAAATGATATGCTACCAGACTTATTTTGGAACCCTGCTGAAATACCTACACATTTTGAAAAAAAAAATTAGTGATATATGAAGTTAACTACACTAAGACCAGTAAAGTGAAAAAATAATGAAACTCACTATAATACAGTCTTTGAACTCTTCAATTTAGCCTCAAGATTAGACTCTGTATGCTTCTCCCCATTCCCTTGCATAACATTCATATAACACATTCCAAACAGTTATATCTTTTATTTCATGTAGCAATTTTCAAACATCTGGCTGGGGGAACAGTATATCAGTTTCTCCAGATAGTATATATGCACAGTTTGAAAAAGTCAGCCCTCAAAATTTTTCTTTCTGCTCCTCATTCCTCTCACTGGGCTTCAACCCACACTGCACCTCCTCTCTCACACATGCATACAGGAAAAATCACTGCTACAAAATTTGGAGATGATCTGGACCTGGACATTTTTCAAAGCACCACTTGCTAATTGGCTGTTGGGGCTGTTTTAAAATTCCAATGCTATACCCTTGAAATATCTAACTTCTAACAGAATAACTTCTTGATGAACTTCCCAGGATAAATTTAGTGGCAAAATGTGACCCTAGAGATGTTTTATATACATATATATATATTATATATATTATATATATGTAAATATATTATATTTATATATAATATATTTATATATTTATATTTTATATAATACATTTATATAATATATACTTTATATTTATATATATATTATTTATATATTTATATATAAATATATAAAAATAATATATAAAAATATATATTAATATATGTTTATATTTATATATATTTATATTTATTTATATTTATTTATATGATATATATTTATATTTATATATTTATAAAATAATAAATATAATTATATTTATATAATATATATATATAAAACACATCTCTAGAGTCACATTTTGCCACTAAATTTATATATATATATGGAGGGAGAGAGAGAGAGACATATAAAGTGACATAGTCATATATATATAGACATATCTATATATATACAGTCATATAAAGTCTACACATAGAAACTAGTGAAGTATGGCGTAAATGATAATTTTTCACTTTTACAGCAGTTATCCTAAAGCATTCTTTCTTTGTAATAGGTATGGTTTAGAGCAATTATTTATTAGAACCAATGATGATATGGTTTTTTACATCTTATCATTAATATCCATTCATGTCAAAGATCATTTCTATGAACCTAAAACTCAAGCTGCAGTAAGCTAAACTTAAGAAAACAAATACTATAATAAATTCATATTTCTTGGCATATAATTGCTTCCTATCCAATAACAAAGACCCGAGAGAGCAGCAAAAGTTATATTTTTTCAAACTACTGATAAAGAGAATAGCTACCATGACTAAATAGAACCATCACCAAAGCCTATTCACATCTCACACAAGATCTTGAAATTTTAACCTGGATTTATAAGCCTAGCTTTATGTATACTGACATCAATGATGTATCAAAACAAAACTTTGAATGCCTCAAAGTTGAATTCCTTGCCTGCTGAATAAATGGGCTACACTGAGACTTTCACCCAATGTTTAGAGGGGTTCTAGGGTGCCTCAGTGTCTGCCCCTAAAGGTACAGGGTAAGCTGGCTACTCTGAGTTCTAGGCAAGTGGCCTAGGCATTTCATACCCTTGTTTCTTCTAAAACAAATCGAGTTGGCTTTATTTTTGACATCTTGTTTTTCACATAGATTTTATTTTAAAGGAAAGAAGAACCCACTGCTAATCTCATTTGAAAATCATTGAGTTCATCCAACGGGACCATGCCACAAGAGCAAACTCTGTAAACAAATTAGCAAGAATCAGATTCTTTCAGGAAGACCAGATTTTGATGAAGTCAGCCTACTATAATCATTCTACATGTGAACATAGGAGTATATCAGTATTAGCTCCTGAGATGGGTTAATATGACAGGACTAGTTAGTTTGGGTTTGTTTCTACTTTTGCCATGGAAACGTGGGGAAGGGGAAATCAAAGTAGCTAAGCAATACACTGCAAATTTGAAACTGTACTTCTGTTTTAATAGAGACGGTGTTAAGACTACTGGAAAAGGTCTGATCGAACCAGGTTCAGCGTCCCTTGTCATGTTTTGTTGTGTCAGAAAGCCCCCAGAGCAGAGTGAGGTTCTAAAATCCTGTGCGCTGAAGAGAAGGGTTTGATGCAAACTTTAGACCTAAGCCCTTGGTATACATGGAGGAATTTCCCTTAATCATTTCAGCCTTAGAAAGTTAAGTAAGTGTCACCCAAAAGGGGTTTTTCTCCATTTTGAGCATTTGAAAGTCTGGAGACCTGAGCACTACACTGACTGTCTGGTATGGAAGCCTGTTGCAGACTTCATCAGCCTCTGCCCAGGTGTGATGGAAGTTACCCTGCACTGAGAGTACCTAGGAGTGAGCTCCGCCACTGCTTTATACCAATTGTGAGGGCTTGGAACATCATTTAGCCCCTCTAAGACTCAGTTTCCCCATCTATAAAATTGCAGTGAAAATTTCTATCTACCTCATAGGGTTGGTTGTCAAAATTCAATGAGATTAGAAACATGAAAGTTAAATGTAAGTAGAAAAACAATATATATATTATTGCTTATAAAAATGAACCAGGCCGAGCATGTGGCTCACACCTCTAATCTCAATACTTCGGGAGACTGAGGTGGGTGGATCATTTGAGGTCAGCAGTTCGAGACCAGCCTGATCAACATGCTGAAACCTCGTCTCTACCAAAAAAAAAAAAAAGAAAGAAAGAAAGAAAAAAAAAATGCCAGGCATGGTGGTACATGTGTGTAGTTCTAGCTACTCAGGAGGCTGAGTCAGGAGAATCACCTGAACCCAGGAGACGGAGGTTGCAGTGAGCCAAGATCCTACCACTGCACTCCAGCCTGGGTGACAGTGAGACTCTGTCTCAAAGAATACTATTAATAAAATTTTAAAAATAAAATAAACCAGAGAATTCTTAAACACAAGCAACGAAGACACCTGTTCTGCATCCTGTTCTTTCAAGTCCCCTTTCTGACCTTCTCTTTGTGACTCCCCTCACCACCAGTTGAGGAGTTTGTAGAGTCAAGGGGACAGATCCCGCAGAAGCCTGTGCCCCTCTTCTAGATAATTCCCCAGGTGTCCAGATCCCATAATTCCCTGCTTAAACTGCCCTGACCCCATTTTCTGGGCCTATGGATCACTTCTCCCCACCACATTCTCAAAGGGGGAGCTCCCACCGCAGATGTAACTCCATACGTCCCAGGGTGGCCAAAGGATAGCTGTTTGTTGGGGTGTAGTTGAGGTGTGGACACGTACAGCATGCCACATGCATGTGAGCAAGGCCCCCCTATGGGGCAGAAAAAAAGCTAAAAGCGAAAAGAAAAGGATGTCATGCGGCTACAATTCAAAAACCTATTTTACTTTAAAATTTAGTAGTTTGATTTATAACTTACATATTTACAAATGTGGTATGCTGGCTTCCATTTGTACTTTGACCCTGTGCTACACAGATATTAACTGTTTTACACTTGCCATCACTGATCATTCTGTGCAATTATAATTTATTCCCACAATTTTTTTTTCTAATTTTAGGACTAATTGTTGTTAAATATTTTACCCTGGAGAGGAAAATATACTTTCATCTAAGCAAAATCCCAACGGTTTCTTTATGATTACGCCACCTGCTGTGTTCTTGCTTGCACTACAGCCATCTAACCAATTTGTAGATACCCTGTCTTTTATACCAGGGCAGTGGTACCTGATAGGCACAATCCACTTCTCACATCAGCTTGGAAAATAAAAAAATTATCATCTCTTTTTTTTTGGTATCCAAATATAAGCCCTTTTAAAAAGTTGAATGATAAGGAGATTACATAGTTTAAGCTTTATACTCAAAATTCCTTTATATTGAAGCTCTGTAATGATTTTGTGTAATATCTGTAAATAGCATAGAATACTATTTATCAGCAGAAGAACCAGTCTAAATTACTTTCAGCCCTGATGAGAAATGGGGAGAGACTGAAGTACACTACACATTGGCATTTGTACAGTTGGCAGCTGGGCAAATAGCAGCAGCATCCACCTACTTAAATTAATTCTCTAGGTTATTACAGTAGAGATTAAACATAGGAGGGAAGTCAGGTAATTGCTTCTTTATTAAAATTGAGACTACTATTTTTATTCTTCAGTGCTTCCCTAAATCAGGAAGCACTTTGTGTGTTACGAGCATCTAAAGAAAGTGGAAAATCTACTGTAAACATTTTATGTTTAAAAAAATTATTTTAGTTCATCTTTGATTTAAAACATTGTATCAAAATTTAAATATCTTCCCATCTCAATGCAAAATAATACAAAAAAAGGTAATTACTGCCATAGCCTGCATCTATACAGGGCCTTTTCCTTCCAATTTGCTTTTGTATCTATTTTCTCATTTTTGTATCATGACAGTCTTACATGTTAAGAAATGTAACACAAACATATTACAACCGCTTTTGTTCACAAGACGGAATTTTTCTTTTATTCATCATTTATTGACAATTGAACCATTCCAAATGATTCCAATAAATATAGACAGTTCTTTTATTATCCTAATCCCTAAGCTGTCCTTTAAACAAGAGCCAACTCCATACATGAAACAAGCTACACAGTTTCGATTGAAAATCACCTTAGATATTCTAATCCTTTCTTAAGCACTAGTCCCCAGGGGTTGCAAACTCAAATGCGGTCAAAGAGTGACAGTTGACAAAACTCATGATGCATACCATAAATCAACTTGATGTGTGATCGTTCTTCACATTTGCCTAGTTAGTTACACTGATTTTCAAACTCTCTGGGTAGTATGCATCTCTCAGATCACCAATTAGTGACCCCTGCCCTCTCTGTTTCTTCTTTTCTCCTTCACCTCCTTCTTTAACCTAGGTTTTTTTTTTTTTGTTTTGTTTTGTTTTGTTTTTGTGGTTTTTTTTTCCAGATTCGTGACTTTTGCTTTATTTTCTTTTCTTGACCCCCAAATTGCTCCTTTCACTTGTGGCATATGGATGGCTTCTTCTGTTTTGACACTTTGGCTCTATCTTTCAGAGAGTTTGCAACTGTCCTCTGGCTACATCCTGTCTTTGCTGCTAGGTGTGATACTCTGAAGTATAAAGTCAAAACTAACTGTATCTATCTTAACTCTGGGCACTTCTGGTGGGTCTACCCTGTTCTCCAGCTTCCTGTCCACTACATATACTCATGATTTTATGATCATGATTCTAGTCAAAAATCCATCACTACTAGAATTATTCAAGTTAATCTTCAGTTAATTACATGTAAGTGCCAGTCCGTGTTTGAGTGATGTATTTTAATGTATACCTGTCAGACACAATGCTGTACAGTCTCTAGAAAAAACTATTCTCTTTAAAATAAATAAAAATAATGGGCATTAAATTTGCGTTTCAGACTTCAAATCCTCCTTCCGTAATCAATGATCAGTGTGAATATAGAAGCACTCATTAACATTTTATTCCCTGTTTTGATTTAATTTTAACCCTCCCATTATGAATAATAAACAGTGTCTGATCACATTTGACCTTTTGAGGCATGACAATGCATTTTTTTGTATTTCTTCAAATATTATAGGACCTAAGAATTCACTTCCCTGTTAACTTTTATTACATAAGAAATGTAATTATTTTAAGAAAAAAATCCAAATAATATCTCAGTAATCTTTTAAGAAATAAATATATTTTCTTTATGGCCAACAGAACATCTAAAAGTGTCCATCAAAAAAATGAGTTTGAAATGTATTTGATTTTTCAACTGTACATTGCATATATCTGTTACAATTGCGTATGTGTAATTAAAGATTTTTTCCTCCACAAAGACTCTCAAAAAATGTGTTCAAGAAATACAGATTAATAAGTAAATGGATGGAAGGGGGTATATATTTCTATCAATTTATCAGTATATTTATTATCTCACATAAAACCTATCTAAGATATTATTTGATTATCTTTGATAAGTCTTGATTACAAGCCAATTATGACCAACAGAAAAGGGTCCTATGTATGTAAAATATAATTAGTAAAGTCAAATTTATAACTAATTTTTCAACTCTTTAAAACACTTCACAAATAATGTGAACCTGTCACACATTGTATGTGTATGGGTTGTGTGTGTGTGTGTGTGTGTGTGTGTGTGTGTGTTTCTCCCTTATGTCTCAAAGGTAATAAATTGGTTAGAAAAAGAAATGAGTCAAGGCTGCCAAAGACCTTGACTAAAATAACGAAAATTATATCTGCATGATCTAACAGGTTTTTTTAATAGATAGCCTATCACCGAAAAATCATTTACAACATAATAGTAATTTGTGAATAGTTATTAAAAGTACTTCATACTTTGGTAGTGCGTTTTCTCTAAGTGTTTAATAAGAAAAGGTATCTGGCTCTTGTAATTACATTGATAGCTACGATTTATTAAATACCTACTGCATATTAAACACTCTTCTAAGTGCTTATCATGTAGGATTTTATATAATTTTCACAGACATTCTCTGAAATAAGTATTATTGTCGAAAGGAAACAAAGAGAAGTTAAGTAACTTGCCTGAGGTTACACATCAAATGAGTCACGGTACTGCAGGCAAGATTGGCAGTGGATCCTGAGCTCAGTCATCTACCACTTTGCTCTATCTATTAAGAGTAGTGAAAGACTTAGGAGAGAAAGTAGAAAATGGCCTGTTTCTCTAACTTTGTTAAGCATTATTTACTTCCTACACTTTTTATATTTGATCATAGAATATATATGTTATTTTTTCAAGGTTAAAATGCAAAGTAAAAGCAGTATTGTATAAGGAATAATAATGGCTTATACTTTCCACTCCAAAGCATTTCCTAAGCAGAGGTTGGAAACACTTTTCACGCATCACTGAAAGATAGCTCCCTTCAACTGAATAATGTTAATGTTTATTAGCACTTAATAGCCTCAGATAGGACAGTATTTTGAAATTCAAGAGTAATTTGAGGTAAGCAGAATGTGAATACACCAGAGAAGAGTTCCCATATTTCAAAATAAAGCGTTCAGTATGTTACACAAAACAGCTCATCTGTATTGATTGCCACTAATGCTAGAACAGTTAGATAAACCTAATGGAACTTACATTCCTGTGGCATGGAAATGGTTCTTGAAGACCTGTATGTTTGAATAAACTAACCTTCTATGTTCATTATCTATTTAATGTGGAGAAATGTGTTGAGTAAATTATTGTTTAAAGATACAAAATTCTTAAACCTGGGATAAAGAAAAATGCAAAAAAATTTACTAGCTTCAAGAAACAAATTATGCCCCAAAGCAACGATCAGTCTTCTAAAAATTCTAGACCATCCTATATAACAAGAAGATAGAGTATCATAGCTTAGATAATTTCATGTGTATAAAGAAGAAAGTCCTGTGACTTTATTGATGGCATTGGAATTTGAATGATAAAAACATCTGACTATACCCATTTTACGTGGCTTCTGCTCACACATAAATGGCCATAACCTCCATCCCCTTGCTATGGTTACAAGTTGTGGGATTGTGTAACATCATACATGATAACTTAAATTTAGCTTTTCACTTTCAAAATGAAACCACCAGTATCTGTTTCAGAAGAAAAAATCCCTAGGTTAAAAACTAAAAGAAATATGATTCAACATATCTTTCCCATTAATAGTGAAAATTTAAATTGCTAACATTTTTAAGGTCAGACATTTCTAACCTTTTTAAGATGTTACCTTTGGAAAAAATGAAACAGGAAAACCTCTCTGATCACCATTCTCAACAACCTAGCCTCTCTCCCTTGACTTCTCCTTGGCTTTTGAATTGTCCACCATTTCCACCCATAGGCCTGCTTCTAAAGTGTATATTCTAACCCTGCTCATATCTATAGTTACATCACAAAAGTCTATGTTCTTGAAGAATAATGCATGGAATTTTAATCATGATAATTGAGATTTAGTCTCTTCAAATACAACACAGCAGATTCAAGTTTAAATGGCAGTTTTAGTCTTTGACTGGAATTCACCTTAAAATTAAAAAAACAAGTTTTAAAACATGATCCTATGAGCCCAGGAAGATAGACAGCCAAAATATTCCTATACTCTGCTTACTATAAATGCACGTGATTTCTATTATTCCTGAAACTGGTGTTCTGGTATTTGCTTAAGAGATTCCGAGTGGTAAAGTGGGGAGTTATTTTGGTAGAAAATCTTGATATTCTTTATTTTTCTTTTTAAATATATATTTAATTGCACTTTAGGTTCTGGGGTACATGTGCAGAACATGCAGGATTGTTGCATAGGTACATACATGGCAATGTGATTTGCTGCTTACATCCCCCCATCACCTATATTTGGCATCTCTCCCCGTATTATCCCTCCCAACCTCCCCATCCCCCACTGTTCCTCCCCTAGTCACCCCCAACAGATCCAAATGTGTGATGCTCCAATCCCTGTATTCATGTGTTCTCATTTTTCAACACCCGCCTATGAGTGAGAACATGTGGTGTTTGATGTTCTGTTCTTGTATCAGTTTGCTGACAATGATGGTTTCCAGATTCATCCATGTCCCTACAAAGGACAAGAATTCATCATTTTTTATGGCTGCATAGTATTCCATGGTGTATATGTGCCAAATTTTCCCTGTCCAGTCTATCATCGATGGGCATTTGGGTTGGTTCCAGGTCTTTGCTATTGTAAACAGTGCCACAATGAACATACGTGTGCACGTGTCCTTATAATAGAACGATTTATAATCCTTTGGATATATATCCAGTAATGGGATTGCTGAGTCAAATGGAATTTCTATTTCTAGGTCCTTGAGGAATCGCCACACTGTCTTCCACAAAGGTTGAACTAATTTACACTCCCACCAACAGTGTAAAAGTGTTCCTATTTCTCCACATCCTCTCCAGCATCTGTTCTCTTCAGATTTTTTTAATGATCACCATTCTAACTGGTGTGAGATGGTATCTCAGTGTGGTTTTGACTTGCATATCTCTAATAACCAGTGATGATGAGCATTTTTTCATATGTGTGTTGGCCTCATATATGTCTTCTTTGGAAAAGTGTCTGTTCATATCCTTCACGCACTTTTGAATGGTTTTGTTGGTTTTTTTCTTGCAAATCTGTTTTAGTTCTTTGTGGATTCTAGATATTAGCCCTTTGTCAGATAGGTAGATTGCAAAAATTTTTTCCTATTCTATTGGTTGCTTGTTCACTCTAGTGATTGTTTCTTTTGCTGTACAGAAGCTCTGGAGTTTAATTAGATCCCATTTGTCTAATTTGGCTTTTGTTGCCAATGCTTTTGGTGTTTTAGTCATGAAGTCCTTTCCTATGCCTATATCCTGAATGGTTTTGCCAAGTTTTTCTTCTAGGGTTTTTATGGTGTTAGGTCTCATGTTTAAGATTTTAATCCATCTGGAGTTAATTTTAGTGTAAGGTGTCAGGAAGGGGTCCAGTTTCTGCTTTCTGCATGTGGCTAGCCATTTTTCCCAACACCATTTATTAAACAGGGAATCCTTTTCCCATTGCTTGTTTTTGTCAAGTTTGTCAAAGATCAGATGGTTGTAGGTGTGTGACGTAGCCTCCAAAGCCTTTGTTCTGTTCCATTGGTCTCTGTTTTGGTACCAGTACCATGCTGCTTTGATTACTGTAGCCTTGTAGTATAGTATGAAGTCAGGTAGAGTGATACCTCCAGCTTTGTTCTTTTTGCTTAGAATTGTCTTGGCTATGCGGGTTCTCTTTGGGTTCCATATGAAGTTTAAGGTGGTTTTTTTCCAGTTCTGTGAAGAGGGTCATAGGTAACTTGATGGGGATAGCATTGAATCTTTAAATTATCTTGGGCAGTATGGCCATTTTCACAATATTGATTCTTCCTAACCATGAACATGGAATGTTTTTCTGTCTGTTTGTGTGCTCTCTTATTTCATTGAGCAGTGGTTTGTAGTTCTCCTTGAAGAGGTCCTTTACATCCTTTGTTAGTTGTATTCCTAGGTATTTTTTTCTCTTTGTAGCAATTGTGAATGTCAGTTCATTCTTGATTTGGCTCTCTTTAAGTCTGTTATTGGTGTATAGGAATGCTTGTGATTTCTGCACATTGATTTTGTATCCTGAGACTTTGCTGAAGTTGCTTATCAGTTTCAGCAGATTTGAGCTGGGACGATGGGGTATTCTAAATATACAGTCATGTCACCTGCAAATAGAGACAATTTGACTTCCTCTTTTCCTAATTGAATACGCTTTATTTCTTTTTCTTGCCTGATTGTTCTGGCTAGAACTTCCAATACTATATTGAATAGATGGTGAGAGAAGGCACCCTTGTCTAGTGCCAGATTTCAAAGGGAATGCTTCCAGTTTCTGCCCATTCAGTATGATATTGTCTGTGGGTTTGTCATAAATAGCTTTTATTAATTTGAGATACATTCCTTTAATACCTAGTTTATTGAGAGTTTTTAGTATAAAGCGCTGTTGAATTTTGTCAAAGACCTTCGCTCTTTCTATTGAGATAATCACGTGGTTTTTGTCTTTGGTTCTGTTTATGCAGTGGATTACGTTTATAAACTTTCGTATGTTGAATCAGCCTTTCATCCCCCGGATGAAGCCTACTTGATATTGATGGATAGGCCTTTTGATGTGCTGTGGCAATCGATTTGCCAGTATTTGATTTAAGATCTTTGTGTCTATGTTCATCATGGACATTGGCCTGAACTTGTTGACTCTCTGCCAGGTTTTGGTATCAGGATGATGTTGGTCTCATAAAATGATTTGGGAAGGATTCCCTTTTTTTGTATTGTTTGGAATAGTTTCAGTAGGAATGGTACCAGCTCCTCTTTGTTGTCTGGTAGAATTCGGCTGTGAATCCGTTAGTACCTGGGCTTTTTTTGGTTAGTAGACTATTAATTGCTGCCTCAACTTCAGCTCTTGTTATTGATCTGTTCAGGGTTTCAACTTCTTCCTAGTTTAGGCTTGGGAGAGTGCAAGTGTCCAGGAATTTATCCATTTCTTCCAGGTTTACTGGTTTATGTGTATAGAGTTGTTTGTAGTAATCTCTGATGGTAGTTTGTATTTCGGTGAAATCCGTGGTGATATCCCCTTTATTGTTTTTTACTGCATCTACTGAATTCTTCTATCTTTTCTTTTTTATTAATTTGGCTAGCAGTCTGTTTATTTTGTTGATCTTTCAAAAAACCAGCTCCTGGATGTATTGATTTTTAGAAGTTTTTTTGTGTGTCTCTACCTCCTTCAGTTCTGCCCTGATCTTAGTTATTTCTTTTCTTCTAGCTTTTGAGTTTTTTTTTTTTTTTATCTTGCTCCTCTATCTCTTTCAATTTGATGATAGGGTGTCGATTTTAGATCTTTCGTGGTGGTAGGGGGTGGGGGGAGGGTAGAGGATGAGGAACACCATATCTATTGCATAGGTGGAGAGTTCTTGCTAAACTGACTTAGCAGAGTTCTTGTCAAAACTAGGTTTTACATGAAGTACACAAATGGGCCTGGGTGAAGACTCAGAACCATGACTAACGTTTGGTCAAGCAAAGCCTCTTTATCATAACATATTGATAAATAGATTTCAAATCTATAGAATATAATACAAATAGGTGAGTAAAAGCCTCTCTTGTTCAAGGGCTAAATAACCATTGCTGAAAATGGCATATCTGTGGGAATATCTTTCATATTAATCCAGGCTTTTTGCAAACAGAATAACAAATAACACTTTATGGCTTGATACAAAAAGAAAGGCAAAATACCTCTCCTGGCATATGACTATAAGGACTCTGCCCAAATAATGCAATCTCATTCACACACTTCATCATGTAAAGAAGAAAAGTTAGAAATTGTTGAGTGCTGGTGTTCGTACCAAGTAGTGAGTGAATGCTTTGTATCCCTGTTCTGAGGGCAATCTCAAAACACCTACCGATTTTTACTCCCTTGCTTTCACTAACTTGATCTTTGATCTTGAAAGTCATCTTATCAAAATCATCTGCTCTTACCTCTCTCTTCCCTTCAAGCTCAGACGTCACATCCTCAGAGAGGTTTTCCTTAACTCCTAGAACTGAGCCAGGTTCATCTCCAACTCTTTGAATTTCCCCACAGTAATCTCTCATTTAATATCACAACTAAAACAAGTATTATTATTGTTAACTCTTGGTAATTTCTATAGAAGTAGAGATCAGATTTGTCTTGTTCACCATCATAGCTTAATGTTCACCATCATAGCTTAATTTAGGTGCTCACTAAATAACACCAGTAGTTAGTAGCAGTGGTGATATTAGCAGTCCAAACTCTGCCTGGATAATCTCATCTCCCTTCATGAATTTGGATTATTGCCTGTATATTAGGCACTTCCAATTCTCTGCTCCCACCAAGTTTTCTCTACCAAGTTTTAGACACTTATATCCAACTGTTAAGGGAGCAGACTCCAGAGCCAGACTACTTGGGGTTCTATTTTTGACTCTGCCCCTAACTATTTCCATTCATTACATTCTCTATACAAATTCTATTCAGAGAAGTCAAGTCACTCAGAAAGAATTGTCCTTAATTTCTGTATGTTCTCAGTCTCCTTTTCTCTAAAACACAGGGGAGAGAGGCTGTGAAATACAGTGTCCGACATAAATTAATGTTCAATAAATGCTAGTTATTGCCTTTATTACTACCACTACTGCTGCTGCTGTTACAGATGCAGTTATTATTCTATTATTATTCTCAGCTATTCCACCCTATTTCTAATAGAAACTATCTAATAATGAATTCTCTGTCTCTCTATTGCCAAAACTTTCTCTGCATTTGTATTCTCTTTCTCAATTCACCGATTCATCTTGTCACCATCCACCCAATTATCTATCAGATGTCTTTGAGTCATACTCACCTTCTCCTCCACCTCCAGCTACCACTCTGTACCGTGGAGTGAATCCCTAAAGCCTGTTCATGAGGCCTTATCAACATGCCATATGTACCTCCTTCTCTCTATCTGCATGGCTCTAGTTCAGGTCCCATCACCGCCTGGACCAGCAGCTTCTGTACCAGTCTTACTGCTTTCAGTCTCCTACCTCTGCAGCCCAATTGTTCCTTCAGCAAATGTTCATCAGTTACTATGTGCCAAATATTGCTTATAAGCTTAAGATATAGAAGTAAACAAACAAATAGAAAAAAAATTTCCACCTTCATGGAACTTGCATTTCAGTGGTAAATTATATAATATTAAAAGTTAGTAAGTCCCATAAAAATAGAAGGTAGGGAGTTGTGGAGTGGGGTGGGATGTTTTCAATTTTGAAAAGGACAGTTAGGCCTGATCTTTTCAAAAAATCAGCATGTGACTGAAAACTCGAAGAAAGTGTAGGAATGAGCCTGCAGATATCCAGGAGGAGAGTATTCCAGACAGAGAGCTCACCTGGTTAGGTGGGAGAACACCTAGTTGCTGAAGAAATAGTAAAAAGGCCAGTACATTTTGAGTAGACAGTAAGGAAGGAAAGAAGTAGAGGAGGAGGTAAGAGAGGTAATGATGGGCCAGACATATGAGGCTCTGGAGGCCACTAGAAGGATACTGGTTTTACTCTGAGTGAAATGGAAGCTATTGGAGAGTTTTGAGCACAGAAGAGAAGTGATCTGGCTGCTGCACTGAAAACAGACTGAAAGTGGGAAAAATAGAACCTAGGAGAACAGTTAGATGGCTATTGTGGAAATCCAGATGAAACATGCTGTTATCTTGGACATGTGTGTTACCAGTGGAGACAGTGAGAAGGGTTCAGAATCTGGATATATTTGAAAATTGATAGCTGATGGGTTGGAAGTAGGGTATGAGACAGACAGGTTTATAATATAAGAGAAAAATAAAGGATGTCTCTCAAATGTTTGGCTTTTGTACCAGAAAGATGGAGTGTTATCAGTAGATATGGAAAATTGCAGAAATCCTAGGTTGCAATTCTGGTGGAAGGGAAATGATTAATAGTTCAGTTTGGGGCATATTAAGTTTGAGATGCCTATTGGATATCCCAGTGAGAGAGCTTAGCCAGTTTATTTATAAGCCTGGAGTTCTAGGGAGAGATCCTGGCTGAAGATATAAATGTGGGTGTTGTCACCAGAAGAGAAGAAGGCTGAAGGCTGAGCTCTAAGGCACTCACATGTTAAGAGGTGAGATGAAAAGGCAGTACAAAGAACACCAAGAAGTAACAGCCAGGGAAGCAGAAAGAAAAAAAGTGGTATAGCACCCAGAAGGCACTTGAACAAAGAAATTCAAGGAAATACTGATTTAACAAGTAAGATTTGGAGTTGACCACTGGATTTATAAGGAGGAAGCCATTGTGGTTAGTAAGAGAAGTTGTGGAAGAATAGCGAGGGTAAAAATCCACTTAGTCTGATTAAAATGACTTTAAGATAATTGTAGAAGTGAAAATGGAAATAATAAGTATAGACAGCTTTTTCAAGTATTTCTGTTATAAAGAAATAAAGAAACAGGGTGATAATTGAAAGGAGAACTGGAATCAAAACTAAGTTATAATATATTATAATAAAGTATATTTTGTGTGAATTCTAATGAAAATGTTCTAGTAGAGAGGCAAAGACTGATATGGGAGAAAAATAATTGCCAAGGAGAAAAGTCATTCAGAATGAGATGAGGAATCGTCCCCTGATGGGAGGACTGATACTTTCTCCACTGTAAAAGAAGGGAAGATGAGGCCCTTGCGCAGGTGCAACGAGGCTGGATGGCAGGAAGATGAAGGAGTTCACATCGGATAGTTTCTGTTTATCAGTGGAATATAAAGTCAACAGCTAAGAATGAAGGGATAGAGGCAGTCTCAGAAGTTTGATTATGAAATTGCTATCTCAAAATATAGAAACAAGATTCCTGGAAAAACAGTATTTTTTTTCTGTCTCTCTGAATTTACAGTGTAGATCCCCAAATCTGATAGAAAGATGAGGCACTCACAGCACCTCTTCACCCGAACATAGTCTTCTACCTGTTCCTGTTGTAGCCTCACTGTTACTTGATGCTTGCTAGAATTAATTAACAATGCTGTATTCTTGGTATTTGAAAGGCATTTTATATATGTTATATAACTGGATCTTTATAATAACTTTGAAAGGTAGAGTATTTTATCCTCATTTTTCAAAAGGGAAAACCATTTTGGAGAGGTTGGATAACTTGCCCAAGAGCATAAGAATGATTGATAATTCACAATGCCTAAATTTCAAACCAGTTCTGTATAATTCAAAATGTTCTTTTTATTCTTTGTAAATATACCTCTATATACAAATATGTTATATATATATATATATATATATATATATATATATATATATATATATGTTCCTTTAAGGATGAAAGGCAAATACAATATATTTGCATCTATGGATGTCTAGCACAATGCCTAGAAAAGAGTGGTCCTCTCATAAATACTTGTTGAATGACAGAATGAAGAATGGAAGGATAATATTTAACCATCACAATAACATTATTCTGTCCATTGACACAGATGAGAACTAAGGCTAAAGAACTCACTCATGATCTTATAGCAAGTTAGAATGAGTGACCAAGTTCGTAACTCTAACTCAGTTCATCTAACCCCTATGTTCTCATTACTTGTTACAGACAAAATTGTGTCCCTACAAAATTCATATATTGAAGTCCTGAGCCTTAGCACCTCAGAATCTTACTGTATTTAAAGATAGGCTTTTTACAGAGGTAATTAAGTAAAAATTAGGTCAACCGGATGACCCTTAATCTGATATGATTGTTGTCCTTATAAGAAGATGACGTTAGAACACAAACACATGCAGAGGGAAGACGATGTGAAGACAATGGGAGGAAGTGACCATCTACCAACCAAGGAGAGAAGTCTTGGGAGAAACCAACCCTGCTGACACCTTGATCTCAGTCTTCTAGCCTCCAAAACTGTAGGAAAATTAGTTTCTTCAGTGTAAGCCACCAGTCTGTGGTACTTTGTTATGGCAGTCCTGGGAAACTAATATCTCTTCCACTATTGTAGAAACAAAGCATTTCACTTCTTGTACTCAGGCTGTCAAGATGTTGAATTACTAAGTCAATATGTTGAACTCTATGGCATTCTGAGAAATAATTCAGCTGTGCCAACGTTCTGGCAATCATAATCACTTAATAAATGGTTTTGGATAAATAAGTCATTAACAAATAAATTTGCATGACAAAGATAAGCCTCTAATTGCTCCAGTTCAGACTTCCTTGAACTAGAGAAATGAGTGTCTCTACCCATCAGTGAACTGACACTGAGAACACCTAAGTCAAACTCATTAATTTAGCATTTTCCTTTTGTTCATCCCAAAAGAAACTTAAAAAATAATTTTTCTGTATAAATACTGACACTCAAGCATTTGTAGTCAATGGTAACAAAAAGGGCACTTTACCAACATGAAGAAAACATAGTCCTTCAGCATCATTACATTATATCAGTAAAGCATATTCTGATTTTTCTCTTCAAACTAAGATATTTTAAATTATTAATAATGTAATCTTCAAAGCACAGCACTTGGATTTCATTTAAAATATTCAAATTCAGAATTTCTGATTCCGGATAAAGAAAACATCCTCCAAAAATTAAACTAAACATTACATTTACTATTTCAAATTTGGAAAGTACAGTAAAGTCAGAAAGGCAAAATCAATTATCTAATATCCTATCACCCAAAGATAACTAATAACACTTAAATTTATTTTATTCCAGAATGTGTATGAATAGGTGTGTATACATAACTCTAATTCCATATATAATTTTATATCTTCCTTTTATCTTAATGCTACAGGGTAAACTTATTTAAGTTCTTTGCAATTCTTTTAAAATCTGTATGATGATTTGCACAGTAGCTATACCATACTTTATGTAAGCATTCTTCTTTTGGCTTTGATAAAAATAATTGATCTTATTCTTCAACACCCACTTATGAGTGAGAACATAATGGTCTTATGGACACAGAGAGGGGAACATCACACATTGGGGCCTATCTGGGGATGGGGGTCTAGGGGAGGGATAGCAGGGGGTGAGGGGATTAGAGAGGGATAGCATTGGGAGAAATACCTAATGTAGCTGACGGGGTGATGGATGCAGCAAACCACCATGGTACATGTATACCTATGTATCAAAGCTGCATCTTCTGCACCTGTACCCCAGAACTTAAAGTATAATAAATAAATAAATTTTTTAAAAGTATTTGATCTCATCACATGATCCTATATGTGTGAAGCAATCTTGTCAGGGTGCATGTATATAAAATATGCTTTCTTCAAACAAATGCTAGGCTATAAAAATCACACGATAAGATAACTTCTGAGGCAGGGTGTAGAAGAAGTGGCTTCTGAGAAGAACCACTGTCACTCTCTACCTCATATACTTCTGTAATATTTAAAGAACAGTCATTATTTTTGTAATTTAAATAATTCTAAATGACAACACTGCAGTGAACACATTTGTATATAAAATTCCTATTAAATTTCAAATTATTGTCGTATAAATTCCCAGAAATGTATTACTAAATCAGAGGGTCTGAATATTTTGAAGCCTTTTCATAAAAATTGGCAAATTGCTTTCCTAATGAGCTGTCATGAGTATGTTCTTAAGGAAAATAGTAAACAATTGAACCAGAAATAAATATTTTCATCACAAATTTAAATGAGCTTGTCTCATCACAGTTCAATTCTAAATACATACCCTTACCCCTTTTCAGTCTTTTCTCTCACTGAGAAAGTTGATCTAGATAATCATTTCAATATAATGTATATATACATAGTGCATTATATTGGGATGATCGTCTAGTTCAAAGTTGAACTAGAAATGAAAGGCTTATTTTGTATGCATTATATATGTTACATTATAATATAACATATTTTATGTTATATTATTTAGCTTTATATAATGGCTTATTTTACATATAATGTATATAAAAACGTAATATATATTTTATTATATTATATATTTTAATGCATTCATTGTATATTTCATGTATATTGTAACACACATAATGTATATGAAATAAGCCTTTCATTTTAATATCATTTTAAAAAACAACAATGTATGCTTATAAAATATTATATATGAATTTAATCGTTTGCATTTTAATAAACACTTGGAAATCTTTTTCTGATTATAAAAAAATTGTGCAGTAGCTTTTAATATCAGGTTAATTTGTTGATTTAAAATGTGAACTACAAGTAGATGTCATCTTTAATTTGTCATAAATATCTGTTTCCATAGTTAATTTAATTACTTTAAAATTCTAAAATAAACTTAATGATGATCTTTGGCTGTTTTAAATGATAGATTGATTAGAATAAATTTTATTCAGAGCATGAAATAATTAGGTTGGTTTCCTATTTTCTTGAAAGATAATTATCAGATTATTCAAAGCATTTTATGGATGTGTGTTTTTTTTAATATGGTCAATAGGTCTGGGCACAGAAGTTAAAAAACAGCAGGAAAAGTTTAAATTGTTGGTTATATTTTAAGTATAAAACGAAGGAAAGTAGCAAGGTATAGTGAAAAGTATCCAGGGTATGGGCAGACCTGAGTTCACATCTCAGCTTTGCTGCTTATTAGCTTTGTGACCTAAACGTTATTAAAAGTTATTTAACTTTGCTTAGTTTTAGTATTTTTCATTTATAAATTGAAGAGGAAAACAACTGCAATGACTTTTAGCACTGTAACTTAATTGACGCTTAATAAATGGTAGCTATTTTTATCATGTTCATGACAAGAAAGATGTGTGCTATTTCACATTTTTAAAACAGAAAATAAATTATGATATCTACTATCTGAATCAGATAGCTATGCTCACATACTAGAGACTACTTTATTTCCATCTGCACATAAGAATTTATGTATATATAGATATTTTCTCATTTTCATGCTATGGGATCTAACATAATTTTATATACTGATTTCAAATATAAGTATATTTAAGTATAAAGATTTTCATTAACATAAACCGTATGTGTGTGTATGTGTGTGTGATTATAATAGTCCGAACTATATTCATTCATTCAACAAATATTCATTGAACACTTTTACATATTCTGGGAATCATGGCTATAGGAGTCAAAAAGTGACAACAAATTCTTACCTATTCAAATAGGGGGGAAGCAATGAAAAGGCAAATAAGTAAAATATAGTGTATGTTAAAAAGTGATAGGTGCTAAGGACAGAAACGATCAAGAAAGTGAGATAAAAATGGGGAGGGGCCACAAATTTAGAATAGGGATTAGAAAAGGCCTTACTGAGATGCCATTTAAATAATGATGTGAAGAAAGTGAGGAAGCCAACCACATGGACATGAGGTAAAGCTTCCCAGGCAGAGGGAGCAGCAAGTGCAAAAGTGCTGAGATGGGGATACGCCTGGCAAAGCCCTGCAAACTCCCTCACAGAGCCATTGTAAGGATTAAATGAATTTAGCCACATGTCAAACACCAAGAATGTCTCTGCTACATAGAAAGAACTCCATAAATTTCAGTTATTATTTGCAGTTCTTATCATTAGTAATTTTATTTAAAAATCATTAAGTAATATTTTTATATTTGTTTCAAAATTTTCAGTTTCTATCCAGGTATTTGGAATTACGTATATTTAGCCTCATATCATTTAAGCCATTGTGTAAATAATTTCTAGTTTTAATCATCTGCAATATAATGACATATTCTAAGATAAGACAGGTTCGATTTCTCCTAATACATGTAAAGTTCTTGATTCCTCCTGTATCTAGCACAGCAATGGCTCATACTTTATACATGTTTATAAAGTTTTCTTCATTGACTGAAGGAATGAACATGTTATTTTTCAGTAACTACTTAGTTTTTGCAGATTGTCCTCGTTCTCTACATCATAGTCTAACTGTGTTTTCTCTTGCAGATTATAAGTTGGAATTCTCTCATTAGCTCATTCATTAATTTTTATGATTGTCTACAAGTATCATTACTTAGTGCAATATAAATATGGTGAAAAGATGCTATTCATGTAGGGAGAGCTGTTATAAATCTAACAGCTTGTTAGTGGTTGCCAGTTGAATTAAGATCTGCTATGTCACATTACATTTCAAAAAAAATCCATCTGGCCTTGAGTTTTGCTATTTCTTTTATCTACTTGCTAAAGGTTGATTTTTTATTAAAAAGAAATTATAAAAGTAAAGGCTTGAATACACATAGCATTTTGAATCAGTTTATTTATATTAGCTTCCAGAAACAAAGGGTAATAACTTATAAGGTCAAGACTAGTGTTGCATTTGGAAACTGTATAATTCACTATATTATCTGGGTGAAGTACAATGAACATTTGTTTGACAACTTTGACATCTGCTTCATCCTACTAGAATCTTTTAAGTTAATACTGGACTCCAAAAACACAAATATACATCTGTTTGACTCAAATGAAAATTAGTCGAAGAATTATGACCTGAAAACTAGATACCCCCTGAGGTTAGTTGTTCACAAAATTACCAAGCTGTTTCGCTTTTCTATTTGAAATGTGTTTGATATCAGAAAAGACTATATTTTATATAGCAGAAATATGAGAAATTAGTCTAAGTAATTTTAGAGAAAATTATGCATTTTTAATGTTACTGTTCTTAGCATGTTTCAGTGATAGCATATAATTTTTCTGTACCTAAATTTTCACACCAAAAAATTGAAATGCTGTGGTAAATTATTACTAATATCGTAGTGTTCTATTAAACAAACTAAGAGATTTAATTTTTGTCATTAGTTGAGAACCACAGTAATTCCATTATGTGAGAACACAATAAAACAACCACAGCACCAGTAATTTGGGACTATAAAAATCTAAAAAAAAAAAATAATAATAATAATAATAATAATAATAATAACTTTAAAACAAAACTTCTTAAATGCATATGTTGGGTAGAAAACTACTATAAATCAAATATTAAGAGATAATGAGTCCCAGAGGATCCAAGAAATATAAATCAAGACAGGAAATGTGATTGGAAAACAAAGAGCAAAGAACTGTGAATCAAGGCTAGAAATGCCCTAAGAGAGACACATGAGCACTGGAAGGATTTTAGTCAGCAGGAGAGTTTGTACCATGATAGAAAAGAATCCAGCAAAAATTTAAATATCAGAGAGGGCAGAAACAGTGTATAAGACATGTGGTTTGAACTCAGTGATTACTACACCTTTCTCATCTTCATATTCAGCCCATTGCCCTCCGTCTCAATTTGACTTCCATGTCTGTGATCCTGCTCTCCCAAACACTGCTATGGCTCCTCCCCACTTAACTCTGCCCTATTCCCTGGCCATTTACCCCACCAGCTTCCTCACTGTGTCTTCCACAAAGCCCCCAGAACCTACTTCTTTGCTGTTATCAAGGTCTCATTTATCCCCACTCTTTCCATTCAGTAGGTCTTCCACATCCTCATGCTGATTTACAGCTTGCTTGCTATGCATGACGCCTCTTCCTCTGGAGTAGTCTCACGCATAGGCCTCTGGGTCTGGCGATCCACACAGGATGCAGTTTCAATCCTTTACAGCTATACCACTGATATCTCCAATGCATTGACTTACCATTTTGGTTTTAACAGTTTTTGAAACCCATGATTTTAAAATACAAACATCTTGTCACACCTCCCAGTCCTTATCGTCTTCCACACATTCCTCCATGTTCTGAAGTTCATGGTTGTATTATGGAACCAAAATTTTTCTTTCTCCTCAGTATTGTGAATTTATAATTACCGGAAATGCTCACCCCATTAAGATCTTAAATTCCATATATTTATATCAAATAAATGTTCAAAATGGTGGCCGAGGCAGTGGCTCATGCTTGTAATCCTAGCACTTTGAGAGGCTGAGCAGGTGGATTGCCTGGGCTCAGGAGTTTGAGACCAGCCTGGGCAGCACAGTGAAACCCTGTCTCTACTAACATACAAGAAAATTAGCTGGGTGTGGTGCCATGTGCCTGTAGTCCTAGCTATTCGGAGGCTGAATCACTTGAACCCGGGAGGAGGAGGTTGCAGTGAACCGAGATCATGCCATGCACTCCAGCCTGGGCAACAGAGCGAGACTCCATCTCAAAAAAAAAAAAAAAAAAAAAAAAAAAAAAAAAAAAAAGAATAAAAAGGTGACTGGGTGCTGTGGAAGGGCACTGGAGGCTAGAAAGATCTTTTCATATTTTTCAAAGATAAGGCTTTTAGCCTCAACCTTGTGTATTTTTTTAATTCATCCAGAATTTACCTAATGCTCACTTATTGTAGGACTGGGCTATAATGACACAATCCAAATGCATTAAATCAAATTGTAAGAAGAGTAATTTATGTTGAGATGTGTCAAATCAAGAGACTGGAATGTCAGTGTCTATTTGTCAGTGCATGTTTCTTCTGTACATGTAAAATAATTACTGCAAGTTTGCTTTAGTGAATACCAGAGGAATCATAAAAAGGAAATTAACAATAATGAATACCATAAATGAATTAGGATAGCTTGGTACACCCATCTCCTGGCATATTCTGTGGTCAGGATTATGCCTGTGTTAGATGGTGCTGAAAAATCACCAACACATTGTCATTGTTTGGCTCTATCTTCTTTATTTGTGTATACTAGTCCTTCAATGGACAGTTACTAGAGAAAGAGGTCAAGCCAGTTGATTAGGAGACAGCCAGAGAGTATGGGGCTATAAGAGTGTCCACTATGCCATTTCTTAGTTATGTGGCTTCTGGAAGTCACTTAGCCTCTCCAAGCCACTGAACTTCTTAAATGTAAAAAGACAGTACTGTCTTTCTCTTATTGGCATTGTGGCCACTTAATGAGATAATGTATTTGAAAATGCTCTGTAATTTGCAAAGCTCTGGAGAATGGATATATGCACATCTGTTTTAGCAAACATGCCAAACCAAACAACATCCCAAGATTCCTTGATAAAATCACACTATAACTGCACAGAGAACATATTTACACAGTGCTTAAGGTGAATTTCTTATATAAATCAGTAGCCATAATCATTCCATATTGTTTATGAAATCCTATTTCCTAAGGCAACATAATTGACATTTTTCCCAGCTTATGGAGTATAACCTAAGATCTATACACTGACCATGTTCCACCCTTCCACATCATCCGTTCTTTGCCTCAGCTGGCTGATCTTTATCATCTTCCAAACTTGATCCTCTTGATTTTTTCCCTTTACCTTAACTTGACTTCTCTCTCAAACTTCCTGCTTCCACATCAGTTGTCAGCATTTCCTCACTTTGCATTCAGTTGCTTCCGCTGTCGGGAAGCAACTGTACCACTTTTAACGCTTACTGCAAAAATAAGAAAGACCTCCTAACTGTCTCACTCAATACTGTCTTTCCAGCACTCAGGCTATATGATGTTGCTGCAGGATTTGATATTTCTTAAAAGCTCTCTTCCCTTGGTGGTTTACGACAATGAACAAAACTGAGTTGACATTCACATAGAAAAATGAAAGAAACTCAAATCTTTGAAATTGTTTTAAAAGTGTTAGCAGAAACTCTCAAATAATTGCCAGACTTCAGGTCCACTTTTCACATCAGATTTGAAACTAGAAGTGCAATTCTCTGCCGTCACCCCTGTCACAATTCTCAATAACTCTGACATCCTGCTCAAACATCAGTTTGAGCTTTTCCTGCCCCTGTTAATCACTCCATTCTCTATATCCCAAATTTTTGCTTGTGTTACAGAATATATCAGACTCAGAATTGTAGTATTTTAAGTGTGTGAATCTGCCTTTACAGGCTTCTATAGAGACCATGTAAAAATGCTGTTTGTTCTACATTATAGATAGTCCATAATGGATTTTTGAAGAGAGAACTAACATCATAATGCATTAACCCACTGTGTGGTATTTTTCTGAAATATACTATTATGCAAAAAATGCTAAAATTATTGTAAAAATGCAGATATGTATCTTCAGACTATTGGATGGTTTTACAAATGTTAGCCAATTCAACTTTAGATATTTGATAAACACCAGTTTATGGATTTGGAGACAAGGATTTCAATGTGACTATTTTAATGAAACAACGCCAAGTGCTTCTAATATTTTTATTTATTTCACAACAAAGTTGAAGTAAATAATTATTTCCATAATTAGTGGGAAATAATTCTTTTCTGAAAAGAAGTAGACTAGCTTGCGGGCTCTTAGTCTTAGAATCCTTCACACACTAGGTTGAAGTTGAGTGGCTTATCATTGCAATTCTTGTGAACAAGTGAAAGAGATTTTGTGGGCTATATATCAAGTTTCAGAACTCAGGTTATAATCTAGTACCAAAAGGCAGGCATAGCAGATGACTGTCATATTCACTTGAGACTTCAGGAACTTGGTATATTGAGTTCATTTTGTATATAAGTGCTTTTGTTGGAAGCCACGGTGGATTTGTTCCATGCCTAAAATCAATTATCATCCATATTTTAATTTACTTTCAAGAATAAGATACAGTGCCAGATGCTACTGAATATTAGTCACTTTCTTATTTCAAAAAGAAACACAGGGGACGGGGAAAGATGTTGGTCAAAGGATACAAAATTTCAAAATTTCAATCAGATAAGTGGAATAAGTTCAGGGGATCTATTTTATAACAGGATGACTGTAGTTGATAATAATGTATTATATTTTAAAAATTCCTAAGAGAATAGATTTGCAGTATTCTCACCACAGGAAAGCTATGTGAAATAATGCGTATGTTAATTAGCTCAATTTAGTCATTCTACAATGTATATATAGTTCAAAACAATACATTGTACATGATACAATTTTGTCAATTTTTTTTAAATAAGAAAGAAGTTTTAACACCATTCTTTCCTCTATTTTCTACTTTTAAGATGACTGGGTTCTGCTTGTATTTGATTTATGCTTACTATAAAAGTTTACAGTATATTTTCGGTAACTGCACTTTCAAAACTCTTAATTACAACTGTCTTGTACATATGCTTATAAGAGTAATTAGTCAAATGTTTTCAGGTTCACTTTTCAACTTTGTCAAACACTTATAAGCTTTTATAAGCTATCATTTGGATGATTGTTTTTCTCTCCTCCTTCAAAATGATTATAAAAATCACTGTAAATTCCAAATGCATGTGTTTTCATTCTGTTAAATCAGATATTTATACTGACAACCCATCAATACACTAAATTAGTACATGTAACTAACAAGCATGTGCAAGTTTAACTGATGTATAACAACATTTAACATACCAACAAACACAACAGCTTGTCTCCGCAGGGTTTAATAAACCATATTTATCCACAGTGTCTGAGAAAAACAGAAGAGACTCTGATATATGTTATGTTCTTTTTATAAGTACATGAAAATAAATATGTAAAAGTAACTTTGGTTTCTACTTCTGTTCATGAGAGTAGAATGTACTGAGATTATAACTTGAGGTTTCATTAAGGGTAAAAGCACTTTGTATTTTATGTTCTGAAATAGACTTCTTGATAAAGAAAAATTGTACTTAAAGATTAATTATTAATAGTTTAGCATTATAAAGTGTTGTAATGTTAAATTATAATTAATACTGATTTTACTAGGAATATATTTTGAATATTTTATTTTTACATATTTTGTGTAAATTAGTGTTAGTTTCATATAACTTCAAAAGTATTCTTCACCATGTTATTTAAGAATCTCACTTAGTAACTCTCCACTAAAAAAATCCTGTTCAACAGAAATAATATGATATGATAGGTTAAAAGCAAATATTTTTATATTAGGCAAGCCTGGATTATTAATTAAGTGGCCTTGGGATAATTCCTCGCTCTTCCTGAGGCTTAATTCCCTAATGTGCAAATTGATGACCATAACAATTTCTGTTTTCAATGGCTGTTAAGAAAATAACATGAGAAAGTAGGTAAAGGGCTAAGTAGGGTGCCCATCCTATCAATATTATCTTCAACTCTTACACCTCCTCAGCATCTGTTACGGTTATAATTGTTATTTGTTACTATTACAACACCAATGAAGAAATACTATTATTGAAAAAAGTATTTGAGAAACTGACTTGAAAGAAACTGTGAAGAGAGTTATCATTTTTTTAAAAGGCAAGTTTAGGTGAAAGAGGAAGCAGTTAAAGCATTTGGAATGAGTTCAGTAAATGTGGTGCAATAAAGACACTTGAACAGGTAAGACACAATTAGACCATGTCAAAATTGTTAACATTAATGTAACCCCAATTAACCTTTTTGAAAATATAAATAACCATAAAAGTCAGTTAAGGTATTTACTCTCTTTAAGGAGGGAGAATTATACGTCCCCTTCAAGTATCTTAAGGAGTGAAAGTGTAGACAGGATACAGGTGCTGAGCATTTATTATGCAAGAACGGTGCTGGATGTACATTCCTCAGAACGCTTCCATAAGAAAGTAATATCTATATTTTGCAAATAAAAAAATCTGAGGTTCAAAATGACCAAGTAGTTTGTTCAAAAGTCACATAGCTGGCTGGTTGAAGAAGCTGGAAGTAAAACCCAGGTTTTTCTGAACCAAAAACCCTTTATAGTTCTGTCTCAAGTGGTGTGAGATTATGAATCCTAAGGTGGAAGCTTGAGTGTGAAAGGGGGAGTCTTGAATATGAAAAGCGAAAGAGCTTAAGAAGGCTTTTATGTTTTATTCAGATTTTTTCCTTAAAATTGGTTATAAGTTATGATATAAAGTTTAAAATATTACATGATATTCCAACTTTCCCTGTTTTGATGTTATAAAGCCTCGTGAACTGGGACTCCAGAATTATTAACGTAAGCTGGGAAGTGTGATATATTTGCTCCAAACTAGACTTCTAACCAACTGAAATTCAATGATGTCTGAGATGCAGGTTCTCATTCAACTAGACTAAATGTGTCAGGAAGAAATTTATGACACAGTGGAGGCCAGAGTTTTTTACAGCAGCAGATCCGTTAAAAAAAAATCAAGAGGATCTTTTTTGGTCTAAAGAATAGGAGAAAATTTTTGTAATCTATCCACCTGACAAAGGGCTAATATCCAGAGTCTACAAGGAACTTAAATTTACAAGGAAAAAAACCCCATCAAAAAGTGGGTGAAGGATATGAGCAGACACTTCACAAAAGAAGACATTTATGCAGCCCACAAACATAAAGAAAAGCTCATTAAAACGGGTTATTGATTAGACTCAATGCAAATCAAAACCACAATGAGATACCGTCTCACACCAGTTAGAATGGTAATTATTAAAAAGTCAGGAAACAACAGATACTGGAGAGGATGTGGAGAAATAGGAACACTTTTACACTGTTGGTCAGAGTGTAAATTAGTTCAACCATTGTGGAAGACAATGTGTTGATTCCTCAAGGATCTAGAACCAGAAAGACCATTTGGCCCAGCAATCCCATTGCTGGATATCTACCCAAAGGATTATAAATCATTCTACTATAAAGATACATGCACACGTATGTTTATTTCAGCATTGTTCATGATAGCAAAAACCTGTAACTAACCCAAATCCCCATCATAGATAGAATGAATAAAGAAACGGTGGCACATACACACCATGGAATACTATGCAACCATAACAAAGGATGATTTTATGTCCTTTGCAGGGACGTGGGTGAAGGTGGAAACCATCATTCTCAGCAAACTAACACAGGAACAGAAAACCAAACACCATGTGTTCTCACTCATAAATGGGAGTTGAACAATGTGAACACTTGGACACAGGGAGGGGAACATCATACACTGGGGTCTGTAGTGGAGTAGAGGGAGGGATAGCATTAGGAGAAATATCTAATACAGATTATGGATTGATGGGTGTAGCAAATCACCATGACATGTCTATACCTATGTAACAAACTTGCACATTCTGCACTTGTATCCCAGAACTTAAATAATAATAATAATAATAATAATAATAAAGAAATAAACAGGCTCAAATATGCTGTTTTTAAAAAATTACCCAAAGATAATTTAAAGTCTGTGCTCTTATTTTAATTCCCTTTTGTTTCACTTTACGTTTGTATAACTTTCAAATCTCCTTCTAATTGGATTGACATTACAAATGACTCTAATACAGAGCAGGTTTTTCCTGAACTTTCCTGGACAGTTCAACTGGAGAGATTTCTACATATAAACCATCTTATTCATGGTTTCATTGCTATATATAAATAAAACCTAACCCTGTATGAATTTTAAAATATTTTTTATTAATAATATCTTGGGAAGCTTAAATCTCACTGTGAAGAATTCACTCTTGAACATTTCAATTGACTCAATTAATTGTCATTTTTTTAAGCATCTCAGAGAACTTCTAAATATATTACAATTTGTGAATGATGCAGCTAGAGTCGCAAAGAGTAGCTCGTTTCATACTTCATCACTCATTTTCCAGGGTATATTAACAATATACTTACAAAGGTTTGATTATAGTTTTATAATGAGGTAACTCTAGAAAGAAAATATTTTTGAAGCCGTTCCTCTTTTCTTTTTCTCACTCCACGTTCTGTCCCCTAAGGCAATTTTATCTGAGGATTCAGCACATCATCCAAGGATATGAAGTAGTCTTGCTGCTTAAGCAAATGAGGCATTAAGGCTGTTTTGTATTCCTGTGGGCTAACAGTGTCTGTACTGACAATGCAGTGGTGCCTGCTGCTTGAGATGGGGATAGGAAGGTTGGTTTGAAAGGGGATTGCACGTGTGTGCCATAATGAATCTGTTTTATCTTTGAACAATTCCATATGCTTTTGGGAAGCTACCAATTCTTTCTTTTGCTTTTTTTCTTTCTCCTTTTAATGCCAAGATAAATTGATCCTAGATTGCTGCTCCAAATGCTGACATCACTGAATATGAAGGTGTCATTGTAAAATGAACCATAGCAAATTCTTAATAAGCAAGCTTCACAGAGAGTTATAGTTTTTGACATTTAGATATAGACTTATCCCCCAGTGAAGGAAGCTTTTTTCAGCCCATGCATGCTAAGAGGAATAAAAAATAAAAAGTAATTTGATTGGTATTAAATATGTTTTATCCCTTCCTGCATTGAGCAATCATATCACATGACTTGTCCACTTCCATCTTACAGGAAAATTGGAAAAGGAATGATTTAAGATCAAGAACTTTATTTCTAAAAAAGTTTGAACGAGCTTAGAGCTAACCCTTCCAGTGCTATCTGGAGGAGATTTAAAATATGACTTCCTTGGAAACTTCAAAATCAGTTGTGTCTGAAAAAAACAAATTAGTAAATTCTATAGAACACATGCTATAAAACAATTACTAAAATGTTCTGAGCTGATTATTTCAGGTTAATTTCTCTTCTAAAAATTAGTATATCCTAGGGAGCTTACTTTCTAGATTAACATGAAAAAATGCTTAGAAAACACTTTTCTACTTGATAATTCAGTTTGGAAAAAAGAATATGGGAATTATGATCACTATTAAAATTTACATTATCTCAAACACAGAAAGGACAGACCATTTTGATAAATTCAAGAACATTATTTTTTTTTTCTCTTTACAAGTCCTGCATAAAAACTCCTCATTGGATCTTGCTTTAAAAATATATACAAGTCAGGTGTGGTGGCTTGTACCTGTAGTTCCAGGTGCTTGGGAGGCTGAGGTTGGAGAATTGCTTGAGCCCAGGAGTTCAAGTCCATCCTAAGCAAAATAGTAAGACCCATCTCTAAATATATATATGATAGATGTGCTACAAATTTAAGATTGTTTATTAATTTATATTCTACAAAAGCAACATACCTATTTAGGAGGTGCATTAATCAGTCTGACATGAAGTTTTGTCTTATATTTCTGGCTGTGAGCAACTTTAAGAGGAATTCGTTAACTAATTTTATTACAGTATTTCCAGAAAATAGTTATTCTGTGCCACATTGGTTTGGTGACGCTTGATTAGACTTTTGTTGTGAAATCGATTCTTATTTCTCCAAATAGTAACTGAAAATGAAAACATTTCAAAAAGTTTTAACCCTAGATATATTCTCAATATAATTGGACCTGTATATAAATTGACTTTTTGTAAATAGACTTCATACACCAAGAATGTCTAGATTTAAATGCATTCTGCAGTCAATCCTTCTATAAAACAAATAATTATTTTTCTTATTGATCATTAATTTGGATATCTGTTTGGTTGCAAATTGACATCATATTTGCTCACAGTTCTACAATTTGTCTTTTCCTCTCAACATTATGTTTTTGAAATTTATCCATGTTTATATACAAGTAGCTCTAGTTCATTCACTTTAAATGCTGTATTCCCTTGAAGGAATGCACTGAGATGTGCTTATTATTTTACTGATGGGTGCTTGTATTGCTTTCATCTATTTGCTGTTACCATAATGCTAAAATAAAAATTATTGTACATATCTCCTTTGGCATGTATGCAAGAATTTATCTGAGAGAATACACCTGAATTGGAAACACTGAATTTATGGCAAGCACATCTTCAACATTAATAACAAATAGCTTCCCAAAGTGTTTGTATCAATAGACACTACCTCAGCAGTTTATGTAAGTTTCCCCTGCTCCTTCATTTGTTCATTTGATAAATATTTATTGCACATTCATTTGATAACCGTTCTAGAAGGGGATATATAGCAGTAAACAAAATATATAAAACTCTCTGCCTAAAGGCAGTTTGCATTCTAATGTGGTTAGACAGAAAATAAATAAATACATATATAATATCTCAATTGGGAGAAGTACTACAGATAAAAATGAAGCAAGGAAGAGGAACAGAGAGTGCTGGAATGGGAGATGCAATTTTAAATACAGAGATCAAGGAAAACTTCACTAACAAGGTGATATTTGAACAAATAACTGAAAGGAGTGAAGAAAAAAGCTGTACATTTTCACTCTTACTTGATATTATCCCACTGTTTAATTTGTGTTAGATATAGGGCGGTGAAAATTTTTCTCATTGGAATTTTTAATCTTTTTCTGACATCAAGCCTATATTCATACTCATTTTCCATTTGGGTTTTCCCTATTGTAAATTGATTGCTAATATTTTAACTCATTTTTCTAAAGAGTTACTTTCCTATTTCTTACTGAATAGGAGAGACCCATTTTTAAATTTTGGGGGTTACATAGTAGGTGTATATATTTATAAGGTATATGAGATGTTTTGTTACAGGCATTCAATGTGTAATAATCACATCAGGGTAAACGAAGTATCCATCATCTCAAGCATTTATTATTTTTTGTTGTATAATCATTCCAATTGCACTCTTTTATTTTTGAATACACAATAAATTATCATTGACTGTAGTCGCCCTCTTGTGGTGGTGGCAAATACTAGATCTTATTTATTCTTCTAACTGTATTTTTGAAATCATTAATTATCCCCGCTTCCACTCTTCCCACCACTACCCTCCCCAGCCTCTGGTAACCATCATCCTGCTCTTTATCTCCTTGAGTTCAATTGTTTTCATTTTTAGCTCCCACTAATAAGTGAGAACATGTTAGTTTTCATTTTTAGCTCCCACTAATAAGTGAGAACACAGAAGTTTCTCTTTCAGTGCCTGAATTTTTTTCACCTAACATAATGACCTTCAGTTCCATCCATGTTGTTTCAAATGACAGGATCTCATTTTACATGGTTGAATATTACTCCACTGTGTGTAAGCACCACATTTTCTTTATCCATTCATCTGTGGATGGACCCTTAGGTTGCTTCCAAATATCCGCTATTGTGACTAGTGCTGCAATATACACAGGAGTGCAGACATCTTTTTGATATACTGTCTCCCTCTTCTTTGGGTATATACTTAGGAATGGGGTGGCTAGATCACGTAGTAGCTCTATTTTTAGTTTTTGAGGAGCCTCTATACTATTCTCCATAGGAGATTTACTAACTTACATTCCGACTAACGGTGCAGAAGGATTCCTTTTGCTCCACCTCCTCACTAGCATTGGTTATTGCCTATCTTTTGGATAAAAGCCATTTTAACGGTGTGCTGTGGTATCTCATTGGAGTTTTAATTTGCAGTTCTCTGATGATCAGTGATGAGCACCTTTTCATATACCTGTTTACCATTTGTATGTCTTCTTTTGAGAAATGTCTATTCAGATCTTTTGCCCAGTTTTCTTGTTGTTGTTGTTGTTATTGTTGTCGTTGTTTTTTTCTTTTTCTTCCCCCCTCCTCCACCAAATGGAGTCTTGTTGTGTCACCCAGGCTGGAGTGAAGTGGTAGGATCTTGGCTCGCTGCAACCTCCGCCTCCCAGGTTCAAGCAATTCACCCTGCCTCAGCCTCCCGAGCAGCTGGGATTACAGGCACAGATCACCACCCCCTGCTAATTTTTGTATTGCCAAGTTTTTAAATCCGATTAATAGATATTTTCCTATAGAGTTGTTTGAGCTTCCTGTATATTCTGGTTATTAATCCCTTGTCAGATGGATAGTTTGCAAACATTTTCCCCCATTTTGTGGGTTATTTCTCCACTTTGTTGATTACTTTGCCATGCAGAAACTTTTTTAACTTGATGTGATCCCTTTTGTTCATTTTTGCTTTGGTTGCCTGTGCTTTGGGGGTATTATTCAAGAGATCTTTGTGGAGACCAGTGTCTTATAGAGGTTTTCCAGTGTTTTCTTTTAGGAGTTTCATAGTTTGAGGTTTTATATTTAAGTCTCTAACCTATTTTGATTTGACTTTTGCATATGGTCAGAGATAGGAATCTAGTTTCATTTTTCTTTGAAGAGACTGTCCTTTCCTTAATGTATGTTCTTGGCACCTATGTTGAAAGTGAGCTCACCATAGATGTATGTATTTATTTCTGGGTTCTCTAGTCTGTACCATTAGTCTATGTGTCTGTTTTTATGACAGTACCATGCTGTATTGATCACTATAACTTTGTAGTACAATTTAAATCAGGTAATGAGAATTCTCTAGTTTTGTTCCTTTTGCTTCAGATGACTTTGGCTATTCTAGGTCTTTTGTTATTCCACATAAATTTTAACATTACTTTTTCTATTTCTGTGAAGAATATCCTTGGTATTTTGATAGGGATTGCATTGAATTTGTAGATTGCTTTGGATAGAATGAACTTTTTAGCAATATCAATACTTCTAATTCACAAACATGGAATGCCTTTTCATATTTTTAATGTCCTCTTCAATTTCCCTATTTGTATACTATTTTTTATTTCCTCTTTAATTTCCCTCATTACTGTTTTTTATAGATCTTTCACTTCTTTAAGTTTATTCCTAGATATTGCATCTTATTTATACTTATTGTAAACAGGGTTATGTTCTTTATTTCTTTTTCAGATTGTTCCCTGTTGGCATATAGAAATGCTAGTGATTTTTGTATGCTGATTTTGTGTCCTGCAGCTTTATTAAATTTGTGTATCAGCTCCAATAGTTTTTAGTGGAGTCTCGGTTTTTCCAAATATAAGACCATATCATCTGCAAAAAAAGGATAATTTGACCTCTTCCTTTGCAATTTGGATGCCTTGCGTTTCTTTCTGTTGCCTGATTTCTCCAGCTAGGACTTCCAGTATTCTGTTGAGTAACAGTGGTGAAAGCAGGCATCCTTGCCTTGATCCAGATCTTAGAGGAAAGGCTTTTAGGTTTTCCCATGCAGTACAATACTAGCTGTAGGTTTGTCATATATAGCTTTTATTGTACTAAGGTATGTTCTTTCGATACTCGGTTTTGTGGGGTTTTATTATGAAGGAATATAGAATTTACCCATATGCCTTTCCATCATCAATTGAAATGATCATAGGGTTTTTTTCCTTTGTTCTGTTGGTATGATGTATAACATTGATTGGTTTATGTATGTTGATCCATCCTTGCATCCCTGAGATATATTCCACTTTGTCATGATGAATCATCTTTTTATTGTGTTATTGAACTGAGTTTGCTGGTATATTGTTAAGAATTTTGCATCAGCATTCATCAGGGATACTGGCCAGCAGTTTTCCCTTTTTGATGTGTCTTTGTCTGGTTTTAGTATCAGGGTAAAATTGGTCTCATAGGATAATTTTGGATGTATTCCTTCCTACTCTATTTTTTAGAGCAGTTTGAAAACAATTCGTACTGTTTTTCTTTAGGCATTTAGTAAAATTCAGCTGTGAAGTCATCAAGTTCTTGGCTTTTCCTTGCTGGAAGACTTACTACAGCTTTGAACTAATTACTTGTTATTAATCTGTTCAGGTTTTGAACAGATTTCTTCCTGCTTCAACCAGGGTAGGTTATATATATGTAGAAATTTATCCAGTTCTTCCAGATTTCTCAATTTATTGGCATATAATTGCCCATAGTAGTCTCCAATGATTCTTTGAATTTATACACTGTCACTTGCAACATCTCCTTTTTCACCTTTGATTTTATTTATTTGGCTCTTCCCTCTTTTCTTCTTACTTTGTCTAGGTAAAGATTTGTTGATTTTATCTTTTCAAGAAATTATTATCTTGTTTTATTGCTCTTTTGTATTTTTTTATTTCAATTTCCTATGTTTTACTCTGGTCTTTATTATTTGTTTCTTCTTACAAACTGTGGGTTTGGTTTGTTCTTTCTTTTCTAGTTCTTTAAAGTATATCGTTAGGTTGTTTATTGGAAGTTTGTCTACTTTTTTGATTTAGGTGGTTTTTGCTATAAACTTTCCTCTTTGTACTACTTTTGCTGTATTCCATAGGTTTTGGTATGTTTTGTTTCCATTTTCATTTGTTTCAAGACTTTTTAAAAATCTCCTTCTTAGTTTCTTCATCGATCGACTGATCATTCAGGAGCATTTTGTTTAATTTCCATATGTGTGTATAATTTTCAAAATTCCTTTGTTATTGAGTTCTAGTTTGATTCTATCATGGTCAGAGAAGATACTTCTTATGATTTGATTTCAATTCTTTTAACTTTTTAAGACCTGTTTTGTAAACTAACTTATAGCCTAGTGAATGAACCATGTGCTGAAGAGAAGAATGTGTATTCTTTAGCCATTGGATGAAGTGTTCTATGAATATCTCTTAGGTTCACTTTGTCATAGTGCAGTTTAAGTCCAGTGTTTCTTTGTTGATTTTCTACCTGAATGATCTGTCCAGTGCTGTCAGTGGGCTACTGAAGTGTCGAGCTATTAATTTATTAGGAGTTTATGTCTCTCTTTACCTCTAATAATATTTTCTTTGTTTTTCTGGATGCTCCAGTGTTGGGTACTGAATTGACTCCTTTATAATTATATAATGACCTTCTTTATCTCTTTTTATAGGATTTGTCTTGAAATTTATTTTGTCTGATATGAATATATCGACTTCTGGTCTTTTCTGGTTCCCATCTGCATGGAATATATTTTTCCATCTTTTTATTTGCAGTCTACATGTCGCTAAACTGAAGCATGTTTCTTATACAAAAGAGATTGCTGGATGTTGTTTTTTGAACTATTTATCCACTCTGTGTCTTTTGATTGAAAAGTGTAGTCCATTTACATTCAATGTTATTATTGATAAGTAAGAACTTACTACTGCCATTTTGTTATTTGTTTTCAGATTGTTTTGTGGTCTCCCCTTCTTTCCTTTTCTTCCTTCCTTATTTCCTTCTTCCTTCCTTCTCTCCTATCTTCTTTTTGTAAAGATTATTTTTCTGTGATGGTATATTTTAATGTCTTGCTTTTTATTTTTTCTGTATCTGTTATAGAGTTTTTGATTTAAGGCCATCATAAGGTTTGCAAATAACATCTTACAACCCATTATTTTAAACTGATGGTAACAATGATTGCAAAAACAAGCAAAGAGGAAATTAATAAAAACTACACTTTGTCATCCCTTCTATTAAGCTTTTAGTAGTTTCTATCTCTAATTACATTATCTATGTATTGAAAAGTTGTTGTAGTTATTTTGTTTAACAAATTCATCTTTTCATCTTTCTACTCAAGATACAAACAGTTTATACACATAAACACAGTGTTATAGTATTCTGTGTTCGGGTACTTACTATTACCAGGGAGTTTTGTACATTCAGATAAAAGTTATAAAAGATGCTTTATTCATAAAAACATTTCAGATGATTTATTATTGCTTGTTAACATCCTTTTCTTTCAGATCGAAAAATACCCTTTAGCATTTCTTGTAGGACAGGTCTGGTGGTATCAAAATTCCTCAGCTTTTCTTTCTTTTCGAAAGTCCTATTTCCGCTTTGTGTCTGAAGGATATTTTTGCTGGCTGTACTATTCTAGGATAAAATATTTTTTTCTTAGCACTTTAAATATGTCATGCCACTTTCTCCTTGCCTGTAAGGTTTCTACTGTGAAACCAGATGTATTGGAGGGCCTTTGTATGTTACTTGTTCCTTTTCTCTTGCTGCTTTAGAATCCTTTCTTTATCTTTGATCTTTGGGAGTTTGATAATTAAATGCCTTGAGGTAGTAGTAGTCGGGTTAAATCTGCTTGGTGTTTTGTAATTTTTTTATACTTGAATTTTGAGATCTTTCTCTAGGTTTGGAAAGATCTGTGTTATTGTCCCTTTGAATAAACTTTCTACCCCAATCCTTCTGTGTCTCCTCTTTAAGACCAATAACTTAGATTTGCCCCTTTAAGGCTCTTTTCTATATCTCTTACATGTGCTTTATTCTTTTTCGTTCTTTTTTCTTTTATCTCCTCTGATGACATTTTTAAATATCCTATCTTCAAGCTCACTCATTCTCTTTTCTTCTCCATCAATTCTGCTGTTAAGAGACTGATCGATGTGTGTCAGTGTGTCAATTGCCTTTTTTAGCACCAGAATTCCTTAATTTTTGTTAATTATTTTGATCTCTTTATTCAACTTATCTGATAGAATTCTGAATCCCTTCTCTGTGTTATCTTGAATTTCACTGCACTTCCTTAAAACGGCCATTTTGAATTCTCTGTCTGAAAAGTCACGTATCTCTGTCAATCCAGGATTGGTAACTGGTTGCCTTATTTAGTTTGTTTGGTGAGATCATGTTTTCCTGGCTTGTCTTGATGCTTGTGGATATTTGTCAATGTTTGGGCATTGAAAAGTTAGGTACTTACTGTAGTTTTCATAGTCTGGGCTTGTTTGTACCCCTCTTCCTTGGGAAAGTTTTCCAAGTATTCAAAGGAGTTGAGTGTTGTAACTTAAATCTTTGGTCAGTGCAGCTATATTTATATTAGGGGGCACCCCAAGCCCAATAATCTTGCAGCCAGGTAAAGGAACTGCCCTGGTGGTCTCGGGTAATATCCAGGAGATTTCCTTGTATTACTAGACAGAGACTCTTCTTCTCTTCCTTTACTTTTCCCCTGAATGAATGGAGTATCTCTCTCTACATTGAGCTGCCTGATGTTGAGGGAGACGTGACGCAAGCATTGCCGTAGCCACCACCACTGGGACTGTGCTGGGCTAGACCTGAAGCCAGCATAGTACTGGGTCTTGCCCGGGTCTGTGACAAGTATTGCCCGGCTACAACTAATGTTTATTCAAGACCCAAGGACTCTTTGGTCAACAGGTGGTAAGTACAGCCAGGCTGGTGTCTTTTCCTTCAGGACAGCAATTTCCCTTCTGGCCCAGGATGGGTCTTGAAATGCTGTCTGGGAGCCAGGGACTGGAGTTGAGAACTTAGGAATCTATTCGGTGCTTTATTTTACTGTGGGTGAGCTGGGACCCAAGTTGCAAGGCAAAGTCCTTTTTACTCTTCCCTCTCCGTTCCTCAAGCAAAAAGGATCTCTCCTCGTGGCCACCGCTGCCCCAGGCCCGTGGTGAGTACTGCCTGGCTACAGCTGATGTTTATTCAAGGTCCAAGGGCTCTTCAGTCAGCTTGTGTTGAATCTTGCCAGGCCTGAATCTCTCCCTTCAGGGAAGCAAGTTCCCTTCTCACCCAGGGCAGCTGTAGAATGCTGTTCAGGGCTGGGTGCGGTGGCTCACACCTGTAATCCCAGCACTTTGGGAGACTGAGATGGGCGGACCACGAGGTCAGCAGATCAAGACCATCCTGGTCAATATGGTGAAACCCGTTTCTACTAAAATACAAAAAATTAGCCAAGCATGGTGACGCGAGCCTGGAGTCCCAGCTACTCAGGAGGCTGAGGCAGGGGAATCGCTTGAACTCGGGAGGCAGAGGCTGCAGTGAGCCGAGATCATGCCATTGCACTGCAGCCTGGTGACAGAGCCAGACTCCGTCCACCCGCCCCCCAAAAATAAAAAAAGAAATGCTGTCCAGGAGCTAAGGCCTAGAATCAGAGACTTGGTGCTTTAATTTACCGTGTCTGAGATGGTGCCCAAGTTGCAGTACGAAGTCCTTTATACTCCTTCTTTTTTGTCAAGTCCAAGTCTATTCTCATGGCCTTTCCTACTTTGGAGTGCACTGGGTCAGACCTAGAGCCAGCACAGTACTGGGTCTTGCCAAACACCTGTGCCAAGTACTGCCTGGCTACTGCTGATGTTTATTCAAAGCCCAAGGGCTTTTTGGTCAGCAAGTGATGAATCCTTCCAGGAGGAGGTCCTTTTCCTAAAGGCAAAGGGTTCCCTTCAGGCTCAGGGTATGCCTAGAAATGTCTGGGAGCTAAGATCGGGAATAGGGACTTCAAGACTCCGCTTATGCTTTATTTTACTGAGATTGAGCTGCTATCCAAGTTGCAAGACAAAGTCCTTTTCATTCTTCCCTCTCCTTTCCTCAAGCAGAAAGTTTCTCCCAGAGCTCTGATCTGCACTGCCTAGAGCCAGGGGAAGCACTCCCTTGGCTGCACCATCTGGTGTCTCACTAGGTCACATGCACCCCAAGTCCATTAGCTCCAAGCCCAGAATACCACGAGGACTTGCCAGGAATTGCTGTTCTTTCGGCTTAGACTGGCTTCTAAGTTTATTTAGAACCCCAGAGCACTTCAGCCCACCGTGGTGGGGCTTGACAGATCTCAAGTTCTTACCACTGGGATGGATGACTCCCCTCTGGCTAGGGATGGTCTGAATGCTACTTCTGTGGGTGCCAGCTGAATTCTGCCCCACATTGCTTTCCACTGCGACAGGGTAGCACTGAGTTCCAGCGCAAAGTCCCAGGGTAGCACTGAGTTCCAGCGCAAAGTCCCACATTCAGTGCTGTTTCCCTCCCCGAAGCACACAGATTCTCTGTCTGCACCACACGGCTGCTGCTGGGGTACTGGGGAGGGGTGATGTAGGCAATTCAAGACTGTCTTTCCTACCTTCCCCAGTGCCTCTTTCCTTAGTATGATGTTAAACCAAGGACTCTCAGTGCTTACCTGATGTTTTAATCTTATGAAGCTGTTTTCTTGTGTGGATGCTTGTTCCATTTCGTATTCCTATGGGGGGCGGACAATTGCTAGAGGGTTCTATTCAGCTATCTTGCTCTGCCTCTTCTCTGAGAGGTTTCTTAAAAAATATTTTAGGCCGGGCGCGGTGGCTCAAGCCTGTAATCCCAGCACTTTGGGAGGCCAAGGCGGGTGGATCACGAGGTCAAGAGATCAAGACCATCCTGGTCAACATGGTGAAACCCCGTCTCTACTAAAAATACAAAAAATTAGCTGGGCATGGTGGCGCGTGCCTGTAATCCTAGCTACTCAGGAGGTTGAGGCAGGAGAATTGCCTGAAGCTAGGAGGCAGAGGTTGCGGTGAGCCGAGATCGCACCATTGCACTCCAGCCTGGGTAACGAGCGAAACTCAAGTCTCAAAAAAAAAAAAAAAAAAAAAAAAAAAAAAATTTTAGAAGATTCCTTTGTTGTTTTTATGTGTTGCAAATATCTTCCACCATTTGTGGCTTAACTTTTTACATATTTCCACTACCTTTTCACACAGAGAAGTTCAAATTTTATTATTACTTTTATTGAATTTGCCAATCTTTTCATAATAGTTTGTACTTCTTTCTTATTTAAGAAATTCATCCCTATCTAATATATTTTCCTCCAAATATTCTTATTTTTGTTTTTCACATTTTATCTTTAATCTACTTGGAATTTGTCTTTTAATATGCTGTGAAATATTGATCCAATTATAAGATTTTCTTCCATGAAGATAACAAATTATGCTATAATCATAGTTATATTTTTAATGTATAGATTGTGTCTCCACTTAAATATCATTTGCAGAAAGAATGTCTTAACCATTCCTACTGAGTTAGATCCCGCTTTTATATGTGCGATAATGTTTTATAATTCTTCTTAAAAATCAAAATAATTTCAAATAATTGATTATTCGTGTAATTATTTGTTTATTTCTGATTGCACCCATTCTTCTGCCCAGAATTATAAATTTCATGAGGACATAAATCATCTCTCACTTAAATCTATAACCTTGGTCCTGACATGATACCTAATTCAGAATAAATGCCTATAAAAGTATTCAATTCATACATAAACAAGTTATTTCAACAATGTGTGACATGAGAATACATTGCTTTATGACACCCCAAGTTTTTAACAAGGCTGAAAATAACCTTAAATTTTCCACAATTTATGTGATACTAAGTAAACTCTACTGCTTGAACTCTTATTATAAGTATCTGATTTGTATCTTAAAGGCTGCCACTTACACAACTGGCTTCTTCCCCACAATTTGAAAGGGGATAAGAGATACAATAGGTGTCCAGTAAGACATGTAAAATGTGTGACTTTACATCCTACCTCCCACCTGGCCAATTTATCTACAATTACATAGAACTTCCATGTAGATAATTTGTCTACAATTACATAGAACTGTATGTGAACCATTTTCCTTAATGCAAGAGTTTTTTGTTTTGTTTTGTTTTGTTTTGTTTTGTTTTTACCTCTTTGGTTCTTGAAACGAGTTAAACTTGTTAAAATTTGAGAAATTCCTTCCAAATAATTTAGATATTAGACAATGAATTTCTAATGATTCCCAAGGTATGACTTCTTTAAAGTTGGAGAAGAATGTGCAATAATCTTTTCTTTTTCAATAAATAAGTTCATTTTAGAACCAGTTGCTCGCCTCTAGTCTAGAGTGCCTTCAGTGTTTCCGGAATTCTGGGCTGTCAGTTTTTGATATTTTAAACTCTTATCTTGACAGTTTGTTTGTTTTGTTGTTCATTTTCTGCCTTTTAAAAAAAAAATAGTTGGGGAATTCAGGTGGACTTCATAACTTCAGCAGAGATCTTAAATGTGAAATTTATTTATTTATTAATGCATTCAACAAATATTTAATGAGTGCCTGCTATTTCCCATTGATTATTTTAAGTGGAGAAGATACAATAGTGAAAAAAACATGCAAATTTCTGCACTTATATTATTCCAGGGAGGTATATTACCCAAAAAAAAAAATTATGTAATGTTAGGTGGTAAGCAAAAACAACAACAAAAAAAAAAAAAAAAAAAAAAAAAAAAAAAAAAACAGATTTTTGGGATAGAGAGTGACAGGAAGTGTGCTTTCACAGATAAGGATTATCAAGGAAAAGAATAGAGAGATAAACCCTAGAACAAGAGTTTTACTTGTTTTCCTTTACAATCCTCAAGAGCAAATCTAGTGAATGTCCTAATTTACTAGTATCAAAGTTATTCACTCAAAACTCCGGCTTAACTAATTCACACCTGTTCTTTCCCCAAACTCTTCATATGTTTCCATTTTCTCCATCCATATATTTGTATAAGTTAATCCTGCATCCTCAATCTATGTTGGTATTCATATGGTTTTTCTTACACTTGCCCATCTTTTCATATTTTTAATTTTAAGTTCAGGGATACATGTGCAGGATGTGCAGTTTGTTACATAGGTAAACGTGTGCCATGGTGGTTTGCTGCACAGATTTTCCCGTCACCTAGGTATTAAGCCCAACATTCATTAGCTATTCTTCCTGATGCTCTCCTTCCTCCCCCTGCTCCCCACCCCTAACAGGCCTCAGTGTGTGCTGTTCCCCTCCTTGTGTCCATCCATGTATTCTCACTGTTCAGCTCCCACTTACAAGTGAGAATATGTGGTGTTTGGTTTTCTGTACCTGTGTTAGTTTGCTGAGGATAACATCCTCCAGCTCCATTCACGTTCCTGCAAAGGACACGATTCTCATTCCTTTTTATTACTGCATAGTATTCCATGGTTTATATGTACCACATTTTCTTTATCCAGTTTATCATCAATGGACATAGAGGTTGACTCCATGTCTTTGCTATTGTGAATAGTGCTGCAGTGAACATATATGTGCATGTATCTTCATAATAGAATGACTTATATTCCTTTGAGTATATACCCAGTAATGGGATTGCTTGGTCAAATGGTATTTCTGCCTCTAGGCCTTTGAGGAATTGCTGCAATGTCTTCCACAATGGTTGAACTAATTTACCCTCCCACCAACAGCATAGAAGTGTTACTTTTTCTCCACAACCTCACCAGCATCTGTTGTTTTTTGACTTTTAATAATAGCCATTCTGACAGGTGTGAGATTGTATCTCATTGTGGTTTTTATTTCTATTTATCTAATGATCAGTGATGCTGAGCTTTTTCATATGATTGTTGGCCACATGTATGTCTTCTTTTGAGAAGTATCTGTCATGTCCTTTGCCCACTTTTTAATGGAGTTGTTGGGTTTTTTCCTTGTAGATGTGTTTAAGTTCCTCATAGACTCTGGATATTAGACCTTTGTTAGATGGCTTGATTGCAAAAGTTTTCTCCTTTTCTGTAGGTTGTCTGTTCACTCTGATGATAATTTCTTTTGCTGTGCAGAAGCCCTTTATTGTCATTAGATCCCATTTGTCTATTTTTGCTTTTGTTTCAATTGCATTTGGTGTCTTCATCTTGAAGTATTTTCCCATGTCTATGTCCTCAATGGTATTGCCTAGATTTTCTTCTAGGGTTTTCATAGTTTTGGGTTTTCATTTACATTTTTAATCCATATTGAGTTGATCTTTGTATACCGTGCAAGAAGCGATCGAGTTTCAATTTTCCAAATATGGCTAGCCAGTTCTCCAAGTACCATTTATTAAATAGGGAATCCTTACTCCATTGCCTGCTTTTGCTAAGTTTGTTGAGGATCTGACAGTTGTAGGTCTGCAGTCTTACTTCTGGGTTCTCTATTTTGTTCCATTGGTCTATGTGTCTGTTTTTGTACCAGTCTCATGCTGTTTCGTTTACTGTAGCTTTGTAGTATAGTATGAAGTCCGATAATGTGATGCCTCCAGCTTTGTTCTTTTTGCTTAAGATTGTCTTGACTGTTTGGGCTCTTTTGTGGTTCCATAAGAATTTTAAAATACTTTTTTTCTAATTCAATGAAGAATGTTAATGGTAGTTTAATGAGAATAGCATCAAATCTAAAAAGTGCTTTGTGCAGTGTGGCCATTTTCACAATATTGATTCTTCCTATCCAAAAGCATGGAATGTTTTTCTATTTGTTTGTATCATCCTCTGATTTCTTTGAGTAGTGGTTTGTAGTTCTCCTTGTAGAGATCTTTCACTTCACTGGTTAGCAATATTCCTAGTTATTGTATTCTTTTTGTGGCAGTTGTAAATGGGAGTTCATTCATGATTTCGCTCTCAACTTCCCTGTTGCTGAGCTGGTGAATAGAAATGCTAGTGATTTTTGCACACTGATTTTGTATCCTGAGACTGCTGAAGTTGTATATCTGCTGGGGAATCTTTTAGGCTGAGATGATGGAGTTTTCTATATATAGAATCATGTCATTTTCATGCTAGCTTGACTTTCTCTCTTCCTATTTAAATACCTTTCTTTCTTTCTCTTGCCTAATTCCCTGGCCAGAATTTCCAATACTATGTTGAATAGGAGTGGTGAGAGGTCATCCTTGTCTTGCACCAGTTATTAAGGGGAATGCTTCCAGTTTTTGCCCATTCAGTATCATATTGGTACCTTGCCATCTTTTCAACCTTCTTATATTCTAGATATGTGCCCACTTACATGCTGCATATAATTCTGTATACCTGGAGCCATTTAAGTATGCATGTACTTGGGTATATAAGAGTAAATATGTGTATATAAACCTGTAGGCAGGATAGTCAGACTGTGTTTGCATATATATATATACACATGAATTAAGGATAAAAGATACAGAAAAAATGAGGGAAATGACTATCCCGAACATTGCTAAGTATTTCTAAAATAATTACTTACTAAAATCGAATTATCATTTCAGAGCCAAAACACAGTGGGGGGCAGACAGAAATGTTCCTCTAGGTCAGCTATGCCTGTTTTGTCATCTGTGAGCAAATTACTCAAAATACAGAAGACACATAATTAAATATTTTAACACTATTGTCAACTGAATATATTAAGAACTTAATTCCTTAAAAAGATAATAATTATAATACTGGAACCTAGTTTTATAGGTTTTTATACTAGTCATACTCAATTCAGCTTTTAAATGTTATCTCTTTAAAATGGACAGTTATTACTTACAATATATATGTAAGTATAAATATATTTATATGTACATAAATATGTGTGTTATACATACATTTATAATGAAAGTATACACGTTATACCTTTTAAAATCAACTACATACTTAAATATTAAGTTAGCTCTTCCCTCCTTCACTAATACTAGTTATTCTAGCATGCCTTATTCTAGCATGCCTGACTACTCAATTTCTCTTCAATTTCAACACAAATTTAAAAATTATTGCTTAAATCTTAGGAATGTAATATACACAACAGAACTTCATAAATGTATTCAAAGAAAGGGTTGCTGGGTCAATGCAAATTTTTTCTTTAGATCATTACTGAAAAAGCATAGTCAGGGTAAAAACAGAGCTGAAATTCTTTTTACCTATGCTTAAGAAGTATGCAGTGAAACTATTCAGTCCCAACTAGATAAAGAAGCTTTACAAAGTGCTTTATCATCTTCAGTAATTAAAAGATTTTCTGCTAACTATTCAATGAGAGTCTTCTTTATAGCTCTGCTTTGCAGTCAGTTCTTTCTATCACTTCCTTTGAAAAGTCTAATTAAAGTGGAAAACTTTTTTCTATTCATTCTGTTTTTGCCATATTGGACATAGATACTAAAATAACGAATTAAAGACTATATTGGCTCTTTTTAAATTCTTGTCCTGTTGGAACTTTATGGGGTGTGGGAGTGGAAGATGTATCGTCTCCGTTTTAGTTTTTAAAGTTGGTTTCTTATTGTCACTTTCTCAGTATTAAATGTCTTTTGGGTTAATGGATGTAATATGGATAACTTTCTCCCTGATGCCTGTATTGATGAATAGGTTTCTTTTTCTTTTTCTTTTTCTTTTTAGAATAACTGACTAGTGAAGAATTGAAGCTGAACACTTCAGAGCCCTTATACTCCTTTTTTGAGCACTACTTAGGCACTGCTAACTGTCTTTTAAAAATATGTTTGCTGTAGTGTTCAAAGAAATTTGAATGAAAAAGAGCCAGTTTTCTACTTCCCAGACACAGATGTTTTCTTTTTGGTGTTTATTTTCATCTATATTTATAACCATACATTTAAGACCATAATAATTATATGCTGTAGATGACTTGCAGGGGTTCTTTGTTCCTTATTCTAATTATAAACTCTAGCCAGTAAGTGTCTTTATAAAGGTGATATGCCTTTTTTAGAATCAAGTGCTAAGATAAAGACTCTTAAAAAGTTATTACTGTTAGAATAAAGACAGTTAAAGGGTTAAAACAACTAAATTATAATTCAGTGAGAACATTCTGACCCTTGCTACTTACTATCTTGAGAAAGTTATAATAATAGAGTAAGAGACATATTTATGCAAGTGACTGTAATATAGGAAAGAATATGATGTTGTTGTTGAAATGTAGTACAAAGTATTTCAGAGGCACAGTGCTTTGTAGCTGATCCATGAAATATTTACAGAAGATTTCACAATAAGATATATACAAATGTGTACTTGTATGTGTACCCCTATGTGCATTTCCAGGAAAAGAGAATTATAAGTAAAGACTTAAATGTAAAAATATATTTTCAATCATGTTTGGACATGGGGAAGGAAGAGACAGACTCTAGAATTCTATTAAAAGATTGAAGCGCTTGAGCAACTGCTCAGTCATATCTCTGAGAATAGTTATTTTAAATAAAATAACAACTTTTAAGAAACACTTCATACTCGGACAAAGTTCCAGTGACTTAATGGTCAGAAATCTTAAGTTGATGCATTTTAGAAAAAGCCCAGGATAGCTTTTTTGAAGATATAATTTGCTTTAATTTTATTTTAAGTTCCATAACGGCAGGAATCTTTCCTCTTTTGTTTGATTATTTATCCAAAGCACCTAGAACAATAGCTTTTACTCAATAAATGTTATTTGTTACTGAACAAATAAGAAATATACCTACATAGTCTTTACTTATGTACCCACTGTGTAAATGTTTTACTTAAGTCTTTACACAGTGAGTACTCGATAAATGTTATTTGTTATTGAACAAATGTTGAATTAAACTCCTGGCACACATTTTAGTTTCATTCCATTCCTGATGGTCAGACACCTGGGCAGCATCATAGACTGAATTATTTTAAAAAAAGAAAAAAAAAATCCACTGGCATGGTGGCTCACGTCTGTAATCCCAGCACTTTGGGAGGCCAGAGAGGGTGGATCACAAAGTCAGGAGTTTGAGACCAGACCGGCCAACATGGTGAAACCCCGTCTGTACTAAAAATACAAAAATTAGTTGGGCGTGCTGGTGCACACCTGTAGTCCCAGTTACTGAGGAGGCTGAGTCAGGAGAATCACTTGAACCCCGGAGGCAGAGGTTGCAGTGAACTGAGATTATGTCACTGCACTCCTGCCTGGTGACAGTGTGAGACTCCATCTCACAAAAAAAAAAAAAGAAAGAAAGAAAGAAAAGAAAAGAAAAGAAAAGGAGTCAATGCAGTACAGAGGATGAAATGCAAGACTGGAACTCAAGACATTTGAGTTCTACTGCTAATAACTATTTATAAAATGATGGTCAAATCACTTAATCTTCCAACCAAGAACATTCTTTCTCTTCTCAAATTCTAAGTCAATTTTCAGCCCCACTCATAACTCTTCATATCTCATAGAAGGTTATCAAAGCTTTTCATGCATCCAATTGTCCTTGTGATAAAGATAAATCACAGCTGATGGTGGAAGATTAAATAAGGAAATATAAAAATTCTCTGAAAGCTTTTGGATGTTATTATATGAAATATAAATTTATATATTAAGCATATCTATATGAAGAAAATGTGACAATTCCATTCAGTTATGTAATAACATTTTAACTTTGATAATATATTACAAATATTTCAGATTAACATAAACACTTAAAAGAGAAAAAACCCTTAAGGTTTATTTTCTTCCCTGTAGATCTAGCTGTCTATTAATATTAAGTTGAACTTAACTCAATTTCACAAGTTTGACAAGATAAACAGAAGAATTTGATACAAATTTATATAGATTAAGCAACTGCCAATTTGTGACAAGTTATTTTTTTCTAATCAGAAGACAATGGTAGAATTTATTTCAATCCAAGAGACATTTTTCTTTAAGCAGAAAACTGCTACATTCTCCAAAGCCTCATCTTTTTATAAATAAAGTGATTTTTTTTTCTTGCCCACGTCATAGCTTTTATGGTATTTTGGATTTTCATTTTCAATTCACAGAAGGGTTACTTCCACTTACAAGGCAGTGTTACACATTTTCAAACAATGAAAAATTACAAGGCATCAATCAGATCCATATGGAGATTGAGTTTCTACCATAAAACCTATAGTTTTCCTATACACTTAATAAATGCAAGTAATACTAATGATATTCTCATACCCACTCATCACTACACCTAAATGTTTGCTGCAATATCCTCCACATGATTCCAATAGTCTGAGTGAGACTCACAAAAGCCAGGTCACTACACTAAATATACCATGTAGTATGGCATGGGCAGTTAGGTCCAGCAGATAGAATAAGCATCTTTTCCTGGGCTTTTCCTGTGCAGTCTGATTGGCTCCCTGATGTTCCCCATTCACTCCAAGCTGCTTTTTCCCTCCTTCATTCAAAATTGCAGATTTCTCTCCCTGGTCTCAAGCTGCTGTCTCTATTCTCTTTTTTATTTTATTTTTTTTTGAGACAGAGTCTCACTCCATCGCCAAGCACTAGACTGGAGTGCAGTGGCGTGATCTCGGCTCACAGCAACCTCCACCTCCCGGGTTCAAGTGATTCTCCTGACTCAGCCTCTCGAGTAGCTGGGATTACAGGCGCGCACCACCATGCCCAGCTAATTTTTGTATTTTTAGTAGAGACAGGGTTTCACCATGTTGGCCAGGATTGTATCTATCTCTTGACCTCGTAATCCACCCACTTCGGCCTCCCAGAGTGCTGGGATTACAGGCGTGAGCCACCGTGCCCGGCCTGCTGTCTCTGTTCTTAAACTACATGCTTGACCCCCACCATATTTTTTGATGAAGTCTGTTTCATCACAGACTGAGATTTGATGAAGTCAAATCTCAGAAAAGAGTCTACCCTGCTCCTGTGTATAACATTAGATTTTAATGATACGAAAGAACAAAGTCCAATAGTTGGTTTGGAGAATGAGGTCCCAGAAAAAAAATTACTGCAAGAAGAGAATGAATAAGTATATATTAAGAAATTTTCATTGCAGGCCATTCATTCCCCAGTTGTAGCCCTCTATCTCATTTTAAATGACAGGCTGCCTCAATTAACTTTTGGTACAATATTTTAAAAAGCACAGGAAACAATGATTATGTAGCAATCAAGGCCTTAGATGATCCAAAAACCTTATATTAATCCCTTCCCCTACCAAAATTTGAGAACAAACATGCTCAAGACTTGTATAGTTTGCTCATGGAATTTTACCTCATTTTATTTTCTCTGTTTATCCTTTTAATAAAATGATAATAATTCATGAAAGTCAGGAAGTCAAAACAGAATAAGAGAAAGGAAAATGGTCACAGACACCTACTGGGCATTTTCTGTACACCAGGCACTGTACTGAGAATTTTGCACACATTGGAATGATACATCTGTATACTTCACAAACTGATATTATTAAGTGAACCCTGCTTGCAAGAAGCAAACCCCAAAAACTCCAAATACCTTCTTTCAGGTTATTGGTTAGTCGCATAAGAATCAGCAAACATGACTTTCCTTTTTCCTTCAAGTCAAAAGGGCAAAAGGAGGAAATTTTAACCACCATATAGTAATCTCTTAAAATGTAGAGTTCTGCGTAAACATAAGTCACCTCAAAAATCTCTGTGATGGGGCTAATCCATGCCTTTGATGGGTTTATAAGCCTCCTACAGTGCTTCGTGTTTATAGCGCATAGCAAGAACAACGTATTTGTTGCTGTTGTTTTTTCCTCCGAGTGAACATTCTGGCTGTGGGAGTTACAGGATGAACACAAGATACAATGTTTGCATCCTGAGATTTGCCAGTAAAACACTTCCAAATCCTTTATTATTCCCCATTTTTTAAAATTCAGATCATTCTGATTATACTCCATTACTCATTACTCAATTAAGTTTTACAGGAAATCAAAGACTTTGTTTTCAATGACTGAGGACAGTTAAACTTCCTTGAGTCTGAAACTCTGCGATATACATTTCAAAGGTCTTTCTCAATACATTTTTAGGTCCTGGTGTATTTATCAACCTAACAAGAGGATTAATGTACCTCTTTAATTTAATTAAAACAATGTAAGTTAGGTAATGGATGGATCAAAGTGTCAGTGAAATTGAAGACACTTTTAGTAACTTAAATTATTATTGGACTGAATGGTTGGAATTTGTTCATCAGGCTATCTGGTAGTAATAACTGTGTGCATGAAGAAATAATTCAGGAATGTCTAGGTTAACCAATGCCAAATATTCAGATGTAATAAAGGAGATCGTTTTTAGTCCTGGGGTCTCAAGTCAAAAAGCATGAATTCAAATCCAACTCCACCACTGATGACCTGTTGATCTTATCAAACCGTTTATGCTTCAGTTTCTTTTTCTGTCAAATTGCTATAATAATAAAATCTACTTTCTATGATTTCTATGAGTATTGAGTGAGATAATGTATATGTAATACTTATCATAGTGTCTGTCAAATCATAAAAATGCAATAAAAGTTAATTGCTGTTAAAATTGTATATCTTTAGCATGTTTACCTTTAAAAGAACTATAATTGAATTATTTATTTAATCTCTAAAATTTGTCTCCATTTTTCTTGTTCAGAGATTGTTTTATTTAATCTTCATAATAATAAGATAAGTGAGAATATGAGTAAATTATCTTTCTAATTCTATACTTGAAGAAACTCAAAATCAAGAAAAAGAGGAGAAAATCATTTCTTAATACTTTACTAAGTGCTGTTTATTTAATTATTATATACTTTATACCCCTTATCACATTTATTCCCACCCCAAGGTTATATGCTAGTTTTTACTCACAAATTACAGATGAAGGAATCAAGAAAATTATTTAGAATCATACCACCAGTGAGTCATGGACAAGGAACTTTAACACAAATATCTAAACTCAAAATCTATGCTCTTTTTAATACATATTTATGGCCTTATCACAAATCAGCACATCAGTGTCACTTCAAATACATTTCTAGAATCAAGTCCATCTTCTTCATATCTTCTAACCCTTGTGTCCCCCCCCAAAAAATGATCTCCTAGATTCTTCTTCTATATTAATGGTTTTACAGTCTACCCAATGACTCAAACTGGAAACTGCAAGTTGGCCTTGGCCTTCCTCTTTCTTACCACCCATATTTATGGACCGATTCCTGAGAGTTCTCTCCAGGTGGGCTTGCCGCTCTGTCTCCTGCTGTCCATCTCCACTGTTATAACCCAAGGCACTCATCTTCTCTGCCTCATATACTAGTTTCTGGATCTGGAGAATTGAGTACCTTTACAAACAAAGCAGCCATACCTGTCTTTCTAATGCATAGATTTTTTTTGTTTCCCCTACTAAAAAGCTTCCAGTGTGTCTTCCTTGCCTTTAAAGAAAACTTTAAACTTCTTCCAAATGGATACTGAAAACCCTGTAATCACCGCAGGTTATCCCACTCTAACTTCTCTGTGTTCTGGGTATACTAGTAAGCAGTGTCTCTCAAACAGGTTTACATCTACTAACTGTTTTAATAATTTTCCCTTGGTCTGATATGACTTTCATCTAGTGGATAGAGTAAGCTTCAACACATTATTCAAAAACCAAGCCATCCTCCACTTAAACCCTACCAGAATTAATCATGTGTTTTTCCATAGTGTTTTATACCTACTGCTGATAGAACTTCATTCATCCTATGGTATTGTAGTCAGTCATTACCGTGTGAGTAACTCTTGAGCAGGGGCCATTATTTAAGTATATTAGTATTACCAAAAATATAACATAGGAGGTACTTAATCATTTTTGAGAAATAAATGAATAAATTACATATTAAATAAATAAATGGTGAAGCCTAGGATGATACTGAAAATATTGAATAACCGTATTTACAGACACAGACAAATCAGAATGAAGGCACATATCAACACAAATGGGCACAGACCAGGAGAATAGGGTATGGACCAATCAGAATAGATGTTAGCTACACACAACCAGCTTGGACCAGCCATAGTGACAACATGTTTGTACCAAGTGCAGCTCATGTCATTTAATTCTATCCAATATAACTTTTAATGGCTTTTATGAACTTTTAATTCTATTTAAGATAATTTTTATCAATGACTTTTACAAATTTAACATTTCCCCCAGGGGATATAAAGGTACCATCAACATGTATAATTTGAGTAAATTCGGTAGTTTGACTAATCGATCACTGTAACAGCAAATATTTATTACCTGCCCTCTGTGCATCAAGCACACTTTGAGATAACCAAGCATTCTTAGTTGAGTAAGGCATAAACCTTGTCTTCTGAGAGTCATATGTTGTAGAATCTTCTTGATTTTTATTCTATCATTTAGTAAAATAACAGACCAATTAAAGGCAGACCACGCTCTTCACAATATCTGTGATTTGATTTGTTCCTTTAAAGGGAGAGTCTATTCTAAAGAATATACTATCACCACTTCCAAGGCTGTCAACAGACATTCTTTCCACTAGAGTGATCCTCCTTGATGAGGGTGGTTTCAGGCAATACAATGCGTTACTGTTGAAATGTAAATGATGAAGACATTAAACATATTTAAAAGACACAAAATGAGTCCTGCAGAGCTTCTGCTACCATCCAGGTTCGCTTTTTCCTCAAACTTCTATAATAATCAAAAAGGACAAATACTCCTCATTCTAAAACCATCATGCTATTTCCAGGGAGCCATGTCTGCTTGGTAAAATGTTCAAGCACATGTAGAATTTTCATCTTTCTGAGGTGGAGTAGAGATGATCCCTGCAATGGGAAGGAAGATAGACTAGGCAGCCAACCTCCTTTACAGAACTAAGGTCATCATTTGATCACCTATAATTTTATGTTGCATCATAGCTTCATAGGTAGTTATTTATTAAGCTTTTAACTTAAATATATGTCGCACATATTCTTTTGTAGGTATGTAATATTTTATTAATTTTTAAAATATGCAGCTAACCTGTGAAATATACTATTAGGAAGTCATCAAAACAATCCCAAATTACATGTATTTTCTCTACCCTATATCCTTCACTGGGTTACCTATTGATCCTTTAATCAAAGCCTTGTAATTACCAGAAGAGAGGTTACATGGGTGCCCATATGAAGGTGAGTATAGGGAGAAAAGAAGAAACAGAGAGAGGAATGAGAGGGAAGAAAAGAGGAGAGACAGTTGATGGTGTCATATACTAGTTGTCCATTAGGGGAGAGAGAGAAGTCCTCACTACAGCATGTTCCAGAGTTTTGTTGTTTTGTTTTGTTTTGTTTTGTTTTGTTTTGTTTTGTTTTGTTTTGTCTTGAGACAGGGTCATGCTTTTGTCGCCCATGCTGGAGTGCAGTGGCACAATCTTGGCCCACTGCAACCTCAGCCTCCCAAGTTCAAGCTATTCTTCTGCCTCAGCCTCCTGAGTAGCTGAGACTACAGGCATGCACCACCACACCTGGCTAATTTTTGTACTTTTAGTAGAGATGGAGTTTTGCCATGTTGGACAGGCTAGTCTCGAACTCCTGACCTCAGGTGATCTGTCTGCCTCATCCTCCCAAAGTGCTGGGACTACAGGCATGAGCCACTGCACCCAGACATTCTGGAACTTTTAATGAGAATGTCTGGGAGCTAAAGAAGATGGCAGCAACCCACTTACAGATCTGCTGAGTAAAATATCAAAGTCTAGTAGGCGATTTCAATCTTTAGACTGGAGAGCCAGGATGAAACATGACTGAAAAACCTCTAAATTCAGATTATATTTTAGAAAAGAAATAAAACCTCTGGATTTCCAGGTGTTACTGGAATCACACCACCTCTATACTCCAATTGTGTTGTATTTCTTCTTCAATACTATTTCTGCTCTCTGTGACACTCTTTCTTCCTCCCCTCCCTTTTTTCGCTAACTCTGCTAATATCATTGCCTCAGAGAATCATTTTCTTATTTTTTTTTTTTTGAGATAGAGTCTTGCTTTGTTGCCCAGGCTGGAGTGCAGTGGCACAATCTCGGCTCACTGCAACCTCCACCTCCCAGGATCAAGCGATTCTCCTGCCTCAGCCTCCCAAGTAGCTAGGATTACAGGCCTGGCTAATTTCTGTATTTTTGTTAGAGATGGAGTTTCACCATATTGGCCAGGCTGGTCTCAAACTCCTGATCTCAGGTGATCTGCCCACCTTGGCCTCCCAAAGTGCTGGGAATATAGGTGTGAGCAACCATGCCCTGCTCAGAGAATCATTTTGTGATGCACCAAGTTAAATTAGAAACTTCTTTTGTGCTAACTCTATAACACTTTGCACTTTGATTTATGGCACCCAATGCATGTATAATTAAATGGCTCAGCTTCAATATCTATCACGAAAATCGTGTATGTGCAAGTTCCAGGACAGCAGAGAGGCTGTGCTTTCTTATTCACACCTGTGTCTCTAGGGCCTAATACAGAGCCTGGCACATAGGCAATACTCAATAATTATATTAAATACGTGAATGATGAATGAGTGAATGAATGAGTACATGAATGAGTTGCCTCTGGACCATCTAAGTAGATATATTTAGTAGACCACTGAAATTATTCTGAGTGCAAAAGAGATTAGGGATAGCGATAAAGATTGAAGAGTCATCAGGTTACAAGTGGTGGTGAAATTCATCGGAATGAATAAGTCTCTTAGGAAGAGTAAAATTGCAGAAGTCTGAAGACAAGCAGGGATAAGGATCTCATGAAAACAACTCAGAAAACTTGCTCAGAAAATATGAGTGCAGCCTAGACAGTAGTTAAGAACTCAGATTGTTTTAGTCACACTGACTTTTAATCCCGTCTCCAGTTTGTACGGTGTAAACTAGGTACATGTACCATCAACATGTGCTGGAGATAGCTAAGCTTCCAGGTCTCAGAGCAGCTGGCTAAAACAACAAGCCAAAAAAATGAACATGACAGTCAAGACTTTAAACTCTTACTGCAGTAGTATAATCAACAGGCTGACCTGGAGAACCGGAAGAGCCCTGGTTCCCCCCGACCCCATTCCAGTTGCCCATGGAAGATCACATTGGTCAAGATGAGGTGGATCAGCACAGATAGTGGAGTTATCTTATGGCTGAGGGAGCCCCAAATAAAATGCTTATGCAGTGTGGGGGGTTGACAAGAGAACAACAAAAAAGAGCCAGGAATGGAAAAGCATTGACTACTGAGTCAGAGGAGGGACAAGTGTTTTCAAGTTTTTCCCCTTCTTCCCAAAAGGTGGTTTCAGCAGAGGCACCTGAGTGGGGTCCCTGCCAAAGGCCCCACACAAAGAGAGCTCTCAGTGATGGCACCAGGAGTAGGAATGCAAATATGCATAATGTGTGGTCTGTCAGGGAGGCCTGGGGCCTTGACTGCAACTCCCTTTAGGAACTGCACTGCACTGGCTGTGCACGAAGTCTGGGTGGGGAGGGCAGCTTTCCCCTGTGACACCTGCTGTGCAAGCCTTCATCACGGGCTATAGTCGGACCTGAACAATCACTCGTAGGTTTTTTGGCCAGGAAGCACACTGCTCAGTGAGTTACTTGAACTTTCTAAATCTCACTGTCCTATGCCTACCTTGTAATTTGTAAAAAACTTTGCTAAATTTTTGGCATATATACAGTGCTCCATAAATGAGAACCCACAGGAGCAGGTTTGGGGGCAGGGATGCTGCTGAGACTAAGAGAACAGAAACCAAGAAAGTCATGACTGAAAATCGTCTGCTGCAATCAACAACTGAGTCATTAGTGACCTTGGGAGAGTAGATTCAGTGGAGCTAAGACAATGAAAATCAGAGTGCAAAAGGTTATCAGCAAATGGAAGGCAAGGGAGAAGGGACAGGAAGCATCACTAGTCTATGAAGATGTTGGTGACAGTGAGAACCTGTGTGCAGCTGATGAAGATACATGAGACTGGATAGCTGTCATCTGATTTGTAAGGAGTTTGTCCCCTGAATGCCCTTAGACCACAATAAAATTATTAGTATGGTTTTAAAAGTTAACTGAGTAAATTATTTTAGAGAAGATGGAGACTACAGCAGGGCAGAGAAGAGAAAAATCCCCAGGACCTGGGGTGAGGCCTTCGGATCAAAGCCCCAGGCAGTGACAGCTGAGTCATGCAGAACCAAAGACTGATGTCACCACAAAGCTTTCGGTATGCAGACTCATTCCAGATACTCAGGCTTTCCCTCAGCATCCTTCACTTATCCTTTCTCCCCTCTAAAAGACCACGCACTTTCCACCACTATTAGCCCTCTCTTTCGGCACATCTGTCAGCTTTTATCCCCAGAAAGCCTGGGCCTTCAGAGTTTTCATCCCTGCTGCTCACTGTTTCTGTAAGCTAAGTTTTGCCTCTGTTCAGCAGACTGTGAAACATCACAGACTCATCTTTGCACAGAATCTAGCAAGGGTAGGATCTCTTCTGACCCAACCAGAAATAAATTCTACATAATTGATTACATATTAATATTTTTGAAACTAGAGACAAACCGTGGTTCTTTTGTAAACATTGAAGCATCAAAAGAAATCAGCAGCTATTCTAAAGAAGCAAAAACATAAAAACCCAATCAAAGTCCCATTGCAGTACTAAGACCATAGGAGAAAACTAACATGCATATCATAGATTTTCCATGGAGGGATATGAATCCATAGCATACTGAGGCCTATGTAATAGGATTTATTATACTTTTTTGGTGACAATAATATTTCTAGGGCTTTCAGGTTCACCTAGTACAAAGGCTTTTCCTTGTACTAAAATGCCACGAGAGACACATGAAGCTCAGTAACTCTTAAAGTTGTAGCTTAAATCACTCAGATTTTCCATAAGAAAGAAAGCATAGAGAGCAGCACAATCAATGTAAACTATTACATAAAATAATTTAATCACATACAATTCAGCAGGTTTATGCCTGCTGCCATTTCTCTCCTGTTTCTTTACTAGATTATCATTTTCTGCCTCTGCTGTTTACAGGAATATATTTTATTTCAAAAGCAAGATTTTTCTTGGCACTCAACTCATCCATGACTTTATTGTTGAATTTTTTTTTAATGTTATAACTCAACTCTTTGTGTGGTTAATATGGCTAAGGCTCTTTTATGTTGTTCTTATGTTTTTTCCCCCATCAAGCATTCTGACTGCTGCTGTCGAAATCTGATAATAAATGAAGATTTCTCCCACAGTGGATCTCTTATAACCATGGCAACTACATCAGCAGCTAATGGTCACATTACAAAAATGTTTTTGAAAAAGCCTCTCACACTGCTATAGTACAAATGTCCTTGCCTTGCCTTCTCTCCATAATGGTGCTAAGAAAACAACACAGCCCAAGCAAACATTTGCTTTGTTGTGCACATGTGAGATCACTTTAAAAATCAAAAAAAAAAAAAAAAAAAAGGAGAAACTACCAATAATAAAAGAGAAAAATTATTTGAAAGCATAGTACTAAAGTAGGAAATGAAGCTGATGGCTTAGCACCTTAACAACATTATTTGTATCATTTTTACAACTGAAATCAATGAAGTTATTGCTTCTTAAGAATTTGATGATTTTTATTGCCGTTACTTCACCCTACCATCAAATTACGGAGGCTTTCTAAAATGCTTGTTTTAGGTTTCATATGAATTGTCTCTGAACCACTGGTCACTTTTGAGAAATGCAGGTATATGTACAGACTGACATATCTTTTCTGTCTGAGACTTTGATGCTCTTTTACATATTCTTGAAAAAACTCCGTAGCAGAATTAGCATATGGGTCTTTCAGCCTGCCTCACATGTTTACAGCAGAAATTCTGGTCTGAGCTCTGCTCTTAGACATTCAAAAGTGCTCTGGCTTTCTTATTTACAAAGTAGATCAAAACTAATTTCTAACATAGAAATTTTCCCTGGGTGCCTGTTTCTAAAATGGCCTGCCTGTTAAAACAAAGGAGAATTTTTCTACATTAACTTCTTGTTAAAATGATCTATATGAACAGAAATAATAGGCTGGAATTCTCTATCTCCATCTGTCTGTCACTCTATCTTTCTACCTACCTATCTGTCTATAAATACCTACCCAAGGAAAGGGACTTCCTCAAATTCCAAACATTTCAGTGTTTGAGTTTGTTTTGTTGTTTTGTTTTTTTCAATTTGCTTTCAAATATCAATAGTGATCCATAAGTAACCACAGATTGGAACCACAGATTAGAAGGAATCACAGATTAGAACTTGGTGTCAGATTTCCAAATCTGCAGGACCTATCAGTGCCAATGACAGCAATATTAGGAACATTTCATAAATGTAAATAATTTTCTTCCTCTAAGGTTTTCAGAATTAAATGGTCTATGTAGGACGGACCTAAAAGTAGGGATGTCCCAGGCCACAGAGCAAGCAGCGAAGCTATTTCACTGACCATCAGTATAATTTGATTTTTACCTTGCCCAAAACCTTCTTTTTTAAAACTCTTCCCAAAGGTATCATTTCCCTATAAAGGTCTTTAAACATGGTGAATAGGCTTAATAGTTAAGACCTCCTTAGATTTGCATTGAAACTCTGCTTCTTTCTGCTGGCAAACTGGGCAAGTTACTCAAGCTCACTTATCTCAAAACATTTATTTGTACAACCAGAAAGATAAAGTTCTCCCTCAGAAGATAGTTGAGAACAATAGTTGGCTTAATACATGTGAAACACCCTGCTCCGTAATTAGAAGAAACTAAATTCTCCAAGAATATTTTTCCCTGTTTTTTCTTCCCCATCATTCCCAATTCTCACTCTCTCCTCTTCCTTGGAGTAACTAGTCATGAGATTAGGCTCATCTTCCTAATTTGCTCATCCATTTTATAAGTCATTTTTATAAGTGTGTAAAATTAATTGCAATCTGCTAAGATAAAACAAGTTGAACGGTTGACTGCAAGATTGTGAGTAGTAAATTTTGGGTTTTCCTTATTGAAATCAAAAGTTATAAAATTTGATAACATACATAAAATTACCACCACAAAAATTCATCTTTCCCAACATAAAATTAAATTAAAAATCACAAAAAATGATGTTTCCCTTTTGAACTAGTTCACTAAATTTATGTAGAAGAATGAACTTGGAGAATTCTAACACCAAATCACCAACAGCTCAGACAACAGACTGTGGCCTGATATTATTTATCTTAGTGGTGGGAGTGTATGAGGCTAGCAGAAAAACAAAAACAGCAACAAATTAAAATGTCAGGGTGGTCTACAGAAAAAGTTTGTTTTAAATCTTTTTTAAGGCAAATTTTAGAGAAAGGTTCAACAGGGAACATTGCGAGCCATTAATTTTTGCCCTGACTGACGCAAACTTTCATCCTTTAAAAGAAACCAGAATAAATTTGAAGCTTTTAATAAAATATTTTATGTGGCTACAAAAGCAACATTAAACATTAATAAATAAGTCTTTGCTATAAATTCATTTTGAAGTGTAGTGATCTAAGTGCAATATGCATTGTGTAAATGTAACTTTTGGAAATACTAATACTAATAAATTTCTCAGTTCACAAAATGCTCTTGCCTGTCATCTTAAGACCAAGATACATTGTCAAATTGCAAGCAAACATTGTCAAATCAAAACCCAGCGCTATTGGCTCAGTGAGAGGCTGAATGATAAGTTGTTAAGTAAAAGATAAAAGACCAAAGGGAGAAAAAAATGTTGTTCTATTACTAAGCAAATTGAATCAGTGAAAAGTCACTATTTCTCTAAGTACACATTTGACTCTACAAAGCAGCCATTGTGTTCATCCAATGTGTCCCAATACCCTTAGTCATTCAAAAATTACCCCTACCTTCTGTACTGTATACAACCTAAAGAAAGTTTTATGTATACAACCAACAATTCATTTTCCACATGTAATTTTATTTTTTCTTCTGAAGGCAAAATATTCCATTGGAATAAAAAAATAAAATAACCAACTCTTTAAGTTCTTTCATTTTCTATCTAAACCTCCATATTACATAGAGAAACAGATATTGCCTCTTTGAGATATGTAATATTATCTACATTGATCAATGTAACTCTGGTTCTTCACAAAAATGATGGCAATGATCCCAGCTCAAATTATAATTTAAAATATAAAAGGCATTAAATAATAGGTTTCTTTAGAAAATGTGAGCACATTTTCCTTAGGGCAATGTTGACATCGGCTAGTCAATAAAATAATGTTTTCTTCTGTATTAAGTCATTTGGGGGAAACAAGTTCAGGGTTGGCCAGCCTACATGACCATTATAGTGAAATCTTGAATTGTGTTGTTGTTTTCTCAGGTAACTATCAAGAAAAGCGGGAACTTTTTCTTTTTCTACTTTGTTATTGTTGATATTGTTATTGCTGTTCTTCTAAGTACCAAGACTGTATTTCTGTTCAAAAAACAACAACAAAAAAAAAGGTGAAAGGCATTGTCTGTCTGCTGGAAAATTCTATGTTTATTAAACACATATAATTATACTTTCAAAAATTCCCTTTCTAAGAGATTCCTGAGGTTACCTATTTTGGCCAGAGTTATACATGATGATGATTAGCACACAATAGATAATAAATAATGAAGACATCAGTGAACCTGAACTAACAGAAATGTCCTTATAGTTTAAGACCTAATATAGCATGTACTCTGCTGCTAGGCACTGCTCTAAGCATCCTACAAATTTTAATTCATATCATCCTTGTAACAACCCCAGGAGATGCATTCTATTATTATCCAATCTTACAATACAAGAAATTAGACCAAATAGAAGTTGTTTGTCCAAGGCTACATAACTAGCAATAGTATATTCAAACTTTAAACCAGGCATTCCGGCTCCTGAGACTATGCCTTAATCCCCATTACCCATGCTGCCTTGATGTGATGCTAGCAGGAGGTAAGCATGTTTCATTGCCAGGCTGATGTACCTATATTAGGCTCTTTAAAGTCATACTGGTAGTCACTCAATATTTCAGATAATCTATTGGGGCTTCTAAAATAACAATGGATTACAATTAGTATAATCCATTGTTATTTTAGAATGGACATTAATCCATTATTATTTTAGAAGACATGTTTCATTTATAAGTGATATTTGATTTTTTTAGTAGTTTAGGATGTTGGGATTAAATCCAAGAAATAAAAGCCTTAAGTAAAGGCATAGCTTCAATTTTTAATTATATTTATGCTAATCCTACAGATTGTTTCCTTATAGACCTGGTCAAAAAAAAAAAAAAAAAATCAGTCAATGAGCCCAAAACCTGAGGTTATGGATGAACTCTGATTTAAGGGACCTGAAAGGGCCTCCAGATCATCATTGAGGTAACAGATTGAGCTTTGGAGACATACAAATTTGAGGTTTTATCCTTACCTTTCCACTTACTATCTTTGTATCCTTAGGCACATTCTCTCTCAGCATCTAATGATTTTTAGCTGTGAAATAGAACTAATAATGCCGTTTCTTAGAGTTGTTTGGAGAATTTACATATGAGGCCGTAGTGAAAGCTCAGAGAGTGTTTGTTCCTTTCCTTTTTATTGACACTATCATGACTATAATTATATTTTCAAGTAAAATGAGTATTTCATAATAAGTTATCTGCAAATTTCTGCAAATAACTTTTTTTAAGATATCAAAGATTTCATGAAAAGTGAACATCTATGAAAAAGAAGGAGAGAGGGAGGATAGAGGAGATTGTCATGATCCTACCTTCTACACCTCAAATCTCCACCACTAGATTTGACTTAAACAAAATACAAAGGACATTATCACTAGAAGGTTACATTTTAAATGTTTGAGTTTCAGCTAGGCATCATTGCTCACACCTGTAATTCTGGCATTTGGGAAGGATGAGGCAGGAGGGTCACTTGAAGCCAGGAGTTCAAGACCAGCCTAGGCAACATAGTAAAACCCCATCTGTATAAAAAAATTAAAAAATTAAAGTAAAATGAGTTTCTTTTAGCATATCAAACATTAATTAAATATTTCAGGTTATTTAGGTCAGTAAATAGTGAATTTTCCCTTGTAAAGACACTTATTTTCCACATTGGACCTCATATTGAAAGATTCCATCTCTCAAGAAAATTGAGTTTACCTAATAATACTTAATTTAACTCCCATTTTCATTGAAATTATATATACAGATATAGTCAAGTTTCTTATCAGCATGAAGCCACTGGTGTGCTCACATTTACTTGATATAATTCTAATCAAAAGCAAAGAAACTTAACTTATTCACTCATCTTTATTGTCTTCTTGCAAGCTAATTGTTGTAGACTGTATAACTATTTACCAATAATTAATTTATATCCACGATGAAAGATTATATTTCTCAGTCCTGTTAAGTTCAGGTGTGACCATATGACTTTCTTTGGCCAAAATGTGAACAGATTGGAAAATGTGTCAATTCCAGGTGGTAGTTTTCAGAGTAGAGTCTAGAGCTGAGACCTGAAGGATTAGTAAATATTAGCCAGGTAAAGAGAAGAAAAAAGCTATTCTAGACAAAGGAAATAGCATGTGCTAAACTTCATGGAAGAGGTTGGTAAATCCAAGCCTTTAGGTCAGTGTAATTACGGAGACTGCTGGACTTCAGTGGTAAGAAAGAAGTCAGATGGTACAAACTTGTTCATCATATCAAGGACTTTATATTTTATAGCAAGTGCAGTAGGAAGCCATATAAGAGTTATAAGCATGGAAGTGACATGATTCAATTTAGTTTGGTAAGGAGATCTCAGGGTTTTGTATGCAGAACAAATTGGAGAGAGAGATAATGGAATCCAGTAACCACATAAAAGACTAACATGATTATCCAAACTAAAATTGATAGTGGCTTGACCCAGAGCAATGGCTGTGGAGATGCAATAAGAGGGTAGCTTTTAAATATAACTAGGGGAAGACTTAATAAATGCCTAGTGGACTTAATGATAGATAGAATGTAGAAATAGAAGAAAAAGGAGACAGAAGGATTTGGGGGCTGTAAATTAAGTGACTGGGTGGAAGAAGACTGCATTAATGGTGACAGGGAAAACCTGCAGATGAGCACACTTAGAGAAGGAGATTGAATATATTTAACCTTGAGAACATAATATGGAGAACCCACTGAGCAGTTATGCTTAGAGAAGTAATCTGGACAGGTAACAGATTACTAAATGATTAGAAAGATTATTATAATATGATTATTATGATAAAAATGGTTATTTAGAAAGAGAGTAGAAAAGGAGAAGAGAATGGAAGAGCACCTCCTATCCAGGTCTGAGTAACTCCAACATTCAATTGGAGAGAGGAAGAGAAATGTGATAGGAAGACTGAGAAAAAGAGTTTTAATAAATTGATTCCCACTGGAAAGCATTTAATTGAGTCTTTACCTCTGAAGATATAGGTTGGGTATATTTTCCTAAAAGAGAGCAGCCATCAATAGGTTCTGAATCTAGGTCAGTCAGGAGCTATTGACTGACCTCAGGAGATGGTAGAAAAGGATAGGGGCATAGCTTGTTTGCTAAGTGTTGGTAAAACTTCAGCTACTTCACAGTTTTATTTAAGGCCAAACGATTTCTTTATTTTCTACTGTGTTTCCTCTAAGAAAGACACTATTGTCACTCTGTACATTTGCACTTAACACACTAGTATGTTTAAACTCTGTGTATAGTCTTCTAGAAGCTATCTAAGCAATTTGGGTCCCTGCCACAAACTAGGTGCAATTTCTTCAACTAGAGACTAATGGTACAAGAAGCCATTTCTATGTACAAACACTGGTTTTTGCCCCCTCATCATGTCACATAGATTCAAGTGTTTTCACATTTCTCAAACTGCAGCCCCCATGCTACTTATAGTTGCAAATTAGCCCACTCAACAGGGGTGTAAAAATTTCTAAAGGGGAGAAAAAACATGGGGTTACCCCGTTGCTAAGGGATAATTATTTAGACATACTGTCTTTGGTCTAGTCACTCAATTGTCTCTGACTTGATATTAGGTACTTTAAAGGACTTCTAATTTGAAGGAAAAGTCACCACTATCCAAAAAATGATGCCCCTTCTCTCGCCCCACCTGGTTAAGGTGATAGCACCTGGTAACTAACTTATTTCAGCACATTCATCCTCCAGAGAAATTTGCCAAATAAATTCTGAGAGCTTTAACAAATACTAGTTTTCTTATTTCGGCCTAAATGCAAGCTTAGCTCTCAGCTTCCAGCTGACCTGATTACTTTCCTGAATTCCATGTCCTTTGCAATGTTAGCAATAAAAGTCAGTCTTATTTCTAGTATTTCATTTAATAGTCACAATAACCCTGTAAAATTCTTCTTCATAAAAATGCCATCTTGCCTCTTGCTCAGGCAGGAATTATTTTTTTCTTTTGAGTGGGAGTCTCACTCTGTTGCCCAGGCTGGAGTGCAATGGCGTGATCTCGGCTCACTGCAACCTGTGCCTCCTGGGTTCAAGTGATTCTCCTGCCTCAGCCTCCCAAGTAGCTATGACTACAGGCACATGCCACCATGCCTGGCTAATTTTTTGTAATTTTAGTAGAGACAGGGTTTCACCGTGTTAGATGGTCTCAGTTTCCTGACCTCTGATCTGCCCACCTCGGCCTCCCAAAGTACTAGGATTACAGGCGTGAGCCACCGTACCTGGCCAGGAATTTTCTTAAAAAACAGATTTTAAGTTACCCTGGATTGAGGCTTTGGAAACAATAGTCATGTGCCATGTAATGACATTTCAGTCAACAACGGACCATAGAGAAGACAGTGGTCCCATGAAATTATAATACTGTATTTTTACTGAAACTTTTTCTGTGTTTAGATCTATTTAGACACACAAATAATTGCCTACAGTATTCAGATAGTAATTGCTGCACAGGTTTGTAGCATAGGAGCAATAGGCTATACCATATAGCCTATGTGTGTAGTAGAATGCCATCTAGGTTTATGTTAAGTATACTCTATAATGTTCATACAATGACAAAATTGCCTAGTGATACATTTCTCATAACATATCTCTGTCAAGCAACCCATGATTGTATTTCAGAACTCATGGCAGCAACCCCAGCTTCTAATAAGCTAGGCAGGACCCTGGATAGTTATTGGGAACTGACTTATCCATCCTCTACAGTCTGGTTAGAGTTAGCTCTCGAATCCATCTAGACCAGCTGTTTCCTTTGGCCATTTCTATTGTCTCTGTCACATATGTCAGAGAAAGTCTTATAGAGATCTTTCGAGACACAAGTGCTTAGACATATATATGTGTATTACTTAACGTTTCTATCAGTCAACTGGTTGTCTCATCATCTTCAGAACCATAAGACATAACCTAAAATGATGCTTGAACTTCTTTAAACCTAAAATTACATTTCTTATATAGTCATCACACATATATTTCTTTTTTTTTTTTTTTAAGGAATCTCTGTAGCCCAGGCTGGAGTGCAGTGGTGCAATCTCAACTCACTGCAACCTCTGCCTCCTGGGTCTCAGTTCAAGCAATTCTCTTGCCTCAGCCTCCCGAGTAGCTGTGATTACAGGCATGCACCACCACATCCAGCTAATTTTTGTATTTCTAATAGAGATGGGGTTTCACCACGTTGGCCATGCTGGTTTTGAACTCCTGACCCCGTGATCCACCCGCCTCAGCCTCCCAAAGTGCTGGCATTAGAGGCATGAGCCACCATTACAGGCATGAGCCTGGCCCTTCAATTTTTAAAAATTAAAAACAATTTTTAATTTAAAAAATTATAAAACAGTTTTATGATATTTTGATAAAATATAAAAAGTGTTTGTGATGTGTATGTTCATGTGTGACTGTGTAAAAGACACACATCGAACCATTAACTGTGGCCAAATCTAGGAAATACGTTTGGGAAATAGAGCAGGGGAAATGCAAGACTTTTACTCTTAATCTCTACAATTATACTATTTTCTAATAGTTACGATTCACAATCCTCTACATTTTCATTGTCAATGCCATCACTTAGCACCTTCCTTGAATCTCCCCCAAATATACCATGAATACTAATTTATTTATTCATCCAGCCTATGAATAAATATGAGTACTTATGCCCAGTAAGTGCCAAGTGCTCTTCCAGGCACTAGCAGCAAGCCAGATTACAAGCTCTGTCCTCATGGAGTAAGCATCCTAACTTCTCTGAACCTAAGTCCTTTTATGTGTAAGACAGAGATATTATTGGTATCTTTCTCAGAGAGTATTCTGAGGATGAAGTTAAATGATGTGTGTAAAGTACCTAACGCAGAGTATAGCACCGTGATGTGCTTAGTTGTTGTAAACTACAATATGAGCATACCTTGTTTTATTGCACTTTGCTTTACTGTGTTTACAAATTGAAGGTGTATGTCAACCCTGCAATTCTATCAGCACCATTTTCCAAAAGCATGTGCTCACTTTATGTATCTGCCTCACGTTTTAATAATTCTGTCAGTATTTTAAACCTTTTCATATTATTATATCTGTTAGGATGATATGTGATCAGGGATTTTGATGTTACTATCATAATTGTTTTGGGGTACAATGAACTGAACCCAGAAAGGATGACAACCTCAATCAATAAGGGTTATGTGAGTTCTGACTGCTCCTCTCACAGAACATTCCCCTTACGTCTCTCTTTCCCTCTTTCTTTGAACACGTGTCTCTCTCTTGAAATCAAAAACTAGAAATGATTAATGAGGAAGGCATGTTGAAAGCCAAGGCAGGCCAAAAGTTAGGCCTCTTCTGCCAAACAGTTAGCCCAGTCGTGAATGCAAAGGAAAAGTTCTTGAAGGAAATTAAAAGTGCGACTCCAGTGAACAAACGAATGGTAAGAAAGTGAAACAGCCTGATTGCTGAAAATGGAAAAAGTTTAATTGGTGTGGATAGATCATACCATTCCTTTAAGCCAAACACTAATCCGGAGCAAGATCCTTATGCTGTTCAACTCTGGAGGCTGAGAGAAATGAGGAAGCTGCAGAAGAAAAAGCGCAAGTTATCAGAGATTGGGTCATAAGGTTAAAGAAAAGAAGCCATCTCTATAACATAAAAGTGCAAGGCAAAGCCAGGAGTGCTAATGTGGAAGCTATAGCAAAATCTCAAGAAATTCTACCCAAGATAATAGATGAAGGTGGCTACCCTAAACAACAGATTTTCGACGTAGATGAAACAGCTATCTTAGTCTTTTTTTTCTTTGCTATAAAGGAATCCCTGAGACTGAGTAATTTATAGGAATAAAGGATTTAGGTTCATGATTCTGTTCGCTGGAAGACTGGGTATATGGTGGAAGCCTCGGGCTGCTTCCCCTTGTGGTGGAAGGTGAAGACGAGCTGCTGTGAGCAGAAATTCCATGGTGAGAGAGGAAGCAAGAGAGAGAGGGGATGTGCCAGACTATTTTTAACAACCAGCTTTTATGGAAACAATAACTCACTAGCCTCAAAAGAAGAGCATTAATGTATTTATGAAAAATCTGTCAAGATAACAGAAATATTTCCCATTAGGCCCCACTTCCAACATTGGGGATCAAATTTCAACATAAGGTTTGAAGGAACAAACATCTAACCTGTAACAATTGCCTTCTATTGGAGGAAGATGCCATTAATCACGTTCATAGCTAGAGAGAAGTCAATGCTTGACTTCAAAGCTTCAAAGGACAGTCTACCTTGTTAAGGCTGAATATAACTGGTGACTTTTAATGCTCTTTTACCATTCCAAAAGTCCTAGGACCCTTAAAAATTATGCCAAATTTTCTACTCTGCTTGTACTCTATCAATGGAACAATAAAGCCTGGGTGACAGCACATCTGTTTATAGGTTGGTTTGTTCCACATTTTAAGGCCAATGTTGAGACACTGTTCAGAAAATAAGATTTCTTTCAAAATATCACCACTCATTGGCAATGTACCTAGTCACCCAAGAACTCTAATGGTGATGTACAAGGAAATAATGTTGTTTTCATGCCTGCTAACACATTTATTCTGTGGCCCATGAATCAAGGAATAGTTTTGACTTCCAAGTCTTATTATTTATTTAGGAAATACATTTTGGCTATAGCTACCGTAGATAGACAATCTGGTCAAATTAAATTGAAAAACTTTCTGGAAAGGATTCATCTTTCCATATATCATTAAAATCTTCATGATTCATGGAAAGAGGCCAAAATATCAACATCAACAAGAGGTGAGAAGAAGTTGATTCCATCTTCATGGGTAACTGTGAGGAAGTTCAAGGTAGAGGAAGTAACCGCAAATGGTGGAAATACAGAACTAGAATAGAAATGGAGCCTGAAGATGTGACTGAATTGCTGCTGTCTCATGATAAAAGTTGAATGAATGAGCACAGAAAGTGATTTCTTGAGATAGAAGCTACTCCTGGTGAAGATGCTATGAACACTATTGAAATAACAAAGGATTTTAAATATTTCATAAATTTAGTTAAGACAGAGGCAGGGTTTGAGAGGGGTGACTCCATTTCGAAAGACATTCTTCTGTGGATAAAATGTCATCAAATAGCTTTGCATGCTTTAGAGAAACCTATTGTGAAAGGAATAATAATTTATACAGCAAACTTCATTGTCACCTTATTCCAAGAAACGGCTACAGCCGTCCCAAATTTCAGTAACCTCCCTGCTAGTCAGTCAGCAGCTGTCAGTGCTTGGGCAAGACGCTCCTCTAGCAAAGCAACTGTGACTCACAGAAGGCTCAGATTATTATCAGCATTTTTAGCAAGAATATTTTTAATTAAGTCATGTACAATTTTTTAGGAGTAATGCTATTATATACTTAAGAGACTACGGTATAGTGTAAGCATAAATTTTACATGCACTGGGAAAACAAAAATACGGCTTGCTTTATTACAGTGGTCCTGAACTGAGCCTGCAATATCTCTGATGTATGCCTGTAATTGTTACTGTTGTCATCAACACCATTTTTTTCATGACCAACTGCTCGATCCGTGTAGATTTTCAGGGGAAAAAAATAAATTTCATCCCAAGAATGTTATTGCTGACCTTGTAAACAATGTGAACTACATTTCCTTTACTGAATCACAGCAGACTTAGAAAAAAAAGAGAGTAGAAGTCAATTCAGTGAGAGGAAAATGTTACCTTCTATTTGTTTATGCACCCTTAGCCACAGAATTCTTATTTCCTCAGTTTAACAAAGTAGGTTACACAGCAGAGGCCGATACACATTTATAAAAATACATGACATTTTGTTTATGTCAGTGGGGATGAGAAAACTTTTTTTTTTTTTTTTTTTAGATAAGATTACCAAAGGGCAGTGAGTGGCCCCTTAATCTTAATAACAGATAGTCCTGTGAGTGAAAAGCACAGTTTATGAAGCTTGGAAAGTGGACTTCTTTTTATGTTTGTACTTGATTTAAAAATGTGCAAAACGTAAGTGAGGCCAGTGTGAGCTTCTCTTTTGTAAGGAATCAGAAGCTAAATATGGAACCAAGTTTAACTATCCAATTAAATGTACTGTTTACAAATGAAAACAATTATATTTTCGATTAAGATGAATATGAAAAATGCAATTACTTTAGCTATGGTATATTTTTGTTTACTTCTTTTATTTCATTTTGTCTTGTTGCTGCAGACAGTTAACTCTTTCAGCAAAGGAAAACATTAAACAATGATTACAAGTGAATTTCCTGGAGTGATCCCAGTTAGGTAGCAGGGGCTTGATTGTCTGATTCGATTCGGTTAGCTCTAAAAGAAACCCCAAGGTAAACAGAACTACTGCAGATAGTGTAACCATGAGCAACAGGTATTTTTTTGTCAAAGGATCAAAAATTGTCCTTGTAAGTGCGTGTAGGTCTTTGGCATATTCTAAAACCTAATTTTTAAGTTGAGAAAGATAAAAGGACAAGTTGTATCCTCAAGTTCATGTGCCATAAAAATTATTTTGTGGTAGAAAGGCTAAGTCACTAAGTACTCATTAACAAATAGGTGTTGTGTAACCATTTGTGTAATCATTGCACTAGGAAATAGCTACAAAAGTGAATACAATAAAAAGGCTGCTTTTTTTTTTTTTTTTTTAGACAGTCTCCCTCTGTCACCCAGACTGGAGTGCAGTGGCATGATCTCAGCTCACTGCAACCTCCGACTCTCAGGTTCAAGCGATTCTCCTGCCTCAGCCTCCCATGTAGCCAGGACTGAGGCACCTGCCACCAGACCAGGTTTTTTGTATCTTTATAGTAGAGACAGGGTTTAACTGTCTTAACGAGGATGGTCTCTATCTCCCAACCTCATGATCCACCCCTCTTGATCTTCCAAACTGCTGGGATTACAGGCTTAAGCCACCAGGCCTGGCTAGGTTGCTCCTAATGAGTAGTTCTACTATAATCAGAGTCATATGAAGCTATGACATTACGACATAAGAATGCATTTTATGTCCTATTTCATGGTACCCCACCTGGGTTACCTGATAACTTGGTTAAGTACTAGTTTTAAGGCAGGATGGTCACTTCTTCCAATATGCACAGGCCAATATAGATTTTTTTTTTCTACAAATTCTTAAACTTCAGATTTTACATTTGGATTACAGTCTTTCTCAAGAACAATCATTTCGCCACATGTTTTCATTCCTGGATTTGATCTTGATAGGACTACCAAAATGCAAGAAAGTACAAAATGTTAAAAAAGAAAACCTCAAAGCATTTTCGTAGTCATATTTTTTATGTTTGATGTGAACATCATTTAAACCAAAGCAATACAATATATTGCAATACAATATTTTAAAGTAGCATATTCTTTTCAGAGATTTTCTTTTACACAGTCAGGCTATTTAGTTTGCTTAGTCTATTGATTAAAATAAACTTTTTTGTGATAATATCTATTGTGAGTATTCTAACTGGTCCAATCTGATTCTCTTGAAAATTCTAAGAAATTAACTCTTTTTTATAGATGTAAGTATTTTCAAGTATTGACAAATGTCACAGATTTTTTACAAAAGGACAAAAGAATTTTTTTCACCTTGTCTTTTTGGTATGTACACATTTTATATTAGACAAGGGTGTATTTCAAAGCCACGTGTAGCAAAATTTATGTGTTAGTGTTTTTTTAAAAAAATCTATGGCATGACAGTCATTAGATCTGATCATGACACATCTGAAATATTTATCCAAAGTCCGCTTACTCCATCGAAACACAGTTGGAAGTGATTATTTAAAACCACACATAATTTATCTGGTGGTTTTAAAAAATGCCTCTGTATATAAATAGCTTTTTTCTTCCATACTGCTTTGCTTAGTTTAACTGTGAAAGCAATTAATTTTTAAAGAGTTGAAAGACTGTTCCAAAATACATTTATCTCTGCTGATCTCTAAAATTTTCCTGAGTAAACCAAATACCTAATAGACTTCACAGATAACTCTCTAGTGTAGCTCTTATCTCAGCTGTAATGTTACCTTTGTGTCATTATCTGACAAACGCCAGTGTCCTCTGCACTGTATGCTTGTGGAGAGGACCATCTCCCATTGCTTGTTACTGTTCTCTAGCACCAGCTCAGTGCCTGCTGTTGCATGTAACAATTGTTCAGTGCTTATTTGTTAAATGAACTTCATGTGATTGAGGCAAGTTTGTTGAAAGTCGGTAATCACTCTGAGGCTTAGTTTCGCTCTTTTCATAAGCTCTAGTAATATAAACACAAAAACGGTGTACATCTATTGTTCAAGTAGAGAGGAATATTTACAATGTTTTTGGTCATTCAGCAAAATAGTATATTAATGATCAAGGTTGATTTATTTATTTTTTTCGGTCAATGTTGATTTGACAGAAAAATCAATGTTGATTTGATTTTTGCCCCCTAGTAGACAGAAATTTTTCAAGTCACAATTTTGTTAAATGCTACCTGATATTTGAAATCATTTATTTTAAAGGCATTCAAAAAATTCTGACATCTTATTAGTTCTCACATCATCACGATGCGAAAAAAAGTACTATTTTTCAACTCGCAAGGGATATGTCTTCTACTCAAAAAAAGGAGACTATTTGGTTATATTGGTTTCTAGATTAATAAATGCCTTTGGAGCTATAATGTCTAACAACTTAAGGAAATGTGATAAACATTTAGAAAATTAGTAATTATAAAATGTGTTATGACCCAATGTATCATTTATTTACTATCAAATAAAAATGAGCTATAAAATTAACCATAATTTTACAGAAAAAAAATTATTAGATTGTTTGGAAGTCTAACCAAGTTGAGACATTATACAGAGAAACCCTGTATGGGTCAATATCTCAAAAGCCATCATCTAAGAACTTTGCAAATGATCCATCTGAGTTATATATGATCCATCTGAATTATATATATATTATAATAAATATAAATATGGCCAACAGTTGATTTCTTTGGTCTTTGTAAGTATAAGTTACCCTAGTGGGCAGTAATATCAATAGAATGTTTTTCATTCAGGAAGATTCATAAAACTCCACAAACTCAGATAACAGAATTTTGGAACAAGAAATTCTTGTTCTCTCTGCATCACTCTGACAACTCCTTGGAGAGTTTTAGGGAGGCCAGTTGTAATTAGTTGAAACTTGTCTTTGAACAGGAGTCTAGAGCTACTTCTGCCAGTAAGAAAAATGCCTGAAGGTACTAAATGATTACAGGAATCGAACCCAAGATATTAGTTAAAGGCATGTGTGTAAGATATCATGCGTACTTTCCTTAAAATGCCCCATGAATTTTTTTCTTTTCTTTAATTTAGGTCTCACAAAAAGATAACTTTAATGTGTGCCAAATGATCCATTCTTCTTGCAAGGTCTGGCGTGATGTGGACAATAAGGGGACGAAGCAAGGAGGAGCACTGAGATTTTTCTTTGTGTGTGTGTATTGAGGAAAAAGCCCAAAGAAAAACATAGATCATCGTGACAAACGCGTTGTCTCTTCATATTTCATTGTAGTTGGCAAGAACTCCTGCCAAGTAATAAATGTTAAATAAAACAGAGCCACCACTGGATAGGTAGAGGTATTCTTCCACTGCAGTCACATCATGTAGCCTCAGCTCAAACTACTGCCTTTGTCCTGATGACTTTCTTCATTGCCTTAGTATGTTAGCAAAGTGGGTGGGGGTGGGGATGCCTGCTTTATTCCCTCCTCACTGTGCGTGTGCAAATGCATGCACGTGTGGTTGAGGTGGGGGAAAGAAGAAGAAACAGAGAGAACATGACAGAGGTTGGGGAGATTTTTAAAACCATGTCAGTTTTGTTTTATTTCGTGAGTTTAAATTTGCTCTTAGGTGTTGTTCAGAATGTCCTTGTGTCCTTTATGACAGAAGGGCTTTTAGAGCAACGACTGAATTAAAAGATCGTTTATAAAAGCTGCAAGATATAGGGAAGTGATTGTTTACAAAATAATGCATTGATTAGGAAGGAGACAGAAGCATTGCTGGGATGACGCTTCGAGGGGAAAGCAAAAGTTCAGTGACTGTCAGGACAACAATCGTAGTTTCCGTGCTTCATAGAGCTGGCCTGCCACTTATTGTCCCCTTTTCACTCTTGCAATCAAGATATAGAGGAGAGGGAAAGCGTGGCATTGATCCTCCTCCAGCTGACAAGTGACCAAAGAGGCAAACCAAAACTGTTAGTCTGCCACCATGCTATTCATACGATGCCCTCTCCAGAAATGCTCATATACACAATCTTTACATGTTATAAACACAAAGGCTTAGTTCAAATAGCCACATCTGCTATGACACTTTCTTTGACCACTTTTGCCAAAGTGACGTCATCCCCCTTCTACAGAACTAAGTAACGATTCTTTAACAAACTCTCACAGTGCTTTCTCTGTGTTAGTTTTTTGCTTTCCTTCTTCTTGCCAAAAACAAAACAAAACAACAAAAAAGTCTAGCTGTTTAACCTTACAGAAATTACTTCACTCCCCTGTGCCTGAGTTTCTCAATATAGAAAACTGGAGATAAGGTCAGTAACTACCTCACAGGGTGATTTCAAGAATTATATAAGTGAATTGCTACAGGGTGAACAATGCAGGTGAAGAGATAGGTACTCAATAAATGTGAGACGTGTTAACTGTCGTGACTACTACTGCCACTGGTGAGCATGTATTATATAGTTCCCTTAGCTTTGCTTTTCATTCAGCAAATCGATCGAACACATTCTCTGTGCAAACGACTGTGGTTAGTGTGCTACAGAGCACACAAAATCTATAAGACACCATTACCTGGCCTAAGGAGCTTGTAATCCTTTCCAAGAGATAAAACAAATTACTTTAATGTTGGAATAAAGCGTAAAATTATAAGAAAACTTCCAGGGAAAGTTCAAAGGATGGATCAATTAGTGGTTTCCCCAAACCTGCTTTATTATCAGAATCCCCTTGGGAAAGTGCTGTTTAAAAATGTAGATTCCCAGACACTAACCCAAAAATAGCAAATAAAAATCTCTGGCTGGATGTGGTGGCTCACTTCTGTAATCCTAGCACTTTGGGAGGCCGAGGGGGGTGGATCACTTGAGATCAGGAGTTCAAAATCAGCCTGGCCAACGTGATGAAACCCTGACTCTACTAAAAATAGGAAAAAAGCAATTAGCCAGGCGTGGTGGTAGGTGCCTATAATCCCAGCTACTTGGGAGGCTGAGGCAGGAGAACTGCTTGAACCTGGGAGGTGGAGGTCGCAGTGAGCCGAGATCACACCACTGCACTCCAGCCTGGGCGACAGAGCAAGACTCCATCTCAAAAAAAAAAAAAAAGAAAAAAAGGAACTAAGAATCTGTGACTTGTAGCCAAGGAAATTCAGATAATTCTGCTGATCACCCAAGTAGGAAATCCCTAGAATAGTCATATACAATTGGAAATAAAAGACTTTCTGTTAAAAGGTGGTCTTGACCAGGTATCGGGACACATTTTATAGGAGTTAGGATAGAAAGAAGACGGAGTGGTGTCACTTAAAAAAGACGAGGTTATTTCCAGCCCGTGATCTTCTCAATAAAGGAGAGATATGACGTTATGCTAAGAATCAAACAGGTGTACGTACAGTTCCAGGTTTGGGAAATGTGGAGAAAGTTGGAAGAGTTGGAACATGTGTTACAGGGATAACTAGAGGTGAATTCAACTGAGGGTCCGTTATGCTGCAATATGTCTCACTGTAGTTTCCAAGGCCAGTTCATACCTAGGCTAGGGTCATTCTTCTTATATTTATATGAGCTTCTCAGAAGCTCATATAAATGAAAATGCACCGACATTATCAATAAAAGTGAATTTTTAATGTCACTGACAACAGGGCCATTATCTATTGTGAATTCTTCATGTCTGTTAACAACCTTGTTTCTTTTACCCAGTAATAAAACTTCAAGTTTGGTCTCATGAAAAGTCCAGGAGTCAGATTCTCGTAAATAACAACAGATCTACCCATTTGCTCTTTGTTGATCTGTAGCTGGCATCTGAATATATGAATTCCCCTAGGGTGAGAATAAGACTCTATAATTAAACTTATGCTGGTGTTGCTTTTCATGTCTTTTTCTTCTTGGTGAGTGAACTGTTTTATTCCTCTCATTTTTCCACATCAAATTCTCAGTGTTGTAATGGGTCTCCCACAGTTCCAGGCAGTTATTGGTTCTTGGGGGGAAATGCTCCTGTGGCATTATTGATTGCAGCCTTCATGAGAAGGACAATGATTTACTGTGTCGCTTCCTGTGCAGCTGTGAATTTGCTGTACAGTGACAGGGCCTTCCGTGGCATGCTCTGTCTCAACTTGACAGGAGATCTAGAGAGTGAGCTCGTTGTATTGAAATGAAAGTGTCCTCACCCCAAACCACGTTCTGTCCCTCAAACTAAACCCAGGTCGGTGAGAGGTTAGTGAAAACATGGTTAAGAATGTACTAAAGCATGACACTGAGATTGAAGCTGCCCCCACTGTCTTCTCAAGGCCTCTAACCCAGCTTGCCCTCCTAAAAGCTTCATGCTGTCATTCCTCACTATCTCCCCATTTTCCTAGGCTTTCCACAGCTGCATGCTTTCTTACCCATATTCCCAGTACTTCACGCTCTGTTTTAGTCTGCATGGGCTACTGTAACAAAATACCATTGTCTGGTGGATTAAACAACAGAAATTTATTTCTCCCAGTTCTGGAGGCTGGGAAATCCAAGATTAAGGTATTGGATAATTTGGTTCTTGGTAAGGGCTCCCTTCCTGATTTGCAGACAGTGGCCTTCTTGCCGTGACCTGACACGGTGGAGAGAGAGGAGAGAGAGGCATCCCTCATATCTCTTCTTATAAGTACACTAATCCCACAGGGGCTCCACCCTCATGACCTCATCTAATTCCAGTTATCTGTCAAAGGTCCCACCTCCAAATACCATCAGGCTGGGGATCAGGGCTTCAAAATATTTGGGGAGAACAAAAGCATTCAAGCCATTGCACACCTGAACACTGTATTCTTCTTCTTCTTCTTCTTCTTCTTCTTCTTCTTCTTTTTTCTAGAATATCAGAATGGGCACTTGACCTTAGGGACCACTGTGTTTGGACTTATACATTGTTCATGTCAATGTTCTGTTCTGAAAGGAAAACCCGAAAACCCATTTTAAATGGACTCCACTGTGTTACTGTGGATGTACCATATTAGTCTTTATAATGACTATAGCAATAGCTGCCTAGTATGGAGAACTTCATATATGTCACATAACGTGATGAACACTTTGCATATACAATACAATTTAAGATCAATATTCCATTCCAGATATTAGGAAAACGGAAGCTCAGAGGGATTATGTTACCTTGCAGGTACCTACTCAGGAAGTAATAACAGACTTTCACCCACACTTTCCTAACTAATACTCATACTCTTAACTGTATGAGTATTCTTTTCGAAAAATCTCAGTCCTTACATTCTTTTCAAAAAATCTCAGTCCTTACATTCTTTTCCAAAAATCTCAGTCCTTACATTCATTCCCCTGCTTAAAATTTCCTAAACCTCATCCATACCTCATTATCACTCTTTGACTTCTCTTTGATCATCAATTATTTATTATGTGTATCCTTCCATCTATCTGTGTCCTTGCACATTGTTTTGTGGGTAGAATCCATTATCATTCATTTATTTTGGGCTCACTCAATGCCTGCTATATCAGAGTTGTGCTTTTGGGATCTTCAGAGCCCTAGTTTTCCATATGGATCTCATATCCTGATTTATTGTAAGCTCAAGTGATAAGAATGGCATGGGGGTAGGACAAGAAGGAGGAGACACTAAATAGTTATCACTGATTCTCAGAGGGATGCCGAGACTAAACAGACCCTACCATAAGATTATTAGATATTATCTTCTTGAACACTGTTTGCTACCCCTCTTACCTACATGCCTACAGGCAGCCTTTCTTTTAGCTAGAGCGAAAAGAAAGTGGAATCCAAATGTTAAAATATATATATTTAGAAACTTAAGAACTCTACCCAAAGTTGTCAGGCTATGATACGTGACAATAAGTTGTAGTGTCCACTCTTCTCTTTCTTCCATACTCTGAGACGTTCTCCCTAGTACCAGCTTATCTTGTTACACATCTTAGATCAATTCTTATATACGAAGGTCCCTGGGGAATCTTGAGAGCCCTATGGGCCAGCATCAAGACTCACTGAGCCGTAACGTGGTGCTTAATGCCATAAGGAATTTGAAATCAATTTATATACAGTCCTGGATCACTTAGTGATGGGGATACATTCTCAGAAATGCATTGATAGGTGATTTCATTGTTTCATGAACATCACAGAGTGTACTTACACAAATCTAGATGGTATAGCCTATGAAACCTAGGTTATATAGTATTGGTGTATTGCTTCTAGGCTACAAACCTGCACTGAAGACTGTAGGTAATTGTAGCACAAAGGTAAGTATTTATATATGCAAACATATTTACACATAAAAAAAGGTAAAGTAAAAATATGGTATTATAATCTTATGGGACCACTGTTATATATGTGGTCTGCCAATGACCAAAATGTCATTATGAGGCACGTGGCTATAATTTTCTGTAATGTGTGCTGCAGGTCAGGCACTACTGGGAATACTGGATCACAGTAAAAGTCCTCTTTTTTCATTGCAACAACAGAAAAATTACTTCAAAATGCATTGACTATTATCTCATTGATTGTAGCCTCTCATAGAAAAACCTTAAGAGTAATAAGATCTACAAAGTAGATCTGTTTCTCACATTACCCTTGTTGCTATGGTAGCATATCCATTTGTTGTATATGGAATGCCATTATCTGCAGTGATCTATATAGCTTGAGTTTTAGATCAGCATGCTTTATCAAAGGGTATATCTTTTTGTTCTCATCTAGAAACAAATAGACAGAATGTAGTATCCAGTGTTGCTTACCCCCAACACAAGGTAAAGATTCCCCATAACTTACCAATATTCTGAGCAATTTAGTTGCTGACAAATATAACTGGCTATTCAAACATGGGTAAATTGCACTTCCACAATTATTCAGTAGGGCTCCTATAATAATATTTCAGATATTCAGGATCTATAATTTCAGATCCCTACTTAGCTGGATTGCTTTCATTTCTAATTCACAAAAGTATAGAACAGATTTGAGAGGCTGGTTGTGCGAGGTTCAGGGTAAGGTAGAGAAATAGAGGACTTGCAACTGCCTGAATTTTATACATCCACATATACAGTATTACCAGATCTATTTCTGAGTAAAGAAACCAGCCTCTCAGTCCCTCTGACAATTGTTATCAAGACTGAATGGCCCTCAGTTTATATCAAGCCTCTTCTCTGAGTTATTGAAGCATCCCATAATATCATCAAGTAAGTAAACATTGTGGTGCCTGTAGTTCTTGTCATTATCGTGGAAAATAGCAAGTAGTCCTCATGAACTTGCACGGAAATGGTGCAAGTGACATCTCTTTCATAACAGCAGCATATCTGCACCATTTTATTTATCTAGCCACATAGATACATAGAAAGATAGGCTATTCCCTTTATATCTATTGGTAAATTTTCTTTCTAATAACTGCTGAAAACTTCACTCCTATAAGCAGTTAGTCTTGCTGGTTGAAGAAAATAGATACATTATCTGAAGTAATAGATAAGTCTCATTAAGAAGATGGAATAGACTAATTCCCGGCATATCTCCCATACATGGGAAAACTAAATTGTGAAGTAGAGCAGTAACACATCAATTATCCTTTCTGCATAGAATTAGACGAGTCTCACTGCTACTTTATACCACATTATGTAATTTTTTTTATAAATAACCATTTATGTCAGAGCACCTCAGTTTGCTGCCTCATTAAAAAAAAAAAAAAAGACAGCTAACACTTCTAGCTTACTAATCAGATTTATTCCTGAAACTACTTAGGAATCAAGGTAGTCTATTTAAAATTTACATGTCTATTTAAGGAATCTTTATTCCTACTAAGGAATCTGTGTTAATATATACCCAAAGAGTTGATGTTTTATTAACCTAAAATAAAATGCTATATATTTAATGATATTACAATTTTAATGAAGATTGGCGTCTACCGTCTAAAGTGAAGCTAGCTATCAGAATCTAAAATAAAGTTTTTGTATTTCTAGCCACTTATTCACTCATTATGTACTAAAGCATATTATGTGTCAGGGGCTAGAAATATAAAATTAATATTGCATATTATCTGCCCTCAAGAAGGCTAGCATCTAAAAAAGGAAAGAAAAACACCACCAAATTCAAGATCAAGTCTCAACTCCTTAAATAACTTACAGGCCTTGCTTCTCCAGCCTGGGTCTGGTTCTTCCCCTATTCGTGCCCAGTCTTGGGGAACTCCGTTTGTCTTTTCGGAATGTCTGTAGTTTCTCCCTGCTGGGCCTTTTCACAAGATGTTTCCTCTACCTAGAGTACTCGCTTCCTAATCTCCATGCTATCACATGTCCTACTAATTCCTCATTTCTCATCTAAGATAACACTTACTCCAAAATGTTGTTCCTAAACTGACCATCCTTCCAAAACCAAGGTCTGGGGACCTTTGCACGGTGCCTCCTCTCATGCTGCCTCATTCTGAGCGTGTGATCGTCCTGCAGTGGAAATAAACAGTAGGAACAGTTTTGGGATTTTTTTCAACCATTTATAGAAACGTTGGCAAGGTGCAGTGGCTCATGCCTGTAATCCCAGCACTTTAGGAGGCCGAGGCAGGTGGATCACCTGAGGTCAGGAGTTTGAGATCAGCCTGGCCAATGTGCTGAAACTCCCTGTGTACTAATAATGGAAAGCTAAGGCCGGGCGCGGTGGCTCAAGCCTGTAATCCCAACACTTTGGGAGGCCGAGGTGGGTGGATCACGAGGTCAAGAGATCGAGACCATCCTGGTCAACATGGTGAAACCCCGTCTCTACTAAAAATATTAAAAATTAGCTGGGCATGGTGGTGTGTGCTTGTTATCCCAGCTACTCAGGAGGCTGAGGCAGGAGAATTGCCTGAACCCAGGAGGCGGAGGTTGCGGTGAGCCGAGAGCGCGCCATTGCACTCTAGCCTGGGCAACAAGAGCGAAACTCCGTCTCAAAAAAAAAATAAAATAAAATAAATAAAATAAATAATAATAATAATGGAAAGCTAGGCATGGTGGCATGCACCTGTAATCCCAGCTACTCAGGCAGTTGAGGCAGGAGAATCGCTTGAACCCAGGAGATGGAGGTTGCAGTGAGCCGGGATCATGCCACTGCACTCCAGCCTGGGTGATAGAGCGAGACTCCATCTCACAAAACAAACAAACAAACAAACCTCATAGCATATTTGGATTCATCTTGGAAAGAAGTTTGCAAGCAGAATTTGCTTTTTTAAAATGTCTAAAATGAAGAGAAACAGATTGTTCTCCTGTGGTTTTAAGCAATCTCAAGAAAAGATTGTTATGTTACTATCTAAACACTCTACTAAAAAAAAAAATCAAAACACTTTATTTCAGAGTCATAATGCTAATATAATAGATCTAAAAATTAAAATATAATTTGCAAAAATACGTTAGACTTTCCATCTATGAAAATATGGATAAAACAGTAATATTATTATCCCACTGTTGTACTATATTATTGATGGTCTACCTCACTCTTGGCTAAGAGTTTTCATTAAGTGCACTGAATTTATCCACCAACTGTAATACACACATATTCTGAGTTTTTACAAAATATGTACCAGTGTACAACCTCTAACTTAGATGTTGTTTGCATCATAAAAGAATTCTTCCGCTATGAAAGCCTACTAGAGTGGTTCTCAGGCTAATGAATTCCTACCCTATATTTAAATTTTCATTCAACTTTTTAATGGTTTAGAATTTATGCAAATGATAAGGAAAACGTTTGTCTCTTCAAAAAGTACCCTTAATCTTCTGTTTTATGTCAAAGCTGCATATGACAATCTTTATCCATTCTACATACAGCATACACCTCATGATCTCACTTATTTTAAAGTTTAATTGTCAGACTGAAATATGAAAATATATATAAATATGCATGACATATATACAATACACTAAAAAAATAAGTTAGACTTTATGACACCTTTTCATAAACATGCATTTGAAAGTTTTGCATAAAAGAAATGAAGAGTGACTCTAAACAGAGATGATCATTGCCAGTTTCTCACTGCAGCATGAAATAATTTTTCTCCTTTACCCTATAACCCAAATATCACACTGAGCTTAAGGATGGAGCTGACATTTTAAAAGATCACCAAAAGTGTTCTCTTTCCAATTGCAATTATGCCCTCTATCTCAGTGGGAGCCATCGTCTGGGTCTTCTCAGCTCTCCAGCATCTTTCTGGCTTGCTTTCATTATCCTGATTATCTATTCATTTGCCGCCCAGTACTCATTTTATGAAAGATCATGTCTGCCATTTCTATAATGAGTGCTTGACTTTTACTGCCAGCATAAACACATAAAATATATAATAATTAAAGTTCACTAGTCACCAAAGTCTTGAGATCCGTCATGTTGCTAATTTGATTTTTCAAGCAATTGCTTCTCTGTGAACAGGGCTGATTTTGCCCCCTTAAGCAGTACAAGACTTATGGTTGAAGGAGATGACTCTAACCTGGAGAGATCAATTTGAATGGGCACCATATATTTCAACTTTAAGGTTCATTTTCAACCAAATAACATGTCTATAAATTATGATAGCTCTTAGAGCCAACAAAAATTTCATCGATATTTGAACATAAATGTTATTCAAAATGTTAAAGATTAAACAATGTGGCTTTCAAAACAGTTAGATGTTATTTAATTGTGTAGCTTTTATGGAGAATTGTTTAAGCTCTAAGGAAAAAGTTAATCGGAATAACTATGGGAGCCTACATAATGCAGATTGGAAACTTCACAATATGTTGACTTACATTGAGTAAGGACAAGGTTCTGGAACACCACTTCCTTATTTTGACACACTTCCTTGTTTTGATAACATTGGCAAAGCCCCCAAGTGCCTCATGATAATGAATTCATCTGACGTTTACTCTAATCACAAAGCAATTAATGAACTCATGAGATATTCACGTGGCTCTCTGGGGACACAAGGATGTGTTATACAAAGTGTCATGTTTGTAAATTGATACAGTGGAACACGTGTTAGCCAAGGGACTTGAGTAGTAGACTCTCAGTTTATAAAGAAGCAGGAAATAAAAAGAGGCAGCTTCTACTTATACAGGTTTTCTTTAGGGATAATAAAGACCTTGATGGTGTATTCAAAAAAAGTACAGAAGCCAGAAGTCTTGAGTTTGAAAGCAGAATGTGTCACTCTCCAGCCATGTGGTCTTTGGAAATTTTTCTTCACCTCTGAGCCTCAATCTCCTTAGCTGTAAAAAGCGAATTAGTAATATCAGACTTCCTAAATCCTTTTACAAGAGTAAGAGGTACAGGGTCAAAGGGAGGAGGGGGGTTGAAGTGATTAATCAGTCAATCAATATCATTCCTCCCTCACAAGGTTAAGAAGTAAATCAAATAATATACACTGTTTTTGAAAAGTCCTTTATAAACTGCAGCATCATGCATGCATTTACTTTTGCTATTCTTTTGGAAAATAGGTACTCTGAATAAAGTTCACAGGTTTTTTCCCCCCATACACAGAATGAATGCCTTAGGAAGACACTAGTAACTACATAAGAACATAGGCATTGTTTTCTGGATAAACCAGATCTGACCAATTAGGTACTTTATCAAATTACTTTTTTCAAATTTGAAAATGAGATATCAGGTTTGAAGCAACACAGGAAACTTCTCTTTTTAAACAGGTCTCTGCTATGCAGCAGCCTTCAGCAATAACTGAGTTTATAATTAAATCCAGCCTGTGTATTCAGCCCTCAAGAGGGGAGCTGGGCAAGCCACTTCACCTCACTTGCCAGCAGTTAAATGTGATCCCATCTACCAGATCCTCTCCAGCAGTAACACGCTGTCATTCTCATTAAGCACGTGTAGTAATTCTTTACCAACTCCGAAAAACTTCTAATTAATTTACAGTATTTCTGGTCACACATAATTAAAAACCATTTTTATATCTTTGATGAAAAGAGACACCACCTTTTCTGCCTCAGTTGTCTTACCCATTCTTAGTAAATCATAATTGCTTCCCTGGAATTTCTTTTTTTAGGAGTGTAGTATCTGCTCATATCACCTTGACTTCAGGCTCCAGCTCCCATTGCTTAGAAAATGATTCAGCAAATGCGACCCTCAGAAGACAAATACTACTGAATCTTGAATAAGTGAGCCAATCACTCTTTTGAAACATGGGAACTTCTAATCTCAGAATAAATGCTCAGATATATGTTATAATCAGAAAACCAAAGAAATTCAAAATTCACCTCAAGGATTATGCTGCCATTGTTAATATATAGTGTACATGTAAAATTTTCTCAGCATGGTGAAATGTACACTCAACACATGATCACTCTGTACTCATTTAAAGATGCACGCATAATAACAGATATTACTACCTGTTAATTAATACATATTAAGACACTATTGAAAGAGCACTGGAATAGGAGTCACCATCTCTGGTTCTAAAACATTCTTACTTTCCAATGATGGGAATTGCTAGGTCACTTAAGCCCTCTCGACTTCAGTATCTTTATCAGTGAAATAAGAACTTGTTGACTTAACAGAGTTATTTTCTCTGAGGTTTCCAAAATAGGTCAGAAACCATTCTGGCACCTGGCCTGTTTTTACAAATAAAGCCCACTTCTTTACTTACTTTCTATGGCTGCTTTCACACTACAAAGGCAGCGTTGAGTAGCTGTGATGGACACCGTATGATCCACAAAGTCTAAAATATTGGCTATCTGACCCTTAACAAAAAAGTTTGCTGACCCCTAGTCTAAAAAATGATAGTTATGAATTTGTTTGAAATACCATGAAGTGCTATTAACCTATATGATAGAAACTCTTTGTGGATTGGAAGAAAGCAACTGGCATTTGGCTCAACTAGCTAGAAGAAATAGTTGAAAGTTCAATGTAAACAAAGGAAATGGCTCCTAACAGTCTCCTTTAGGCTATTTGCTATTACTGAAGTATTAGATATTATCAATAAATATTTGCTGCATTGAATGTTACCAACTGATCACTAGGATATTTTGCTCAAGAAAAATAATTGATTGATGATTGATTCACAGGAAGTTGATAGAATTGGTTTTTAAAACTCTGATATTCAATTTGTAATATTAGATATGCCAGTCAAAGTGCAACTACACTTACTTGTTTAAATCTAAATCTTTGAGAAGTGCTTTTGCTCTGATGCAAGTTTACCTACATTTTCCAAAGCTAGGATGAAAGAAATGATGAATGAATGAAAAACCTACTGAGCTCCAGTATTTTCTGAAAATCATCTGCATGCTATTATTAATGCTTTCCCAGTAACCATGGAGAGGAAAATTTTGTGAAAACCCAGAAAATGAATTTAATAATATGGGTATTCTGAGCTAAAATAGATCTATTCAGTGTGTGAAAAAAAATAATTTTTTTCAGATATTTCAAAATTTCTTTCTCAGTAACAGCTGACATTAAACAGTATTGGGTAATGGGACTCTCTCCTAAATATCTTTTTTAATTTTGGTTGTATAAAATTCATGAGTATGTACTGTTAAAATATTTTTTAAATATTAAAATGATTATTTTATCCTCATGAATTTCTACCTCCGAGTTGCCTCAATACTTCCAAATTGAAGAAATACTTACAAGGTCTCGTATCATAGAGTTTCTGTCATTAAATAGCTAGAATTATCTTTTGCTATGACAGGGCAAGAAGCTTGAAGACCTAGAATGTAAGAAGGATATTCAGGAGAGGAAAGGAAGCCTTACATCTTCCGGCCAGAGGATTCTAACAGAGGTCAAGAGAAGAGAGAGGCAAGAAGAAGGCATTAGATAGATTGAAAGGCACAACAAGGGTAAAAGACTTAACGCTTCTCTTCCCATTAGGGTCTCTGGGGGAATTCCCAGGGCACACCAGGCTCTTTAACCACAGAGGAGACCTCAGGTCATTCAGAAGGCAGAGCCACAGGGTCAGGAAGAAGCACAGGTTCTACCATCATTCTCAGGCCTCCCTTTCTTTCCTGGGCACACTCATGCTGAGTCAGAGCATGTAAACCTGCCTTGGGACCCTCCACAGTGAATAACAAGGTGAGGTCATAATACTGCATAGAGGGCTACAGAATTGTCAGGGGGTGGATCAAAACAACGGCAGGGGTTCAGAAGGATGTAGAGCACCCAAAAAACAAAGGAGGCTGAGTCAGCAGGGAGGAGCCCATAAGCCCTCCATTAGCCAACTTGTAGCACCTAGAGCCTCTGCTGACTTTAGCAGCAGTCATCTATTAACCTCTAAAACTGAACCCAAGCCCATCCAACTTAAAAGGAGAGCTGCCAAAGAAAATTCAAGGACCTGCAAGAGAACACCCACTGCCTTTTCCCTAAATCCCCGGTTTCAGAGACGTAATGCTGTCTTCCATAAATCTTGATGGCATCTTGGAAAAAGAGCAAGGGAAAAGAGAAGAAACGGGAAGGGCTGAGTAATTCTCTTAAGTAGATTGAGCTAAAGCTAGAGACATGTTAAATTATTAGATGAGATTAAATTTTAAATCATATTGGGCTAAATTTAGTTTTTTCCCTCTGCTCGGTAGGCACAGACTTCTTGAGGAAGATCAATTAAGTTATAGAGAAAAGCTACAATTTCTTTGCAAACCCAAATTGTAGTATGAATAAATTTGTAATCGTGCTATAATTATATTGTTTGGTTTAGAGGAAACATATTGACAATGGTTTTACTCAGGGTCTAAGAAATCTCTGAAACTAAAGAAGATAGCTTTTCTCTGCCTACGTACCTATTAGAGGGTGTTTGAGGTAATGGAGAGAAATGTGCTAGGAGGCAGACCTGAGTTCTAAGCCCAACTCAACAATTTACTAACTGTGTGAACAATTTAAAAAGTCATTTAAACTTTACAGCCGTGAGACTGTGTTTCCAATGTGAAAAATCTAGGGAATCATTATTCTATCTTACTCAGTGTCTTCATCTGTAAAATGGGGAAGAGATACACACGGGAAAGAAATAATGTCTGCAACCTTTTTCCATTCTAAGAGTTTATGGCATAAACTTTCTGCATCTAGGAAGCAGGAAAAGTCTGATTATTCCTGAATTATTTTTTAATAGAAATGACTAAAAAGGCAAGTGTCATTTTTCTTAGATAACCAGTAACCAGTAACATTTTTACAGTTTGGTTCAGTATGAATCCACCTACGGGCCATGATTCCAGAAAAGTTTGAGAGGAACTTATTGACAGCTACGATATTTGAAGGCAAAATCAGAGTGAACTATGTGGGATTAGAAATTTGCATCCAACTTTTGGCAACCTGTTTTGTAGCAAACAAATTAATTTGAAAATCAGTTCCTAGAGTAGTGATTAAAGATGGTAAAGGATCAAAAATCAATGTGAGTCTCAAACACAAATGAGGCTATTATCTTCAAAGTAAGTAAAAAGCTCTTCAAGATGAAGGCCTAAATCTGTTGGATTGCTTTCATTTTAATATGAAAGAAGGATCTTTTGATTCCCCTACTGCCTTCCCCTGAAATTTGCTCATTTTTACCAATAAAGAATTCAATGCATGCAGGACTGAGCTATTAGCCATTTTCAAATTGCAGTTGGGTTTTATGGACTTCTAAAATGTTTCTGTTCAATGAGATCACAAATGTTTTAATATTTTGGGTGAAAAAGGGAAATAAGATGTCCTTGTCAGTGAATCAATCATTCATTGATCATATGGGCATGTAATTCTCCATTAAGAAGTATGTACTGGAACAGGTCCAAAGAAAGAACAATAGTCATACATGTGAACATAGTGAGTCTAGCTTTAGTGTTCCACGTGCCAAGCAATGAGCGTTTCATGCATCTTGCTCACTGAGACCTTTATGTGTGGTTTCGTTAATTCACAGCACAATAATCCTCAGAAGTAAGTGTCGTGGCCGGGCGCGGTGGCTCAAGCCTATAATCCCAGCACTTTGGGAGGCCGAGGCGGGTGGATCAGGAGGTCGAGAGATCGAGACCATCCTGGTCAACATGGTGAAACCCCGTCTCTACTAAAAATACAAAAAATTAGCTGGGCATGGTGGCGCGTGCCTGTAATCCCAGCTACTCAGGAGGCTGAGGCAGGAGAATTGCCTGAACCCGGGAGGCGGAGGTTGTGGTGAGCCAAGATCGCGCCATTGCGCTCCAGCCTGGGTAACAAGAGCGAAACTCCGTCTCAAAAAAAAAAAAAAAAGTAAGTGTCGTTATGCATCACGATGGGATAAAAATGGCAGGCATTTTTCTGACTACACTCCAAAAAGAGATTTTAGCTATCCAGTTGCTCATCACCGTCTAATAGCTAAATTTATTTCTAATAGTTTAAGTATTTACAGCCCCAAGAAGTCTATACTTCACTTCAATCCTACAGGTTAACTATAACCACAGTAACTCTTTGCTCTCTATGAGCAAAGACTGCCATCTTGTGGAAATTGCACACCAAACTGAACATTATCATTTCATAAATTCAAAAGTTTTTCTTGTATTCATTAAGAATTTTGCAACTCGATCTTTGCATTCACACACACACACACACACACACACACACACAATTATTGTTGCTTGTAATTACAAGGTACAACTTTGCTTTAGGTGTTTTTTCAAGTTTCACTTAAAAGGCCAGTGCTCCCCCATAGCTGGGACTACAGGCGCTCGCCACCATGCCCAGCTAATTTTGTATTTTTAGTTTAAATATGGTTTCACTATGTTGGCCAGGATGGTCTGGAGCTCTTGCCCATAATCGCTTGAACCCGGGAGGCAGACGTTTCAGTGAGCCGAGATCACACCACTGCACTCCAGCCTGGCGACAGACAGAGTGAGACTTCGTCTCAAAGAAAAGGGGAGGCAGTGCTTTGGGAAGATTTGAAGAGAATGTATCTCTGTTTATTATAAGAATTCATCCTGTTCATCTTTCAGGCAGTGTATTGTATTTTACCGCACTTGCTTTACCTAATCTTTAAATTGGGTTTTTGTTAAAGAATAAAAAGAAGGCCGTGGTGAGTTCTTCCTGATAGAAATTCCAGGAGCACTAGATTTTGTAGCAAAATGTTATGACAGAACTCTGGACTCAGAGAGCACTTTCATCCCCTTCTGTCACTTGTAGCCCATGCCAGCCTGTATTCCTGGAATCTGTTTTCGGGGGTGACTGAGGAATCCTATGGTTCCAACTGCTCTGTACATCCCCAAAGATGGGATCTGCCTACAGTGCCCTAGCCAAGTGTGCTACAGTGAGCATAAAATAAACCATACGAGAGCTTTGTGGCACAGTGGTACTTGAAGCACCCAGAGAAGGTGCTTCCTTCTTTCCCCTCAGTGAACACCTGTTGCCCAGCTGGCTGAACCTAAAAATTCTGCAATTAAATGATCTTTTTTTGTTTGTTTGTTTAAGGCTTTTAATTCCCATTAGAATTGAAATAGATGAGGTATAATATATATACTTCGATATATATTTTTTTAAATATTTTATAGCACTTTAGGTTCTGGGGTACATGTGCAGATCATGCAGGATTGCTGCATAGGTACATACATGACAATGTGGTTTGCTGCCTCCATCCCCCCAACACCTCTATCTGGCATTTCTCCCATGTTATCCCTCCCCAACCTCGCTACCCCACTGTCCCTCCCCTAGTCTCCCCCAATAGACCCCAGTGTGTGATGCTCCCCTCCCTGTGTCCATGTGTTCTCATTGTTCAACACCCCCTGATGAGTGAGAACATGCAGTGTTTGATTTTCCGTTCCTGTGTCAGTTGACTGAGAATGATGGTTTCCAGGTTCATCCATGTCCCTACAAAGGACAGGAACTCATCGTTTTTTATGGCTCCATAGTATTCCATGGTATATATGTGCCACATTTTCCTTGTCCAGTCTATCATCGATGGGCATTTGGGTTGGTTCCAGGTCTTTGCTATTGTAAACAGTGCCATAAGGAACATACGTGTGCATGTGTCCTTATAATAGAATGATTTATAATCCTTTGGATATATATACAGTAATGGGATTGCTGGGTCAAATGGTATTTCTGTTTCTAGGTCCTTGAGGAATTACCACACTGTCTTCCACAATGGTTGAACTAATTTACACTCCCACCAACACTGTAAAAGTGTTCCTATTTCTCCACATCCACTCCAGCATCAGTTGCTTCCAGATTTTTTAATGATCACCATTCTAACTGGCGTGAGATGGTATCTCAATGTAGTTTTGATTTGCATTTCTCTAATGACCAGTGATGATGAGCATTTTTTCATATGTTTGTTGGCTTCATATATGTCTTCTTTTAAAAAGTATCTGTTAAAGCCCTTCACCCACTTTTGAATGGGTTTCTTTGTTTTTTTTCTTGTAAATCTGTTTTAGTTCTTTGAAGATTCTGGATATTAGCCCTTTGACAGACAGGCAGATCGCAAAAATTTTTCCCATTCTGTTGGTTGCCGATTCACTCTGATGATTGTTTCTTTTGCTGCACAGAAGCTCTGGAGTTTAATTAGATCCCATCTTTCTATTTTGGCTTTTGTTGCCATTGCTTTTGGTATTTTAGTCATGAAATCCTTGCCTATGCCTATGTCCTGAACGGGTTTGCCTACGTTTTCTTCTAGGGTTTTTTATGGTGTTAGATCTTATGTTTAAGTCTTTAATCCATCTGGAGTTAATTTTAGTGTAAGGTGTCAGGAAGGGGTCCAGTTTCTGCTTTCTGCATGTGGCTAGCCAGTTTTCCCAACACCATTTATTAAACAGGGAATCCTTTCCCCATTGCTTTTTTTTGTCAAGTTTGTCAAAGATAAGATGGTTGTAGATGTGTTGCATTGCCTCTGAGGCCTCTGTTCTCTTCCATTGGTCTATATCTCTGTTTTGGTACCAGTACCATGCTGTTTTGATTACTGTAGTCTTGTAGTATAGTTTGAAGTCAGGTAGCCTGATGCCTCCAGCTTTGTTCTTTTTGCTTAGGATTGACTTGGCTATGCAGGCTCTCTTTTGGTTCCACATGAAGTTTAAGGTGGTTTTTTCCAGTTCTGTGAGGAGGGTCATTTGTAGTTTGATGGGGATAGCATTGAATCTGTAAATTATCTTGGACAGTATGGCCATTTTCACAATACTGATTCTTCATAACCATGAGCATGGAATTTTTTTATCCGTTTGTGTCCTCTGTTATTTCCTTGAGTGGTAGTTTGTAGTTCCCCTTGAAGAGGTTCTTTACATTCTTTGTTAGTTGTATTCCTAGGTATTTTATTTTCTTTCTAGGAATTGTGAATGGCAATTCATTCTTGATTTGGCTCTCTTTAAGTCTGTTATTGGTGTATAGGAATGCTTATGACTTCTGCACATTGATTTTGTATCTTGAGACTTTGGTGAAGTTGCTTATCAGTTTCAGGAGAGTTTGGGCTGAGACAATGGGGCCTTTTAAATATACAATCACGTTGTCTGCAAATAGAGACAATTTGACTTTCTCCTTTCCTAATTGAATACCCTTTATTTCTTTTTCGTGCTTGATTGCTCTGGCTAGAACTTCCAATACTATATTGAATAGGAGTGGTGAGAGAAGGCATCCTTGTCTAGTGCCAAGGGAATGATTCCAGTTTTTGCCCATTCAGTATGATATTGGCTGTGGGTTTGTCATACATGAATAGCTTTTATTATTTTGAGATATGTTCTGTTGATACCTAGCTTATTGAGAGTTTTTAGCATTAAGGGCTGTTGAATTTTGTCAAAGGCCTTCTCTGCATCTATTGAGATAATCTTGTGGTTTTTGCCTTTGGTTCTTTTTTTGTGGTGGATTATGTTTATACACTTGCATATGTTGACCCAGCGTTGCATCCCCAGGATAAAGCCTACTTGATTGTGATGAATAAGCCTTTTGATGTGCTGTTGCAATCGGTTTGCCAGTATTTTATTGAAGATTTTTGCATCTATGTTCATCTTGGATATTGGCCTGAAGTTTTCTTTTCTTGCTGAGTCTCTGCCAGGTTTTGGTATCAGGATGATGTTGGTCTCATAAAATGATTTGGGAAGGATTCCCTCTTTTTGGTTTGTTTGGAATATTTTAAGAATGAGTGATGCCAACTCCTCTTTGTATGTCTGGTAGAATTCGACTGTGAACCCATCTAGACCTGGGCTTTTTTTTTGGGTTGGTAGGCTCTTAATTGTTGCCTCAACCTCAGCCCATGTTGTTGGTCTATTCAGGGTTTCGACTTCTTCCTGGTTTAGGCTTGGGAGGGTGCAATTGTCCTTAAATTTATTCATTTCTTCCTGGTTTACTGGTTTATGTGCATAGAATTGTTTGTAGTAATCTCTGATGGTAGTTTATATTTCTGTGGAATCGGTGGTGATATCCCCTTTATGTTTCTTTATTACATCTATTTGATTATTCTCTCTTTTCTTTTTTATTAATCTAGCTAGAGGTCTGTCTATTTTGTTAATCTTTTCAAAAAAAAAAAAAAACACCTCCTGGATTTATTGATTTTTTGAAGGGTTTTTTTGTGTCTCTATCTCCTTCAGTTCTGCTCTGATCTTAATTATTTCTTGTCTTCTGCTACGTTTTGAGTTTTTTTGGTCTTGCTCCTCTAGCTCTTTCTATTTTGATGATAGGGTGTCAATTTTAGATCTTTTCTTCTTCTCATGTGGAAATTCATTGCTATAAATTTCCTTCTGACACTGCTTTAAATGTGTTCCAGAGATTCTGGTACATTGTGTCTTCATTCTCGCTGGTTTTGAAGAACATCTTTATTCTGATCTTCATTTCATTGTTTATCCAGTCAACATTCAAGAGCCAGTTGTTCAGTTTCACTGAAGTTGTGCAATTCTGAATTAGCTTCTTGATCCTGAGTTCTGTTTTGATTGCACTGTGGTCTGAGAGACTGTTATGATTTCCATTCTTTTGTATTTGCTGAGGAGTGATTTACTTCCAATTACGTGGTCAACTTTAGAGTAGGTGTGATGTGCTGCTGAGAAGAATGTATATTCTGTGGATTTGGGGTGGAGAGTTCTGTAAATGTCTATTAGGTTTGCTTGATCCAGAGTTGAGTTCATGTCCTGGATATCCTTGTTAATTTTCTGTCTCTTTGGTCTGTCTAATATTGACAGTGGAGTGTTAAAGTCTCCCACTATTATTGTGTGGGAGTCTACATCTCTTTGTAGGTCATTAAGAACTTCCTTTATGTATCCGGGTGCTCCTGTATAGTGTGCATATATATTTAGGATTGTTAGCTCTTCTTGTTGCATTGATCCTTTTACCATTATATAATGCCCTTCTTTGCCTTTTTTGATCTTTGTTATTTAAAGTCTATTTTATCAGAGACGAGGATCGCAACTCCAGCTTTTTTTTTTTTTTTCTTCTCCATTTGCCTGGTGAATCTTCCTCCATCCCTTTATTTTGAGCCTATGTGGGTCCTTGCATGTGAGATGAGTTTCCTGGATAAAGCACACCAATGGGTTTTGACTTTTTATCCAATTTGCCAGTCTGTGTCTTTCAATTGGGGCATTTAGCCCATTTACATTTAAGTTTAATATTGTTATGCATGAATTTGATCTTTGATTTTGATGCTAGCTGGTTGTTTTACCCATTTGTTTATGCAGGTTCTTCATTGTGTGGATGCTCTTTACCATTTGGTATGTTTTTAGAGTGGCTGGTACTGGTTGTTTCTTTGTATGTTTAGTGCTTCTTTCAGGAGCTCTTTTAAGGCAGGCCTGGTGGTGATGAAATCTCTTAGCAATTTCTTGTTTGTAAAGAATTTTATTTCTGCTTCACTTGTGAAGCTTATTTTGGCTGGATATGAAATTCTAGGTTGAAAGTTCTTTTCTTTAAGGATGTTGCATATTGGCCCCCAGTCTCTTCTGGCTTGTAGAGTTTCTGCTGAGAGATCCACTGTGAGTCTGATGGGCTTCCCTTTGTGGGTAACTCGACCTTTCTCTCTGGCTGCCCTTAGCATTTTTTCCTTCATTTCAATCCTGGTGAATCTGAGGATTATATGCCTTTGGGTTGCTCTTTTGAGAAATATCTTTGTGGTGTTCTCTGTATTTCCTGGACTTGAATATTGGCCTGCCTTGCTAGGTTGGGGAAGTTCTCCTGGATAATATCCTGAAGAGTGTTTTCCAGCTTGGATTCATTCTCTCCGTCACATTCAGGTACACCTATCAAACATAGATTAGGTCTTTTCACATAATCCCATATTTCTTGTAGGCTTTGTTCATTTCATTTTCACTTTTTTCTCTAATCTTGCCTTTTTGTTTTATTTCATTTAGTTGATCTTCAATTTCTGACATTCTTTTTCTGCTTGGTCGATTACACTATTGTAACTTGTGTATGCTTCATGAAGTTCTCATGTTGTGTTTTTTAGCTCCATTAAATCATTTATATTTTTTCCTAAGCTGTTTATTCTCATTAGCATTTTGTCAAACCTTTTCTCAAGGTTCTTAGTTTATTTGCATTGGGTTAGAACATGTTTTTTTAGCTCAGAGAAATTTGTTATTATCCACTTTCTGAAGCCTGTTTCTGTCAGTTCACCAAACTCCTTCTCCATTCAGCTTTGTTCCCTTCCTGGTGAAGAGTTGTGATCCCTGGGAGGAGGAGAGGTGTTCTGGTTTGGGGTGTTTTCATCCTTTTTGCACTGATTTCTTCCCATCTTTGTGCATTTATCTACCTGTGGTCTTTGTGGATGGGGTCTCTGAGTGGATTCCTTTTTGTTGAATATGAAGTTATTTCCTTCTGTTTTTTAGTTTTCCTTCTAACAGTCAGGCACCTCTGCTGTAGGACTGCTGGAGGTCCACTCCAGACCCTACTTGCCTGAGGATCACCTGCAGTGGCTGCAGAACAATAAGGGTTGCTGCCAGTTTCTTCTTCTGCTTTCTTTGTCCCAGCATACCCACCAGATGTCAACCTGAGCTCTACTTTATGAGGTGTCTCGTTGGATGTATGGGGGTAGGGGAGCTGCTTGAGGAGACAGTCTGTCCCTTATAGGAGCTCAGGTGTTGAGCTGTGAATTCCATTGTTCCTTTCAAAGCTGCTAGGCAAGTATGTTTAAGTCTGCTGCAGCAGAACTCATAACTGCCTTTTTTTCCTCAGGTGCTCTGTCCTGGGAAGGTGGGGCTTTATTTGTAAGTTATGAGGTGCAGCTTCCTTTTTTCAGAGATGCCCTGCCCATCAAGGAGGTAGCCTAGTCACAGTCTGCCTGTAGAAGCATTGCTGAGCTGCCATGGGCTCTGCCCAGCTGCTGTGTGAATTCCCTTGCAGTATTGTTTATAGAGGTATAGTTAGTACTGCCTCATTAATGGCAGTATGCCTCAGTAATGGAGGACTGCCTCTGTACTGGCAGTCTGCCTCAGTAATGGCAGATTGCCTCAGTAATGGTGGATTGCCTCGGTAATGGTGGACTGCCTCACTAATTGTGAACTGCCTCTGTAATGTTGGACTGCCTCAGTTGTGGTGTGTGGATGGCCTCGGTAATGGCAGTCACCCTTCCCCCCACAGAACTGGACCATCCTGGGTCCAGCTGTGCTTGCTGTGAAACTCTCTAGCCAGAGTGTTTCAGATTGCTGGTCTTTGTGGGGGTGGGACCGGCTGAACCAGATCACCTGGCTTCCTGTTTCAGCCCCCTTTTTTTCAGTTCAATGGGCAACTCTCTCTCCCAGGTGTTCCAGGCACCAGTTGAAACAGCCACCCAGATTTGTGTGAGTTTTGTGTGGAGACCTGCTGTGCCAGCTGAAACAGCTGTGCTGGAAACTCGTGGTGCTTTTCCACCTGGGAATCACCTGCTCTGTAGGCAGTAAAAACTCATTTGGAAATGCAGTGATCACTCACTGTCTGCATTCTCGCTGGGAACTACACTCCAGAGATGTTCCTATTTGGCCATCTTGGATCTTTCCTCAAGCCTGTCTCTCAGCATGAAGAGAAGGGCAGTTGGTCTTCTGGCTTCTTGAAGACTGGCCTGTCCTGGAAATCCCCCCTGGCCACGGCCTGCCAGGCTGAGGATCAAGTCTTCTGGGAAAGGGACTTGTCAGCCTCTGGGACAGGCTTGAAAGGCCCAATATTTATTTTTAAGGCCAAAATATTTTCCAGGTTTAGAAAAAATAAGGAGACAAAAGTAAATAAATAAAGGTCCCCAAATACCACTGAGAAGAAAGTGTAGGCAGCAAATCAGTTCCTGAATGAAAGAAGGAATGAACATGAACTGAGGGAATTTAAAAAATGGCTTCACAGTGTCACTTAAGCCACTCTGGTGGAATGTACAGTCATGGTTTAGAATAAATTTTGTACCCAAGGAAATGTCTGGAAGTCATTCTTCAGATCTTTATTAAATGGATAAATGAATAAGACAGGAAATGAATAAATTAGAAAATAGCATCAATCATAAGAAAAAAGAATAGGATCTGAGATCAGGGCTTAGGATTAATTTACCAAAAGCTGTGTCGAGTATATTCCATCAATAAATATGCACCTGCTTTGTAATAGGCAATATGGAGGATGATGAGTACACACTCTAGGAAATGGAATGGATTAATCAAGTAATTGTAAATGATGATAAACGCTATGAAGGAAAATTCTTACACTTTCCAAGAGTATTAGTTTGTTCTCTCACTGCTGTCAAGAAATACCAAAGCCTGGGTCATTTATAAAGAAAAGAGGTTTAATTGACTCACAGTTCCCCATGGCAGGGGAGGCCTCAGGAAACTTACAATCATGATGGAAGGCATCTCTTCACACGGCAGCAGGAGAGAGAATGAGTGCTGAGCAAAGGGAAAGCCCCTTATAAAATCATCAGCTCTCATTAGAACTTACTCACTATCACAAGAACAGCATGAGGGAAACCACTCCTGTGATGTAATTATCTCCACCTGGTCCTACACTTGACACCTGGAGATTATTACAAGGTGAGATTTCTGTGGAGACACAGAGCCAAACAGCATCACATGGCTACTGAGCAATATGGTGTGATGCAAATAAGACAGCAGGGAAACAGGATCTCATTTTGTGCCCAGGTATATTCTCATTAAGCAAGTGTTGCTGTGGTTGCCTTTTATAACTACAAGTACTTATAAACACAAATTTAAGAAGAATTATTTGTTCAAAGAAGACTAAATTTTTCCTTCAGGGTATTCAATGGTGCTCTGACTACCTAGAGTGTTTAGGTGGGCAAATACTTAAGTGGTGTGCCATTATTTTTTCTTATTATGATAAGAATGCTTAACATGAATGCTATTCTACTAAAAAAAATTTTAATGTATAATACAGTATTGTTAACTATAGGTACAATGTTGTACAGTAGTTTTCTAGAACGTTTTCCTCTTGCATAACTGAAGCTTTATACCTATTGATTAGCAGTGCCGACATCATTTAAGTGACATTCATGAATAGACCAAGAAAGTAATTTTGATACCATGGTTATATCTTTGTCTGTTGCCTAACACAGTGCTGGAAATTTCTATAAGTAGTTGCTTCTTTAAATCAAGAGATTATTTCCCATGTATATTTCTTAAACCTGTTACTCGAAGAGCAAAATACAGGAAGGGGAATGAAAGTTATAAGTTCGGGAAATGCTGAGTCAAAAAAAAGTCATGCAGTTTTCTTTTCTGCTGGTCTTCCTAGAGCCTTTAATAGGCTGGCATCTTTGTAAATTCCCACGAGTGTGTTTCTCAGAATTAATAACCACAAAATCCTTTTCTTACAGAGGCCCTCTAGGTACCGGTTTGCTGTGAAATGCCCTTTTGGAAATTCAGGAAATGCAAATGGCTTGGTCTGGGATAGAGGCTGGAATAAGGGTGACATATAACCCGTTGATATTCGTAATCGCTATAGTAAATTCAATTATCAAATTAATCACCCTTCTAGAAACACTCTAGAAAGATACATGTCATAAGAAGCATGGAGAAAAAGTCCGGGTAGTGGGGGAGGTTTCAGTACAGTCTCAGTCCTGGAGTGTCCACACGAGGCACCAGAGCTGAGGCTGTGAAAGAGTCTGGGGGAGATGACAGGGATGTGAGACCAACGCTCAAGCAGAGCCTCCACGGCAGGTCTCACTCTTCTTTAACTCAAGTTGAACGTTGACCCAACTTCCAATGCACAAATTCTTCTTCCCTTTATCATGTTGCTTGTTCTTCTAACCACGTGGATGACATGAAACAGGTAAAAAGGTCACTGAAAGTGAGCAATTTACTCCTTCCAGATTGACTCCATTCTCCTCTCTTAAATTTTAAGCAGTCTCACCCCAAATAATCCAAGACCTTGGACAAGAGTACAAATATGGGTTCACATACCCTAAGTCTAATTATGTAAAAATTAGACATTAAACTAAAACCTGTTATATATAATATACTCTATGTTTTTATCTAGACAAATATACCTTCATGACCCCTAGGTGGCCAGGTTCAAGTTTCTATGTGACTACCCAGGAGGTCTACACTGACCACTGACCCAGGAGCACAGGGCTCTGGGGCCCTCTTCTTCCACCTGCAGCTCCATATTGAACACTGAAGTGTCTCCTACACAAAGGCGTATGCACCTGAGCTCACCCATCTGAGCTCTGTCTACACTCTACAAACTCCGCCCTATAGAGCTATGGTGCACCCATGGCCGTAAGATCTTCTGCCAGGAGGACAACCCTGGGAATAGGCCTAGCAGGCCCTGGAAGAGCACTAAGCTCTTTGTCCAGGAAACTCCAGGGAACCCAGAGGACGATGCACACTCTGTACAGGCACACAGCCATGACCCGATCTTCCTTGCCCTGTGAAAAAGGGCACAGCTGGAGGAGGGCCACAGCTAGGCTGGTCTCAGGTAGAGCCTAAGAAGCACTGGGAATTGAGAATAATTCCTGTAAGAAAAACACACTTTAAACAGCTGCAGTCTGCAGCTACCCTCAGACTCTGGGGAGGGGAAAAAGAAGAAGCAGAAGAAAAAGAAGAGGGTTTTTCCTATTTGAATTTAACTACTTCTGAAAGCCTCTAGTCAGCTTTTCTTCTTGTTTTCCAAGGTAAGATTACTTCCCCTCTGGCATTAAAAGAGAAACTGGATCAGTTGTGCGGAAAACCAAAAAAGATGTATTCTATCAACTTGAAACTTGTCCCAAGGCTTTCTCTCACACTGTGTTAAATAATAGGTCCTCTTAATTGAATTTCTTTGTGTGTAGCATATGCTGGGTGACATTATGCCAGCATCTTGCTCTAAGCAGCAAAACGTTCTTTATAAAAGCATTAAGATCCAGAATATCACTCTGGATGTAGGGAAGGGACACAGAACTGCAGCAGCCTGAAAGCATATAAAATCAGTGCCTCCGAAATGTGATTGTAAAAATACACTGTAATAAACCAGGAGGGAAATATTTGGAATTATACGATGAAACCTAAAGAAGAATAGGAAGAAAAGGAGAGAGGAAGATGAGAGGGTAGATGGGTGAAGAGAGATGAAAGCTGTGTAGTGCAATGCAGTCTGCAAAATCAAAGCAATGATGACTTCCATTTCCTAGCATTCCATCTACAAGCTGACTTATATATTCATTTCTCCTCGACAGCCACCATCCTACAGAGGTGGGATTATAAATGGATGTGTTGTGAACCAGGCCAATAACTATGTCTGTAATAACACGTGCTTGTGTTCTTTATCCCAAGGATCCTGGAGCTTCAGCAGAATGGTGACATGGACCTCCTGAAGCACAAATGGTGGCCTAAGAATGGCCAGTGTGATCTGTACTCCTCAGTGGACACAAAGCAGAAAGGAGGCGCCCTGGACATAAAGAGCTTTGCAGGAGTTTTTTGTATCCTGGCTGCCGGAATTGTCCTCTCCTGCTTCATAGCCATGCTGGAGACGTGGTGGAACAAGAGGAAAGGCTCCCGGGTTCCATCAAAAGAGGTACTTGATTGAGAGCTTTGGCTCTAAATTGAATCAACAAGCAGGCTGCATTTCCAGGGAGGATGATCCCAGGGAGGGGGTGGTCCTTGTTTCTTCTTTCTTTGAGGATTAGAAATGAAGCTGTGAAATATAAATATTGGTAAGGTCAATATCAATTTCCATTTTAGGATATCCCCGGTCAGTGGAGAAGACTGTAGTGTTTCGAAGACTGAGAATTTCATGTACCACAATGGGCTTTGAAATTCTCCCAGATCTCATAATTTTAAGTCAATGATTTTTAAAAGCCATGATTCCTTTGACCAGTTCACAGAGATACTTACCATTTTATTCCACGTAGTTTTTTGACTTGTAAGTAAGTTCCTCATGTATCTGAGACTAGCCCTCCAAAGATACAACACTATAACAAAAATGATCGGAATTTTCTCTTCACCACTAGTGACTGCCTCCTTCTGTATACATTTAGATCTATAGAAGCTCTTCGATGGCCCCAAGCTTATCAAATCCAAAATCTACATCATAGAAACATCCACAATTCAATTTTTCTCCTTTACTCTGGAGTCAGCTTAACTTCAGGGCCATATTAAATTTTATCTCAATATCTGAAAGAGTAATTACAGAATTACACATATCTCTTTTATAGTGATCTGAGCCTTGTTTTCATCATGAAGTATGAGACTTATAAATTAAGGAAAATCTGAAGTTAAATATTGATTCATTTATCTTATTTCCTTTGAATCAAAGGGGTGAAAATGTTTTAACTAATGAAGTCATATTTACTAAAGCTTCACAAATTGAAATAAAAACCAATCTGAATTTGCCCAATGATTTGATGTTGATGGATAGTTTCAAAGAAAGTTTTAAACTTTCTATAACTAGAACGTGGCTGACTAACTGATACCTGAGGTGAATGCTAAAAGGATCTACCTTAATGCACAATAAATATAATTTCTTATCTGCATATGAATTGTTGCATGTTAATATATTCTTTCAAACAGAGTGATTTCAAAAGTAATGTAAAGATTCCTTTTTATCACCTTATATGCAAAATTGATCAGCATCATTTTTAAGGAAAACCTTGACTCTAGCAAAGATGAATTTTAGCTTCCTACCTGTGTGAATGATCATGTATTCTGAATACATAGAGGACGAATTACAAATTAATCCATTCTTATTGTAGCATTTTCTTTGTGAAATAAGCTTCTGGTATCTCTGTTGACATTGATTCAATGCAAAAGACCACATTAATGCAACATCATAGTTAAGACTTCATATTTTTAAAAATCTCGAAAGTAAGGATTCCCCAAGCCCCTTATATTTTGAATTACTATATATGACATTAAAATTTTGCATTATTATATTTGTTGATGGATGACTACATTACAGTTGCTGTGGGAACCACGAAATTACATCTCAATCCTCTAAAGTCTCAGTGATAATATTGCATTAATGGATATTTTTTATTGAGTTTTGAAATGAGAAGGGAGAAGAAAAAACAGTGATGCACGTCAAAATACTTTTCACTGAGGAACACGATAATAGCATGATGAAAAAAATACATACTCCATTCTAACTAGTGACAGCTAATCCAGATCCTATAAGCAGATATTTTCTCCTCATACGTTTAATAGATATTTTAAATTCTCATAAATTTAATGTATTGAGTTTGGCAATAAGACAGATAACAAGGATAATTTTATTTCTTTCCAGTTTTATTTCTCAAATATTGGGCTTTAATACTCACTTTTAGTGCAAATTATAAGAAACTTATGAATTGTTTTCAATTCCAAAATCTGAGGTTTTACTTACATTTTTGTTTATTAACTGCCTTCTTACCAAGACGCAATTAGCATAGCGTAAAGCGTCTTTGGTTTTGAAGTCAGTTAGCATAAAGCTAGCCCTAAACTAAAGCTATCACTCACGTGCCCTGACTTGAAGGAGTCCCTAAATATCTCACTGACCTCACATTATTGACTGATTCAGGTGTTAGATAAAATCCCTCAGTTAGAAATTAATTATTTTGTGTTGAGTATTGCTCTCTCTAAACAATCTTACATATCTTTGGCTTACAAGAAATAACACTTTAACAGTCACTAACACTTTAGTATGAAATAGCTTATTATATCATTTTCTTTCAAGAATGGAAATTTAAGGTTAGGAGTAAGTGGTTGAAAGGAACAAAAATTTAACTTGGAATGAGACACCCTGAAAAAGAAGGAAGCATGTATAAAGAAGAAGTAGGGGGTAGAGTTGCCAAAACCATACTTTCTATTGGTACAATTTTGCCTGGGCCTGCCTTTTATAGAATGGCAATCACCCATCAACTGCTTCCGTATCTTTGTAGTTGCATGTGGCATATGATCACTTAAGAACCTTTACTGCAAGGTAAATATTTATTGTAGATAACCTTATCTCAGAATTGGTACCCCCAGAACCTAGCACAGTGCCTGGCTCATACTAGGTGCTCAATAAATATTTGTTAAATGAATAAACCCCAGAGTTCAGTTAATTACATGTTTGCTGAACTACTTTTTTTTTTTTTTTTTTTTTTTTTTTTTTTAACCATCGAAGCTAGTACTGATGAGAACCTTATTTTCTTTTTCTTCATCTCCAGGATGACAAGGAAATTGACCTGGAGCACCTCCATAGACGTGTAAATAGCTTGTGCACAGATGACGACAGCCCCCATAAACAGTTTTCCACCTCGTCAATTGACTTGACCCCTCTGGACATTGACACTTTGCCAACACGACAAGCACTGGAGCAAATCAGTGATTTCAGGAACACTCATATTACCACAACAACCTTTATCCCAGAGCAGATCCAGACTCTTAGCCGCACACTGTCAGCTAAAGCTGCCTCTGGTTTCACTTTTGGCAACGTGCCTGAGCACCGAACTGGCCCTTTTAGGCACAGGGCACCTAATGGGGGCTTTTTCAGGAGTCCTATAAAAACAATGTCATCTATTCCTTATCAACCAACTCCTACCCTGGGGCTCAATCTGGGTAATGATCCAGACCGAGGCACCTCCATATGAGCATCAAACAAATCTCTTCACTGTTTCTTTTTTAGGACTCCCTTTGCAAGGAGCAACTGTAAAATTGTGGGACTAACATGGATGTAACGTTAAAAACAAAATCAGGATTATTAGTAACAATTCTAGTTTCTCCTCCCACCTTCTCTCTCCCCTCTCTCCTCTATTATTTTCTCTCTTTTCCCTTCCCTTCCTGTACATTTTCCTCAAATTTTTTCATTACTCAACTTGTTCCCCAAGAAGGTAGTATACTAGGATCCTATTAGTCTGCTTTTCATATACTGTACATCAAGTATAGGAAATGTGCACTGAGCATACTAAAAGCATATGCAGGATTAATTTTACATAAAGGCCTCTTCTGTAACATTTCTCTATTTTTAGAAATACAATTGCAATAACTTCAGTCTTTTTACATTCTTCTGCTGCATCCATACAATGCTCCACTGCTGTTGAGTGTCCTTTAACTGTGGACCAAAGGCAACCCCTGCAGTGTTTATAAAACAATTTGAAGACCATTCAGGCCACATAAGATGAGAATGCAATTTTGCAGGATTACAAAAAAGCCATTAATATGCCAGTCAAGACTACAGTTAAAACTACTCTTGCACTGCAACAGTGCATATGACCTTTATGTGATTGTACAGTATTAAAAGTTTTTTCTTATGTACAGTAAACTTTATCATATGGCAGAAGCCTCTATTGTGTTAAATAAATTAGTATTTCATATATATACATATATATGCACCTATCTAATGTGTATATATATACAAAGGCGGCCATTGCTATTGCAATTCATTTAATAAAGCTTTAGTTTAAACAAAAGTATTGTATACAAGAACTATGTATAGTGCAGGGGTTCTTTTCAGTTAGAAAAGGCAGGTTGCTTTAATGTTATTCTGACTCGCATTGTTTGCCAACAGAAAATATTTTATACTTTTGTTATTAAAACATCCAGGGCAATTTAATATTTGTTCCTAGATGTAACACACTTGAATAGGTTTTGCGTTTGTTATTCAGCAGTGTATAAAGCTAACCTTGATAATTTTACTTTCAATTAATTATCTGAATGAAAAACGCTATTAGCTGAACCACATCCACAGCAGCACATAGAGCTCTAGAAGAGTTTAAACATAGATCATTGAAGGTTAAAAATCCTCTTCCAAAGCAGCAAGTCAATCAATACAATAATGATATTTAGGGAGGGGTGGGAGCCCTTCAGAAATGTTGATGTGGCCTTAAATTACTGTCATTCATTATCCTAAAGAAGAAAACAATAACCATAATGGGCTCTCAACTCAACCCCCTTTTTTTATTTAGTTCTATTTGGAGGAGTTATGTATTTTTTACATTAGTGCCGACTATATAGAAGGATGACAGCAAAACAGTGCCTCTTTGTGCACAACCCTTTTAAAGTAGCATTCTTACTTGTTAGAAATGTAGAATGAACTTTGTTTGTAATCCTTAAATTAAAATGTGGTAAGTAGGAAGCAAGAACTTATTCTGTGTTTTTACGCAGCCATACGCTTACTTTAATCTAATTCATTCTGTGGCTAGGATTGATATAGGAATCAACCTATGTGATTTGCTTTAGGAGAAATTAAAAGGTATATTCTTAAGATATATTATATTTTGATGCTAATTCTGTTCTGGGGAGCATCTTGTATTGTCACTGTTTTTGTACTAAATCTTCAAATATTGTCTACTGTGTAAGGCAGAAAAATTTCTTATCATGCAAAAACCATTTTGTTTCCAGGGTAACAAGTACCTAAGTGCATGCACAACTTGTTTTCCCTTGTAACATTCATGATCTCATTTACAACTCTGATTTTAAAACAACAACAAAAAAAAAATCTTTACAACAAGCTATATAGGGACATACCAGATGTTGCAGTGATTTTAGCTATCAACAAACTGTTAACCATGTACAATATTTAAAATAGGCTTATTTTGATGTACTGCCTATTATACAAACACACAAAACATTTTTTGGAGGCCTCAGTTATGAGTGACAGAGCTTTCTGTGTATAATTTGTCTAAATAATTTGTCTAATAAAAATGTTTTCTAAACTTGCTCTCATACTATTGAAGTCTTAACTGTAAGATTTGAAAATGTTTATTCTCTCACAGATTGAACTAAATCTTTCTAAAAATTTATCTTGAGTTAATTAAAGCAAAAAAAAAAAAAAAAACTAACTAAGTTTTACTGGCAGAACTATGCTAAAATGAGTGACTCTCTAAACCATTACTAAGTGATGTCCTAAACCAATGAGAGACTGCCTTTCTGCTATTTGAGACTATTTGAACCAACAATATATTTGTTTTTCTCTGTGGATGTCTCTGTGAGCACTTTTTTGAGAAAGATTTATCCTGTTTCATGTAAGCAATACAACCATTATAATAATATCAGGACGAGAGTTTGTTACATAAAAAAAGATTAAAATAAAAGAAAAGAAAATCAAGGGTAATTATTAAACTTAGGATTTATTTATTTAAAATTGCTTTGCTGGAGAACTATTCATCATGCTGAATCTATTAATCTGGGAATTAATTTAGGCTCTAAGATTATTTTTAGTAATTTTTCTGCATTTGAACAACAGTATTTAATTCTTCTAGCATTTAACACACCTAAAGGATATCTATCTGAAAATGTGTTTTGAAAACATGATTTAGTTAAAAAAAAAAAAAAAAGAAAGAAAGAAAATGGTTCTGTATTGTTCTAAAGTTCCATCCAAATAATTCTTTAAGTACTGGAACGAAGAGGAACTTTAGAGATCTACACTATTGGTCTCATTTTACAAATCAGGGAACATAAGATGCTAAGATGCTGTGATGTCTGACAACCTAAAATGTAAACTGGGTCTTCTTTTTTAAAACTCTGCCACCCTTCAATCACATCAACACAGGTCCTCATGGATTATAAATATAGTCTCCACCTGCTCCTCTCACGAAGCCTCAGCTACAAATCTCTAGGATCTTTCCTTCCTTGTTTGGGACACATACATCACCTGATTCAACTTTTACATATGGGAAAGTGAGTGCCTCAGGTTATTTACCCACGGTCACAGCTAGTGGCAAAACTACGGTCACTTTCCCTTTTTGTCTATGCTTGGTCCTTTGGCATATTGTTTGCCCTGGTTTGTAACACTTAGACTACCTGGCTATTTCCCTACAAGACAAAACACCTTATATCCAAGTACTTTTATTCTATTCAGATGTTTAACTTACTCCACTGGTGAATCATTAAGATATCTGGTACCATATCAGAACTTAGTCACACGTTTTGGTTTAATCATATATATGTAAAGTTGTAAGACTGACTTCTTCCTCATACCATTAAACTACAATTTGTCATGTTCATAATCATGTTATTTTTCATCTCTTTTAGTTTGGGATTGGCTGTCAACTGAATAAATACTTTTAAAAATAGACTTTGCTGAACAGTACTTTGCTTCATCAATTAAAAAAAAAAAATGGGAAGATCCATTTACCCTGCATGATACTTTTAAGCCACACAATTGAATAACAAATTATTACTCTTTTATAATCAGAATTTTCCAATGCTGAAATACATTCTGGATTATGAGTATAGTAAATTATGCAGGGAAGAGTTTATGTGCTGGTCAACATAGGTTTTATTCTTAAATATAAATGTCATGATGGCTGATAAAGTACAATGGACTCACTAAAATTTGGCTGCCTTTTAGGGTACTTTTCTTTCGGAAAAGAAATCTTATAGCCAGCCCTCATGATCAGATATTAATAAATGATTAACAACTATGGCCATAATTAACAGTTCAATGGATTTTGGTAGATACCCTGTCAACAAATATTTTGGAAGGCACCCTCTTATGAGGCAGCATATGTGAACTTCCCTAGGTAGAAATTACTTATCTGACACTGAAAAGTCAGGGAATAAGCTATAATTTATAGAAGATTTGATAGATGTAATTCGATTCTACTAGTGTTAACAGAGAAACTATTACGTCGAAAGCCACTGTGCTAAGCAGCTAGGCATGGCAGAAATGAATGTTTAGGATGGGTCTGGGTATGTTCTATCCCTCATCTCTTTCCTGGCTCCATATCAGCATGCAGGATACAGAGGCCGTGTTACAGAGTGAGTCACCCCAAACCAGTACAGTCCTCTTGGTTGGGTTGACTGACTACAGCAATTCATCTCAGTAGCTCGCAAGCACCAGTTGAAATTGTCTTCTTTGTTCAGACCACCTCCCCAAAGACTTGGAAATTTAGAACAATTTGGCTTCATGCCAGACCAAGAAGCCAAATTTTCAGAAATGTGAAAAATTCCTATCCACAGGAAAATTACTATCTAACCCTTCATCCTTACTGATACCTGCATACCATTCAGAGACTGACTCCTACCCTGAGGTGTCCTCATCGGAATGATGTAGACCACAATAACTCCTTTTCCCCACGAATCTAATGAGTTATGATAGTTCATGCTCTGCAATGTTTCAAATTGCCTAACAGGACAAAGCGTAGTAACTCTTATACAGGCTCTTTTTGTTATTGCAGCTAAAACTCCATGCTACCTTTCCTGTCATCTAAGACAGTATGGCACATAAACCCAATGAATGTAAAGTATCCTTCGGGCTGCCCACCATGATGATGGCCGCCCACTCACTCGTACCTCCAGGAGACTAGAAACCTCATGATTTTGCTTCATTTTATACAGCTGCACAGAGGCATGAAACAGATGAAGCACATATGATTCAGCCTACAGCTGGGATAGAAACAGATAAAAGAACTCTCTCTCATATCTTAACCTGAATTTTTCAAATTCCCATTCATTTGCTTTGTTTCCATGTAATATTAATGACAAAACAAAAATTGTTCAAATTTGAGAATTTTTTTTCATATCTAAGGGCTCTATCTTGACTTCATATTATATACAATTTAGGACTCAGTGATATCTTTTGACTAATTTTGTATCCTAGTTCCTAGAATATCTTCAGGATGAAGAGAAACTAGCTATGCTATTTGAACACATTACTGACCTAACCAGCATAGACATAGCTTGTCTAGTCTTCATGAGAAAGGAGGACCCGGTTTTCTGTTAGAGAAACCCCAAAAGTGACACATTTTCAACAGTCTCAAACTATTCGTGATGTGACCAAAAACTCACAAAATTTTCAGGACATTAATTCTCATTAACTAAAAACTAAGCTTTCATAACAGCTGCTTTACAAGAAGAAGCATGTGTCACAAAAACAAAGAATGATGCAATGTCAGAACCAGAGAAGGGATGACAAACATTGCTTTTAATAAATAATTTTGCCAGTTACAAGATTTGAAATATGAGTAGAAGGCAAACTTTAATTTTAAGTTATTACATTTTATTATTAAATTGGTGCAACTGAAAAAGTTTAGGAATTAAGTAGCCTACTTAAGTAGATGTTTTTAATTTTTAAAAATTGGACATCAATATTATTTTTATTTTTATTTTTAAATACACATAGATACATATATGCAAAGATAATCCATAATTTTCTGAATTTGAGAAATAAACAAATACAGTTGGATATTCACTATGCAAAAGATAAATAATAGAAGGACTTGAAGATTTAGTTCTTTTGATATGTAATAAAGTAAGATTCAATTTACAAAAATTCAAGTTATCTAAAGCTTTCAGGATCACAGCTATTTCCTGGAGGCAAGGGTATCAGTATTTTCTACTAGGTAAATAAGTGTCTGATAGTTAATATTTAATTATTTTCCAAAATTGTATCAAAGTTAACTTTAAAATTAAATGCTAACCCTCTATTAATATCGTTTACAAAAGTTGTCTATAAGATTTATTGCTAGAAATAAAAGCACACTAAAATAAAGCTGAAAATAAAGTTCCATATGTTCAGCCTATCTCATTTGACTTTTTGGGGGGATGGTTGGCAGGGGAGACAGAGTCTCACTCTGTCACCCAGGCTGTAGTGCAGTGGTATGATCTTGGCTCCCTGGAACCTTCGTCTCCCAGGCTCAAGCAAATTTTCGTGCCTCAGCCTCCCGAGTAACTGGGATTACAGGCATGTGCCACCATGCCCAGCTAATTTTTGTTATTTTTAATCGAGACAGGGTTTCACCATGTTAGTCAGGCTGACCTTCAACTCTGGACCTCAAGTGATCTGCTCACCTCAGCCTCCCAAAGTGTTGAGATTACAGGCATGAGCCACCATGCTCAGCCTTATCTCATTTAACTTTTTAGTGCTAGAAATAGTAACTGAATAAGTATTCTCTAGACACTGCTTTTTAAAAAATCTTTTAACATACCTGACTGACATAGTTGACATGAGGTATGTACACAAAACTCTCTTCACACATAATGTTTTTTAATGAGTACAATTTTTGTCCAAATTAACATATTAAGAGTTAAAATTTTAAAAAACCAAGCAGTGCAACAACATATACACATAATTGGGACTCTCAGGTTTTTATTCTGCATGACTAAACATTTTTAAGCTTACTTTTCACTCAGATTTCTCCATGAAAAGATCATAGTAAAATGACATGTGAAAACACCGCTCATATGTACAGCCTCCAAGGTTATTGATGTGTCCAATGGTTCAATCACCAATCATGAATATTTTTAATCAGGTCTTTCTCATCATCATTAATTGAAGTTTTAGATTCCTACTTCATCATCATCATTTTATGTCTCTTTCTCTTTTTTTCTTTTATGAGTTTAATACCTATACAGAAACTTTAGCAAGGCTTCAGGGAAAATATTGGAAAAAAAAACAATCACATAAGATTGATCAGTCCACCGACAAATACTTCCTGAGCACCTACTATTAGCACGGCACCCTAGGGCAGAGTTCTCCTAACTTATGTACCAAGGCACGTGCCTGGGCCAGCAATGCTGCCAGTGTACTGAAGCTTCGATCTTCTCCTTTCCGCAGGGTGGCCAGGGAGGTGAGGGTGACTGGGCTGAAATTCTGCCTGTGAGCAGCTCTTCTACCCAGCTTCCCCTGAGAGAGCCTCCAAAGTTGGAGAAACAAAATATAAACATTTGAAAAGTGAAATAAAAACTCATCATATAAATAACATCAGAAGACATGAATATAAATTACACCATGTTGCAAAATACATTTGTCAAATTCGTGGTATAGAAAAGACATTCTATGAAAAGAGGAAAAGAATAATGTAGGCTGCATGGCTTGGAATGGTTTCATGGAACCAGTGAAAAATTAGCCTAATCATTGAGAATATGGGAAGGTCAGAAGGATGCTTTTGCACTGGAGGTTACAATACAACCATAGAACAAAGCACAGGGAAGAATGGCACAGTAGAATATGATGTCTGGAATAGGGACTTTGTGTCAGAGAGCAGCAAAAGGCAAAGCGTGGGTGAGATTGCGGAATGCCTAGAGGCTGGGCCCAAGAGAGAACACTCCATCCTGATTATTTACATATTCAACATGTGTCTACCCAGGTCCTGCTGTGTGCAAGACACTATTCTGTGTGTTGGAGATACACCAGGAAACAAGATAGAAATTCACACCTTTATGGAGTTTACAGTTAACTGAGGGAGACAGACAATAAACAAGAAACTAAGTGAAGGATTAGTCTATTGGAAGGTGGTAAGTGCTGCAGAGAAAAAGCAAAAGAAGAGGAACCACCAGGAAGGTCAGGGCGGAAGTGGGGATCTGCTATTTTAAGTAAGGTGGTCAAAGGAGGCCTCACTGATTAGCTGACATTTGAATAAAGCTTTAAAGGGAGGGAGTGAATTAGCCATGATGCTCTCTGGGGAAAAATATTCCAGTCTTTGGGAACAGCCAGTACAAAGGCTCTGAGGTGAGAATATGCTAGGAATGTCTAAAGAACAGCGAGCTGATCAATTTGGCTAGGCTAGAATGAGTGATGGGAGAAGGGCACTAAGAAGTAATATAAGGCCCACATTACAAGGCTTGTAGGACACAGGATTTTGGCTTTTATTCTGCATGGGCTGAGAAACCACTGGAGTGTTTTGCACAAAGGAGAATGACTTTTACTAGTTCCAGAATGTTGATCACTAAGTCAGGTACAAATCAGACTTGGAATCATAACTGCCTACACTTTCCCACCCCACTTTGGTCCTAAATATTTGCCACCATTTTAAGTGGAGTGCAATAGAAAAGTGGTATGGAAATGCCAGTTGCTGGTCCTTGAACCATCAGAGAGAGACTGAAGCCGGGTTGGTGTTCACAGAGGCTCACAACCATGGACTGTGTGTGAAAACCTCCATCAGTGGCCGTGGGGAACCACTACAGATTTTTAACTAAGGGAGAAATAGGCTCTTAGAGGGGTAGTTTAAAAAAAGTAAACAGATAGCAATTCATCAAATGAAATGAAGAAGAAAAAGAGGCCAATTAAAAGGGCTGGACAATAGTTTAGGTATGTGCTGAACTTCTGAGGTAGTCTAGAAAAGAAAGAAGATACAGAGTAGATAGATATTGGAGGGAGAATCAAGATAACTCGATTAACTGAATATAGAGTGCAATAAGAGAAAAACAAGTCAAAGATGACTGATTTTACAAATTCAGATGCCAGAAAGATGGAAATAATGTTACCAAAAGTGGTAAAGTCAGAAGAATATCTGATTTGTTAGTTTTACTTTTTCCTTGAATTAGAGGGTTTGGGAGAAGAAAAGATGGAATTGAGAATCATTTATTTGTTTTCTTTCATTGGGAGGATAAATGATGAAGTTTTAACAAGTGGTGGGGAACTAAGGAATCATGTAGAGTCTGTGATTTTTAAACCATACTCCCCAGATTTTCAAGGATATTACTCAGGATTTATGGGGATGTCGCTGGGCTGAGGTCAGGCCCGCCAGGCTTCACTTACAGCAACTCTGCTTTAATTTCTTCATTTGCAGTTGGTCCCTCGGTAACAGCCAATGGTTGGTTCCAAGACCCCCCTCAGATACCAAAATTCAAGGATGCCAGGGCCCTTATATAAAATGGTGTAGTATTTGCCTATAATATATGCATATAACATATGGAAATTCTCCTGTATACTTTAAATCATCTCTAGATTATTACTAATATCTAATACAATGTAAATGCTATGCAAACAGTTGTTATACTGTACAGTTTAGGGAATGATGACAAGAAATATGTCTGGACATGTTTAGTACAGGGTGTTTTTCTGAATATTTTCAGTCTGAGGTTGGTTGAATTCATATATGTGAAACCCACAGATCCAGAAGTCTGATTGCATTGGACTTCCAGTGAACATTGCTTTCACCCTCTGGATAATACACTACTGACAGATGACTAAATGTTTTTTGAGCCCTATCATAGCATTCGAACTTTAATTGTCAAATTGTTAGAATACTCTTCCTTCCATTGACTTTGGATTGTAGTTCTCTACTAGTTCTTCAAAATACTATCGAACAAGCCTCATCAGTTTCTCCTACATAGAATTTATCATGTTTCCCACATGGGGTGCAGTCAGGATTGACCAAACTGCCTTTTAATGCGGTGATAGTGACTCAAATCCCTGTCTTAAAATAGGCCCAGTATCTCCAGGGTCCTTAAAGACCTTGGCCTCTAGTGATCTAAGCTCACTAGAACCAGGCAGCAGACAGACACACCTAAATAGAAATCCAAAATAAATGTTCCTAAACACAGGCTTGTCTTATAAAAAGAAACAAACTAAAATTACCCCAAACATTAAAAATGCCTGCTATGTTCAAGTCAATATACTTGACACTGTAAATCAAATGAAATACCACGGAATGAACTGTGTTTGTTTCCCTGTAATTGTGTGCTTTTAATTCTATTTCAACATGGAGTTCAGAAAGCATCCACTAACACAGTTGAAAGTACTGTAAGGCTAAGAGGTAAGTCTGAAATACTCATCATCACCAATTCTACTGGCACCAATTCCACTAACACTTTGAAAGGTCAGCTTTCACCAAGCAGATGCCATCAGAAAGATGACTCAGATTTTGTCCTGGATCTTGTCTGCCAGCTTTAACTGCCATTCAACACCGAGGCCATAATAACAGTTTCCTTTTCAGTGGTCAAAGCTGATTTCCCAGTGCTAAGAAAAAATATCATTATCAAATATAAAACAAGAAATAAGTAATATGGATTTTTATAAATTTAAAACAACTTTGGCAAAACCTGATTTCCCAATTATTTGAGATTATAATTCTTTGCTATGTACTCTTGTCTCACTGCCTCGCTTTTAAAATATAAACCATGAAAACACACACACACACACACACACACACACACACAATTTATTCTATCTTATAAAAGAGAATGGCCACTAATTATGTATGCCTGTGGCACTGAATAGCTACACAACGTAAGACTTCCAAGGTAGTTTGCAGAGGCCCATGTTTTCAGACTGCAATTAATAAAATATGTAGCATATATTCTCAACAAGAATTATTTCATATGTAAGGAAGTTTAACCCCATATCATCAGAATAATTAAGTTGTAGATTTCTGCTTCAAGGTTTGTCCTCGGGGGAGGGAAGGCATGTCGACCATGTGTCAGGCTCAGCGCTAGGCACTACATAGGTGTTTCACTTGATTCTCATAATAACTCTGTAAGTTTGCTATTGGTGATACTAATTGAGCAAACTAAAATAAAACAAAAGTAAGATTCTGGAAAGTTAAGTAATTTGGTTGAGCTCACACAATTAGGAAGCGACCAAACCAGAATTCAGACTCACATCTCTCTAACTCAGAAGCCCATTTACTTCCCCCCTCAACAGGCTGTTCCAGGATGAAGGTGAGATGGAGGTAAAGGGGCCTTCTCTATCCCTTACTGATGTAAGAGGCTTTGTACACGACGGGATCCATAAAAATTAACTAGTCCCCAGTGGCTATGTGTATTTTTAATACTGAAACTACAAATGGTAAATTTTTAAAAATCACAAAAGGTGAATACAAGTGACGCATTGTAGAAGCTTCGAAAACACAGATTCAGAGAAATACTCTGCATCTGCAGAAGAGACTGCTCGAATACCAGCACACCTGCTCATCCGCCTCTTGTATTCTTTATTTATACTAATGGTGGCGTTAGTGTCCTTTCTGGTCTTCTTCCCTCTTGCTTAGGATCCCTCTAATGAAAACATTAGAAAAACCAACCCTTAATGAGTCGACTCGCATAATGCTTTAGTACCCGGTTTCCTTTTTCCAGCCCTACTGCTACAAGTTTAAGCACATGCTAGCCTCTACCTGGAAGCATTGCAATAAGTCTCCCAAAGCTTCACTGTTTTAGCTCACATTTCTCATCTTACTAGATGTTTTTTGTTGTTGTTTTGAGATGGAGTTTTGCTTCTGTTTCCCAGGCGGGAGTGCAATGGCACGATCTCGGTTCACCACAACCTCCGCCTCCTGGGTTCAAGCGATTCTCCTGCCTCGGCCTCTCAAGTAGCTGGGATTTCAGGCATGCTCTACCGTGCCCAGCTAATTTTGTATTTTTAGTAGAGACAAGGTTTCTCCATGTTGGTCAGGCTGGTCTAGAACTCCCAACCTCTGGTGATCCACCTGCCTCCACCTCCCAAAGTGCTGAAATTATAGGTGTGAGCCACCACGCCCGGCTAGGCCAGCTTATTAAGTTACTTCTCAGGTCATGCTGCTCCATGATTTAATTTTTTCTGTTATTTCTACGGCCCACTAACTGATGGCCAAGAGCCTCAGCTGAGATCCTTTTTGGCAGGAAGCACTAAGGCAGCCTTCACAGAGAAGCAGCGTTTGCACCAAGGGGGAAGGATTTTGACAATTGGAAATGTGAATATAGAATGTAAAAGCAATATGCAAAAAGGAAATAGGAAAATATCATTGACAAGTAGGAGCCAGGGAATAAGACTTTTGACTTGAATCAGGAAGTCCTGTGGAGACAGACAGAAGATTAAAAAAAAAAGAAAAATCCATTCATTGATTCTTTCAACAATTTTAGTGTATATTTTCAGAGTCCTTTTTACACACAGACACACAAACACACACACACACACACACACACACACACACACAGCATTGCAGAACATATAGACATGCAAGACTCTGAAAGCTATTATGGAAGAGATATCCTGCATATGCCTAACTGTGACATAAGGCAAAGTATGCTGTGTTCCATAGAAGTGATACAATGTATTACAGAAACCAAAAGAAGAGAGAGATGATGCTCTTCTAGTTCTCCTTTCACTGAAATACAGCTATAACTACAATTTAAAATGATACGTAATACTTCAAATAGTCCAGAGTATTTTGAAAATTCAGAGAAAAGAAACATCTCTTCTCACAGGTGATAAAATATCTTCGTGGAGAAGAGAGATTTGGAACTGAGCCTTGAAAGAGAAAGACTTTTTTAGGCAAAGGGAAAGATCTGATCCAAGCCACTGTGAAGGATAACGCAAAGCATATGGAGAAAGATCAGATGGTTTGTCTGGAACACATGGCCCAGGAAAAGCAGGACTAAGACAACCAAACTGTAACATCAAATCCGGCCCCCTACCTAATGTTTGAGTTTCATACCTTTTACAATCCATTCCATTTTGAACAGTTGTGAATATTGGAAATGTGATGGTGTTTACGATCTCCTGAGGAAGACACAATTTAACAGGCAATGACGATAAATTGGAGCAAGTACTATAGTAATGAAAATGCAAGGTGATTTGCAACTCAGACCATGGCTAGGAAAAGCTCCCAGAGAATGGGATTCTCTAGGGAGTTAGAATTGAGGGAAAATTGACGGATAGCCAGGCAAAGGAAATCGAAGTCGTTCAGACCAGGTGACCAGTAAATGCAAAGACCTGAAGTCAAAGGGTAAGATTGGTTCCAGGGACTGAAAGAAGTTAGGCTGATAAAAGGAAAATATCAAGAAAAAATTTTTTTTGAGACAAGAGTCTTGTTCTGTCACCAGGTGCCAGGCTGGAGTGCAGCGGCACAATCTCGGCTCACTGCAATCTCTGCCTCCTGGGTTCAAGCAATTCTCCTGCCTCAGCCTCCCGAGCAGCTGGGACTATAGGCGCGTGCCACCACATCCAGCTAATTTTTGTATTTGTTAGTAGAGATGGGGTTTCACCATGTTGGCCAGGATGGTCTCGATCTCTTGACCTCGTGATCTGCCCACCTCAGCCTCCCAAGGTGCTGGAATTACAGGCATGAGCCACTGCACCCGGCCAAGAAATTTTTTTTAAATGTATGGAGCAGGACTTGTCATGCTTCATTAACCATGGTCAAGAATTTAATACAAATACTTTAAGAAATAATGTTCCAGGCATCACTAAGAAGCCATTGAAGACTTTAAAGTAGTGACCTGATCATGTTCCTGTTTTAAAGAATCACTCTCACTGCCCCAGAAGGAACTTTGGGAATGGGAAAAGACCTAAGAGAAGCAGACTCGTTAGAAATTTGTGTGGCAATCCACCCAGAGGAAACAGTCCAATTCCAGTAGTAAAGTTAGGTGGAAGGATACTAGAGAGAGGTGTGGTGGGAATGCACTCTAGATCTGGGCTTGTAATTAGCATCATGGAAGGTAATAAAATCATCCAAGGACTATGTGGGTCTATTTAGCACAAAGTAAGTTCTGGACAAACAGCACTGAGGAGGATCAACGTTTGATCAAAGGGCAGAAGAGTGTGTTAAATGGGAAAAAAACTAACTAGCTAAAAGAAATCTAGAAAGAAAACTGTAAGAGTGAGTGGTCTCAAGGTCGGGTATGGTGGCTCACACCTGTAATGCAAGCACTTTGGGAGGCTGAGGAGGGTGGATAATGAGGTCAGGAGTTCGAGACCAGCCTGGCCAACTTGGTGAAACCTTGTCTTCACTAAAAAATACAAAAATTAGCTGGGTGTGGTGGTGTGTGCCTATAGCTCCAGCTACTCAAGAGGCTGAGGCAGGAGAATCACTGGAACCCCAGGAGGCAGAGATTGCAGTGAGCCAAGATAGCGCCATTGCATTCCAGCCTGGATGACAGAGCAAGACTCCTATCTAAAAAAAAAAAAAAGAGAGAGAGAGAGAGAGTGGTCTCAGACATGAAGGGAAAAGAGTATTTCAATAGGGAATGGTCACTATTGTCAATTGCTATGCAGAGAATAAGTCTGTCCATTAGAATGAGCAACAGATGGGTCCTCAGGTCCCAGGTGAGGGCGGTGTTCTGCATGGTGGACTAAAGCCGGACTGCTGCTGTTGGAAGAATAAGTAGAAGCACACATACCCTGCTCTTCCAAGGGATATGGTGATGAAGGAAAGGTGAAGGCCAGAAAAGGAGCTCAACGTAGAAGAAAAAATGGGATCCCCGGAGGGTGTTTGTTTGTTTGTTTCCAAGACAGGAGAGACTTGAGCACATTTAAATGCAAATATGAAGGAGCTTGTAGTGGACTAAGCTTGAGAATATAGTAACAAGCAGAGCTTTGAAATGGTAAAAAGAAATGGGATCCAGGGCACAATTTCTCTGCAATAGGGGACACATTTTTTTTTTTGTAATTGCATGAAAGGCAAAAGCATGGATGTGAATACAGATAAAATGTCTTGGTTCAATTGCAGGATGTTTAGTGAGAATTATGTTGGATTCTGTTTTCTACAAGATGGAAGAAGTGAATCACTGGTGAGGACGAGGGGTCAAAGATTTAAGAAAAATAAAGAATAGGAGAGCTACGCAGAGCAATATAGTAGAACCGATGTACAGCTTTGAGGGCTCAGCTGAGGTTAGAGGTCATGACATTATTTTGGCCTGACCTGTACAGTTGTACATTTTTTTTTTTTTTTCAAATATCTTCAGCAGCTTCTAGTTAGGCAAGGACAAACAGACCTGGATTTAACAGAGAGTTGTAGAGTAAGCAGTGAAGTGGTACTAAACAAAAGTTAATTTTAATGGGGTGTCCCAGTGGTGTATGAAAGTACAGTGAGCGGCCATTCGGTTCGAGTATTAAAGCTGTGCTTCCTCTCATCCCCACAAATCGGAGTGGCTTGATCGAATAGAGTCAGAACCCAGGTTCCTTCTAGCTGGTGGCTCTGTTATTCCCAGGACTTTGGAGTCCCCCACTGGGTCTTCGGCTTCCAGTTGGCAGACGAGGTAAAGAGAGAACGCGGAGGATTGTGGGAGTTTCCGTGACCCTGACCCGGAAGTAGCACACATCCCTTTTGTACACATCCACTGGTTGTCACATGGCCACATCAAAACAGTTTTGATAAGCATCTGACTTGACTAGCATAGAGGCAGAGAGTCAAGTTAGCAGGCTTTATAATAATCTAAGCATGAAGAAATACAAGCTAAATAAGGCAAATAGCAGTAGAAATGAAATGAAAAGCACATTGGGAGAAAATCAGCAGATCTCGTGATTGCTTAGATCAAGGATGATAAGGAAGGTTCTGTCTAAAGCACAGCATTAAAAAGAATTACGAGGTCAAAATTCAGGATATGAGGCCTACTCTAAGCACCTGTTTAAAGTTGAGATCGTTTCCTCTAACATCCCCCGTTTACCCTTACATGGATCCATTATCTTTCACAGCACGTGTCTCCTTCTTCCATACTATATGATTTACCTACTGGTCACTGTCTTTCTCCTTCCACCATTACGAAAGAAAATTGAGGGCAGGAGTTTCTCCGTCTTGTTCATTACTCTTTCCTCAGTGCTTAAGACAGTGTCTGGTATATGAGGGTCACTGGATTACTACTTGTTAAGTTATGATTATTATTTTTTTGAGACGGAGTTTTGCTCCTTACCCAGGCTGGAGTGCAATGGTGCCATCTCGGCTCACCACAACCTCCGCCTCCTGGGTTCAGGCAATTCTCCTGCCTCAGCCTCCTGAGTAGCTGGGATTACAGGCATGCACCACCATGCCCAGCTAATTTTTTGTATTTTTAGTACAGACAGGGTTTCACCACATTGACCAGGATAGTCTCGATCTCTTGACCTTGTGATCCACCCGCCTCGGCCTCCCAAAGTGCTGGGATTACAGGCTTGAGCCACCGCGCCCAGCCCTACTTGTTAAATTATTAAATGGCATGATTGATTAGCAAGGATCATTACGGTGAGGTCTAGTTTAAGTGGAACTACATGCATGTATTTACTAATTCCTGGGTTAACTGTAGAAAGGAACAGAAGACTCCAACATCATAACAGAGATTCAAGGTAGGATTTCTGGATGAACAGTAGATTCAGGGAAAATATTTTGTATGTGGAGTGAAAAATGATACTTGGCTTTGGAAACATCATAATTGAGATGAAGGTGAAATATCCAGGTGGACATACTAAGCAGGGCATTGAAAATGTAAAGCCTAAGGCTGGGCACAGTGACCCAGCATGTTGGGAGGCCGAGGTGGGCGAATCCCAGCATGTTGGGAGTAATCCCAGCATATTGGGAGGCCGAGGTGGGCGAATCACCTGAGGTCAGAAGTTCAAGACTAGCCTGCCCAATGTGGTAAAACCCCATCTCTACTAAAAATACAAAAAATTAGCCGGACAGGGTGGCAGGCACCTGTAATCCCAGCTACTCAGGAGGCAGAGGCAGGAGAATCACTTGAACGTGGGGGGCAGAGGTTGCAGTGAGCCGAGATTGTACCATGGCACTCCAACCTGGGTGACAGAGCAAGACTCTGTCTCAGAAAAAACAAAAAACAAAAAAAAAAGTAAAACCTAAGTTTAGGCAAAACATTGATATTTGGAGTCTCAGGATAAGAAGGTAATATGTGTGTGTATATACATGCAACATATATACATATATAAACATGACATTGTATACCACATGCATATGTGTATATTTGCAATTTCTGTAAATTGCACCTTAACAAAACTGGAAGAAAAAAAATAACAAAAATCTCAGGATAACAAGATGGAAAGTTACTCAATGGACAACACAAGGCAGAGTCACTATATGATCTAAAGGACAGTCAGGGGCAATTAATCCAAGGGTCTCCTGTGGGGTAGAAAAACTATCAAAACTTAATCCTGTCAAAATGTATTCTTGTAAGGAGCATGTTTACTGCATCCCTTCATCAGTGTCAGTGGACCTATATAAAGTGTACCACATTCACAACAGAAAACCGAGGTTTGTTTTCTGGTGGTTCTCCTGCTGAGTAATGATCACTAAGCCCTCTTGTGGTGGCTCTCATAGAAATAGTCCTACCTCTCAAGAAGTCCTGAAGCAACTACTCCTTGACAAAAATGGAACAACAAATCATTTTTTTATTATCTGGTATATGTGTCTTTAGGGAACAGAGAGATCTCTTTTCTCCTCACAATCTCTCTTTTCTTCATATACATCCCAGCTGCAAAGTGATAGCTAAAACCCATGGATGATAGTAATACTGGTGAAAACCAGAGTCAACAAATACACAGGCTTAGATCAATGACCTAAAGTGTTTTATAATTCATCATCAAATAGCCATATAAATGGTTTTAACTGCCATATTGAACGTTTGCCTTTTTGAATTGCACCTAAATTAGCAATTGTGAAATGTAATAGGAAATAAGTAGAACCGTTATAAATGCCATGTCTATACGTAAAAATACTTAGAAATATTGAAGATAGTGTCTGAGATTCACATCAGTTATGAATTAGGTGTTTTTAAGTAAAGCAACTGTTAACGTCCAGTGACATCAATTCGTAGAATACTTAACCTAATACTGAACTAATGCTTGCTATTACCTAATACACCAAATGGTAACGTAGCCAGTAACTCCAGCATAATCTTGGTCAGAATTAATGTTCCAATCTAGCATACAGCACAGAAAAGTACATTCTTCTAATATTTTTGGTGTCACATTTTTCCTTTTTTTTCCCCCATAAAGCATTTGACTGAACTTACAGTAGGAAACATCCAAATGGCCTCATATTTTTCTATTCTCATTAGAATAATGTGGGACATATCAAACATTTTTCAATTTTGAAAAAAAAATTCAGGATCAGTTTCTGAGTTGTTTTGGAGGCTAGTTCTTACATCAGATTTAAATATTCACATACTCCCTAAAATTGATAGAGTGTAAATTTAAGAAGTAATTGAACCTCTAGAGCAGGAGTCCCCAGTCCTCAGGCCATGGATCAGTACCAGCCCATGGTCTGTTAGGAACTGGGCTGCACAGCTGGAGGTGAATAGGGGTGAGTGAGCATTACTGCCTGAGCTCTGCCTTTTGTCAGATCAGCATTAGATTCTTATAAAGGGTGTGACCCTACTGCGACCTGCACATGTGCAGGATATAGATTCTCTTTATGAGAATCTAATGCCTGACGATCTGAGGTGGATCAATTTCATCCCCAAACCATCCCACTCCTCCCACCTCACCTCCTCTCACCCCATCTTCTACCCCCTCCCCCACTTCTACCCCACACCCATCCCTAGAGGAAAAACTGTCTTCCACAAAACCCGTCCCTGGTTCCAGAAAGGCCAGGGACCACTGTCCTAGAGAGAATTTCAGAAAATTCCCAGCATTCTAACAGATTCAATAAGAAAACTGGACAGTTTCTCTGTACATAGCCAAAATATAAACAACAGTTTTCTTAATTACTTTTTAGGACACATTACAATAAAATGAGCATGACTAATTCAACGTAGTTATCTACAGTGATTTCTTAGAATCTAAAATAGAAAAGAGCATAAAATAAAAGCAGTCCTGGATTTCCAAAACTTCATTTCCAGTTCATTTCCAAGTCATTTATTTTAAACACATGATGTATTATTCAACAGAGGGAGAAAAGGTATACCTAATGGTTGCTTCTTTAGGTTAGCCTCAAAAAATGGTATTTAACTATAAAATTATTGAAATATTTAAAATAACATTTTTAAAAACTAATCTTTTGAAATTAAACATGTTCATGTAAAAAGAGAAAACATAATAATATGAAAGAACATAAAATGTTTAATGTTTTTAGAATATCCTGAGAAAACAGATTTAGTGCCATCCTAAAGAAATTAAAGTCTCAAAGCGAGGGTTCACATCCACCATTTGTCAGCTGTGTTACTCTAGGCGAGTTACTCGATGTCTCTGTGTTTCATTTTCCTCTCCCATAAAACAGAAATAATAAGAGAAAGTTCCTCATGGCATCTGAAAGGATTTAATGCCTTAATAGTTGTAAAACACTTAGCACAGTTTTTTGTTCACAGTAGGCTCAAAATAGTGTCTAATGTTATTATTCTGTACAAATTTGTTTAAGGTAATGCAAGTGGTAATAAAAGATAGATGCTGCAAAAGTGTAAAATACAATAAAAGCTAATATTTCACCTTCCAATCCAGTTCTAAAAGATCTTTCTTAGAGAGATGTACAAAAGAAAACATATGCATTAGTCACCCTGTTATTTAGCAATTTTGTACAACCTTGTAAACCTGCAATATAGAGTTAAAAAAAAAAAAAGACCTTTAAGACATTCAGAATTTGGAAGTATACATTGTATTCCATTGCATTTAAAGCAGACTTTTAAATATGCACCATCTCATTAGGGTCAAAATTGTGCTATGTACTGGAATATGTTTTATGTTGAATACGTCTAGAACTTTAAGAACTTAAGGAAGCTTCAGCAACATTATAAAAAGATTATACCCAAGGAAAGGTGAAAATTAGTAAGGCAAGTCTGTTTATAGAAGCTCTACGAAACCACCAGTAAAATTATAAACTTTTCAGGCTAAAAACGGTCTTTATAGTTGCTGCCCGTGAAAGAGAAAGACTGCTAACTTTAAGGAGATTTTCATTTTTAAAGGTTTCATCACCAAAACTCTGTTTGTTTTTCAAATTAAAACATAAACAGGAAAAGAAATAAAGACAGTTCCTTGCACCGTGAATTTTAGCCAAAGTAATGACAATTACAGGGTCACACTGAGAGTCTCTTCTTTTTGTTTCTCCAAATGCTCACCAGGAAAGAGAAAACATTTACGGTCCTCCTCCTCCAGTAGACTGACTCCCTGCTGTCTTTTGTAAAGCCAGATGGTGGCGCTGTGGTATTATTTGTCGAGAGTTTAGCTTAAAATTCTGTTTTGTGTGAGCAATAGCATTGTGTGAAGTCTCAGCCCTCTTTGGAAAAGAAAGCATTTTAAACAGACTTTATTCTTCACTTTAATGATAAATAAGCCCATCATTCAAGCCCTTTAGGTTGTTTTAATGTTTACTATTTGTAAAAGAATGTATCTGAAACTTGTAAATATAGATGATTTACAGTGTACTTTCAAAAGGGTTGAGAGTAGGTGATGGTGGTATTTTGTGACTCTGTTGTTTTCTTAGTTCATGAAAATAAAAATGAAAAGAAAAGGCAATATTTTTTCCATATTATTTTAATATGGTCCTAATTTCTAAATAAAGTCTTATGACACCTCCAAGCCCCTACCCGCTGCCTAAATCATCAGAAAACAAAGACTTTTGTCAGCAAAAGTTAACTGAATTCTAATCTCACTTCCCTCTCTAATCCTTTCACCAATTTTGGTGAGAATGCCTGTTCCTACTGAAAGTAGTGCTATGAGGCTAGTTTGGCCACACACACCTTTGTACCTCTAATTACCCCCCACACCTAGCCCTCTCTTATGTGCTCTGTTCATCTCACTAAGCCACTTTTTTCTTGGAAGCCTGGGTTTCATCTTACCTACACTCCCAAATGAATCAAACTGAAAACTGAAAACTGATTTGGGCCCATGCAAAATTATGAATTGACCATTTTCCTCCTCATCCATATTGCTATATCATTGCTTCTCCTTCACCTTTGGCTAATCCAGAACAAAAACCATGCTGGAAACCCTACCACACCCCTTTCATCCCACTTTAAATTCTGAATAAAGTGAATGTCAGGACAACACAAATCAATGCCACTATTAGAACATCAGGTCCAAATAGACATACGGCAGGTGAAAAATGAAGTCCAAGAAAGAGAACACATCAGAAAGAGGCCATGTGCAATTTTAGAGTCTATACAACAGGAGCATTTGTGATCTATGGTGCAGCCTCGGTCTCACCCGGGTTGTCTTGATGGATGATGGAGGGCAGGAGAGGACGATTCATGGTCATTTGTGAGTGCCCAGCTGGGGGTCCCACCAGTTCCTCCGCTCACTGCCACATCCACTCCTCCAGGTAGGACATCAAGCTCCACAGATTTTCCCACATCTCCTAGGTAAATTGTGAAACAATGTATATGCAGTTTAGCCATAGTCCTTTATAAGCATCTTCTTAACCTATTTTTTCAATGGAAACTGTGTTGTTGTTTTTTTTTCTAAATAAAACCTAATGCTCATTCCCACTATGCCAAACAAATTAAAGCAGTATTTGAAACATGAACGTATTGAATAACTTAAAATTCATAAAATTTACTTATTAAAAGGCAAGAAATTAGAAAAATGGATGACTGTTTCAGACCAAAGACTCAGCATTCAGTTGATTTTGGTGCTTTGATAGATCCACATACAGAAGCTGTGTAAGAAAGTATCTGTACTACAGAGTGTAAAAGAAGCCATCCCTAGCAGGCCTCGATGATGCTCTTCTTCCCTAAGAGAGTGGAGAAAAACATTACACTCAGAGCAATTAGATTCTCATAATGAATGTAGAAGCGTTGATCTATTGCACACTTTAAAGACCGCTGTCCTAGAACAATGCCCTGACTTTTGTGCCTAACCGTGTTTTGCTAGGCAACTTCCAATTCCTCCTATGTTGGTCCTAAATTACACATCATATTTTCCAAACTTGGCTCTATGGGAATTTCAACCATCATTGATGCTTGTCTATGATTTAACATGCTTTCTCTCTTTATTTCTATTATCCTAGTTCTAAGTGTCTTCTGAAATTGTCATATTGAGATGCACTTAAAAACAAATGATCTGAGAGGTCACCTTCCCAGATCCCATGACGCTACTTAGTACTTTTGTCAACAGACATAAGAAGAATTTTCAAATGTTCGATGAGAGGAAGCTAAGTCTCAAACCTTCAGAAGCTCCAAGGACGTAAGGAGACGGAAAATACAATGAACACCCTCTCTTCTTGTGGTGCTTTTCTCACCCAGTGTCTTAGCACTCCTCCAGAACCTTTAAAATCAAAAAGGAAAAATTAGATTCAAACTGTGAAATGCCAGGGATCTTCCCTCTTTTCAGGGATCAGTTGTGTGTTATAATCCTAAACTAATGTGGAATTATCTTTGAAAGATAATGCCTTTCTTATTTCTCCCATCTGAAGAAAAAAAGAAAAGAAAAGAATATGATTTACCAGATTGCTGACTTTCTTGAGGGAGTCTGTGAATGAGATGATAGAGTATAATTTGTTTCCATTGCGAGTGCTTCTCCAAACTATAAAATCAAACTCCTAACGATTCTATCAGGGTGTCCCTAATCCTGAGCATAAATGATAGGTTCCTTTCTGATGGCGGTGATACGTCTGTGGAGTTTTATTTCCAGGGAGACAGGGCAGGATCTGCTGCTATGCAGACTGAATAATGTTTGAAGCCAACATCATGTCACATTTTGTGTGCACTTTCCAAAGATTAATCCAAGCGTTACAAATGGGACACAGACTGCCATTGTCCCAGGGACACTTTAATAACCCACACCTACAATATTCAACCTGTTGTTTGCATAGGGACAACTTTGGGACACAAAAACCCACCAGAACAACTTAGGGAAAGGAGTCGTGGAGAGGCAGAGACCCAGGCGCCGCGGCACCTCCACATCTCATCCCTCATGGCAAATGAGTCTGTTTGGAGTTTATTTATGCCTGAGGATGGGGGTCGTGCCGCTGGCTTTCTTCAAAGCGTCTCGGCGAGCCTTTCTTAAATCTGTTGCGTGCTAACTCAGTTTCTCACTTCTGTTGCACTTCGGCAGGGTTTGCCAACTTGCAGATGATTTTTGTTTTGCTTTGCATAATGCAACTTAAATTAAGGAACATTATCTCCCTCAGAAGTAAATTGTGCCTGGTCAGTTTCTTCTTTCATTTCTCTCCCCACCCCCCTTCTTTCCTTACGACTCCTTGCATCTGTTGTTCTACTAGGGTATTCTTCACGAATGGAAGACTCAGGAGAAAGCTTCAGGATGAAAAGATTCTGAGAGGCAGATGAGAAGAGCTAATAACTTTCACATTCCCCATGTATCATGTTTAAGTGCTCCTATGAAGTACTTACTATTAAAATCTTATTTACTTAAGAAAACAAGCTGCAGTTGTCTAGTAGATCAAAATTGATAACTGAGTTCCATATTGAGTTTAAAATATCTGTAACCTGTTTTTTCATGTAAGAAGATATTTTAGCATAAAGACAAAAAACTAAGAGATACAATGAGCCGAATCATAGTTATGGTATATTTAATTTCAGATATAATATTTTGAACAATATTGCAAAAATAATTACATAATACATTATTACTGTAATATACAGTAATGTGACTATAACAGGTAGAAAAAAAATTCAAAACCAAAAAAACCTTTAAAAGAAAATACTTTGGGAAATCACAATAAAGTAAAAAGACTTATAGAAGCATCATGAAGAAAAAGACTAAGCATGTGTGTATTCTATATTATTTTTAAAAAGGAACCATATGCATTTACTTAACTCCCACTTTAATGACAGGTTTCCGTCAGGTGAAAAATTACGAGATAGAACTGAGAAACGGAAAGGCAGTAGCTTATATTTTGCTAGAGAACACAGTTCTTCAATTTAAACTTAAGCTTGGTACTTTTTGAAACAAGCATCAATAAATTTATTGAAATACAACATTTTTAGTTGTACTTTAGTACTTGGTATATTTTTTAATTAAAATTATTGTATTTCTTTCAAGATTATTTTATTACCACTCTGGTGAGCAGGTGAGCAGGTATAGGCTTCTTCTTAACTTCTGTAAATGTTATTAATCCTGAGATATAGAAACAATGTGATTTACACAGGAATATATGTATGATGTTAAAAGTCTTAAATGCGTGTATATTATCAGCAGTAATTCATGTGAAAAACACGTGGAGATTATTTTGACTTTCTAAGCTTAGTATGAGGCAATTAACGTACTGTAGCAAGTTGGGGAAAGTGTGTGGAAGAATCCAAGTTTCTTCTCTACTCAGCAACCCACAAGGCTGAAGTCAAGGTGCTGGCTGAGCCACCATCTGAAGCCTAGCATTCTCTTCCAAGTTCACATGGTTGTTGGAAGAATTCTCCTCCTTGCATTGACAGGATAGAGGCCCCTATTCTCTTACTAGCTGTTGACATGGGGCCCACTCAGAGCTCTTAAGGCTGCCCACAGCTCCCTTTCAGATTCTGGCCATTTCCAGATGTCCTCCCAGGCTCTAAATTTTTCTGACTTCTGGAAGGGTCCAGTCCCTTTGAAGGGACCACCTGATTAGGTCAGACCCACCACCATGATCTGACTTCTGATTAACTCAAAGTTGACTGATCAGTGACATAATGAAAGAGTGATACTCCACGAGAGTCACAAGTTTTCCCTATACTCAAGGAGGCAGGATTAAATATAACTCATGCAGCAGAGGGAGAATTTTTAAGGCCATCTTAGAATTCTGCCTACCACAGAAGCTAATTCCAGATAATGAAATGGTTGTAAAGGAAGTGAAGCTGGTGATAGGGAGAGGGGAATCTATGTAGAGTGGTCGGAAAAGGAGTCTCTGTCTCTTGACCTTGTGATCCACCCGCCTCGGCCTCCCAAAGTGCTGGGATTACACGTTGCGGTGAGCCGAGATCGCGCCATTGCACTCCAGCCTAGGTAACAAGAGCGAAACTCTGTCTCAAAAAAAAAAAAGAAAAAGAAAAAGAAAAAGAAAAAGAAAAGGAGTCTCTGGAGCTTGAGATATACTTGATCTGAGATTGGTCTGAGATTACAGGGCACAGAACGAACCAGTCGTGGAAATGTACTTCCTTTTATGTTTGTTTGTTGAGACAGAGTCTTGCTCTGTCTCCCAGGCTGGAGTGCAATGGTGCTATCTCAGCTCACTGCAACCTCTTCTTCCCAGGTTCAAGTGATTCTCCTGCCTCAGCCTCCCAAGTAGCTGGGATTACAGGCATGTGCCATCACACCTGGTCATTTTTAAAAAAATTTTTTTACTATAATTTAAAAAGATGTCTTTTACCATGTTGGCCAGGCTGATCTCGAATGGCTGACCTCAAGTGATCCACCTGCCTTGGTCTCCCAAAGTGCTGGGATCAAGTCAGCCCCCTCACCCGGCCAGTCATAGGAATGTACTTCCAAAGAGTATTTAGCTATTCAATTTAATGTACAGTTATGCATCATTTAACAACAGGGTAGTTTCCAAGAAATGCATTGTTAGGTCATTTCACAGTTGTGCAAACATCATGGGGTGTACTTACCCAAACCTAGATGGCATAGCCTACTACACATTTAGGCTATATGGTATAGCCGATTACTCCTAGGCTACAAACCTGTACAGCATGTTACTGATTGAATGTCAACACAATGGCAAGCGTTTGTGAATCTAAACATAGAAAAGCCACAGCAAAAATATGGGATTATGATCTTACAGGACTACCCTTGTACATGCAGTCCGTCATTGACCAAAATGTCATGTGACACATGACTGTATTACTGTAATACTGTTAAAATCCCACTTACATGTCAAAATAGATGCTATTTTTTTGAAGTTTTATAAAGAAATTCCTATTACGAATGCATGATTTTAAATAAAACTTCTTTTTCTAGAAGCTCAAATGAGTTCCTGCAGGATAGAGAACCTGTGATGTGCTGCAGCTTTTAACTGTGAGCTGCCTTTCTAGAGGCGCTGCAGAAAAACGTGTCTCCATAGCTGTTAATGGAGAGATACCGAAGTGATTTGCTCTTAGAAAGATACCAAGGGCTGGGCGCGGTGGCTCAAGCCTGTAATCCCAGCACTTTGGGAGGCCGAGGCGGGTGGATCACAAGGTCAAGAGATCGAGACCATCCTGGTCAACATGGTGAAACCCCGTCTCTACTAAAAATACAAAAAATTAGCTGGGCATGGTGTCATGTGCCTGTAATCCCAGCTACTCAGGAGGCTGAGGCAGGAGAATTGCCTGAACCCAGGAGGCGGAGGTTGCGGTGAGCCGAGATCGCGCCATTGCACTCCAGCCTGGGTAACAAGAGTGAAACTCCGCCTCAAAAAAAAAAAAAAAAAGAAAGAAAGATACCAAGGAAGGTCCCCGCAAATTTACAATTATAATTTTATCATGATGGTGGCTGGTGTTAGAACCACTCAGGCATTTACTCAAAAAGCATTTGTGGTAGGATAATTTTAAAATATCAGTGTTCTACTTCAGCATTTTCCCCTCTTTTCCTCCCCTCCTCCAAGCTCAGAGTCAAGGCCCTATGTGTCTCTTTACCTGGGAGATTTTGCAGAGGGGAAAACAAAGTTGTCAGCTACTTTTCCTGTCTTTGGCAAAAACTTAATCAGAGAGATAATGTTAGCTCTAGAGAGACAGAGATACCAGAGAGTCATTTGAAAGACATTAAGAGAGAAGAAGGAGAAAAATTTTCCCTAGAATGAAAAAAACAAACAAGCAAACAAAAACAGAGGACTAAGGCTGGGCATAGTGGCTGACGCCTATAATCCCAGCTCTTTGGGAGGCTGAGACAGGTGGATCATCTGAGGTCAGGAGTTCAAGACCAGCCTGACCCACATGGCAAAACCCTATCTCTACTAAAAATACAAAAATTAACCTGGCATACTGCCCTGAATCTGTAATCCCAGCTACTTGGGAGGCTGAGGCAGGAGAATCACTTGAACCTGGGAAGCAGAGGTTGCAGTGAGCTGAGATTGTGCCATTGTACTCTATCCTGGGCGACAAGAACAAAATTTCTTCTCAAAAAAAAAAAAGAGGAGCAGGGGTCAGTGGGTTTGAGAGAGAGTGCTGTCAATAAAAGGGAAACTTGAAGAGCTCACAGGAGCTCAGAGGGGAGGGGAGGCTCTGTGGTGTGGGAACAGTCTTTCCAAATAATCTTATTTCCAAAACATGACCAGAAATAGCAAAGCCGTTAGACCTGAAGAGACTCTTCCTTCAGCCTGGGACAATAAGCATCTTACTAGATAACCAGTGTGGATTCATGTCCTGAGGAGCTTCCTTGACAAGATGACTGTGTTTAGGAACCAAGGGTCTTGACACAAACCCGGTTGGAGGGCACATGTGGGAAAAGTGAATGTGAACCTCGGGAATGACTGACTGTGATTGGATTCCCGAGTCATGTATAAATCCACGTGAGTGAGTAAATCATGCATTTATGCAAATCATATTACATACATATGTACCAGATGCATCCAGAAACTGCCAAAAAAAAAATCTGTCCTTTTTAACTCTTATCTAAAAAGCAGAATTGTTCTTATGTGTTATTGACAACACAGAATAAACTTTACCTGTTTAAATGATTTGAAGCAGTTCTATGCTTTAGAGATTTCAGTCTTTCTCTGCCTTCTCAAATGCCACCCTCCACCCTCAGAATGGACCATGGTGTGACTGAAAGAGAACTGGACTAGGAAGCCAGAACCCTGGGTTTGTTCACGTAGCAACCATTGGTTGAGTACTCTTATTACGCAGCAAGCTAGGCTTACAAAGGTATAAAACACCAGGTCCTGTCTTTTACATTCCAAGAATGGTGAAAAACAATACAGAGAAAAAAGCAGAGGATAGGCAGTATGGCGGAGTGGTTACTCACTGATACTCAGAAAACAGGAGTTCCGATCTCAGCTCCTCCACTGCTTAGCTGGCTGATCTTGGGTAAACCATTTAAAAATCCTCAACCTCAGTTACCTTGAATGTTAAATAGCTTCTACAGTTAATAGGATCTATTAATAACTTTTATCTCAGTATTATTGTGGCTAAAAATTATATTTACAAAATTTTATTATAAATAAATTATTGCAATGCACTGTGTTAAGTACCATGGTATTGTACTTATTATGTGACTCTAAATTGATTCCTTCAGTCAACATTTATTGAGGACCTACTGTGTTCCCAGATTTGAATGACAAAAATCATAAACTCTTCAAGAATGCTTCCTTTGTAAAATGAGACATTTGGAATAGTTAACCCCTTAAGTCCCTAAAACTTGGTCATATGCTCAAGGGGAAACTACAGAACAGCAGCCAATCCTCCCATCCATTTTTTTTTTAATACAAAAATCTTCAGATTTTATCTACATAGGCATATTTGAGGGGAGGGAATCAAAAGAGAAGAACAGAAAGTGTTAAATTGAGTCAAGTGACTATTGATTTTTTTTAATAAATAGAAATAAAACTTTTGGAAGCTAGCTAGTAACTAAAATTTTGAATAATTACATTATTGAACAATTGTAATCAATGAAACAGAGACTATGTGGTTATCTGGTATATTTCATCAATGAAGATAATCAATTAGTAGGATTTAGCTAGATGTGATAGCTCAAGTATATCCTTTGGTTCTTTATGTAATTAAAAGTTTAATTCAAAATCCAACTGAATTCACTCAACAAATTTCTAATCAAATTGCTATGTGTTGTTTTTGTTTAAAAAGAAAAATATTTGAATTAATTCATGGGTATCTGTTTACCGATTTCTGTAAACATGACTATAATAATTTTCAGTGAGATACTAAGGAAATTTTATTTTATTCATGAATCAAATAAATGAAAACATCACAAGATGTGTAATGCATCAAAACATTTAAAAGGCTAAATTTCTCTTAAATGTTGCCTATTTTTAAAAATAAAATTGCCTGTGTTTCCTGGGCTAGGGTGAATATGTAGAGTAGGAGTTGGTCTGATACTTGACATGCCTAATTCCTGTGTCATTTTATAGGTTGGCAATAACGCCTCACAGGAAAGAGGTAGGAAACAATGGTAACCATGGCAAGAGAAGTTTTCTAGCACAAATAAAATACGTGATATGACAATCAGCACGATGTAATGTAATCGCAGCAATCCTGTGTAAACGAAGAGATTCTGTGCATTGCTTCTTCCGAACTGTGGCTTTCACTGACATTCATAAATGAGGGTGGGAAAATGATATGACCCTTTTGGGCAGCCACTGCCACAAAGCTGAAAAGTGTTTCAAAGTCTGACATGTATCTTATTGGATCAAACAATTTGGAAACACCCAATTTCTAGATATGTAGGTAGCACTGAGAAAAGAAACAGGATTAGTTTATGTTGCATCAGAGAGACAGAAATACTTCTTTTCTAATCATGTATTTGTATTGTATTAAAGAGTTTGCTCTTATTTAAATTAATAAAGCCCCCATTAAATGTTCCAGATAGTATTGTGAATCCCTAACTTTCACTATTATCCAAGAAGTTTTTATGGTGTTCATAGATATTTGCACAAGTACTTATAAATAGTAACTTGAATATATATAGAAGAAAAGAGACATTGTAGTGATAAAATTTATCTTATAATTATTCCCAGTTTGTTAAAATTACTATTACTGCTAAAACACGTATTTAATCAATATTTGAATAATTGAATCAATTTTCTCTTTCTTTCAAGTTGTAGATATAGACACCAAAGTTAAAAGGAATTGCGGCAATTAGCTGGCTTATTTGCACCTAAGTATAAAATATGCTGGAAAACACTGAGTGAATTCAATCTTACTGCTAATATTTTCCTAGCAGTTAATAGGTAATGTCATTAGCACAGAGACATAACTAGTGCTCAATACCCCTATTAAATTGAATCAATTTAATTGAAAATCATCAACTGTTTGTTGGTGAAATTACTATTTTTTTCTGATCTATTATTCAGCTAGTAACAAATTATTTTTTCAGTAAGCTTGGCAATATACCTGCGTGAGACTGAACTCAATTGTAAAGTAAACAATTCATCTAATTTATTTAGATTGATTTTCCAAGCCAATTAAGCAAACCAGATAATTACCAAATTTCTAGTTAGGTTTCCTTTTCCATTGTTTTAGTTTTTAAAATAAAAGTGTATTTTAGAAGCCTGAGCAAAAATTAAATTTAACTATTATTTAAAATTTAGTTTAACTTGAAAGTGTTAAGATAAATAAGTTTGTATATGTGTAAACAAACAGCACTGTTTTTTCTTATTTTCTTTTTTGTATTTTCAGTTCCAAGTTCTAATTCAATGACATAGTCCTGAATGATTTGTCACATAAAGTATGGTATGTGAGTAAACAGAGACTTTTAAATAAAATATAACACCATTTATTAAATGTTTTAATGTACACAAATGGATTTACTGATATTGGGTATAAAATAATTAACTCCCCTTTCTATGTAGACTTTCTATTAATAATATAGATAGTGCCTTCTAACAGTAGTTTTACAATACTTACAGCAGCATTTCTTTCAACTTCATAGACAAGTAAATAGTTAAAGCACTGCACTTTCTCACGTTTTTAATTGGAAAGTAATGATGAGAAATAAGATAGTTAAGGACCATGCACTATTGAAAATCTCAGACACGTTGATGTCATACTAGCAGTAAAACAGAAACAAATTCATTTATAATTATAGGGAAAATTTGGTTAAACGAATCAATATACAAATGCCTATAGACACATCTCAGGTTAAATTACTTTGAGGGGCTCAAGCCACATTAAAAATCTCACCCGATCCTTACTCTGCAATTAAATGATACAGCATATGTCCCTTAAAAATCCTGTACATAGAATATATTGCATGTGCGCCCCCTCCTCCATGTTTTGATATTTTGGGGGGAGACAGAAAATCCAGCATCAAGGCCTGAAGCTTTCTGTCTATTGTACAGTAGCTGCTTCAGACCTGTGTGCTTATGTTTCCGATTCCTGGGAAGTTCTTTTTGCCTCAGGGCGTGCCCTGAAACACATCAAAAGAACCAAGTTCTACAAAAGAAAAAAGAAACTCAAGTAGGCTTGAACATACAAAGAGAGGGAGAAAGAGATGAGAAAGAGGCCGGGCAAAGTGTTGAATACAAAATGAGTTCAGCCAACCCCAGGGGCTCTTCATCACTTACATTTATCTTATTCTGTGAGCGGGGCGTCAAAACCAGCCCTGACATAAACCACCCACTGCCATTGACTTTGACTCTATGTGTGAGAGTGCATGCGTGTGTGTGTGTGACAGAGAGAGAGAGAAAGAGAGATGTATTGAACATAAAAAGGAGCAGATTTCATGAGGTGTTACTAGTACCTCATGAGAATTAAAGAAAACATTTTGCAGCACAAATGACTAAAGTCCCAAGTAAATAAATTGAAAATGTTTTTCGTGTAACTCCTCTATAGTGTTTATATCAAAATCTTCAAATTGTGCATTGCTTTAACATCTTTGCTGAAGTATCTATATTGCACCTTCTGTACTTGTCCTAAAGCATGTGAGATTTTCAATTTCTACTTGCAATGTGTTATGCATGTTTTATGTTTCAGGGCAAAAACTCATAGTCAAAATTTCTGCAACAAGATAAACTCTCCGTGATAAATAAAAACCATAATTACATGTCAAGGGTCCAAATAACTAAAGGAATAATGGAAATATTTTCTGAGTCTATGCTAATTCCATCTTTGAAAGTAAGACCCCCAAATTCTGACCCCATGTCCTGTTTTAAAGTACATTCTAGTTAATAAACCCCTGTGCAAAAGGTGATAAGCACATTTAGGTGAGTGCATTAAATTTTCTTAGTAGACTAGGCCAGGCTCTGCTCCAATGACCTTGTTTGGACGTATAAAGTGTTTCAGGTGGCCAACAGTCTAAAATGAAAGGTAGAATCCCCACATCCTATATACATGCAGTGGAATTTTGTAGCCTGAAGGGACTACAGTGATCTTTAAACTCATTTACAGACTTTTTCTCTGTTTTGGTTTTCTTCCATTTTCTTAAGCAAACAAAGGAATTAAAATTTTCAGATAATTTATCATTTGAGGGCAATCACACTCAACTCTGATACTGTGGCATGTCAGTAATTATCAAATAAAATTATATCATTTCAGTATTATTTATATAAGCAATTATCCTAAAAACCTGTCTTGAGAGAAAGACAAAGAGAGAAAAAAGTAGAATCAATAAAGAAAAATTAAGCAGGAGTACCAGTTCTGAATGTCGCTGGTTGTGGTCCAAGCTTTTTCTCCCTTCAAAACCACACCTTTTTCAAATAAACCACAAACTTACCACATGATTTTATGTGGTTCCTTTTTTAAGATTGCTTACCTTTTTCCTATTAGCATTTAGGCCACTGCAAAGTGTGAATGCAAGAACTGAAAAAGCAGGCAAAAGACTTTACTAAAGAGTAAAAACAAAAATGTAAAAAACTACAATCATCAACGCACTGCATCCAGTCCCCAGGTGTGTGGTGTTTCCTGGCTGTACAGTTCCTATATCTTCAAAGTTAGGGAGAAAAGGAAGAACGGCACAGCATACTCTTCACGTGACCCTCAGGATTCTGAGGGTCCTTCACTTTGCAAGTATTACAAGCCAGCCCTAAGGTCAGTGTTGTTCCTTAGGATCTAAAAATAGGATGAAAAAAATAAATTAAAAATTATCCCCACCATCAATGAGACTATCACAGACAAACAACTCATTATAATACACCAGGTAAGAACTCTAATAGAAGAATAGCCATGTGTTAATTAAGAATGGGGACGCATTCAGAAAAAATGCATCATTAGGTGATTTTGTCAAGATGTGAACATCACAGAGTCAATATCCTCATATAATCCTAGACGGTATAGCCTACTACACACCTAGGTTATGTAATATAGCCTATTGCTCCAAGCTACAAACCAGTACAGCATGCTGCTGTACAGAATACTACAGGGAACTGTGACACAGTGGTAAGTATTTGCATATCTACACATGTCTAAACATAGGAAAGGTACAGTAAAAATATGGTGTTATAATTTTATGAGACCACCATTATATATGCAGTCTGTGATTAACCAAAACATCCTTATGCATTGTATGACTGTATGGGACAAATGAAAGAGAACCATACTACTGTAACATTCTGTTCTTGGGTAAGAAGTGCTTAAGATATATCAGAATTTAATGGTTTTAATACACCAGAGAGTTGTTTGCTGCACAACTTCCTGTTTCTTGGAGTTATAGGTACCCTCAAGTAAAACTGCCCTCAACCTTTCAAAAGCCTAGCCACGCCATAAAAGCAGTCCTACCTCCTCCATGATTTCTTTTTTCATTAGTCTAATACTTCTTATTCCTCTCTGGAACTACTTTATCTGTTAGTCTTAATTATTTAGCTTAGCACTTGGTTATTTGCAATTTTTAGGTAGTTGATATTGTTTCATGTACGATAGATATATCTCCCAACCAGATTATGAGCCTATTAAGGGCAGACTTTATGTTGTATACAAGTGCATTTTCTATTTTCCAAAGTACCTAGCTTAATTTTAACACAATCACAGTAATACATACTTAGTAATTGCTTAATTTGTTTTTGGTAATGTGTAAATTTTGCAAATGAGTATTTCTTCACACTGCATGCTAGTCTAAAATTCCCTAAAACTGGCTTTGTGTAGCACCAGTTTTAAGATGCTAATAAACCTTACTCAAAAACTTAAGTTCATGTTGAAATGTTTGGGACATATTGACTTAAACATAGTTAAATAAATTATTTAGTACTGGACTTCTCAAACCCTCTAAGACTTGTGTAATTAAATCTTCAAGAGAGGTAGATACAATGCAGTGATTCCCAAATGTACCCAATGCGAAAACCGTTTTTGGAATTAGCGTTCACAGAACTTGCTTTGGGAATTCTGTTGTCTTCCAAGGTTTTAGAACTGATTTCTACACTTAGCTCAGTCCAATTATTTGCTGAAATAACTGGTTAGTTGATTCAATTAACTGGTAAGTGCCGCCAATCCACTAATACAATTAGAAACATCCATCTTCTCTAAATCCTATAACATTAGCAAAGATTTTCATAAACATGAAACCTAGGCACAAGTTCTCCTAACAACTTAGGCGGCAGGTCTAAGTTAAGATTCACAGTTTGTGTCCACATTCAGGTTCCTGCTGTTTATTTATAGTTTTCAGTTGTATTATATAATGGCTGAAATGTGCCACCTACTCCTTACATTTCAAGAAAAAGGGAATTTTCTTATTTAAGAGCATATATTTGGCTGGGTGCAGTGGCTCATGCCTGTAATCCCAGCGCTTTGGGAGACCAAGGCAGGTGGATCATCTGAGGTCTAGAATTCGAGACTAGCCTGCCTATATGATAAAACCCTATCTCTACCAAAAATACAAAAAATTAGCTGGGCATGGTGGCATGCACCTGTAATCCCAGATACTCAGGAAGCTGAGACAGAATTGCTTGAACCCCAGAGGCAGAGGCTGCAGTGAGCTGAGATTTTGCCATTGCACTCCAGTCTAGGCAACAGAGTGAGAGTCTGAAAAAAGGGGGAAAAAGAGCATACATTCGTATGGGTAGGCTAAAATGCATTTGACAAAATCAAATTTAATTAGTAATTATAAATATAGTACAGTTTATATATTTATTATTAATCATTAGTGTTTTAAGTTTATGCATAGTCTGGAACCAATAACTAAAAGTCAAGATGTAAGATTCAAGATCTAAGGAAACAGACTCCAGGATTTTATTTGTGACTGTATATCGACACCAACTTTGGTAGCATGCTCTGTTGACTCTTCAGGTGAGAGCAATACTGACTTTATTTTCTGGTGAAGATATCGAAGGACTTATCCCGTCTAAACTACCAAAGTATCCTAATCCAGACCTGGATTAACCCCAGATCCCTTCCTGAAACAGGTTCTATTGAACCAGCAGCCAATATGCTCTGCTTTTTGATGGTTGCCTGGGGGTCCAGAAAACCTGTGAAGCCCTACCTGGGAGGGAGGTAGGCATCAGCTGTCATCATGCTCCACTTTGTTTATGATGGACATTTAAGGTGGAGCCAATGCCTTAGAAGTAGTGATAGAACCATGGACAGCCAACCTTTGTCTAAACTCAACCTCGATATGACCTTATGCTTTATTTCCCCACAGGCATCATCCCTGCAGAATGAAACTACAATATCTGAAAGAAGGAATGCTTGGCCATTACGGCCATGTTTGAAACTTGGCAGCAATACCTGGAGAAGCCAGGCATCCGGTCATGGCCTGCATCAATCATCACAAATGGGAGGACCCCTGGATGACCCATAAGCTCTACCAGCCCAAGAGCTGCTGATCTGTTTCCCACCTGACTGATTTCAGGACCCGTTAGATCCTGTACTCAAAATTGGTGAGCTAATGTGTCTCCTAAATTTAAAACTCCTATCCAGTTAAAGGAAGCTGACCTCACCAGGTTGTGACACACAGAAATTCCTTGCTGTGATCCACTCATAAAAGAGTAACAACAGGACGGCTGCTTTCAACCACAGGTCATGGGTCTTGCCTGCACCAGCCCATTAGCCTTAGAAGGATGCTTCTGTGCAGTGGGCTTCTTGCCTAGGCGTCCTGATCACAAGCACTCACACTGAGGTCCAAGTCTGTACCACAGTAGCTTTGTCCTCAGCTTCCCTCTGTGCACGATTTTAAAATCTGGGTCTTGGGACTTCTCACGGCCAAAGATCCAGGGAGACATGAAGGACCAAGGAGGATGTGCCTTGGCAGAACTTAACCAGAAAAAGACAGAGACCTCTTCCAACTCTTATTGAATCCCTGGTGATTGTGGTTAAACAACTTTGAAGGCTTTTATCACAGAATTATCTCCATATTTCTAAAACAATATTATTTTCATACTTACCAAAATGGTCTAGTTTCCTCCACACCAAGGGACATTAACTTTATCCCCAACGGCCATCAAATGTCTACATTTTGCATAGATTTCTGGTTAATATAAAGCCTCCAGTTTGAATCCACACTTAGTACTTGCATCATTGTAAACAAAGATCACTTGGATCATAGGATTATACCCTGGAATTGCAGTGCCTGTATATACTGCCCACCACTAAGTTAATTATGTTTTCCTTTACCCGCTTCCACATTCCTTTATAATACCTCTTCAATGCAAAACATATTTTACAAGTAAAATTGGGAAGCATCATATGAAACATCCCAGCCCCTCATGAACTCAGTCCATTTTTATTGAGGACCACGATGTGCCAAGCACTGTATCACATTTTGGGAATACAATGATGCATCAGTCAGAACCCTTTTCCTAAGAAGTCTGCATTCTGATGGGGAATCCAGATGATTAAACAGCATGATGAGGCTCATCATGGCCACAAGAACTCCCTCAACTCTGTTCCTTAAGCACCCAGGGAGATCCCAGTTGCCCAAGCTGGTGCACAGGTGATCTTCTATTATGCCAAAGCAACCCACGAGATTAAAGCCAACAAGCAGCAGTCCAGGGGGAGCCCCTACAAGTACTGAGCCCATGAGTTCTGGTTACTTCTGTACTATTTCTAAATCATCTGACTTTTAAACAAGTTAGATGTTCACTTACTGAACGCCTTCCTCGTTATATCATCAAACTGATAACCCTCAAGTTGTAGCTGCTCATGGGTCAAAATTAGGCTGTAAAGTCAGAAGACATAGCTTCAAGTTTGGGTCCTGGTGCTTATCGTGACTGTGGACAAATCACCTAAACTTTCTGGTCTTTGGTGTCGTTCTTTGCAAAATAAAAGTAAAAACGTTATATACTGTACCTACCTCACAGGGTTGTTGTGAGAATCAAGTGAAACGTATGTGAAAGCACTTTGTAAACTTCGTTACTTTTAATCACTCCATTGCCATGGGTTCTTTGTCCTCCCTACCAAATACAATGCTATAATTCACCTGAAGGATGTACTCTTGCCCACTCTGTTCCTACCTCCCACCCCCACACAAGTGAATGGTACAAAGAAGATGAACTACGTGCTTTCCTGGATATCTAGTTTCAGATGGTAATTCTGACACCTCACAGAATGACAAGGATGTAATCCGGAGGACCGAAACTAGGGCTCTACTGCCGTAGAGACATTCCACCATTAACATACCACTGGACTTCGATACCGGCCAGTCCTCTTGATGCACGATTGTCCCTAGAGAACCCATTCTTGACCCCAGAGAACTAACCAGACTGCAGTGGTTCAGGAAATCATCTTGGTTCTTTCTGGCTACCAGGGGAGTCACCAGCCATTCCAGGAAAAAGTATACTTCTGAAAATAGAGCAAGAAGATTGGTTAAAGGAGACACTGACCCCATTAAACAAAATGCAAGCCACCCCTGACTGCCTGACCTGTGATAGTTGGGTCACCAAGGGAGATTCCTAGACACTCATTTAAAGCAAGGATTCGGGGACACATTTCTTCATTTAGCAGTTATCCCTGAGGCCAACCTGACTCTTGCACCTCTGATTTTTGATTTGTTGACTCTCTGTCTGTTAACAGACCTATGATAGGATGTGTTTCTGGCTTTAAAATCTCATATGTTCCCCTTACATACACACAAACACACAAACATCCACACAATGAGGAATGAAACCATTTTTTCCTATCTTATCTACTTGACCTAGCCTAACCTGGCCTTCCATTTCTGATTACTTCATATGCATTCTGATTGGCTGATCCGATTTGAATTCATTCTCACTGGACCAGTCCCTAATATATCCCAGGCTAAAACCCTGACTCTTTCAGTCCTGTGTGGAAGCTTAGAGTGCCCACGGAGCCATGATACCAATACCCAGCAATCCTTTAAACAAAGTAGTGTGGTCTTTCAACTTAGAATACACATGGTTATCCACAACTAAGGCCATATTAGCATGTATCTCCAGGAATAACATAAAGTTGCTATGAAAGTTATCCTGAGTGAATAGAATGATGACTATGTACAAAAGATCTGATAGAATTGGCATTTGAGAAGCTTTGTAATAAGGCCGTAAACCTAAAATAGAAAATTTCAACTACAATTCATTCCTCAGCTTCCTAGAGCAAGGAAGGCAAATTATAAGAAAAAAATTGATTCATTGTTTATATCAGTTTCCAATATATTTTCAAATGGAATGGAAAATCATTCACAATTTCCTTCTTGCTGTATGTCAGAATGCTCGACTTGATGCACCAATTCAGTGAACCGAGAAATTCCCAGACTTTTTCCTATGGCTATAATATTAAACGTTAATTTTAATACCTAAAAAACATTAACAATTTAAAACAGTGTCTTATATTGTGGCTTACAACCACCACTTGCTATGGGAAGGGAGCCAGAGAGACTCAGAGTACCCGCCACCCAAGGTCAAAGGCACTGAGCCAAAGGACCCAGCAAAGAGCAGGCCCAAGCCAGGAAGAAAAGCTGTTGCTGAAATGACAGACCAAGCATTGAAACAAGATGATCTCCAGGTCATGGTAGCTGAGAAAGGAGAATAGACAGATCCAAGTTGGGAACCAAATTAAGATGTTAGAATAGGTACCAGAGTGAATAAGACTGGGCAGGGGATGGAGCCACCTCCAGCCACATGATGTTTGTTGTACAGTAGCCTTTCTTTTAGGTTGCAGTACTGCATCCTAGTTTCTTTTTCAAAGTGAAATCCTTGGTATTACTGATGTAGCTTACATAGCCAGCCCAAATAGAAAACTCTTCCTTACCCACAGATATACTTTTTACTATCTTGGTTGATATAATTTTTTTCAGAGATTTTTAATTTTTTTCATGAATCTTTGATAGATTATTTTATCAATAAAATTTTGTCAATAAAGAATTTCCCTGATTGAATCCAATTCCTGCTTTGGTGATTAAAGTTGGTAATAAAAATAAATTACTTTAATTGATAGTTTGTCTGGACTTGCTTTCCCAAGGCTATATGAGAGGGAGATGATGTTCTAACATAGGTAACATTATGAGTGAGCTCGAAACAATTATGGTAAAACACCAGGCCAGGGAAGTCAGAGGCAACTCTCCCACTGCCGCATCAGAAGCAGAGTGTGCCCAGTGAGAGACAGACACTCAGGATGGAAAGGAATAATGCAGGCAGCATTTTGCAGAAAGAGGTAGCTGAATGCAGAGACCAGCCACTCCCCATTGCTGGGGAGAGTGCCAGGCTTTTCAGAGAACTCACATGAGAAGTTTCAGCAGTAGATGGAACTGGGCCAGTAGACACAATGGTGGGGAGAGTGGGGAAGTTTCTGTAATTAAAGCCTGAACTCTGCACACTTTCAAACAGACTAGGAGCTCTCTGCTATTGACAACAAGGACTTTTTTTAAGTGATTGTTCTAACTGAACCTGGTAAGGCATGAACCACTGTGGAAAATAAAGGAAGTCAGTGGAGTACAGACTTTGGGTTAAGAATGAAGAAAATAATCTGAACGCTCAACCAGGAGAGACAGTTCCATAAGCACCATAGCAGGAGAGACTGGAAGGTACTAACAAAGGAATCCTGCTGTGTATCTTTTCCAATGTGCCAAATATACAGTTAGGCTTAAATTGACTGCTTAGTAAATTGCAACTGGTTTTTAATCTTTAGTGTGGATTTGGTTCTTCTCTATTGAATTATTTCACGGTCTTTTATAAAACCCAGAATTTATAGAGAATTCTTCAATGTTAACAGAGTATCTGTTGGAATGTGAATCAGATAAATGCTAACTAGTAATTACAATCAATATTCCAGAATGGTCAAGGAATTCTTCACTTAATATAATTTATTTTGAACTGAATATATACAATTTATACCAGCAAGATATATTATCATCAGTTACAGCAACACCTACTCTAAATATAATCCCAAATTCCCCATCTTTCTCTGCCCACAAACAAAACTAAACATCTGTAAGCTAAAAGTCAACACAGAGAATTTTTTAAATAAATCAGACTTTGGTAGCAAGTAAACTATTCTTTGATGCAACTACTAAGAAAAGGATAAACTCCCTGAAAACATTCTTTTTTTTTCAACTTGTATTCAATGCCACTCATGTTCCAGCCACTGCATTAAGCAATGGACATAACACAGTGAGCAAAATCATGGAGTTCGCATTCTGGGCTCAGAGAAAGACATTCAACAATCATACCAATGGATGTGTAGTTACCAACTGAGGAAAATTCCTGAGGAAAGGAAAAAGCTGTGAGGAGTGTGTGTGACAAATCTAATCAAGTTTAGAAGGCTTGCTGGAGGAGGTAAAGCTTGAGCTAAAGTAAGACCGATGAGCAGAAGTTGAGAAAATAGAAGTGGGGAGTATAAAGCTTTTCTGGAGGACCCAGAACACTCATCTGAGAACTGAAATGCAAATAAGACCTGAAAGCAGGTTCAAGTGATTACAGCCCTGAAAGCAAAGGTAAGAATGGTAAGAGGTGAAATGTATAAAGCAACCAATCAATGTTGTCTTAGAGGTCACACTAAGGAACCTCATCTTTAGCCTAACAGAATTGGAAGCATCTGAGCATTTTTTTTTTTTTTTTTTTTTTTTTTGAGACGGAGTTTCGCTCTTGTTACCCAGGCTGGAGTGCAATGGCGCGGTCTCGGCTCACCGCAACCTCGGCCTCCTGGGTTCAGGCGATTCTCCTGCCTCAGCCTCCTGAGTAGCTGGGATTACAGGCACGCGCCACCATGCCCAGCTAATTTTTTGTATTTTTAGTAGAGACCGGGTTTCACAATGTTGACCAGGATGGTCTCGATCTCTTGACCTCGTGATCCAACCGTCTCGGCCTCCCAAAGTGCTGGGATTATAGGCGTGAGCCACCGCGCTCGGCCGCATCTCAGCTTTTAACAAGAGTTAAGTCTTAAATTTGTTTGCCTGGTTGTATTCTGTTGTAGACATAAAGAATGCTTAATATGCATGAATTTAATACATTCTGGATTTGTTTTCCACCATATATTTCAGAGAACTGACACAATATTTTTCTAAGTTGATTATCAGAATTATTACTCAGAAACTTCCATCCAAAGAGGCATTCTGTGATGTACATTCAAGTAATGCCAAGAATATAGCTGCTGTAGCCTTATCATGGCCATAATGTGTATGGATTCTGTCTTCAAAACAAGGATTTGGTCCTCAAAACAGATTTTTAAAAATTGTCTCAATTGCAACCATATATATGAAAATATTTCGGAAGTTTTGAAGTGAATAAATGAAGGAATCACTACTATTTACTACTCTACCAAGGAGCAGGGCTCAATTTAGAATGGACAGACATAACAAAGAAACTTTAGAATACAGAGATGTTCCAATTTGCTTGCACAGCAATAGCAACATTAGGTCGCAATCTGTCTTCCATCAACCCTTCCCTCACCCCTGCCTTCAGAGATACCTGATGCCTCCAACAGCTGAGCATCTTCAGGGAGCTAGGGCAGGAACTGATCTTTTTCTCTTTGGCTTTCCCTACAGACTAAGGTAAGGTATAAGCTTTCTCAGCTCTACTAAGTGGATTATCACTTGTCCATCTGGTTCCATTCTGTAAAGATTTGTTGACATTTTGATTTGTTACTGTCTCTACAGCCATTCCCTTTGTTTTCTCCATTTATGCCTTTGGTGTCTTTTTTTTTTTTTTTTTTTTTTGTGACAGAGTTTCACCCTTGTTACCCAGGCTAGAGTGCAATGGCAGGATCCCAGCTCACCTCAACCTCCGCCTCCTGGGTTCCAGCAATTCTCCTGCCTCAGCCTCCTAAGTAGCTGAGATTACAGGCATGTGAAACCACTCCTGGCTAATTTTGTATTTTTAGTAGAGATAGGTTTTCTCCATGTTGGTCAGGCTGGTCTTAAACTCCCGACATCAGGTGATCTGCCTGCCGTGGCCTCCCAAAGTGCTGGGATTGCAGGCATGAGCCACTGCACCCGGCCTTGTGTCTTTTTTAATGGTGTTTGAGAAGGGCATCTATGTGTCCAGTCTGAAATGATTAACTGAAACTTTCTTATGGTTTTAATTTGTATTTCCTGGTTGAATACTTTTTTCATCTTTATGTACCATTTTCACTGTTCCTTCACAAATTCTCACTCTTATCTTTTGGCTGTTTTTCTATCAGGAACTATTCATTTTCTTATCAAAGTTAATAGCTCCTTTTATATGATGTATATTAACTCACTGTGTGTCAGATTAATTGCAGATATTTTTCCAGTTTGTCATTTGCTTTTGACTTTGGTAATTTTTATGCATGAAAAATATTATTTTTGTTATAATTTACTATAGTTTATGGTTGTTATTAAAAGTATTAATTATAAATGTTATTGAATTTATTAAATTAATTACTGAATTACTGACTCTTCCAGCAATTTTGGGCATAGAATTCCCTTAATCAGCCTGATACCAGTTCAATGATTACCTACCTTATATTCTAGATATATTTATAATTTTGTGTTTTTAGATTTACTTTTTAATTCATCTGGAATTTATTTTTTCATGTAGTCTGTACAAGAAGAAATATTAGGTTGCTGCCAAAGTAACTGCAGTTTTTGCCATTAAAAGAGGTATAAATAACTAATTGTTTGCCATTAAAAGTAATACAAAAAACTGAGTATTAGCATGTATACCATCAAATATTTAAATACAGAATACAATTATGTACAATTTAAAAGCAACTGCTCATTCTACCACAACCTAAATCCTTATCTAACTATCTACTTTTAGAAGAACTCAAAATAAAATATTTGTACTGGAGATAGCCCAGGAAATTTATCCATCCTTAGCCCTGAAAATCCATCTGTCCGTAAATAGATTTCTAGATTGGCACACTCTCAAAGTATGTGTGTCAGTAAAGGATGCAGGAATAGTGTGATCTCCATCATGTGCCTATTTAATTTGCTAGTCTGGCACCTGCAAAAATCAGTTGGACCATGGCAGATGACAATGGACTACTGGGCACTTAACTAAGTAGCCTCACCCTTATACCTCTTACTATCCTAATTGAAAATAAACTGCTTCGGCCGGGCACAGTGGCTCATGCCTGTAATCCCAGCACTTTGGGAGGCCACGGCAGGCAGATCACCTAAGGTCGGGAGTTTGAGACCAGCGTGAACAACATGATGAAACCCCGTCTCCTCTAAAAATACAAAATTAGCCAGGTGTGGTGGCACATGTCTGTAATCCCAGCTACTTAGGAAGCTGAGGCAGAAGAATTGCTTGAACTCAGTAGGTTCAAGCGGTAAATAGATTGTGCTATTGCATACTCCAGCCTGGGCAACAAGAGTGAAACTCTGTCTCAAAAAAAAAAAAAAAAAAAAAAAGAAAAGAAAGAAAAATAAAGAAAAATAATAATAAAAAAAACTACTTAAATTTAATGCCCTTGTAGTATAATCCAATACTCTGGTCTTGTAAACCAGAGATGGAGAATCCTCTCCCCAGGACAATTCAGGAAAAAAGAATCCCACTTCACTGTCAATACCCAAAGCTGAAATAATTGTAGTTAAACTATTCCCTGAATTCTTTCTCAGTGCATACTTTGGCTCCCTAATCTTGGCTGTGGGCTACTGCCACACTCATGATGTAGTTATTGATCTGGTGAGTTTATCAGAAAGGATGATTAGAAACAGTTCACATTCACTTGGAGTGAGCAACAGTATACATTCATGATCTTGACAAGGGGTATGCTAACATTCCTTCACAATATAGTTCTTGTGATAAAATGACCTTTACCATCTGGACCTTCTCCAGAACATCTGCAGAACCATTCTACCCGTAACATCATTTAAATTAAACCTAGGGAGGAAAAAGAAGCTTCATAAGAAATGCATCTGTGAGGTATATGTGGACACGGGGGTGTGTGGAGAAAAAATGGCTCAATCATGAATGCAAATCCACTATGCTGATTTCTCAATCGCCCCAGACCCCCGGTGAATGCTTCCCAACTCCCACTTTATTTACTGTTCCTTAGTATAAGAACATGTTAACCTTGATGCTTTTATACAAATTATGGGCTATGACCCACATAACCTTCTTGTCTGTTCTGCCTTTGTCTTGCCAGAGGACCTTTCACATGGTATATAAGCCCTGAGTATGGAGGGTAACAGTGTATTCTACCTGTCTAGTGCCCACCCAAGACCACACTTCTGTCTGTAAGTCCCTCAGGAAAGCATCCGTTACCAACACACTACGTTCATCTGCCTCCTTCTTGAATTTCCCAGCTCCTCTGGCATTTGGGGGCTACTTTGCCTATACTGCCCTCTCATGGAACAGGGTCAGGGACTAACCTTACAAAGACCAACATTCTGCCAAATTGGTGATGTTTTAAGAATACTGTGAGTTTGTGAATGCTAAACCATGCCCCCCAAAAATGGGCAATGTATTACTCCTTGCACCTATGCCATCAAGAAAGGTATAATGCCTTGTAGTCTTCTTTGGATTTTGGAAATAACACATGCCATATTTAGGAATACAGCCCTGTCTCTTTTATCAGTTGACTCAGATGGCAACTGAGTTTTGAGTGGGGCAAATCAGTTTTGAGTGGGGCTTTGCAATAGATTTAAGCTTTGGAACAAGCATCCCCTCTGCTTAAATAATATGATTCTGCAAATCCCATGTTGCTAGAGGCACTTGGGATGATACGTAAGGATGCAAGGCCCCCATAGAAGAATCACAGCAAAAACTGCTAAGGGCATAGAGCAAGCTGTACCATCTGCAGCAGAGAACTATTCAGCATTCCAAAAGTAGATTCTGTCATGCTACTGGACCTAAATAGAGACTGGATTCCCAACCAAAGAATATTAAGTGACTGTGCAACTGAGGTTACTTTCTTTGATCCTACTTACAGTTGATCTTGCTCAACTTTAAAGTTGAACAGGCAGTAACTAGATAAGGACAGACAAGACAAAAAGTATGGCAGACAGAACATTTGTGTGAAACCCCTGAGATGGGAAGATGTTTGGTAATATGAGCAACTAGAAGATTATGAAAGAGTGGAAGAATGATGGAGGTGAGTCAGAAGAGATCAATAAACCTTCTTGATCTTGTCTGATCTCAGAAGCTAAGCAGGGTCAGGCCTGGTTAGTACTTGGATGGGAGACGGAAGAGATAAGGACCAGATAAGGCAGAACCTTTCAGTCCGTATGAAGTTTCTTTGTTGCCATTGCTGTTCTTGCTGTTGCTGCTGCTGCTGTTGTTCTAATTGTTGTTTGTGGGTTCACCTTTCCTGAACTACCTCTTTTTCAACTTTCAGTTCTTACTTCCTCAAGGAAGCATTCATGATGCTTCAGATTAGTGTTGTTTATTGATGCTTATGCTTATTTTAAGAGCAATGAAAATCACTGAAAAATCAATGAATCTTAGATAAATTTAGGAACTATTTTGACTTTGGACTAGAGATAAGAATTTGGTATTGATTGGAATATAGATGATATATATGCATTAAGAGGAAATGCGAGCATGGTACCATGACTAATAAGGAAAAGGTCTCCTTAAAAGACATCAAGAAAGAGACTAAGAAGTAGGGAGAAATCACAAATAATATGGTATTCCCAAGTCAGGAGAAAAGACAGATTTGAAAAGAATGTGTTCAACTATGTTGAAAGTTGAAGAGCAGGTCAATTAATACACAGCCTAGGAAAATGTTCATTTGATTTAGCAGCATTCGTATTTACACTAACAGAAATTGGCAAATGCCACACATCGCGGCTTACTTTATTGTTTTATTGATTGTCTAATCTTAAGAAAATGATAGAGAAAATATTAATAATGCAGACTAAACTGAAAAGTATATAAAAGTCTGTAGCCATTACATGAATAGCACAAAAGATTGAGCACATATTCTTCCAGTATTTGAAAACTATTATCCTATTCAGCAAAGAAGTTGCACACGTCATTAATTTTCAGATGAATTCTGACAACCATCTTCATTGTCATTTCACTTTCATCTTACTCACCAAGCACAAATGAAAAATACCAACCAACAGTCATGTGGGAACTACATTTGTTCATCAGTTGCAGTCATTGATTAGTTATGGATACAAAAATGGCAAAAATTGATGAAATCAAGGATTCTGTGAGACTCTATTAGAGCTAGGGGATTTACAATAATAAATTTTGATAATTTTATTGTTACAAACTGCCATGCATTCTTTACATCAATAAAATGCATAATAAATTTATATAGTTATGTGTGCACTTTTTTCAAAGAGTAAATTATTATGTATTTCCCAGTGTATCACTATCCTTAGCCATCAGTAATGACCATTAGATAAATGCTCAGGATATAGTTCACAAATACAACTTTGAAATAAAGAGATATCAAAAAAATGGAAGGAAAGAAAATACAATGGAAATTAACTACCATAATATGCCTTCTGTGGAGAGTATAAATGGCAGACTTATGAATAAAGTTTTGGAACACATGCCATTTGAAGTTGTTAAAGGAACAGAAAAGTCTGAATTTTTTCTTCACTTGTGGTTCACCAAATCCTGCTGCCTTTATCTCACTTTACTGAACATGTTTCCCTACCTTAGTCAAATAAAGATGAATTACATTTTGCAAAAGGAATAGAGAAATCAATGTAAAACAAAGGGATATTTTGGTAGTTTTAACCTATTTCCACAAATGATTTCATATGTTTTCCTTTACTTTTGGGCCCTAATTACCCTCTCTGAGTGTGGTCTTGCCTTACCTCTAATGATTAGAATATGGCAGAAATGATAGAGTATAACTTCCAAGTGTAGATCTAAATAATATTGCAACTTGTGTCTTTCTCCCTTGAATCACTTGCTCTGGGGTAGAGATCCACATGGAGAGAAACTGAGGCCTCTTACCAACAGGCAGCACTAACTTTATTGTTTTAAGGACTGTGGAGGACATTTTTATGTAACCATAGATAACTAATACCTATAGTTTAAAATTATGAAGAAGTTTACAGTTCCTGGGGAGTCAATGAATCTTAGATAAAATTAGAAACTATAATAAATGTGACTTTGAACTTCTCTAACAAGCTATTAGTGTAGTAATAGACCCAAAGACACCTTGTCTTCACCTCCTTGCTGAAGGGATACATGGTAACAGGATAAATAGTAATTCCATGTATTTTTTGGGATACATGGGAAGTATTCCTAGAGAAGGTAATATTTTACTTAGACCTTGAAATTTCAGTTACATTTTAGCAGACAGGACTGGATAATAGTTGTTTGGATTCATGTACTGGTGGCGACAGAAAATGCAAGTTTTAAGAACTATAAAGTAGCTTAATAGAGCACAGGAAAACTTCCAGAACAATGGTTCACAAACTGGGGTATGCCTAAGAATAATTAGGGTGCTTATTTAAAACACATTTTGGGTCTCATTCACAAAGGTGACTTTTGGTAGAATATAGTAGGGGCCCAGAAATTTACCTACTTAATGAAAATCCCAAGTGATCCTCATCCATAGAAATGGTCCTTGGATCACAATTTAAGAATCACTGTGTTAATGCAGTCATAAAATTTCAGTCTAGAAAGGTAAGTTAGGACCAGATCACAGTGGTGTAAATGTTGAACTAACCTATGTGGTTGAAATAATAAACAGTGAGCTGCTACAGGATTTTTGGCTAGTTTTTACTGTAAAAATGTTTATGTACAAGTAGTACTAATAGTCTAGTGAATCTTTACATCATCATATCCATCAGTTATCAAGATTTTTTTATATTTGCTTTACTATTCTTTTTTCATATAATTAATGTTGCTGACAAACTACTTTAAAGCAAATCATAGCCTTCATGTTATTCCACCTTTATGTGCCCCTGTACACATGTCTAGCTTACTAGAAAATCATTGTTTTATAGTATCTAAAACAATTAACAATAACTCATTGATATCATCTAATACTGAGTTCAAATTTGTATTTTATAAACTTTTTAAAAATTCATATTTTATAAATTTGGGTTCAAACAAACCAACAATAGCACCCAGTCCAATCACCAAACAGTTGGAGAATTTTCTTCTCTAAAAAAGACATTAGATGGCCTTTTCTTTTACTTTATTCTCATGGATGGTTTTCAGATTAGGTTTGATATTTGTTGTTGCTTTTATGTGTCTTTAACATATATGTCAGCAGAGCCCAAACATTCACACAAGAATACAGCTCTGAAGTTTCTGACTCTTACGGTAGGCCCAGGACTATTCCTAGACACCAGCAAATAGACGAGGTTGAGGAAGAAACAGGTGAAGAGGTGAAGAAAAATGTCTTAAACATCATTTTAGCACTCTGTTCTACCATTCTGTATATTTATAGGATATATTCAATCCAGTCCCAGAAAATCTACTGCCCAAAGAGTTCTAGATGACAGGTTAGTTCAAGCCGTGGCAAATATTAGCGAAAACAACATTCAACTGCTTTTGGCGCTGCAAAGGCAGATTCCAGGGAGCTGTCTCTCTTGCTCTTTTTTTTTTTTTTTTTTTTTTTTAACCATCTTCCCTAGAGTATGAGACTCCTTTCGCGATGACAGCCACTGGGAAAGTAAAAGCAGCAGTAGCACCCGCTAGTTGCATCGCACTCCTGCGCCCCATGGGCGGTGCAGGAGAGCGCCCGGAGCCGGAACCAGGGCCTGCTGGGCGCAAGCTGGGGCGTGCCAAGGCCCAAGGAGCTTCTGATTGGCTCTTTGCTGTGAATAGACCAAGCCGAGGCTAATGGCACCCGAGGGGGTGCTCATCTGGGAGGTGGCCTCCCAGCCGGGCCAAGGACCTCCCTAAGTGTATGGGGCGGGGAGGAGGGGCGAGGGGAGAAGGGAAAGCACACCCTAACTAAACAGAGGGGTGGGAGGGGGAGGTTACACGATCCCGTAGCAAAGAGTGGGCTATGGAGGCAAAAGGGTAGGTAACTTGGGGCTTCTGTGCCTTGAAAGTGTTAAGGATTGTAGGGAATGCAGGTGCTTTTCATTTTACTTTGGGCATCCTCCCCTGGCTGGGCATTTAATGAGTCCTACTGTGTGTGTTACAACTCTGCATAATACCGTAAAATATCGCAGCCGTACATTACACTCGGTGGAGAGATTTCGGCGGATTACAATCCTATTTGGGCCGCAGGGTGCTGGCCAAAGAGACAGAGAATTGGGGACCTAGAATTTGGAGTACTATCACTACACCGCAGCTCTACTTCCCATTAAGAAAAAGATCACACGACGAAGTCGAACTACGAGATCTGAAGTAAAAAACGAAAAGATGGAATAAAAGTCAGAAACAAATTCTGAGACGAGTGGGTTTTTCCCCCTTTATTCTAACAGCAATCTTAAATGACAGACGTCATGTAGCAGTTATGTATCTATGAACATGTATGAGAGATTTATAAATACCTGCATACATGAACACAAACATCCTGTTACACATGAGAGATCTTAAATGCTCGGGCACCGAAGGTGGGAGCTGTGATCCCAGCGTGGGGGCCGCACGGGGCAGGCGGGCTGCAGTCCGCGGTGAGTGCCTTCTGGGCTCCCCGCGTGTCTGGCCTCGCCCGGAGCCGCCCGTGGCCGCGCACGTCTGACCCGAGTCCACTCGGGCACCATCCGGGAGCCCGGTCCGCATCGGCGCCCGCACCCCAGCCGCCGGGGTGGTGACACACACCGGAGTCGAATTACAGCCCTGCAATTAACATATGAATCTGACGAATTTAAAGGAGGATAAAAAAAAAAAAAAAAAAAAAAAGCGGAGCAGGCGCCGGAGTCCTCTGCACACCAGAACTTTTCTCCGGGTGTAAAAACTCTTTGATTGGCTGCTCGCACGCGCCTGCCCGCGCCCTCCATTGGCTGAGAAGACACGCGACCGGCGCGAGGAGGGGGCTGGGAGAGGAGCGGGGGGAGACTGAGTGGCGCGTGCCGCTTTTTAAAGGGGCGCAGCGCCTTCAGCAACCGGAGAAGCTTCGTTGCACGCGACCTGGTGTGTGATCTCCGAGTGGGTGGGGGAGGGTCGAGGAGGGAAAAAAAAAAAAAATAAGACGTTGCCGAAGAGACCCGGAAAGGGCCTTTTTTTGGTTGGGCGGTTGTGCCAGTGCTGCCTCCGATCCTGAGCCTCCGAGCCTCTGCAGTGCAATGTCCCGCCTGCTGCCTGCAGAAGAGTGGGCTGAAGTGAAGGAGTTGGGAGACCACCATCGCCATCCCCAGCCGCATCATCTCCCGCCGCCGCCGCCGCCGCCGCCACAACCACCTGCAACTTTGCAGGCGAGAGAGCATCCCGTCTACCCACCCGAGCTGTCGCTCCTGGACAGCACCGACCCACGCGCCTGGCTGGCTCCCACTTTGCAGGGCATCTGCACGGCACGCGCCGCCCAGTATTTGCTGCATTCCCCGGAGTTGGGTGCCGCAGAGGCCGCGGCGCCCCGGGACGAGACGGACGGTCGGGGGGAGCTGGTAAGGAGGAGCAGCGGTGGTGCCAGTAGCAGCAAGAGCCCCGGGCCTGTGAAAGTGCGGGAACAGCTGTGCAAGCTGAAAGGCGGGATGGTGGTAGACGAGCTGGGCTGCAGCCGCCAGCGGGCCCCTTCCAGCAAACAGGTGAATGGGGTGCAGAAGCAGAGACGGCTGGCAGCCAACGCAAGAGAGCGGCGCAGGATGCATGGGCTGAACCACGCCTTCGACCAGCTGCGCAATGTTATCCCGTCGTTCAACAACGACAAGAAGCTGTCCAAATATGAGACCCTGCAGATGGCCCAAATCTACATCAACGCCTTATCCGAGCTGCTACAAACGCCCAGCGGTGGGGAGCAGCCACCGCCACCGCCAGCCTCCTGCAAAAGCGACCACCACCACCTTCGAGCCGCTGCCTCCTATGAAGGGGGCGCGGGCAACGCGACCACAGCAGGGGCTCAGCAGGCCTCCGGAGGGGGCCAGCGGCCGACCCCGCCCGGTAGTTGCCGGACTCGCTTCTCAGCTCCGGCCTCTGCGGGAGGGTACTCGGTGCAGCTGGACGCGCTGCACTTCTCGACTTTCGAGGACAGCGCCCTGACAGCGATGATGGCGCAAAAGAATTTGTCGCCTTCGCTCCCTGGGAGCATCTTGCAGCCAGTGCAGGAAGAAAACAGCAAAACTTCCCCTCGGTCCCACAGAAGCGACGGGGAATTTTCTCCCCATTCCCATTACAGTGACTCGGATGAGGCAAGTTAGGAAGGTGACAGAAGCCTGAAAACAGAAACAAAACTGCCCTTTCCCAGTGCGCGGGAAGTCCCGCGGTTAAAGATCCCCGCACCCGTTAATTTTTGCTCTGCGACGGTCGTTGTTTAGCAACGACTTGGCTTCAGATGGCAGCTACATTTGATGGTTTGCAAATGCCGCCGCTGTTCCAAACTTCCTAAGGTCCATATTGTGTGATGAAAACCTTTCTGTTAAAGTTATGTCCTTTCCGCCCACCTTCTGCCCCCCCCCCCCCGCGTAGATAGATACGATATAATTGTATGTACCCATATATGGCATCGTTATTCTAGTTCCCTGCTGCCAATACGCTGCTAAAACGTCGCATCTTCTTCTCTGTCGCTGGTTTGGGTTTAATTTATTTTACGCCCTTGGCATCCATCCTTGTGTGTTGCGCACTCAAGTGTGTGAGATTTAGTCTTCTGAAGTTGTTTTCCAAAATGCACAATGAAACGCAAAATTAGTGCTTCCAAAGTGGATAACTTTTGACTACTGAACTGTTAGAAAACAGGGAACTTTAAGATTTATATATTGTATAAACATACCCAGTATGTGTATCCGATCGCGAGAACCTTGGCGTCTTTTAGGAAACTTGGCGCACGCACTTTATCAGCCGCTGCTGCGGTGGTGGCTCCAGGAGAAACTCAGCTGCCAATTGCAGACCAGTTTTTTTTTTTTTTTTAAACACAGCCACTTATAATCCTTAAGCTCTTTGCATATGTTTGTTTAAAAAATGAAAATTAAAAAAAAAAGCTAGTAGTGTCAAAAGCATTTGGTCAATTTTATTTTGCTTTGTTAATATTAGAAAACTTATTTATTATTGTTTGCTACCATTTCTACTTATCTTGATTCATTTTTTACGTTTTCTACTCGAGATCATTTTATTTTAATTTAGCAAAGCCAACTGCCATTGTTTAATGTATTTTCTTTTGCAAATAATTAAAATAAACGTGAAAAGTAGCTTTTATTTGTCACTTATTCCATGAGTATAACTACTGAAAACAATTTTTAAATGAATGACTTGGAAGAATTGAGCTAAGTATTCAATTAAATGCCGTTTATGTGATCTTACAGTTTTTGAAGAAATATGTTGCATACTTGGTGCCTTCGGGTAGTATCAAAACCCCTACAAAGAAAAGCACTCAGGTCAATAATTAAATTGTGAGTTAAAACGTTTTCCAAGTTTGCAGCACAGTTTTGCCTCTTTGATAGCCAGGATCTTCCCAGTCTTCTTTACTCCTTGCCCCAACCACATCTGCAAGGGGCCATGGCCACTAGTTTTAGGTTTACTAGGACTTACCTACCCTGGAGTAGTTAACTCTACCGGGGTTAGCTATGTCCATTCATAAAACTTAAACAAGCTCAACATTTTTCAGGTAGGTCAAGCGCAGTGCGCTCTCTCTCTTCTGCCTCTGTCTCTCTCTCTTTCTCTCTTTTGGGAGAGGAAGACCTGAGGAGAGAAAGATGATAACAGAAGAAAACTTGAGGGGAAAACAAGAAATTGGATTCATGGAATCAAAAATTAGAAGTGTGTAGTTGCCCTGGGAAATTGTTGACCTCCACTCATTTTTTTCTTTTCACACAATTCTGCTTCTCCCGATGTAGAAGCTAATGTCTGCCTTTATTTTGTCTTTCTGAATTGGCTTTTGTGTAGAAAACATTCAAACAAATTTTGGGGTCAATTGCAGAAACTAAACGGCGCTGTAACTCTCCCCTCAGGTGTCCTCACTAAGGAAAAACCTATTCTGGGTCTCAGGTTTACAGGTTTTGGAAAAGCTAATTGTGTGTGTATTTGTGTGTGGCGCAGGGGAGGGAGAGATAGAGAGAGAGAAGACAGTGGAATAAAAAAAATTAATTTGGCACACTTGAGAGTAGAACTATTTATTAAACTAAATATTCGGCGACATGTCCCTGGATAAACACCGTTGAATTTGAGACGTCGATTTTAAGCCAAGCCTTTTATGTTTCGTGGCCTCACTGGGATAACAAATTGCGGGGAAATGAAGCACCAAAAAGAGCGTGGGAAGGTTAGTGTGATCACTCCTGCATCCTCTTCTCCTCCCAGCACCTTGAAAAGAGGAGAGCGCCAAAAAGGAAAAGGAACGCGCCACAAAGTGGGTTTGCAGAAAGAGTAATGAGGAGGGAGCACAGGTTCTGGTCTCCAGTAAGAAACTGCGGAACCAGCTTTTTACTGACCACCTGGGTATCTGTGTCTTTCAGTGGAAGCCGACCAAGAGAGGCGGAGAACCTCCGCCAGCTCTCTGGGAGAAGCCAGCAGGAGGCTGGTGACACTTTCCAGGGCAGAAATAATGCACCTGTCCCTTAGATAACCTTTTGCACCCACCGAGTTTGCTGTGTTCACGATAAACATCAGGATCTTCGGGCTGCTGAATAAATCAAGCTATTGCTTCTAACACATTTCCATTTCTCTCGCAACAAGCAGACCCAACCGGTATGGGAATACAGCAACCTTTCGGGATGAGAGCACGCAGATTTTTACAGTTATTTGCTTAGTGTGCTCGCATGCATGTGACAAGGACCTAGACTCATCTTACCTGTTATGAATCTGAGTCAGAAAAGGACAAGAGGAAGGAAAGGTTATTTCTTTTTTCCTCAAAGAATATCTATGTTTCATTTTTTCAAAACTATTTATGCGCATTTTGTGTCAATCAAAGAGGAGAAAGACATTGTCCAATGTTGCTATTCTTCATGGGCTCATAGAAATTGCAAAACAGAAAGAACATCAGGAACATCTTCCTTCACAGCTTTTATAAATGAGGAAACTGCTGTTCCTAATTTGCCCCCAAAATCACACTGCTAGAAAGTGTCAATATTCACAACTGATCTTACTACTCCTGGCCACCAGGTCAATGCTCTCATAATGTTTTTCTCTGAGAAAATCAATAGATAAGAGTTACAGCTATCCAAATGTTGGGGGTGGGGGAAGGACTGTACCACCACAAGATGTGGATATTTATACTTTTAAATATTAGTGACATTATATAGGAATTGGAGATAAACCCAGCTTCATTTAAGCACATTCTTTACATTTCTTCTCAAGAGAAAAACAACCATAACAGAATATAGGAAATATCATACTGATATAGTATTTATAATAATATAGAATTGGAAATATTATATCACACTGATTGAAAAGGGAGGGTGAATTTTACTAACCCATTAAGACATGCACAAAAAGTCAAATCACTGTGGTAAACTGAGTGCTCAAAGTTCAAATGAGAGCTTTAACCTCTTTTCTCTCCGTTCTATTTCTTTTTTTTTTTCTTTTTTTAATGCTGGCATTTCTTTGAAAGAGATGTACAATCACATTTCCATTTTAAGGTTCTGCTATGGAGTTTGCATAACAAACGTTTGGCAGCTCGCTCTCTTACACTCCATTAACAAGCTGTAACATATAGCTGCAGGTTGCTATAATCTCATTAATATTTTGGAAACTTGAATATTGAGTATTTCTAAGTGCTCATTCCCCATATGCCAGACCACTTCTGCCATGCTGACTGATTCCTTTCTCTCCATTATTAGCAATTAGCTTCTACCTTCCAAAGTCAGATCCAAGTATCCAAGATACTAGCAAAGGAATCAACTATGTGTGCAAGTTAAGCATGCTTAATATCACCCAAACAAACAAAGAGGCAGCATTTCTTAAAGTAATGAAGATAGATAAATCGGGTTAGTCCTTTGCAACACTGCTGGTGCTTTCTAGAGTTTTATATATTTTAAGCAGCTTGCTTTATATTCTGCCTTCACCTCCCACCCCACCAGCACTTTTATTTGTGGAGGTTTTTGGCTCAGCACACTTTGGAAAACTTATTTGATTTCACGGAGAGCTGAAGGAAGATCAGTTTTGGCAACGGACAAATTTAAACACGATTTCTATGGGACATTGCTAACTGGGGGTCCAACTTGACCAGAAAAAAAGGGGGAAGTTAATTTCCTAAATCTTAACCAATGAATGACCAATATTTTCATAAGGTCTTTCTATTGATTTTAGAGTATTTGAACCAAGTAAGCAGAGTACCTGAACCAAGTAAGAGGTCTTTTATCAAAAATAGCTTGTAATATTTCTCTCCTTTGCTCATTTGAAAGTTCAAGAAAAAGATTATCAAATTCGTCTTGCCAATTACAAACCTGAATTGGAAAGCAAAAGTAGCAGATGCGCTTAGCACTTATAATCTAGACTTGTCAATTGCAATCTAGAAAAACCAGCAAGTGCTGGTGAGAGTTACAGATAACCAATCGTAGTTGAATTGCTTGCAGTTATTTTTGTGAGACAGTTGTGGGGAGAAGGATGTAGAAAAGACAAAAGTTTTTCTCGATATTGTTGACTTTACATTCACTAACCGCCCTCGCCCCTCGGCCAAGCAGAGTCCCAGACGCCGACAACTGAGGTTCCTCTCCTTCTCCAACTAGGCCCCTAAGGAGAAAGGGAGAACTGAGAGGGGAATGGGTTAAACCCTTGGAAGCACGGGAGAGACGGGGAGGAGAGAAGTCGGAGGAGTATAAAGAAAAGGACAGGAACCAAGAAGCGTGGGGGTGGTTTGCGGTAATGTGAGTGTTTCTTAATTAGAGAACGGCTGACAATAGAGGGGCTGGCAGAGGCTCCTGGCCGCGGTGCGGAGCGTCTGGAGCGGAGCACGCGCTGTCAGCTGGTGAGCGCACTCTCCTTTCAGGCAGCTCCCCGGGGAGCTGTGCGGCCACATTTAACACCATCATCACCCCTCCCCGGCCTCCTCAACCTCGGCCTCCTCCTCGACGACAGCCTTCCTCGGCCCCCCACCAGCAGAGCTCACAGTAGCGAGCGCCTCTCGCCGCCTCCCGCACTCGGCCCGGGCCCCTCTCCTCCCCCAGCTGCGCAGCGGGAGCCGCCACTGCCCACTGCACCTCCCAGCAACCAGCCCGGCAAAAAAAGAAGCTGCGCAAAGTTAAAGCCAAGCAATGCCAAGGGGAGGGGAAGCTGGAGGCGGCGGCGGGAGAGCTGTGGGGCTGTTCAGGGAAAGTTGGGCTGGGGCCTGAGGCACCTGAAGCAGTGAACCAGGACTAAGAAGCAAGCGCATCCTCCTGCGCAAGCCGAGAGGCTAACGCGCTCCCGAACACATTCAACTGCCCGGCCCAGCGCGGGCATTTGAAGATCTGCTTGTCTTTTCTAGCCAGAGACGCATTTCCTCACTCACTCCGTTATTCTAAAGACTTTTCTTTCATGCCGGTAAAATTCTCAGAGTTTAAACGTTAATCGAGAAACCGACGTATGGACATTGTCTTCCACGTGTCAATCCACCGGCGGTACCTGGCTCTTCTTTCCTTGGCCCCTTAAGAACAGTTAAGCATTTCAGTGCAAAGATTGTAGGTCTTTCTCCTCTCGGGGTGCCTCTCCATTTTCAGTTCTGTTTTCTTTGGTCCCAGACAAACAAATTAGGCTTTTGCTGCCTAATCTACAAGTAGGTCAGGCTCATCCTACAAGTTCATACCTTTCCCCGGTAAAAGCAGAAGGCTCCTCCACAGGGACGAAAAGCAAGATGCTCTTCAATATAAGTATTATTCACATTGTTTTCAGCAATTCTGATTAGAGAGTTAAGAGACATGATCATGAAACCGCTGTTCGGGCTTCCAGCTGATTGCACAGCTGCAGGGCCTAGCTACTGTTAGGATGATGAAAAAGGTGTGAGCTAGGATTTGAGGTCTTGGGATTTCTCAAGCCAAGAGATGTCATTACTCCTTTGGACCACTGGTCATTCGTTTGTTCATTTCTAGATACAGTTTTCCATAATCCCTCCCACCTTCCTGTCCCTGCAAACTCTTAAAGATGAGGTGCTGGTAAGGGAGGAAGTAGAATTGGAAGGGATATTCCATGATCTGGGGCAGGGGTGAAATAGCATTTGAAGGAGGAGAGGCATTATTCTTTGTCCCTTAGGGGCCACAAAACCAGGAGAAATCTGAAATCACTGTGCCACCAGTTAACCAGGAAGATAAGAGGCCAGTTCTTTTTATTTTCAATAATGCACCTGCTTCTGGAAACAATGTACAGAATTATTTATTTTATTTAAGTTTTCTTCCCTCCCAAGAGGCACTGATTCAGTCAGTCAAGGAAAAATCCCAGAAATCTGCATACAGGGTTTCCAAGTGATTCAGTTACTAGTAGAGCAGAGGATCCTTGAGACACTAATGTAAGAGAGTTTCTATCAGAGACCTTGAGATTGTCTATGAAAATAGAAACTAGCTAGTAATTCCCCTTTACCTCCTTTTACAGTATTTGGTAATTTTTTTTTTTTTTTCCAAAAAGAGAGAAGCAGGCAACACAGATTCTTGGATCCCACAACTTGACTTTATTGCTTTCAGGCTATTTGGCCTGGGACAATGTGATCCAGGCCTAAGATGTCTCAATTTCAAAAGTGATACCAGCTGCCTTTGAAGGCATAAGGGCATCAGTCCAGGAGGTAGAAGACATTCTCCCCCAGACTGTCCAACATAAGTTACTCAGTGGGAGAAGCCAAAATCATAACGGTGAGTGTTTATGAAAAGCAGGAAACAAGAATTTGCTCAGGCCAAACAAACTCTAAAAGAAATAGAGGGATGGGTAAGATTTTCAGGAAGCCCTTGGTTTAAGGTAGGATGGACTAAGCCATAACACTCTGTAATAACTATAGCCTGAATTTAGAGGGCCACCAAATTTGATGGAAAGGTTAGCCATCTATCACTTGATTGAAGAAATAGCTATTCTGTTGTGCTGGTAACGGTAATCAGAGAAAACCAATTTCATGATGTAGAAATTCAGTGAGCCCAAGAAACAGTGTAATTTCCTTTGGTGACTAATTCTTTTATTTCTTTCAAACTCTTCCTCACTGTCTCACATAACCCACATCCCTCTTCTTTTCATCAGTGAATGGGCACTTAGTAAGCATCAATCTATATCAGGGGAGTTAACTACCCTAGAAGACGCAAAAGAATAAAATAGAGCTCCCTCCCTTAAAGGACTTAGAATGTGGTTGGTATCTCAGAACAAACATAGAAAAGAAGCTTCATCCCTTAGGTGAGGGTAGCATTATCGCTGCTGATGAGCCATAGCATGGTCTCCTTATGTTTGCCATCACATTATTTCATTCATACTTCCAGGTGTATCCTGTGCATAACCTTCTTTGTTACCCTTAAAAATAGCAGAGATTTTGAATGGCTTGAAACCATAGAGCTAATCTTTAAGTCACTTTTGACCTCAGAGAATACATTTATTTGTTTTTTTTTTTCCTGAGGTTGTTAAGGTATAGTTATAATTTCATACCAGAAAAAAAAAAAATGAGGTTCTGAGAGAGATTTGAAAGGTTTGTGGAAGGTAACACAGTCTCAGTAGATTCATGGCCACAGAAACTCAGGTCTTTTCTCAGCCTAGGGTCAGTGTTTTTTCTACCACATTTCACCTGCCTTGGGTTCATAGTTTGAACCCGCCACTTTATACTTGCTTCTCCAGTTCTTGTGTAACGTGGAAGTGGTAGAGATCCCTGAACTCTTCTGTTTTACATTTGGTCTAGAGAAAGATAAGATAGTTCTTTGGAGTTGGTTATGGAACAGGCTCCATTTCCATATGATAGATTTAACAGATATACTGGAGAGAGTAATTTTCATTTAGAATGCCAGCTTTGCTCCTCTGATGTGACTGATACTGGACATGATTGCCATTTATTCCATATTGACATTCATTTCCACTTTTATCTAGAAAAATCCATCCCAATGCTAAACACAAAATAGCATATGAGGTTAGGAAAGGAGGCTAAAGAGTGTTATATTAAAGTGTGTCCTGAAGAGTAACGAATTGAAAGAAGGTATTTCCCAAAATTGTTGCCTCATCTATGCTTGTGAAAATGGCAGGGAAAATGGGAATACAATTTTTATTGAAAGGAGAAGTAAATGTATGTGTTAGAGCTGTAGCTGTGGATTCGTTCATTGACAACATACATGTTTTATTCACCTGGTCATTGGAGCTGTTGGTTTTTCCTCTGAAGCTTCCTGCAAGTAAATACTTGCCACTGTTCTGAGTGGTTCAATGCCTAAGAAATATTTCTTTGTTTTAAAAAATTCTGATACTTGCGTGTCATGAGTCAGTACTCCATTTTATAACACCTCCAGATTCATTGGTTTAAGGCAATTTCTTTTGTATGGCTCATGACTTAGAGGCATTCAACCCCCTCAAGGAGTGAAGTGGAGAGCAGAAAGGATTTGAAAAGCAGAATATATTCCTAATCAAAAAGGAAAGTTCACAAGCAGCCACAAAGGTCACATCTTAGGAACAAGGGATAAACTTGGTACTTGCAGTGCTATCTGGATAGTTTTCCATAGGTTATTTAGCCCTGATTCCTCCCTCTCCCCACCTGCACACCAGGACAGCTCCTAGGGATTTAGGTCAGAGCACTTTTTACCACAATCTAAACCCAGATTCCTGCTTTTTTTTTTTTTTTTCCTGTTGTTGTTTGCTTGTTTTGTTTTTGTCTTGTTTTGTTTTGTTTTTGGCTAAATACAAATTTATTTTATTTTTATTTTTCATTATACTTATGCAGATTTGTTACACAGGTAAACTAAAAAGCTTCTGCACAGCAAAAGAAACTATCATTAAAGTGAACCAGCAACCAACAGAATGGGAAAAACTTTTTGCAATCTACCCAGCTGACAAAGGGCTAATAACCAGCATCTACAAAGAACTTAAACAAATTTACAAGAAAAAAAAAAAAAAACCACATTAAAAAGTGGACGAAGGGGCCGGGCGTGGTGGCTCAAGCTTATAATCCCAGCACTTTGGGAGGCCGAGGCGGGTGGATCACAAGGTCAAGAGATCGAGACCAACCTGGTCAACATGATGAAACCCTGTCTCTACTAAAAATACAAAAAATTAGCTGGGCATGGTGGTGCATGCCTTTAATCCCAGCCACTCAGGAGGTTGAGGCAGGAGAATTGCCTGAACCCAGGAGGCAGAGGTTGTGGTGAGCCGAGATCGCGCTATTGCACTCCAGCCTGGGTAACAAGAGCGAAACTCCATCTCCAAAAAAAAAAAAAAAGTGAGCCAAGGATATGGACATTTCTCAAAAGAATACATTTATGCAGCCAACAAAGATATGCATAAAAAAAACTCATCATCACTGGTCATTAGAGAAATGCAAATCAAAACCACATTGAGATACCATCTCACGCCAGTTAGAAGGGCGATCCTTAAAAAACCAGATTGCTTCTTAACCTGTCCTGCCTTGTGGTACCAAATGACTCACCTGACTGAATATTCCCCACTATTTTGGGACATCTACATGGCTTCTATTTCTAGAAAAGGAGTCTGACGCTATCATGTAGACCTTTTCTATTTATGCTTTCTCTGAAAATGATCGTAAATATGTTCACTGTAGGCAAGAAGGCTACTTTCCCAACATTTTGTTCAGTATCTCTTCTTTTTCCTCCACCTTCCCCATTCTGCTGCAGAGAGGTGTAGATTTACCCAGACCAATGTATTGGCTTTGGTTTAATGTTTTCTCATGGGTGCTACATCTTACATTAGCCAGTTGGCCCAATGACTAGAGAGACAGGTTCAGGGAGGCATGGTTATTCAGCCAGAGGGTATATTAATGAGGAAGGCCAAGCCTTCTCCAGGGCTGTGGAAGGAGAGGAATAATTTCGTAGAATCCATTTGGGAGACCCCCCCACTCCACCCACCAGAGCACTTTTCCATGTACCAGGTAATTTATATTTATATTGCTCTTGAGGGAGCCTCCTCACCCTCATACTACTGAGAAATAAAGAAAATAATTCCTCTTGTGGGCGAAGAGTTGTTGCCAGAACTCTTTCACCTCTGAGATCACCTCCTTCTGGGTTCCTCCCAAGACTTCAAGTTCTGGTGAAGATTCTTTTTTCTCCTGGAACCCCATACAAAATTCTCTCACATTCCACTGGAATTTCAGATTTGTTTTTAAAGGCCCAGCCCTTGAAGGGAGGAGTCCATGTCTAATTTGAGTTTGCCACTGGCCCAATGACAGGTAGATAATGCCCATGGAAGAGAAAAGTGAGACGCAAGGTCACTCAGGCCTCTATGTGTTCTGCCTGGCCATAGAATTTCTTGTCTTGCTTTCTTTTTAAGTTAGACACTTTAAACTGACTACAGCCAACACTGGGACTTCTTTCTGTCCTGAAAACTACAAAGCCTTTCTAACAGGCTTTCCCTCCCTTCTTTAACTTTTTGCCTAGTCTGTGAAACCCCTAGACAGAGTGAAATACTCCGTCCCTGTGCCCCAATGGTCCTTCTAACAACTCACTCTATTTTAAGAGTGCATTTCTTGAGTCACAGCAAGGTCTTATTCACCCTTGCATCTGGGCTGTCAGAAACCCCAATATGCCTTTCCAGGATTTAGCTGGACAGGCTGATGCCCTCAGGCCAGTCTTGGGAAGCTGCTTTCTTCTCTGGCCCCATGCTGTTTTATAGTGCACTGCCTGAACTGTCTTGGCAGAGTGTGACTCAAGGGGTTACCTTATGTGATCCCCAGAAGGCAGAAGCAGCCTCTCTTCCCCTTGCACTTCCTTGCTACCTATATCCCCTGGCTGCATTTTATATATTATTCTTTTCTAGCGCCATCTTTCCTTCCCTTTCATGAGCTCTCACATGCTTTTCCTTCATCCTTTTCTAGCAATTTTCACTTCCCTGTGATTTACTCCAGTCCTTCTGACATCCCTTGATCCAATTGCTACCTTTTCTTCCCCCATTCCCTTGACCTTTATTTCCCAGCACTGGCCCTCCTTAGGCAGAGGTTTTTTGTTTGTTTGTTTGTTTGTTTGTTTGTTTGTTTTTGAGACGGAGTTTCGCTCTTGTTACCCAGGCTGGAGTGCAATGGCGCGATCTCGGCTCACCGCAACCTCCGCCTCCTGGGTTCAGGCAATTCTCCTGCCTCAGCCTCTTGAGTAGCTGGGATTACAGACATGCACCACCATGCCCAGCTAATTTTTTTTTGTATTTTTAGTAGAGACGGGGTTTCACCATGTTGACCAGGATGGTCTCGATCTCTTGACCTCGTGATCCACCCGCCTCGGCCTCCCAAAGTGCTGGGATTACAGGCTTGAGCCACCGCGCCCGGCAGGCAGAGGTTTTATTTCATGTATTTGCTCCTTCATCAACACCCTAACCTCACCAGTCCCCATTCTTTGGGTCCCATCCTTCCTGGTTCGCCTCTAGCTTGCCACAGTCAGGGCAGGACCTAAGCAGCCACTTCACTGCATGGTCAGTAAGGCAGCAGCACTTTGAGCAGCCCAGGCAGGCGCTGATGCAAGTTAATGCCTAACACTTTAGAAAAATCTGCAGTGTTTCCCACAGGAGCGGTGCAGGCATCAGCCCTTCATCCTGAACAGGGGACGTAGCAGAGGCGGGGAGGTGCAGGTGGGCATCAGAGAGCTGCGGAAACTGGATCTCCTGTCAGTGTGAACTGAAGGCTTTTTCTCCCCTATTCTTTCTTCCCTCCCCTCTCTCCCCTGACAGAGACACCCAACAGTGTTTTGGTGGCTGTGCTGTCGACTTTCGCCTCCTAATCTCGGTTAATCAACTCGAGATCATTGATGCAGTTCAGCATCAGCCCATCTGTTTGATCAAGAGTCAGAGATCTCTATTTCTTTGCGGTCAGAATTCCTCCCTGGGGCAGGCACCCTGCTATAGTAACCTTCATTTAATACCCCCATTATCGTTAGCATCAGAGCTCATCGACACGCCTTTCCACAGAGGATCCCTGCTCCAGCCTAGAGGACTCCAGCATCTTCAAGGAATACCTTATTGGAGTTCACCTTGACTGCAATCCGAAGGAAGTGCTGCGGCTTTCAGCAACAAATAGCCACTAAGCAATAAACGTTTCAAGATCATTTCTCTCTAAATACAATCTTCAGTTTTTCTGTTTCTTTCCATCATCTACCGTTTTCACTTTGTCTTCATCTAGAGGATGACAAAGTTCCCTCAAAGAGGCTGTCTTTTATCCATGGGAATAATTTTGGTCCAACATGCTGTAAACTGGTTTGCAGGATACTTACAAAGAACAATAGCGGAAATGAAATAAACCATTCAGAACTGTGCCCTGAAGTTTACCGAGGTAATTGATCCTTCTACTGGATCCTCCTGAATTTTTCAACAGTAAACTAATTCATCTTCAACTGTAGATTTCACCATTATAACATGTTTCACAAACAGTAGACACTTTAAATAATTTCAACATTTACCCCATAAGTTAAATGAATAAGACATTTGGTTAAAATAATAACACTTCTAGAAATCAGAGAAAGGAAGATGAGAGAGACAGAGAGAGTGAGAGAGAGAGAGAGAGAGATTGCTAGCGTAAAACTTGCACAAGAGATTTGCACCTGTACAACTCGTGGTTACATTAGTCTGCTGAAATCTAGAAGTACTCACCAGGACAGCTGGCAAATAGGGGGTTAATCATTACATAAAATGATGCATCATATCTTTTCAGTTTGGTTTATACTGAAGGGCAGTAAAGATTTATGCTTCAGGAGGATAAAACTGTTATTTTCAGAGTGTGGTTGGCTCCTTTGAATGTTTATTTTCTGAGGAAATGTAGATATAGCTAGTCTATGCTATTAGAACATTCCTAGCGCTCCTTAAAGGACTCTCTGGCACTTCAATCATCTGGATGTATTAGGCTATATGAAAACGTCTTGGGTTTCTGAAATGTTCTAACACTTAAGGCTTATAAGAATGTTGAGCTATAGTAACAATAAAAAAAAACCCAGAAAACTCCTTAGACATTTTGTTAAATTAGGTAATACTGTTTATCTACATTAGTTTCCACTTTCCTGTAGTATTTTTCAAAAAGATAGTTTTATCCTCCAATATTTTTAATTAGTGCTAACCACATTTTAATTTAAAAAAATTTATGAGTTGGCCTTTCCCCCCCCCCAATAAACAGTATGCTGATTTCTTTCTTATATTTATGGAAAATTAATTCATGGATGTAGATAAGATAGGTGTATCTTATTACTATACATCTCTCTGGTATTGTATTTTCCAGTTCCAGGAAGGCAAGATTGAAAGAGCTTTCTGTCACCAGCTAGTTATTAACAAAAACAGTATTCATTGCCTTTCTGATCTTAGGCAGCATCTGAAGCTCCCTGCAGTTCGATCCTGTGATTATTAACTCACTTCCCACCAGTATCTTATACAGACCCATTATCTACTGTCAATATTTTTATAGCCTGTTAGGAGAAGTCCTGCTTACTTCCTGTTAGAAGGGAGGTAACAGAGTTTTTTCCCTCTTTTTTTAAGTAGGTAAATATGTACTCTACAAATATGCTTGATTGAGGAGGTAAGAAGGGAGGGAAAGGGGAGCCTAACATCTGCTGTCTCACAGGCTCATTGTGTGATTAATAATTGCTCTAGAATAGTTTTACAGGGTGTAGGCTTTCCAAAACAAGGATTACTGAAAGATCCAGGTTTGAAAACTTTTTTCAGTTCTGTTCGGACATGAAATCCTAGACATTAGGTGTGGGGTTGTGTGTGTGTATGTGTGTGTGTGTTGTTGTTTTTGTTGGTTTTTAACCATTTTATCTTGATGTAAGCCATTTTGATTTTCTAGCTTTGAGAAATCTCTGAAAGAAATTTTCCTGAAAGAAATGAATTGATAAATAATTTCGATGTTTAAGAGAATGGAACTTCACAACATAGGACTGTCATAGAGATTTTTTTATGAAAACAGGGTTAGTGTTTCAAGGCTCTATTTTCTAAGAATAAACATATTTTAAAAGTTTATACAAATAAAACATAGCCTTTAGTTCAAAGCATATAGTTTCAAAAGTAACTTTATCACATTCCTGTATTCTCTATCTCGTGGTTGCTCTGATAAAAGACCAAGGCAAATGATCATAGATGTGGGATAACACAAAATATTGTCACAAATCACAGTACTTTAAAATATAAATTATGACACATAATGTTCAACTTTAAAAGTTTTTACATTGAAAACATTTTTGTCAAGAATTAGGGCCGGGCGCGGTGGCTCAAGCCTGTAATCCCAGCACTTTGGGAGGCCAAGGCAGGCGGATCACAAGGTCAAGAGATCGAGACCATCCTGGTCAACATGGTGAAACCCCGTCTCTACTAAAAATACAAAAAATTAGCTAGGCATGGTGGCGTGTGCCTGTAATCCCAGCTTCTCAGGAGGCTGAGGGAGGAGAATTGCCTGAACCCAGGAGGCAGAGGTTGCGGTGAGCCGAGATCGCGCCATTGCACTCCAGCCTGGGTAACAAGAGCAAAACTCCATCTGAAAAAAAAAAAAAAAATAGAAGATTATTTCTGTGTTTATAGTTTTATCTTTTTAAAAGAGTAGTAAACTTGAAGTTAGTAATTCTATGTTTTATTCCCAGTTTTTTTACATATTAATTCTGTGTACCTAGGGCAAAGTTACAGCTTTTCTGAACTTTAGTTTTATTATTTATAAAAGGGAAGAACAATTAAACTTGAGCCACACAAATCAGAGATTTGTTTTCAAAACCACATAACATACAAGAATCATGTAACATCACATATATGTGTACCACATTAGGCCAATTATGCTGTGGTAACAAGACCAAAATCTGAGTGCCATAAGCAACAATAGTATATTTCTTGATTATAATACAAAACAATCAGAGGAGGTTAGCTGGGACTTAGCTGTGACCACAGATTAGCTGGTCTCTTATTACTTAGGTACCCAGAATGGCACAACAGCCACAGCTACCACCTCAAGCATGGCTAGTTACCAAACACAGAAGGAAAGAAGGCTCTGGAGGCAATTATATTATCTGCTTGGAACTGATATATCACTTCTGCTCACAATTTATTGGCCAGAACTCCTCAGAAGGTCCCATCCTACCACAAAGAGATCATTAAGTACTTCCTACCAGACTATAAATAGCATTAATAACCACCATAATTTGTAGTTGGAAATTTCCAATGTCAAATTGCTTTACAGGTGAATGTTATTTACCAAAAGTAAACTGGGGATTTCCAGGAGTTAAGGCGGACTTGAATTCAGCAAAAATCATAGTACTTTTTTGTGATTTAACTTTTTAAAGTGAACTTACTTAGAAGTCTTTAAATTAAACAGTATGGATACATTTGCTTGCAAACGTAAAACACTGACAGGAAGCATTGACCCAGAGGCTACTAAAATGAAGCTTGACATTCTAATTGGCTTCAACCAGATCACAGTTTTCCTAACATACAAGTCCTTATCCATTCACTAAGATACAATATTTTGAGATTCTGTTCAAAATGGTGACTGAGAGGAGGGATCTAAGAAGATTGAATAGAAACAGCTTGGGAGGGCAATCCCCAGCAAGAACAAAGCAGAGGGTGAGTGATCACTGCATTTCCAAATGAGTTATTACTGCCCACAGACCAGGAGATTCCCAGGCGGAAAAGCACAAGTTTTCAGCACAGCTCTTTCAGCCAGTGCAGTGGGTCTCTGCACAGAAAGTCACACAAGTCTGGGTGGCCATTTCACTTGGTATCTAGAACGCCTGGGAGACAGAGTTGCCCATTCAACTGAAAAAAAGAGGGCTGAAAGAGGGAATCACATGATCTGGCTCAGTAGGTCCCACCCCCACAAAGATGAGCAATCTGAAATGCTCTGGATTGACAGTTTCACAGCAAGCACAGCAGGACCCAGGAGGGTCCAGCTCCGTGAGGGGGAGGGTGCATGCCATTACTGAGGCAGTCCACCTCTACTGAGGCAGTCCACCATTACAGAGGTAGTCTGTCATTACTGAGGTAGTTTTAACTATATTGCTGTAAACAAAACCACAAGGAAGTTCACAGATTAGCTTGGCAGAGCCCACGGCAGCTCAGCAACACTTCTGCTGGCAGACTGTGACTATGCAACTCCTTGATGGGCAGGGTATCTCTGAAAAAAAGTCAGCAGCATGTCAGAGACATATAAATAAAGCCCACCTTCCCAGGATAGAGCACCTAGAAAAAAGGCGGTTATGAGTTCCGCTGCAGCAGACCTAACATACATGCTGAGCAGCTCTGAACCAAACAATGGAGCTCACAGCTCAGCACTTGAGCTTCTAGAAGGGACAGACTCTGTCATCAAGCAGCTCCCTGACCCCTGTATGTCCAAAGAGACACAAGGAGAGCTCAGGCTGACATCTGGCGGGTATCCTTCTGGGACAAAGATAACAGAAGAAGAAACCGGCAGAAACTCTTACTCTTCAAATCACCACAGGTGATCCCCAGGCAAGCAGGGTCTGGAGTGGACCTCCAGCAGTTCTAAAGCAAAGGGGCCTGACTGTGAGAAGGACAACTTAAAGACAGAAAGAAATAACTTCATCATCAACAAAAAGGACATCCACTCAGAGACCCCATCCAAAAGTCATCGACAACAAAGACCACAGGTAGATAAATCCACAAAGATGGGAAGAAACCAGTGCAAAAAAAGGATGAAAAGACCAAAAACCAAAATGCCTCTCCTCCTCCAAGGGATCACAACTCCTCACTAGCAAGAGAACAAAGCTGAACAGAGAATGAGTCTGATGAATTGACAGAAACTGGCTTCAGACGGTGGGTAATAACAAACTTCTCTGAGCTAAAAGAACATGTTCTAACCCAATGCAAAGAAACTAAGAATGTTGAAAAAAGGTTTGATGAAATGGTAAGGAGAATAAACAGCTTAGAGAAGAATATGTGTATGGATTGAGAGTTTCACAGCAAGCTGTGAAAAAACACAACGCAAGAACTTTGCAAAGCATAAACAAGTTTCAATAGCCAAATCAACCAAACAGAAGAAAGGATAGCAGAGATTAAAGATCAACTCAATGAAATAAAATGAGAAGGCAAGATTAGAGAAAAGAGAGTGAAAAGAAATGAACAAAGCCTCCAAGAAATATGGGATTATGTGAAAAGACTTAATCTACATTTGATAAGTGTACGTGAATGTGACAGAGAGAAAGAATCCAAGCTGGAAAACACTCTTCAGAATATTATCCAGGAGAACTTCCCCAACCTAGCAAGGCAGGCCAATATTCAAGTCCAGGAAATACAGAGAACATCACAAAGATACTCCTCAAGAAGAGCAACCCAAAGGCACATAATCTTCAGATTCACCAGGATTGAAATGAAAGAAAAAATGCTAAGGGCAGCCAGAGAAAAATGTCAAGTTACCCACAAAGGGAAGCCCATCAGACTCACAGTGGATCTCCCTGCAGAAACCCTACAAGCCAGAAGAGACTGATGGCCAATATTCAACATCCTTAAAGAAAAGAATTTTCAACCTAGAATTTCATATTCAGCCAAATTAAGCTTTAGAAGCAAAAGAGAAATAAATTCTTTTACAAACGAGCAATTGCTGAGAGATTTCATCACCACCAGGCCTGCCTTAAAAGAGCTCCTGAAAGAAGCAATCAACATAGAAAGGAACAACCAGTACCAGCCACTCCAGAAACATACCAAATGGTAAAGAGCATTGACACAACGAAGAAACTGTGTCAACTAATGGGCAAAACAACCAGTTAGCATCAAAATGGCAGGATCAAATTCACACATAACAATACCAACCTTAAATGTAAATGGGTTAAATGCCCCAATCAAAAGACACGAACTGGCAAATTGGATAAAAAGTCAAAACCCATCAGTGTGCTGTATCCAGGAAACTCATCTCACATGCAAGGACATATATAGGCTCAAAATAAAGGGATGGAGGAAGATTTACCAAGCAAATGGAGAAAAAAAAAAAAAAAAAAGCAGGAGTTGCAATCCTAGTCTCTGATAAAATGAACTTTAAACCAACAAAGATCAAAAGACACAAGGAAGGGCATTACATAATGGTAAAAGGATCAATGCAACCAGAAGAGCTAACGATCCTAAATATATATGCACCCAATGCAGGAGCACCCAGATACATAAAGCAAGTTCTTAATGACCTACAATGAGATTTAGACTCCCGCGCAATAATAGTGGGAGACTTTAACACTCCATTGTCAATATTAGACAGATCAATGAGACAGAAAATTAACAGGAATATCCAGGAATTGAACTCAGATCTGGACCAAGCAAACCTAAAAGATATTTACAGAACTCTCCACCCCAAATCCATGGAATATACATTCTTCTCAGCACCACATCACACCTACTCTAAATTGACCACATAATTGGAAGTAAATCAATCCTCAGCAAATGCAGAGAATGGAAATCATAACAAGCAGTCTCTCACACCACAGTGCAATCGAAATAGAACTCAGGATTAAGAAACTATCTCAGAACTACACAACTTCATGGAAACTGAACAACAGGCTTCTGAACGTCAACTCGATGAACAATTAAATGAATGCAGAAATAAAGATGTTCTTCAAAACCAACAAGAAGGAAGACACAATGTACCAGGATCTCTGGGACACATTTAAAGCAGTGTCTAGGGGGAAATTTATAGCAATAAATGCCCACATGAGAAGCAAGGAAAGATCTAAAATAGACACCCTATCATCAAAATTGAAAGAGCTAGGGGAGCAAGATCAAAAAAACTCAAAAACTAGCAGAAGACAAGAAATAACTAAGATCAGAGCAGAACTGACAGAGATAGAGACACACAAAAAAACCTTTCAAAAAGTCAATAAATCCAGGAGCTGGATTTTTTAAAAGATCAACAATATAGACAGATGGCTAGCCAGATTAATACAAAAGAAAAGAGGAGAATCAAATCCATACAATAAAAAACAATAAAGGGGATATCACCACTGATTCCACAGAATACAAACTACCATCAGAGATTACTACGAACAACTCTATGCACATAAACCAGTAAACCTGGAAGAAACGGATAAATTCCTGGACACTTGCACCCTCCCAAGCCTAAACCAGGAAGAAGTCAAAACCCTGAATAAACCAGTAACAAGGGCTGAAGTTGAGGCAGCAATTAGTAGCCTACCAACTAATAAAAGCCCAGGTGCAGATGGCTTACAGCCACATTCTACCAGACATACACAGAGAAGCTGGTACCACTCCTTCTGAAACTATTTCAAACAATCCAAAAAGAGGGAATCCTTCCCAAATATTTTATGAGACTAACATCATCCTGATACCAAAACCTGGCATGGACAAGAAAAAATAGAAAACTTCAGGTCAATATCCATGATGAACATAGATGCAAAAATCTTCAATAAAATGCTTGCAAACTGATTGCAACAACACATCAAAAAGCTTATCCATCACAATCAAGTAGGTCTCATCCCGAGGATGCAAGGTAGGTTCAACCTAGGCAAGTCTATAAACATAATCCACCACAGAAACAGGACCAAAGACAAAAAACACATGATTATCTCAATAAATGCAGAGAAGGCCTTTGACAAAATTCAACAGCCCTTTATGCTAAAAACTCTTAATAAACTAGGTATTAATGGAATATATCTCAAAATAATAGAAGCTGTTTATGACAAACCCACAGTCAATATCATACTGAATGAGAAAAAACTAGAAGCATTCCCTTTGAAATCTGGCACTAGACAAAGATGCCCTCTCTCACCATTCCAATTCAATATAGTATTGGCAGTTCTAGCCAGAGCAATCAGGTAAGAAAAAGAAATAAAGGGTATTCAAATAGGAAAGGAGAAAGTCAAATTGTCTCTATTTGCAGATGACATAATTGTATGTTTAGAAGACCCCATCATCTCAGCCCAAAATCTCCTGAAACTGATAAGCAACTTCAGCAAAGTCTCAGGATACAAAATCAATGTGCAGAAATCACAAACATTCCTATACACCAATAACAGACTTAAAGAGAGCCAAATCAAGAATGAACTGCCATTCACAATTGCTACAAAGAGAATAAAATACCTAGGTATACAATTAACAAAGGATGTAAAGGACCTCTTCAAGGAGAACTACAAACCACTGCTCAAGGAAATAAGAGAGGACACAACAGATGGAAAAACATTGCACGCTCATGGTTAGGAAGAATCAAAATTGTGAACATGGCCATACTGCCCAAAGTAATTTATAGATTCAAAGCTATTTCCATCAAGCTGCCCATGACTCTCTTCAAAGAACTGGGAAAAAAACACCTTAAACTTCATGTGGAAACAAAAGAGAGCCCGCATAGCCAAGACTGTCCTAAGCAAAAAGAAGCAAGCTGGAGGCATCACGTTATCTGACTTCAAACTATACTACAAGGCTACAGTAATCAAAACAGCATGGTACTGGTACCAAAATAGAGATATAGACCAATGGAACAAAACAGAGGCCTCAGAGGCAACACCACGCATCTACAACCATCTGATCTTTGACAAACCTGACAAAAACAAGCAATGGGGAAAGGATTTCCTGTTTAACAAATGGTGTTGGGAAAACTGGCTAGCAATATGCAGAAAGCTGAAACCAGATCCCTTCTTTACATCTTATACAAAAATTAACTTCATATGGATTAAAGATTTTAACATGAAACCTAACACCATAAACACTGTAGAAGAAAACTTAGGTAATATCATTTAGGACATAGGCATAGGCAAGGACTTCATGACTAAAACACCAAAAGCAATGCCAACAAAAGCCAAAATAGACAAATCGGATCTAATCAAACTCCAGAGCTTCAGTATAGTAAAAGAAACAATCATTAGAGTGAACCAGCGACCAACAGAATGGGGAAAAATTTTCACACGCTACCCATCTGACAAAGGGCTAATATCCAGAATTGACAAGAACTAAAACAGATTTACAAGAAAAAACCAACCCAATCAAACATGGGTAAACGACTTTAACAGACACTTTTCAAAAGAAGACATATATGAGGCTAAACAAACATATGAAAAAAATGCTCATCATCACTGGTCATTAGAGAAATGCAAGTCAAAACCACATTGAGATTCTATCTCACACCAGTTAGAGTGGCGATCATTAAAAAATCTGGAGACAACAGATGCTGGAGAGGATATGGAGAAATAGGAACACTTTTACAGTGTTGGTGGGAGTGTAACATAGTTCAACTATTGTAGAAGACAGTGTGGTGATTCCTTAAGGACCTAGACATAGAAACTCCATTTGACCCAGCAATTCCATCACTGGGTATATATCCAAAGGATTATAAATCATTCTATTATAAAGACACATGCACACGTATGTTCATTGTGGCACTGTTTACAATAGCAAAGACCTGGAACCAACCCAAATGCCCATTGATGATAGACTGGACAAGGAAAATGTGGCACATATACACCCTGGAACACTATACATCCATAAAAAACGATGAGTTTGTGTCCTTTGTAGGGACATGGATGAAACTGGAAACCATGATTTTCGGCAAACTGACACAAGAACAGAAAATCAAACACCACATGTTCTCACTCACAGGCACATGTTGAACAATGAGAACACATGGACACAGGGAGGGGAGTATCACATAATGGGGTCTGTTGGGGGTGACTAGGGAGGTTGAGGAGGGATAACATGGGGAGAAATGCCAGATATAGGAGACAAGGGGATGAAGGCAGCAGACCACATTGCCCTGCATGTACCTATGCATGGTCTTCACATGTACCCTAGAACCTAAACTACAATAAAAAATATATTTATAAATAAATTAACAAATAAAAAGAAGAGATAATCAGTAAAAATAATATAAATCTTAATGTCTTTGTTCTTTTTTAACAAGTATGGAAATGTGCTGATGCATTATGCTCCTTACCTCATCTCCACTACTAAAAATTCCTGAGTCCCTACCTGTATGACATGTCATGTACTTAACCCTATCACTGCCATGCCCTATCTACCCTGATCCCAGATTTGCAACTCAATAAAAGTGAGAGTGTCTAGGTATTTAGGGCCGATGCCAGACTCCATGCTTTGGTTGGCAGTGGACCCCCAGGCCCAAACTCTCTTTTCTCTAAAAATAAATAAATAAAATTTTTAAAAAAAACCCAAAAGAATAAAAAAGAAATACTACACAAACATTAATCAAAAGAAACATTGTGTTGTTAATATCACATAAAGTAAACCATAAAAAATGAAAATTACTGATTATTAAGAGAGACATTGCATATTTTAAAAGGATAAATTTACAAGAAGACATAAAAATATTCTAAATATGTGTATACCAAACAACAGAGCTTCAAAATACATAAAGCCAAAACTGATAGAACTGAAAAGAGAAATATCTAAGTCTACAATCATACTTAGAAATGTCAACTTTCCCTTTTCAATAATTGATAGAACAAATACACAGAAAAATAGCAAAGATAGAGAAATATTGAATAGCACTACTAACCAACTAGATCTAGTTAACATTTATGGAGCATCGAAACCAACAAAGGCAGATTACATACTTACCAGGATAGATTATATTCAGCATCAGCTTCATTCCAAAACCAGAAAAAAACAGTATCAGAGAATGATACTACAGAATAATATCCCTCAGAATACAGATAGAAAAATAATAAACACAATGTTAGCAAACAAAACTCATAAACGTATAAAAAGAACATAATCAAAGAATATATGACTATGGCCAAGAAAAATTTGTTTGGGAACTTAGGGCTAGTTCAGTATTTGCAAATCAATCAATGTAATCTACCATATTAACAGACAAAAGAAGAAAAAACATGACTATCAATTGATGCAAAAAAAGCATTTGATAAAAGTCCACATCTTTTCATAATAAAAAATGCACATTAAATTGAGAAGAGTGGGGAGCTTTTTTTTTTATTATTATTGCATTTTAGGTTTGGGGGTACATGTGAAAAACATGCAAGATTGTTGCATAGGTACACACATGGCAGTGTGGTTTGCTGCCTTCCTTCCCTTCACCTGTATCTGTCATTTCTCCCCATGCTGCCTCTTCCTACCTCCCCACCTCCCCATCCCTCCGAGTGGGGAGCTTTTTTAAGCTGATAAAAGACAAAAAACCTACAGCCAACATCATCATGATAACAGAATGAACGTTTTCCCACTGAGAATAAGGCAAGGCTATCCATTCTCATGACTCTTATACAATATTGTACTGAAAATCCTAGCCAGCTCAAAAAGGCAAGGCAATTTGGAAAATAAGAATTAATCTGTTTCTACATATAGATGACATGCCTAAATATGTGGAAAATCTTATGAAGTCAATGAAAACCTCTTAGAACTACTAAGTAAATTTAGCAAGTTTGCACAATACAAGTTCAATTACACAAAATTGAATCTTAACTGTATATACTAGCAATGAATAATTGGAAACTCCAATTTTAAAAAAGGTTTATAATTGTTCCAAAAATGTAAATATTTGGAATAAATCTATTAGGCAGGTGCAAAAGTAATTGCGGTTTTTGCCGTTGAAAGTAATAACACAACCCACAATTGCTTTTGCAGCAACCTAATAACTACAAAACACTGATTAAAGAACTCAAAGAAAGCCTACATAAATGGAAACATATCCTGCTCATGGACTGGAAAACTCAATATGTTGACATGACACTATTCCTTAAATTGTTCTACAGATTTAACACAGTATCAATCAAAATCCAACTGTAAATTTTTATAGATATAGACAACAGATTCTAGAATTTATATGAAAAGGAATAGGAGCGTGGATACACAAAATAATTTTATAAAGAAGAATAAAATAGAAATACATATAATTTCCAATTTTAAGAATTGTTGTAAAGCTACATTAATCAACAAATTGTGGTTTTGGCAAAAGAATAGCCACATAGATCAATAAAACACAATAGAGCATCCAGAAATACACTCACACAGGTCAGTTTCCTGACTGTGGTAGTTGTTACACGAATTCATACATGCATTAAAACTCATAGAAATGTGTAATCCTCCCCCCGCCTCAATTTTTAAAGTCAATCTTAGTGTTTGTTAATTTAAAAGATACGGTAAAAACAGTATTTAAAATAAAATTATAATTATGACTCTAGAAAAGTAAAATTGCTACCAGAGAAAGCAAATGAAGGGAGATGAAGGTCAACTTATTTTCATGGTCCAGAATGCATACGCTATGAATACTGAAGAGAAATTATAAATCACATACAATGAAATTTGACATATTTAAGACTAATTGAGAGACAACACAGATTGGAGTAGGGTTAAAATTATGCCTTTTAACCTTGGGTGTAACTGGGTAATTTCCAACATACAACTGAAGTTCCTAGGTTTTAATAATAGATTGCCCAGAACATCTACCATTGTGATTTAACAGAAAAACTCTATGAACATGATTTTGCCAAGAATCCTCTGATTAAAAGGATGTAGAGAACAAAGGGGAGGTTGAAAGGAAGGACATCCAGGTAATAGAAAACAAGAAAGGTGAATAGTCACTTTGTATATTGTAATCCTTTATATCAAAGGTTTTGGGGTGTGTGTGTGTGTGTGTGTGTGTGTGTACTCACTTTTCTCCCTTACCAGACCACGTTTCTTCAGTACAAGAGCTAAGGTAGAAGAGACTTAGAGGTGCTAATCTTGTTAAGGGTGGGAGGTGAGGGTGTAGTGCTCCTAATAGCGTAAGTGTCCAGAAGGTACTTTAAAATATTAGACACGGTGCTTTTACTTAGATTGTGTGCTGTTTTGGGTTAGATGATGGTGAATAATAAAGGCCATAGTGAATCTAACCACTCCCCAGCCATCTATTGACACTGCCAATGACAAGAGATTTATTGTTCATGTTTGTACTCCCTGCAACACTTATTATACTGACTGGTACTGGCACATAGTAAATGTTTAAGAAACAATTTTTCTAATGAAATTCACCAGGACATTTCCTCCGATTCTAAGTCATTTCTTAAGTTCTTAGAGAAGATCAATCCACATGACATAGGGTGCAAAAGATGTTAAGAGGCCACTCAAAGAATAATTATATCTCGTGCTAAATTCTTAGAATAATTCTGGTTCTCAATTAAACAAAGGTACTGTTTAAGGTGAGTAAAGAAAGTTGAATAAGTTGAAATAAATTCCCACTGTAAAAGAAGCACAATATTTTAAGAAATTTAAATGTGTGAGTTGATATCTACTGCTCAGACTCTTCATGGAGACCAGCTCATATTAGTAAATACATTTTATTTTGAAAATGAATGTATTTGTTTCACTAGAATGTATGCAAATGTTAATCAATTATGGTACCAACAAGTTAAAGATTTTGAAACATGAACATAATTTTTGATCAAGGTATCTAATAAAGTATTTAAGTGAACAAAGCAATGACCTTTGGATCTGTCATTGCTTTGCCTGGGTGATTAATTTCAATTTTTTTGCTTTACACACCCTGCCATAAACTTTTTTATTTACACTTTATTGTAACTGACTTCATGACATTTGCTCTTGCTTAATAATAATCGGTTAACAGCAAGGGCAGGTGTTCTCAAGGATGTGGCCCTTCCATGGAGTGAAATCTAAACAGTTTTTAAAATCATCATAAAAAGTATATAGATAAAACTGCCTCATTCTAGTGTCTGAAAGAGAAAAAGATATGTCTATGCAAAGAACGAGTCAAGAATGGAGAACCTGAAAGGTAAAGTTGGTAATAACATGCCCATTCTAAATTTATTTGTTCTTCCTTTTAATACTTATCTTGCATATATCATAACCAGTGTTGGGCTCTGCTAACACCCTAGATTGTTTTTTTTTTTTTTTTTTTTTTTTTTTTTTTTTTTTTTTTTTTTGAGACAGAGTCTTGCCCAGGCTAGCATGCAATGGCATGATCTCAGCTCACTGCAACATTCGCCTCCTGGGTTCAAGCAATTCTCCTGCTTCAGCATCCCATGTAGCTGGGATTACAGGCGTGCACCACCACGCCTGGCTGTTTTTGTATCTTTAGTAGATACAGGGTTTCCACGTTGGCCAAGCTGGTCTCAAACTTATGATTCACCTGCCACACCCTGGTTTTTACATGGATTTCATTCTATCTTTTTGTGTCATGTAAAAATTATACATAAACTTTTGGTTGAATTTCTATAGAGCTGAAGTCTGACTGCTGATTTTCTGAGATCATAACAATAATTCACTTTCCCATGGCTATATATTCTTCTGTGAAATACCTTTTTCACTAATAAACACAATGCTTTCTGCTCCTATTCTCAATTTAGAAATAGATTCTGCCTTTCTTTCATTAGTTCACCTTCAAGCACTTAAGTACTAAGTTCCCTCTAGAATGGTTAGACTTAAATTTTCATTCTTCCAGAATTTCCTACTCCAGTCCCATGGTCACATCAGATTCTGCAAGATGGTCTGAAGGTCTCCCTAAAAGCTGCCCCCATTCTTCTCTAGGTCTTTATTCCAGAAAAATTGAGATCATCAAATATAATCTTTAAATTAAACAAGAATGATTAGGGGTAGGTTTAAATTCTGCCAGAATTTTTGTCTTTCCTCTGCTCTCAAATGACATAATTCTTTCATTTAAAAAAACAAACAAACAAACAGACAAAAAAAAAAAAAACAAAAAAAAAAACAACAAAAAAAAACTAACATCGAAGTTAGTTAAAAACAACTAGGTTGCCTTCAGTTATTTCTAATAAATTTTGTCCTCATAACCTCAATCTTGAAGACTTAATCAACTTACATAGTTGGGAGATTAAAAGCATTTTGCTTTTAAACACCAGAATAAATCCTAAAAATGATCGATGTTAATGACACATTAGATTTTTTAACTAAGAAGGACAAGTTGAATCTAGTTTTATCTGCTGGCTGCACATTAGAGTCACCTGGGTGCCTTGACCCTTCTTAGTATGATTCAAGTTTTAGTCCTGAGGGAGACATAGGCAACCACATTTTTAAAAAAATCTCTATTGACATATCATTCATGTAAAATTCACACATATAAAGTGTAAAATTTGATGATATTTAGTATATTCACAGAGTTATTGTGCCCACATTTTTAATGCTCCCTGAGTTTTAACATGCAGATAGGTGGAATTGAGAACAACTGAGTTAAAACAAATTGCTAGACTTTGAGAAAACCTAATAATCAGCAGAACTACATGTTTTAAATTATTAAAAGTTCTAAAATTACATAAATTTTAAAAAATTAATAGAGTGTTTTGTTTGATGTTTATAGTAAAATTGAGTGGCATGTACAGAGGTAAAATTACTTGTTTTACCTATTAAATTCTCTAATTTAATTCAAGTGGTACTCTAAGTCTGTGAGAAAACAGAAAAGACTTTAATAATCTTAGAAAAGGATCCACAAAATGGTTACTCTCCTTCTAAAGAGTTAGTTTGCATTCATTTGAAATACAAAGTAAAACTAGAATAAGGTTTTCTCTCTTTCTCTCTTAAAAAAAAAAAATCTGTTCAGCAACTTATTGATCAACTCCCTGGCTCTCCTTTATTGGAGAAATAAAGCATTCAAACAAAATTTCAGTGATAAGTAACTGAAAACATCCAATATTAATCTAATCCCTATGCATTCTTTTCTACCTTTGATATAAAAGATTGAGAAGTATTGCAGATATATATTTCACAATGGTGTTGTCATTTGCTTTGAAAGAAATGTGATCATTCTTAAGTAAATTTGGTTTACAGAAAACATTTATAATCAGAAGAGTTTGATGTGAAATATTTAGTATAGAAAGTTACCTAAACTGCAATAAAGGAAAAAGGTGATTACGCTGGTAGTTTCTGAATAATATTTAAGTAAATGGAAGTTTGTCCAACCATTTAATGAATTTAGACTGCATTGCCAACTAGAAACAGCCTTGCATCACTGCCATCCCCACAGACATGTCTCCAGACTGTCCAGTAGCCCAACATCCCCATTAAGAGCCTGAGAAACAATCCCACAAGCCACCCCTCATGAGCACTCAACTCCCGGCCAGCTGAGCAAACAGGAGCTCATATCCTGGGCCTAAGATACAGCCTTGTGGCCTGCCTCTGGTAGTAGGCACATCCCCAGGCTGGTCAAGTAGCCACTACCTGTGTTCCAGACTTGAGAAACAGCCCTGTAGGCCACCCTCAGCAGACATAGCTCTGCCCCCCAGGTCAGCCAAGTAACCTTTTGCCCATTCCCCAGGTCTGAGACATAGCCCTCTGGGTCTTCCCCTGCAACATACCCCTAGGCTAACTTGGCAGCCATGCAGCTTTATCCCAGGCCTAAGAAACAGCCCCACTGGGAGCCCGTCACTAGCATATGCCAAGCTCAACCAAGCATCCTTGTGCCCATGTCCCAAGCCAGAGAAACAGCCTTCTGGGCCACTACTGAAAGACATATCCCCAGGCTGGCTGAGGAGCTGCATGCCTACATCCTGGGCCTGCGAAACAGTCCCACAGCCTGCTCCTGGCAGATGTGTCCCAGGCTGGCTGAGCAAATGTGTGCCTCAACCCCAGTGAGGCAGACCCCAAGTTGGCCAACCCATGTGCACACATGCGTCCCCAACTTGAGAAATAGCCTGGTGAACCCACATTCAGCAACAGTATACAACCTCTGCCACAAATTCACTCGGATAAGCCACTGAGAAATTTGCAAACACCACTAGTATGTATTATAACTGAGGAAACTATATGAAGACTCCACTGTTGTGTGAACCTAGAACCAAGGTCGATGTACCCCACCAAACTGATACTATAAGACACATTAATATAAACAAGCCTTCTTTATAAAACCTACTTCATAAAATTGGTAGAGATGATTTTTCCACCTGATGTGAAGAAACAAATGTAGGGACACATCAAACAAGAAAAAGCAAGGAAACATGTCACTTTGAAAGGAAACATTAATTCTCCAGTGACAGACCTTAATCCTAAGGAAACATATAACATTGAATTGAAAAAGAATTGAAAATAACAATCTTAAGAATACTCAGTGAGATACAAGAGAGAACAGGTAGAAAATTCAATGAAATCAGGAAAATGATTCATGATTTCAATAAGTTTAATTAAGAGATAGCTATCATTAAAAGAATCAAATAGAAATCCTGTAGCTGAAGTATTCAATGAATGAAATAAAGACTACAACTGAGAGATTAAACAATACACTAGACCAATCAGAGGAAAGAATTTCTGAACTTGAAGACAGGTATTTCAAAATAACACAAAAATTTAAAAGAAAAAAGAATAAAAAAGAATGAAGAAACCCTACAGAATTTATGGGGCATCACTGGGCAAACAAATATTTGAATACTGAATGCTCCAGAAGGAGAAGAGAAGGAAAGGTGAAGAAAAACACATTTAATGAAATTATAGCAGAAAATTTCTCAGGTTTTGGTAAAGAGATGGACATCTAGGTCCATAAAGCTCAAAGAACCCCAAATGGATCCAACCCAAACAAGTTCTCTCTGAGGCATACGAGAGTGAAATTATCAAAAATCAAAGACAAAGAAAGAATTCTAAAATGAAGAGGGGAAAAGAGTCAAGTCATATATAAAGGAATCCTTATTAGATTAAGAGTGGATTTCTCAGCAAAAACCTTAAAGGCCAGGAGAGATTGTTATAATACATTCTAAGTATATAAGAAAAAAACCTGTCATTAAGAATATTATTACATCAGGCAAAGCTATTCTCTAGAAATGATAGATAAGTAACATTTTCTACACATGTGCAAAAACTAAGGGAATGCATCACTACTGGACCAGGCTTACAAGAAATGCTCAAAGGAATCTTACATATGAAAGTGAAAAGACAATAACCACTAAAATGAAAACATAAAAAACTATAAAACTTGCTGATAGAGCTGATACAGAAAGGAAAAGAAGGGAATCAAACCTTATCACTATGGAAAACCATCAACCATAAAAATAAACACTAGGAGAGGAAGTAAGGAACAAAGGATATACCAAAAAAAAAAAAAAAAAAAAAAAAAAGAAAAAAGAAAAAAAAAAAAACAGAAAACAATCAATAAAATGTCTGGGTGTGGTGGCTGACACCTGTAATCCCAGAACTTTCGGAGGCTGAGGTGTGCAGATCATCTGAGGTCAGGAGTCCGAGACCAGCCTGGCCAACATGGTGAAACCCCATATCTACTAAAAATACAAAAATTAACTGGGCATTGTGGTGGGCACCTGTAATCTTGGCTACTGAGGAGGCTGAAGCAGGAGAATTGCTTGAACCTGGGAGGCAGAGGTTACAGTGAGCTGAGATCATGCCACTGTACTCCAGCCTGGGTGACAAAGCAAGACTCTGTCTCAAAAACGAACAAACAAACAAAAATCAATAAAATGACAAGAATAAGTCTTCACTTGTCAATAATAGCCTTGAGTATTAATGAATTAAATTTCATATTTAAAAGACATAGACTAGCAGAATGGATATTTTTTAAAGACCCCACCACATGCTACCTATAAGAAATTCATCTCATCTCTAAGGACACACAGACTGAAAGTAAAGAAATGGAAAAGATATTTCATGACAATGGAAGCAAAAAATGAGCGAGAGTAGCTATAATTATATTAGACAAGAAAGACTTCAAATCAAAAGCTCCAGAAAAAAGACAAAGAATGATATAATTTAAAAAGTGATTAATTCAGCAAGAGAATATAATTGTGAAAACATGTGCACCCAACCCTGGAGTACCCAGATAAATATAGCAAATATCATTAGATCTACGGGGAGAAATAGATCCCAATACAGTAATAGCTGGAGACTTCAACATCCCACTCTCAACACTGGACAGCTAATCTAGACTGAAAATCCATATAAAAACAGAATTTAAGGCCGGGCGCGGTGGCTCAAGCCTGTAATCCCAGCACTTTGGGAGGCCGAGGCGGGTGGATCACGAGGTCGAGAGATCGAGACCATCCTGGTCAACATGGTGACACCCCGTCTCTACTAAAAATACAAAAAACTAGCTGGGCATGGTGGTGCGTGCCTGTAATCCCAGCTACTCAGGAGGCTGAGGCAGGAGAATTGCCTGAACCCAGGAGGCGGAGGTTGCGGTGAGCCGAGATCGCGCCATTGCACTCCAGCCTGGGTAACAAGAGCGAAACTCCGTCTCAAAAAAAAAAAAAAAAAAAAAAAAACACAGAATTTAAGCAGCACCATAGACTGAATAGATATTTACAAAACGTATTAGCCAACAACCGAAGAATACACATACATTTCATCAGCATATGGAACACTGTCCAGGATTGACTGTATGTCAGGAAACAAAAAAGTCTCAAAAATTTTTTTAAAATAGAAATCTTATGAAGTATCTTACCTGACCACAATGAATAAAACCACACAAACTACACATTAATAACAAAAAGAACATTCAAAACTACAAATACATAGAAATTAAACAACATGCTCTTGAACAATCAATGAGTGAAGGAAGGAATTATGAATAAAATTTAAAATTTTTTTGAAACAAATGAAAACATTAATAGAAATGCAATATATCAAAACCTATGGGACACAACAAAAGCAGTATTAAGATGCAAATTTATAGTAATAAATGCCTACATTAGAAAACTAGAAAGATTTCAAAGAAACACCTAACAATGCACCTCAAGGAACTGGAAAAGCAAGAATAAAACAAATCCCAAATTAGCAGAAAGAAACGATAATAAAGATTGGAGCAGAAATTAAAAAAAATTGAGACCAAAAGCACAAAAGATCAACAAAACTTTTTAGATCAAAAGATTTAAAAAGTCAGTGTTTTGAAAAGATAAAATGGACAAACCATTAGCTATACCGAGAAAAAAGAAGACTCAAGCAAATAAAATCAGAAAATAAAAAGGAGACAGTACAAGAGATGCTACAGAACTACAAATGACAATTAGAGACCACTATAAATACCTATACACGAATAAATTTTAAAACCTGGGAAAATAGATAAATTCCTGGACACACTGAATCTACAAAGATTGAACTAAGAAGGAATAGGAAACTGGAATAGATCAATAGCAAATAAGATTGAATCAGTATAAAAATTCTTTCACAATCAAGTAGAATTTATACTAGGGATGCAAGGATTCGACTTATGTAAATCAATAAATATAATGTATCACATCAATAGAAAGACAGAAACCATATACTTATCTCAATAGACTTGGAAAAAGTATTTGATAAACTTAGCATCCCTTCCTGATAAAAACTTTTAACAAACTATACATATAAGGAACAAAATTCAGCAAAATAAAGGTCATATGTGACAAACCCACAGCCAACATTATACTGAGTAGGGAACAGTTGAAAGATTTTCCTCTAAAAACTGAAGCAAGACAAGGATGCCTACTCTTGCTTAACATAGTAGTAAAAGTCCTAGCCAGGGTACATAGCAAGAAAAAGATAAGGCAACCAAATTGGAAAGAAAGAAGTCAAATTCCCTCTGTTTACAGATGACAAAATTGTATATACAGAAAAATCTGAAGCTGTTACCAAAACTTTTGGAACTGATCAATGAATTCAGTACAGTTGCAAGATATAAAATTAATACATAAAAATTAGTAGTGTGTCTATACACAAATAACAAACTAGCTGAAAAAAACTCAAGAAGGTAATCCCATTTACAAAAGTTACAAAAAAAAAAAAAAATACTCAGGAATAAATTTAACCAAGTCTTCTGCCAAAAAAAAAAAAAAAAAAAAAAAACTACAAAACACTGATGAAAGAAATTAAAGAGGATACAAAGAAATGGAAAGATGTTCATGCTTATGAATTGAAAGAATTAATATTGTTAAAATTACAGTACTACTCAAAGCAATCTACAGATTCAATGCTATCCTTACCAAAACACCAATGACATTCTTCACAGAAATAGAAGAAAAATTCTAAAATTTGTATGCAAGCACAAAATACCCCAAATAGTCAACGTAATTCTAAGCAAAAAGAACAAAACTGGAGGCATCACACTATCAGACCTCAAAATAAATGACAAAGTTGTAGTAAGCAAAACAGTGTGGTACTGGCATAAAGTAGATACACAGACCACTAGAAGAGAATAGAGAACCCAGAAATTAATCCACCTGTCTACAGCCAACTTATTTTGACAAAGATGCCAAGAACACTCCCTAGGGACAGAACGGTCTCTTCAATAAATGATGCTGCAAAAACTGGATATTCAATTGCAGAAGAATGAAACTAGACCCCCTACCTCTCACTCTGTAAAAAAAATCAACTTACCCATACAAAAAAAAAGAAAAGAAAAAAAATCAACTCAAAATGCATCAAAAACCTAAATGTAACACCCAAAAGTATAAAATGATTAGAAGAAAACAGGTGAAATGCTATAGGACATTGCTCTGGGAAAAGTCTTTTTTTTCTTTTTTATACTTGCATCCCCATGTTTATTGCAGTGTTATTCACAATAGCCATGATACAGAATCAACCGAAGTGTTCATTAACAGAGGAATGAATTTTAAAATGTGGTATTTTTATATATACAATGGAATACTATTCAGTCATTAAAACATGAAACTCCATCATTTGCAGCAACATAGATGTAACTGAAGATCATTATGTTAAGTGAAATAGGCCAGGCATAGAAGGATAAATATTACATGTCCTCATTCATATGTGGGAGCTTAAAAGTTGATCTCATAGAGGTAGAGAGTAAAAGTTACAGTTATAAAAAGGGTGTTTCAGGGGCAGAAGGAGGAGAAAGACTTGCTAATGAGAACAAGCATACAATTAGGTACAAGGAATAAGTTTCAATGTTAGCTAGCACAGAAGGTGACTATAGTTAACAATAATTTATTGTGTATTTCAAAATGGCTAAGAGAGAAGACCTGAAATATTCCTTTATTTATTTATTTATTTATTTATTTATTTATTTATTTATTTATTTTCTTTTACTTTAGGTGCATACTATATCTGGCATTTCTCCCCATGTTATTCCTCTCCATCCTCCCCTCCAATCCTGCCCCCTGCTGTCTCTCCCCTACCCCTGCCACCTGTCCCCAGTGCGTGAGGCTCTTCTCCCTGAGTCCACGTGTTCTCATTGTTCAACAGCCACCTATGAGTGAGAACATGCAGTGTTTGGCTTTCTGTTCTTGTGTCAGTTTGCTGAGAATGATGGTTTCCAGATTCATCCAAGTCCCTACAAAGGACATGAACTCATCATTTTTTATGGCTGCATAGTATTCCATGGTGTATATGTACCACATTTTCATTGTCCAGTCTATCATTGATGGGCATTTGGGTTGGTTCCAGGTCTTTGCTATTGTACACAAGGCTGCAATGAACATACGTGTGCATGTGTCCTTAAAGTAGAACAATTTATAGTTATTTGGGCATATACCCAGTAATGGAATTGCTGGGTCAAATGGAATTTCTATTTCTATTTCTAGATCCTTGAGAAATTGCCACACTGTCTTCCACAATAGTTGAACTAATTTACATACCCACCAACTGTGTAAGAGTGTTCCTATTTCTCCACATCCTCTCCAGCATCTGTTGTCTCCAGATTTTTTAATGATCGCCATTCTAACTGGCATGAGATGGTATCTCAATGTGGTTTTGATTTGCATTTCTCTAATGACCAGTGATGATGAGCATTTCACAAGCAATAAAAGCAAAAATAAATACGTGGGATTATATCAAGATAAAAATCTTCACAGCAAAGTAAACAATTAACAGAGTGAAAAGACAACCTACAGAATGGGAGAAAATATTTGCAAACTACTCATCCAACAGGGGATCAATAGTCAGAACACATAAGAAACTCAAACATCTCAACAACAAAATCTATTTGATTCAACATGGGCAAATGGTTGTACAGACACTCCTCAATAGAAGACATACAAATGGCCAACAAATATATGGAAAAAAAAAATACTCAGCATCACTAGTCATCAGAAAAATGCAAATCAAAACCACAATAATTTCATCCCAAATAGATGGATATTATCAAAAAGGCAAAAAAAAAAAAAAAAAATGCTGGCAAGGATGTGGAAAAAAAAAAGAAATTCTTATACACTGTTTGTGGAAATGTAAATTAATGCTGCTACCATGAAGAACAATTTGGAGATTCCTCAGAAAAATTACAAATATTACTTACAGGCAACTGGTCTTCAACAAAGCATACAAAAATATAAATTGGGGAAACGACACCCTATTCAACAAATGGTGCTGGGAAAACTTGCGAGCCATATGTAGAAGAATGAAACTGGATCCCCGCCTCTCGCCTTATATAAAAGTCAACAAAAGATGGATCAAAGACTTAAATCTAAGATGTGAAACTATAAGAATTCTAGAAGATACCATTGGAAAAACTCTTCTGGACACTGGCTTAGGCAAAGAATGCATGACGAACACCCTATAAGCAAATGCAACAGAAACAAAAATAAATTAGACCTCACTAAACTTAACAGCTTCTGGACAGCAGAAGAAATAATTAGCAGAGTAAACAGATAACCCACAGAGTAGGAGAAAATATTCACAAACCTTGCATCTGACAAAAGACTAGCATTCAGAATCTACAAGGAACTCAAAAAAAAAAAAAAAAATCAGCAAGAAAAAAAAAATCTTATCAAAAATTGGGGAAATGACATGAATAGACATTTCTCAAAAGAAGATGTATTTCCAACAAACATATGTAAAAATACTCAACATCACTAGTCAGGGGAAATGCAAATTAAAACCACAGTGCAATACTACCTTACTCCTGCAAGAATGGCCAGATGTTGTTGGCATGGATGTGGTGAAAAGGGAACACTTTTACACGACTCATGGGAATGTAAGTTAGTACAACCACTGTGGAAAATAGTATAGAAATTCCTTAAAGAACTGAAAGATCTACCATTAAATCCAGCAATCACTCTACTGGGTGTCTACCCAAAGGAAAAGAAGTCATTACATGAAAAAGACACATGACATATATGTTTATAGCAGCACAATTCACAATTGCAAAGATTTAGAACCAGCCTCGGTGCCCATCGACCAAGAAGTAGATAAGGAAACGTGGTGTATATCCATCATGGAATACTACTCAGCCACGAAAAGGAATGAAATAATGTCTTTTGCAGCAACTTAGAGGGAGCTGGAGGTGATTATTCTAAGTGAAGTAACTCAGGAATGGAAAACCAAATACTGAATGTTCTCACTTTTAAGTGGGGTCTATGCTATGAGGACACAAAAACATACAGAGTGATGCAATGGAGTTGGGGACTCAGATATACTGAGGGGGCAGGATAAAAGAGTACATACTGGGTACAGTGTACACTGCTCAGGTGATGGGTGCACTAAAATCTCAGAATTCATCACTAAAGAACTCGCCCTTGTAACCAAAACCACCTGTACTCCAAAATCTGTTGGGAAAAACTACAAGTATAACTTCCATACGATCCAGCAATCCCACTACTGGGAATTTATCCAAAGGAAAAGAAATCATTATATCAAAAAGACATCTGCACTCTAATGTTTCTGCAGTATTATTTACAGTATCCAAAATATGGAAATGAACCTTGGTATTAAATAACAGATGAAAAGATAAAGAAAATGTGGTATATATACACAATTGAATATTATTCATCCACAAAAAGAATGAAATCCTGTCATTTGTGGCCACAGGGATGTAATGGGAGGACATTTTGTTAAGTGAAATAAGTCAGAAACAGAAGGTTAAACAACAAATATTCTCCCTCATATATGGAAGCTAAAAAAATGTTGATCTTATAGAAGTAAAAAGTAAAATAGAGACCACTTGAGGCTAGGAAGTGCAGGGGAAAAAGAAGGAAAAGAAAAGATTTGTTAAAGGATACAAAATTACAGTTACCTATGAGGAATAAATTCTAGCATTCTATACTACTGTAGGGTGACCATAGTTAGTAAAAATATATTATATAGTTTCAAAAGTCAGAAGGAAGATATTGAAGGTTTTTAATACAAAGAAATGATAAATGTTTGAGATAATAGATATGCTAATTACCCTGATCTGATGCATAGTGATGCATTACATGTATCAAAACATCACTATGCATCCCACAAAATATGTACAATTATTTGTCAATTTTAAAAACATTACTGAGTATCCTCCACAAATTGTCACTGTAATTTTAGGGAAGAAATTATATCTAATTTTAATTTTCCCACCAAAATAATTGGGAGAATTAATAGTATCTTCTTCCTAAGGCAGTTGTAAGGATTAAATGGGGCATAATATATTTATAAGTCAAGTGCTTAGCTCAAGGTATGATGCCTAATAAATATTCAATTAACATAAACTACGATGGTGGTAATAATGATATGATGTAACGGTGCAGCATTGTTGAATGCTCACTAGAGGTGGAGATTCAAGAGGCTGATGGATGGATAATAGAATCCCCAAATATGTTTTGGGGATCTGAAGGTAGGATGCTCTATTCTAGTTTCTGAGGTCGGTTTAAAAAAAAAATGGAGCACAGGAGAGTGCAGGGAACAGCAAGCAATTCAGTTTGACTCTAAGTCAAAGATAAAAATAATAGGTAAGTTTGGACAGATAAGCAATGCTGCTAGGGATGCATTTCAGATTTGTTGATGGGCAGGGAGAAGAAAAATGAGTCAAGAAAAATAAGGTAGATAGTGGGTATAGAGTGATGCTGTGAAAAATTAGATAACATTCAGGAAATATTCACTCCCTCACACATCCCTGCTCCCCCAGGCAATGTGGCCTTAGCCCCATATTTGTCTTGGCCAGTGTCATGTGGGCAAAACGACAGTGTGCTTAGTTAAGACTTCAGAGAACTCATTTGTATCCACTCATGCCTTTGGAAACTTCTTACCTCCATCAAGAGAAGAACATACCTGACGTAGCCACTGGCCACTCCAATGCGGATCCCTGAATTAAAAACAGACCTGAAATTAACCCACAAACTTGAAGGAGAAACTGCCTGCTGAACCACAGAACCATAAGTGAGAAATAAACGCGTATTGTTGTATGCCACTGAGATCTTTGTGATTGTTTTTCACCCAGAAAAAGCTAAAACAGGTACCACACACTAAGGGTATATAGAAAGACAAATATGTTTGAGGGGGTGGTGGTTATAATGGGATCGAATGAGAATGAGCTCATTTCCGAGCATACTGGATGTGAGGTGTGCATGGACCTCAAATGGCATGAATGAAGGGCAAACCATCAGAACGTATTTGGAAATTAAAACCACGAAAGGAAATGGAGTCTTAGGAAAGAGGGGAATACGTTTGTGATGGTTACATCTTTTTGTTACATTAGTCTCTTTATCAGTTTACATTTCTCCTTTTGTTCCTCTTTGCCCCTGGTTTTCACACACACACACACACCCCTTTGCTTTTTTTGTCTGCAGTGCCTTGCACATGCTGCTTTCCTCCCACTTCTTTGTGTCCCACCTACTCTTTTCCTCCCTGAGAATTCTCCCAGGTTCGTCACACACAGAAAAGAGCTGGGAGCCTGTTCCTGTTTTACAAACAGAACCACAGACTGTACGGGAAAATCTGGGTTTCACAGTCATGCAGCTTTTCAGTCTACCAACTCAAGGGCTGGGGTTCCTGAACTGGAATACAAGCGTCAGCCCTCCGGGATCCCTGTGCACGGCCCCGAACTGCCATGGGAACCTGCCACTGCGTCTCCTTTTAGATTCCCCTCCAGTAAGTGCTTTTCGAGGTTGACGTGTGATTAAGTCATCCCACTCTTGCTTGATACCCACTTTCCTGCTTTGCCTCCCACCTTACTGCCAACTCAATTTTAATCTTCTTTGCTAGATTTTAATTATTCCCCTGATTTTTGACCACCAGGTTATCCCAGTGTTCAATCTTCTCAATCTTTGGACTGCTCTATGTTTGCTCACTTGACGAACTCCTTCAATCACATGGCTTTAAATACGATCCATAATCTGATTCCTACAGTCTGGACCTGCTTCTTAAACTCAAGTTTCTATTTTAACATCTCCACTTGGATGCCCAATAAACATCTCGAAGTTATGTACAAAACTGACTTCCTGATTGTCCTTGCCTAAAGAAAACTGACTTCCTGATTGTCTGTCTTTGCCTAAACATGCACACAGTCTTCCCTATTTCAGGCAACTCTTTCAATTGTTTAGATTAAAAATCTTGCAGTCATTGGTGACTCTTTTTTTTTTTTTTTTTTTTTTTTTTTTTACAGGCAATTCATAAAACAAATCCTGTTTGCTCACCTTTCAAAATATGTCTGGTATACAACCCCTGTCCCTCCGACTGGCCACCATCACTTCTTGCCTGAATTATAGTAATAACTTTTCCCTGGCTTTTCCCTTGCCTTCCAGATACTATTTTAAACATAGTAGCAGTGTTTCCTTTTGAAAAAAATGTCAGAATATACCACCCCTCTACTTAAAAACATGTAATCAGTTGTGAGTTGTTTTTTTTTTTTTTTTTTTTAACTCAGAGTAAAGCTAAAGTTACTATAATCTATAATGGATCGCACATTGACTTATTACTCTCATGATCCCATCTCCCCTCAATTCCTGCCACACTAATTCCTTGCCTTTCTTTGGACATTCTGAACATACTCTTGCTTAGGCAATTACATTTGATTTTCCTTCTCTCTGGATTCTTTTTTCTTCAATAACGGCCTGCCTTGCTCCGTCACCTTTTTTAGTTTTTTAGTTTTTTGGGTTTGTTTTTGTTTTTGTTTTTGTTTGGCACAAATGTCACCTGTTGCGTCTGATTCAAATTATTACTCTTCTCCCCTGCTCTGAAGCACTTCCTATCTTGATGGCCTGTCTTAGTTTTCTTCAAAACATTTATTATCTTTTAATATACTAAATAATTTACTTAGTTTTCTGTCTATCCCCCAACCATCCCATCTAAAATATAAACTTTAGGGGGGAAGACTTTATAGTTTTGTTCACTAGTGTATCCACATTGCCTAGACATGGTTCTCAGTATGCAATAAAAAAGAATTGTCAAATAAATGAATGAATGGTTTCCCTGCAGCTCCAGCCTATACTAAACTTGAGAATTTAGGGACTTCTATTTTACTAGACAGAAAAAGGGATACCCTTACTCGCCACTCCAGATTGCGCTCTCCTTTTCTCTGCCGGAACATCTTCTGCTTTTTCTCTCTCTGCTCACTTTCCTCGTCCTCCACCCTCAAATGGCTGTAATCATCACAAGAGGAATGGACTGTTGATTTAACAATCTAGCAGGAAACTCTTGGATATGTGTAAAGGACAGTCAAGCACTAAGAATGAGAATGATAGAGTCCTTGTAGTGCATTTGACAGAAAAGAGAAAATTATTAGTGTTGATAATGGTAAACTGTGTATCTGAAAAGAATGCCTCAAATATCGAATAAAAATTCATGCTGGGTATTTTTTCTAGAAAAGAATATGGTTTCGGATATGACATTTTTCTTGTCCATTATATACCTCACCTACGAAAACTCTTGTCCATTATATACCTCACCTACCTCTTTCAGGTAGTTGCTTAAATTCTTCTAATCTAAAGAATAGTGGGGAATAAAAAGACATGGAAATGAATCAGCAGAAGTCAGTTTAATAACAAGGAGAAAAATAAAAATGAAAATGGGAGTTTTATAGATTTAACATATTTCTGAAGGTCTGATCATTTGGGGCAAATCATACTCAGGGCAAGATGATAGCCGTTCTTCTTGAATTCTAAGGTACAAACCTGCCTAGCAGTAAAGAATTCAATTATCTGACTCCTTAGGGTAGGCTCCAGTACTGTGATTGCTTATTATTCATCCTGGGCAAGAGAGCAAGACCCATCTCTAAAAATAAAATAAAACAAATTAAGAATCTTCAGAGGTTTACTTACTTCTTGTGTCAACAGCATCAAAATGGCATCCGTTTCCAAGAGGATTTATTGACAGGAATTACAAACTACTGATTATGTGTACTGCGTTGCTATTATAATTACAAAGCTATGTATGTATGCGTACATTGCAGATTGCTGAGAATAAAAACACTTCCAAGATTTCTAGTCCCCATTTTGCTTTAGAGTCACGAGTCTTTGAAAATGTGGATTGTTCCCATATCTGCACATTAATCTCTCCCAGATGATAGTATGTGAGAAAGCAAAACATAAAGCCAAAAGTATAACATAAAACATTTAAATAATTTCCTTGATCCAACTCTTGCCCACAATCTTAAATTCATTCTAGAAATATTAACTCTGAAAGAGGCAGGATCAGAAACAATACTTCTTGCCACTATTTTTTTTCCCACCAATACTATACATGGACAGCAGAGGTAGTTATCATGAAATAAATGAAACGTAAGCATTAGGGCTTTCATTTGCACCGGCACCTTGAGCACTTGGAGATGGTGGGAGTTACAGAGTTCTAAGTGTGGAAGGGACGCCAAATTGCAACCAGAATAATATGAACTTTTCCTATAAACTGCCTAAAGGCATCTTAGAAGACACTAGGCTGAAATTTCAAGTATCCAGTGATTCACTGTGATTCTTTTTCTCATTCTAATTATTCTCTTTCTTGTCTCATTTTGTATTTATGTTTCTAAAGAGGCAACCCCTAACCCCTAGATTATGCAAACTAAAGACTATGCCAAACCTGGATCTGTCTCTGATAGATGGTTCATTCTTACAAATGTTGTAGATAGTCCACTCAGATTCTAAAGAATAAAAACTTATCCAGGATAATCAGAGTTCCTGTCCTTTATTCATAAACATTAGCTCATAATTACCACAAGTATTTAAATAATTATTTGGGTATAAGTTATGGATTTTAACATGTTTTCAGCATCCTGATTTGGAAAAAATATTAACTTTAAGAAGTATTACAGTTCTACTACTGTTGGTATAACATTATACCTCCAAAAGAAAGCAACTTATTCTTACTTGAAAAATGTGGTATGTGACTGAAAAGCAGTAGAAAATCAATTTCAAGATTATAGGATTATTTATCCAGATACTGGATTCTGATATCTTTATGATCTTATCATCATCAGAAAATATTTAGAGTCAAAATATTTCAATAAAGCGTTTAAAATTGTATATAATCACTATTTGTTTAAGCAGGTCAAACCAGGATTGTTATTTATTTACTTATTAGTAAAAATATTGTACATAAGGTTTGTAGTCCTAGTGATTTACATGGTGTCTCCTAAAACAGCTTCTTGGTAGGTACTGTATGTTCCTTTAAAATTATTGCACGCTGTAAAAGTGGGCACACACACGCCAGGGTGTGCGTTAGGCAGCTTTTACAATGCTCCCTGGGTGTGCTAGGCTTCTGAGGCATGGAGCCAAATGTGAAGCTGCCATCATTCAACAGTATAAAATGCATACTGTGGTGTGTCATCACAATTATTCCTTTTTATGACTTTGGAAGAGAAAGCTCCACCTTCTCTTCAGTAATTTTAAACATTAACCTCCAGTTTTCAGAAGTACTTAATATGGTTCAGCTCTGTTTTCCATGAACAAGATGTGGTTCATTAACCACTAATTCCTCCTCACATGCCACCTCTACATCTATGACAAATCTTAACTTTAAAATATACAAGGATTTGTAAGAAAAATGCATAGAAGAACTTTCTGAGAATATATATTTTCTTGTGAAACTGGCAAAATGAATCTGAAAGGAGTATTTCCAAGAGTAAATATTTTCTATAAACTTGGACTTCTCCTGTCATGTTTCCATGATTTATATATTAACAATATTTATTTAAATGTTTTAAGATGAATATAATATTTTTATAAATTGTTTGATTCATTTTAAAATGAAAACTTTACTTGCCATAAACTTAGCACTTAATAATTGAGGGATAATACATGCAAATACATGAAAACATTAATATTAGCAATCAGCAGTTGTATTAAACTTTAAAGTTTACATCGTAACACTCATTCTCAAATCTTTTTCAATTCAAGTTACAGAAACATGTGCAAGAAATTACACTTTAAGTGAGAGGTAAAACCTGGAGTTGAAATGATCACATAAAGACTTGGTGATCCCGCATGTTCTCACTCATAGGCGAGTGTTGAACAGTGAGAACACGTGGACACAGGGAGGGGAGCATCCACACACTGGGGTCTGTTGTGGGCGCTTAGAGGAGGGGCAGTAGAGGGTGGAGAGGGAGAATGTGGGAAGAAATGCCAGGTATAGGCGATGAGGGGATGGAGGCAGCAAACCACCTTGCCACGTATGTACCTATGCAACAATCCTGCATGATCTGCACATGTACTCCAGAAACTAAATTACAAAAAAAAAAAAAAAAGATTTGGTGATGTTGATGGGAATCAGGCAGCGATTGTAGTGGATAAATCTAGATACAGACACCAGAACGATTTTACAGACACCCTGCTATTCTGTGGAGTATTGAGGGAGGGAAAGCATGTTATATAAGGATTATATAACATTCTTAACAAATTCTGTCATAAGGAATATAATTGGGCAAGAAAAATTTTTTATACTATTTTTAGCTTTAAAGGCTACATTTAGATCAATTTCCTTGTATAAGATGATCTGGTGGGTAGTTTTTTATAATCCCTTTGATAGAATCTTTAAAAATAGTCATCTAGCCTCCCATGAACATGTATTATGAAAACAAACGAATAAATCTCATTCTTTTGTGTGGTATCCCTTCCTCCTGTTGAGCAACTAAGGCAGTCTTCACCACTTACGGAAAGGTACTCCACTGTAATTTGTGCCTATCAGATTTTTCTTCTGTTCTGTAAAATAGTGGTCCTCAAGCTTTTTTGCATTAGGGACCAGTTTCATGGAAGATAATTTTTCCAGGGCCAGAGATGGAGGACGAGGTAGGGGATGGTTCCTGGATGAAACTGTTCCATCTCAGATCATCAGGCATTAGATTCTCATAAGGAACGCACAACCTAGATCCCTGTGAGCACAGCTCACAATAGGGCTTGCGCTCTGTGAGAATCTGATGATGATGCTGATCTGGCAGGAGGCCAAGCTCAGGTGGTAATGCTTGCTCACCTCCTTCTGTGCAGTCTGGTTCTTAACAGCCCACTGACTGGTCGTGGTCTGTGGCCCTGGGGTTTGGGGACCCCTCCTATAAAACAATACAGAGTGTACCCTTCCAAGGGTTTGAAGACACCTAACAAACACCTTCCCCAATCTTCTCTTCCCTAGCCATACAAATCCCTATTTACTGAATAATTCCTCATGTGACATTGTTTCTAGACTCCATACTATATTCTTTATGTGTCTTTAAAATTATTTCCTTGTTAAAGTGGAGCAGTCAGAAATAGTCATAATTCTGCATATCACAATGAAGTTTTACTTTTGTTGACTTTATTGACCTAAATAATATGCTATTAATGTAGTCAACATTTACATTGGCTTTCTTAAGATATCAGTTACAGTGTTGACTTAAACTGAACTTTCTGTCAGATAAAATGATCAGGGCATTTTTAAGAAACATTTTGTATTATTAAGTTAGGTCTTCTTTATCTTATTAATGTGTAACTGATTATTTTGAACTCCACTGTAAGACTACATTTAAGCCTATTTTGTTGCATCTATTTATTTCATCCCTTTATTGCAGCCTATGAAATTTTTGATTTAGTTATCAACTGATTAGCCAGACCACACAGATTTATGTTGATTGCAAATGTGATATGCCTGTCTTTCATGTGATCAGATGTGTGCATGTAGAGAAACAAACTAACTTGCCTTTTAATTCTGTGTTGGCCACTTACTGTCTATGACTTTTGAGAAATCATTTAACCTCTGAACTTTCATAAAATGGGAAAAGTAATGCTCACTTTATGAAGTTGTAGTGAGATTTAGATGAGATGTTGTATGTAAAGCGCTTGGGACAGTGTTTGATTTATACACATACGTATATTATATATACACAAATACATACCTACATATATATATATATATATATATATATATATATATATACACACATATATGGAGAGAGAGAGAGAGATTTATACATGAAATTATCTCCTCTAGGAGTGGAGTGGAGATATAAACCAGAGTACTAATAGTGGAAGAAGCAAATATGGAAATGAACAGAATATGGAAATGATTGGAAATGAAGACAGAGGGTTTTGACTAATATTGACTAATTATTGCCATATCTTAAAGTTCATGAGCAGCTATTTTGTTTCTATGGAATGAGCAATTAAAATGAACTACTGGATTCTGAGTGTAACGACTAAATCAAAACCATATTTGAAGTTGATTACTGAGAGTCCACCTTTCTGTTATTGAGAATTGAGGCTGGTGGCCACAGGCTTGCTAACCACACTGAATATACCTCAGCAAAGGGAGGTACCCAGTAGGAGAAAAAAGTATTTTCCTCAGAACTTATATGACTATAGCCAACACATTTACAACCTTTATTTGCTATCAGTGAGAATGAGGTTGGAATTGTATCTCTTTTTTCTCTTTTAACTTTAACATAATTTTATCTACCTAATGCTATTGAGGGTGGGATGAAGGATGGAGCACACAGCATGATTTTCAAGTATGCAGAATCTCAGAATCCTCTGGGACTTAGATACCATGATTCAGAAAGGCTGGCACCAATGCTAAATTGATTGGCATTGGAAGTTAAAGATTTCGGGCGTAGGCAAGGACTTCATGACCAAAACACCAAAAGCAATGGCAACAAAAGCCAAAATAGACAAATGGGACCTAATCAAACTCCACAGCTTCTGCATGGCAAAAGAAACAGTCAGTAGAGTGAATCGGCAACCAACAGAATGGGAAAAAATTTTTGCAGTCTACCCATCTGACAAGGGGCTGATATCCAGAATCTACAATGAGCTAAAACAGATCTACAAGAAAAAAACAAACAAGCCCATTCAAAAATGGGTGAAGGATATGAACAGATACTTTACAAAAGAAGACATACAGGAGGCCAACAAACATATGAAAAAAATGCTCATCATCACTGGTCATCAGAGAAATGCAAATCAAAACCACATTGAGATACCATCTCACACCAGTTAGAATGGCGATCATTAAAAAACATGGAAACAACAGATGCTGGAGAGGATGTGGAGAAATAGGAACACTTTTACACTGTTGGTGGGAATGTAAATTAATTCAACCATTGTGGAAGACAGTGTGGCAATTCCTCAAGGACCTAAAAATAGAAATCCCATTTGACCCAGCAATCCCATTACTGGGTATATATCCAAAGGATTATAAATCATTCTACTATAAGGACACATGCACACGAATGTTCATTGCAGCACTGTTTACAATAGCAAAGACCTGGAACCAACCCAAATGCCCAACGATGATAGACTGGATAGGGAAAATGTGGTACATATACACCATGGAATATTACGCAGCCGTCAAAAACGATGAGTTCGTGTCCTTTGTAGGGACATGGATGAACCTGGAAACCATCATTCTCAGCAAACTGACACAAGAGCAGAAAATCAAACACCGCATATTCTCACTCATAGGCGGGTGTTGAACAATGTGAACACATGGACACAGGGAGGGGAGCACTATGCACTGCGGTCCATTGGGGGGAAATGGGGGAGGGATGGGGGATGGGGAGGTGGGAAGAGATAGCATGGGGAGAAATGACAGATACAGGCAAGGGGACGGAAGGCAGAAAATCACACTGCCATGTGTGTACCTATGCAACAATCTTGCATGTTCTTCACATGTACCCCAAAACCTAAAATGCAATAAAAAAAAAAAGAAAGTTAAAGATTTCAATGCCATGAATGTTAAAGCTTTCAGTGATCAAAGTTAAAAGTTCTATCTTCTGCCCAGGGAGAAGCTTGTTCGAGGTCATATAGTTGGCAAGTGATCACCAAGGATTTGAACTCTGGAAATCTTTTAACTGCTAAAATAAACTAATTTCTATGTTAGATTATACTGGCTTTTTGAGGGTAATCAATCTTTGATAACACCCTAGATTTTGGGGGGAATAGTAAAAGGAATAAATTAATAAATAAGTATTGCTAAGGTAAGACAATTAAAAGAAAGTTGGAGCAAGTAACATATTTGTTCCATGTGAACATAGCTGAAGAAAAATCATTTGGAAATATTGTAGTACAAAGCTTGTAGCGAAACATTTGACATCCACTGTTTCTTTGCTGGCAATTGCTTCTTCCAGTTGGAGGTAGAGGGAAACATTCAGATCCTCAGTTCCAGATATTCCTGCCCTTTACAGATTGCCTCCACAGGCCAGCAATTTCCCTTTTTGCTTAAGCTATTTGAGTTTAAGTTTTTTTCTTTCTTTTTTTTTTTTATTGCATTTTAGGTTTTGGGGTACATATGAAGAACATGCAAGATTGTTGCATAGGTACACACATGGCAGTGTGGTTTGCTGCCTTCCGTCCCCTCACCTGTATCTGAGTTTAATTTTTATCTCTTACAGTTGGATCAGTCTTACTACAAATATCAGTAGAGTAAGATAGTCATATTCTTGGGCTAATCTAGGGCATTGTGGTGGACTAAGTGTCAGTAGAAATCTGCCTTTGTGGATAAATTTGCTTTCACTTCTCTTCAAACTTATTTTTATTCAGTTGCACTTTAATGACAAGTGAAAGTGTTTAAAGCAATTTGCAACTTTCAAAGCTGGATGAAGCATTCACAATAGTGAGACAGCTGAGGACACTATATACGTCATCCCTCAACGTCCCCAGTATAAAGCTTCACATGAGAAATCTTTTTCTAAAATGTAGACTAGAGCTTTGCTTCCCTTAAAAGGAGCTGCCATATTTTCTACTTACGGAAAAAGAGAATCATATTAATAAAATCATATAATTAAAGTGAGACAAAGCAGGTCATTTTAGGAGATATTATAATATAGTGGAAGAATATTGATTTGGAGACAGAAGAACTGAATTTGAGTTCATGCTACACCCTTCATAGCTGAATGGTCTCTGACAAATTACTTGTTCTCTCTAGACCCCAGTTTTCTCTTTTGTAAAAATAGAAATAATATTTGCCTTAACTAGATTATAACATTATTATAATAATTAAATAGGATTGTGATATAAAAATATTTTGTAAACTCTAAGACATTGTATCTACTTCAGTTACATTGTCTTACAAAATCAAATTAGAATTTTTTCTTATACACAGGATGATTTCTTTGAGGAGGAAATCTTTTTTTCTTCACAAAAAAATTTATACTGCTTAAAAATAATATTATCCTATTTTCACCTTTAAATAACTTAATTAAATTCTTCTTAGCAGAACCATAAGTCGTAGTTCCATTTTACATAGGAGGCAAATAAAAGTTTGAGGCAAGGAAAGGACAAGGATCTTAAGGGCTATAGGGGAAAATAAGGCTTTATGCAAGTGAAAACCTGAACTGTGGGCTGCGCAGTCTTTACTGCAAGGCGAAAACCACACTACTGCCTTGACAACTCACTCTCCTTTTCCCTGCTGTTTCTCAAAATCTCTACCTTGAACCCACACTAAAATGTAAGGACTGAAATAAAGAAAAGGAAGTCAAACCTGTTGTTCAGTGAAGATCAATGTTAAGCGTGAGAGATATTAATTGGAAACAACGTCATTGATTTAGACCCCAAGGCGTATTCATGTGCATGCATCTACTGCTATCTGTAGGATAGTGCGGATGCGGAATTTAGTTTCTTCTTTCTTATCTGTGTGTTGCTCAGTTTTTGTGTCAGCGTTGTTCAAACATTGCTAAAACAGCACAAAAGCTCACAGAGGTGTCAAACAGCAGGGATGAGGGGCTGAGTTTTCCCTCCTCCGTGAAGGATTCAATTAAAGAACAAAGAAAACTTGGATTTTAAGATCACCAGTCCAAGTTGCTCCAGAATTCTTGCATATACTTCAAATTCTATCTCCTTATATATTTCTTCTTGATTCCAATAAAATGTGATTAATATGGTGTTTTGGGGTTAAGAGCACAATTATAAAACCATGCAGTTATTTCTTACATTTTGTAACCATGTGTGCTTCTGTTTAATCCTGTCCTTATGGGAACAATTCTGAGATTAAACAACCAGCATCAGGAAAATTTTAAATACAGCCCTCCAGTGCTTAACCATCATTTCAATCTCCTTAATGTTAAACGTTCTATGATTTTCCTCTTTCTTTCAATACTCATTTCATCTCTGTTTAGGCACCAAGAGAGCTAAGAAGGAAGGGAGAGTGGGAACAAAGCACACCCTCTGTCAAGAGCTCTTTCATTGTGTGTTAGATTAGGAATGACTTCTTATGTAAAGTGCACACTGTAAACTAATCTTTGTTTCTGCAATTTAGATAAGATTATTTCAATAGACGTCAGTTTCGGTATTGGATTTTCTCTCTTTCTCGTACTGATGTTCTTTCTGGCCAATGATCTATGTGACTGTCATTTGACATAAAGTAACCATATCTGAATTACATCTTGTGCTTTCATGCCAGGAGGAAAACAGCATTTGTGTTTATATCAGGAGGTGAACTTTAAAGGTGGGTCTGTTGACTTTTCTGAACATCAACAAACCGAGTACAGCAATATTCTTTGAGTTGTTTAATAAAATTCTAACAACACATGTGATGTGTGCAAGCTATCTTTAAAGACATGTATATGAGTTAATTTCATATTAATTTCATTTTTTTTCTTAAATTATGTCAACTTAAACAATATAACTTACTGGACTGTCATTATATGTCAATGTAGTGTAACTCAGTATGTAAGTAGCTACAAAGATAAATTCCATTTCAATGTAAAGGAAATGTCAAGAATAATGTATCTTTACCTTATGTAAAGATTACTTCATCTACTACTCATTTCATCACATATAGTGCACCTGTAAAAGAGAGCATGCATATCATTAAACACATTTATAAAAATTAAGCTGAAAGAAAAATTTTAAACAAAAGACTAGTAACAAAAACAGGTTTTTCTTGTGACCTCAACTGGGCAATGAAACCCAATTAAAAAAATACTACCTATTAATAGAACTAAACGTCTACTATGGATTTCAGGAGTGAATCACTTTGATTCTTTGTATATTTTAATTACGCAGACAAAAATGATCAGAATGTAGTAAGTGTTCATTAAAACTTGAGTCTTAAGATTAAAGATAGAGGCTACTAACACTCCTAGGCAGAAGATCTGATTCTAAAAGACATGTAAAATGTAGGTGAAATATGAACGAAACTGAAAATGGGGTATCCCTTGAGTTGTAAACAATGTCCAATTTAGAGTTTAAACTGATATGCTGCAATAGTTGCTTATACTTTCTCTAATACTGTATTATATGGATAGAGTATTTGGGAATGCATGCAATTCTTTTTATCTACTATAACAAAATTGTAGACATTAGAAAATCAGATTTTCATTTAAAGACCTACTAAAATTTTTCTGTTTTAAAAGTTATAATTAGATGATGACTTGATTACATTAAATGAAGCTTTAGGAGAAGAAAATTCCATTTCATTAGGGAAACAAAAATAAGTTAATTTAAGAATCTACTTGTTTTCTCAATCACATCTCAGTTTTTCAGAGATCATCATTATCCCCTTTTCCCCTCAAATTACAAACCTAAAAAGCTGAGCAAACAGACAAAAAAGCTTTTCACATTCTTGTTCTCCTATATATACTACCCTGGTTTTCAATTTTTGTCTAGATCCAAATTTTTTTTAAGTGGTCTCTACCCTTTAACTCTCCTCCACCTCTAACTCACTTCTCCACTCAATGTAATTTGACTTCCACCCTATCACTGCACTAAAGTTCACTGTAAGGACAAGTAACTCTCCGAAGCGACAGAGCCAATGGGCACTGTTTAATCCTTAAGCTCTGACCTCCTGACTGCTATTGCAACTCTTTCTTCGTAGGTTTTCATTCCGTCAACACCTTTTCCTTGATTTTCTTCATTCTCTGTGGCAACTTTTTCTCATTCCTCTGTCAGTCGTCTCACATAATTCATTCTACTTGGGTAATCCCATTTATATCAGTGACTTTACAATTCACATGCTGATGATTCTCACTTCCATAACTCCAAACTAACCTTTCTTCTGAGCTTCAGGCCTGTATTTCATAAAACTCTCAAGATTTCTTCATGTGGATATTACAGACTGCTCTAACTTAACTCACCCAGATTCATTATTTTTTCTGCGCTCCCCTCAATGCCTTCTTTACTTTTATCCCTGTACAATACTAACGGTTTGCATCGTTACAATATTCTAAACCAGAAAAGTGTGAGAAATTCTTGATTCTTTTCTCTGCCTCAAACTTAATATTCATTAGATCACTAAAAACTCTATTAATTTTATTACAAATACAGAGTCTTTGTCCAGCCCCAATAGCAATGCCACAGCCTGTACCGTTATTTATTTACTTGTTGCAGAAAAAATTGCTATGGCTACTGACTTGGTCTGTTTCCTGAGTTATTTCATGTTCCTATCTCCACACTAAGGGCACAGTTATTTTCTAGAAAAACAAAAGGTGGATTGAGCACGGTGGCTCACGCCTGTAATTCCAGGACTTTGGGAGCCCGAGGCAAGCAGATCACCTGAGGCCAGGAGTTTGAGACCAGCCTCGCCGCATGGTGAAAACCCTTCTCTACTAAAATACAAAGATTAGCCAGGTGTGGTGACACACATCTGTAGTCCCACCTACTCAGGGGGCTGAGGCATGGGAATCACTGCTTGAACATGGGAGGTGGAGGTTGCAGTGAGCCCAGATTGCGCCACTGCACTCCAGCCTGGGCGATAAAGTGAAACTGTCTCAAAAAAGAAAAAAAATAAAGGTGGACAGAACTCAGTTTCAGACAGCACCATCAAACAAACTTAAACCATTGTTGATATCCTCTTGCCTGCAGGAGGGCATTCAGTGCCTTTGCTTGTCACATAAATACTTTACAATCAATCAGATCCCTACCTATTTCTCCAGCTTAATTTTCCGTCTCTCCTTTCCACATTATTTTTTTTTTAATTTTTAATAATTTACACTTTTTTATTGCATTTTAGGTTTTGGGGTACATGTGATGAACATGCAAGATTGTTGCATAGGTACACACTTGGCAGTGTGGTTTGCTGCCTTCCGTCCCCTCACCTATATCTGTCATTTCTCCCCATGCTATCTCTTCCCACCTCCCCACCCCCCGCCCCTCCCCCATTTCCCCCCAACGGACCCCAGTGTGTAGTGCTCCCCTCCCTGTGTCCATGTGTTCTCATTGTTCAACACCCGCCTATGAGCGAGAATATACGGTGTTTGATTTTCTGCTCTTGTGTCATTATCCTTTTACCATCCCCAAATATCTTCCATTCTCTAAATGACCACGAGCAGCTCTAGATTTATTTTCGTCGTAAGTTGCAACCCCAGAGAAAAGAAGGTCCTTCTTTTTCATTTCCCCAGGAAGGCCCTGGGGAGGTTCTGAGTGGCTCTGCTTGGGTGACTTGACTGTTAAACCAATCTCCGTAGACAAGGAAATGCGCTACTCTGATTAAATAGACTGAGTCATGTGTCCACCTTTGTGGGGAAATGTCTGCTCCACCTAAGTTTCATAGATTAGCTCCCCCATAATAAAGAGGAGTCCTGTTACCAGAAACAGGGCAAGACAATGGTTGAAAAGAAACTGCCACAAATAAAGGGAAAGGACAGGGAGGCCCCAACATGTGCTTTCACGTTTCTTAGCATGGCACCTCCATTCGCCCCTCCACCTCATGTAAGTGGACATTCAACTAAGAATCGGGGGCAAATTCCAAGCTTAACATACGGTTTTATCAAAATTAGCATCTCTACCTAAGGAATAGTGTGGTGACTGAGACTATATTGCATAACTCTGTCTTTATTTTCAGATGTTTTATTTCAGTCTAATTGTTCCATGTTTTAGGTGGATATGAGTGCACTTCAGAGTCGGGTAGAATATGATCACCATCAGGTTTAAGCTTCACGATTACTTTTCCTATTCTCCTTTAACTTTCTACATGCTTCTTCACTATTACCCCCTGATTCCAGTGCCCCAAACAACAAAATGATCAAAGGCCTAAGTCAGGTTGTATTACAGTCAGAGTCAACAAATATTGAGTGCTTACCATGTGCCATATGAAAATAATCCCAAAAGTATGAATTGTGTGTTACTGCTGAAACACAGATGTTGTCTAGGTAATATGCTAGCTACTAAGAAGCCAGAAAACGAAGAGTTCTGAGATGTGTGTTGGCAGCTCAGAAGTGATAAAATAGATGTTCATGATATTCAGACAAATAAAATATGTTTGGGCTGGGCATGGTGGCTCGCATCTGTAATGCCAGCACTTTGGGAGGCTGAGGCAGGTGGATTCCTTGAGTGCAGGGGTTTGAAACAAGCCTGGGCAATATGGCAAAACCCTGTCTCTACCAAAAATACAAAAACTTAGCTGGGCATTGTGGTGCACTCCTATAATTCCAGCTCCTCAGGAAGCTGAGGTGGGAGAATTGCTTGAGCCGGGAGTGAATGTTGCGGTCAGTTGAGATCGTGCCACTGTACTCCAGCCTCGGCAACAGAGTGAGACGCTGTCTCAAAAAAAAAAAAAAAAAACAAAAAAAAACAAAACAAAAAAAAAAAAAAAAACGTATTTTAATTAATTTAAAATACACGTTCCTATGAAAATACAACTTACGTACCTTGTTACCCACTACTCTTGGTACCTGCCTTTCTATTATTCTCTCCACTCCTCTTATTTATTCTTTTGTCTATCTTCTTTTCGCCTTTTTCAATGTCTTAGGAAATCGAAGAGCACAGTCTACCCTAGATTTTCTTTTAATTGTCAAATCTCTCTTTCCAATTCTTTTTAGAACCTTCTTTTGAACACCTTTTCCATTGTAGATAAATTCCCCCCATATTTTCTTAATATTTTTTGCAGACTGACTTAACTGCATTATATTTCTGCATTGAGGACACCTCTTCCACTGTATCTTCCTCAGATTGAAGCAGTTCATTTTCTCGTCTCCCATGAGCAGCAGGACCAAGAAATGTTTTTCCTTCTCTATAGTCCACATTGCCTATATCATTTTACTACTGTATCATCCTTACACAAAGACTCAGGACACCGTGGTGGTTAAAACTGAAGGCTCTAGAGCCAAACTTCCTAAATTTGAATCCTAACTCTGGCACTTACTATCTGTGTAACTGCAAGCAAATGATAAGATCTATACATCTTCAGCTGCGTGTAGTGGTGCACATCTGTAGTCTCAGCTACTTGGAAGTCAGGCATGAGGTTCACTTGAGCCCAGGAGCTGATGGTTGCAGAGATCGTGCCACTGCACTCTAGCCTAGGCGAAGGAGTGAAACCCTGTCTCAAAAATGTATTTTCAAAAATCTATACATCTATGTCAATGGCTTACCCAAACACCCAGAATGTGCCTGCATCTCCTCAATTTCAGTTATCTTAATTTCCACTTACTCCTAGTACTAACCCTAAATCTTGTCAGTTTTGCTCCTCTTCAAAAATTTGAAATTCCGGATACTCAACACTTTATCTTTTTATACCCATTATCTGTTTTCTAACAATTAAACATCTCCAGTCCTTTGTTTTTACCATTTTCTTCTAGTCTTTAAATCCCTTCCTACTTTCTCATCCATGCCCATTCTCATGTTTGGTAACTTCTGTTCATATATATATATATATATATATATATATATATATTTTTGAGATAAATGACAAAGATGCTATCTAAATAATAGAAAAACAAATGAGCTGAATCCATACAGTAAAAAATTAAAGTTTCTAGCAGATCAATGTGACACATATATATATATATATATATATATATATTTTACAATGTGACATATATATATATATATATATATATATATATATATATTACTGGTCACATTGATCTGCTAGATCAATTAAAGTTTCTAGCAGATCAATGTGACATATATATATATATATATATATATATATTTTACAATGTGACATATATATATATATATATATATATATATATATATATTACTGGTCACATTGATCTGCTAGAAACTTTAATTTTTTACTGTATGGATTCAGCTCATTTGTTTTTCTATTATTTAGATAGCATCTTTGTCATTTATCTCAAAAAATGTTCTAAGATCCAGCTCATCCCCTCCTCCCATATTCTCTTCCGTTTCATAGTTATCTTTACTCCTACTCCATTGAGGAAAATAATCTCATAAGCTATAATCTCTCTGAACTTTCTGACCTCCTATCTGGAAACATGTCTATATTCATACCCATCTTTCTTCAATTTGTCCAATTTTATAGAAATTCTTTTAAACGTCTTCACTTGTATCTTGATCCCATCCCTCCCTACCTCTGTCAGATTTGTTTCCATCAATTATCCCTTCTCTCTCTTTCTGTCCTTTAGCCTATAAATATAATTAAGTTTCTGCTATTATAAAACATTTTTATCTTATCCTGAATTTACCTCTTGATACCACTTTCATTGTTCTTCTTCTCTCCTCACCCAAATTTTTCAGAGTAGTCTACAATTTGATTTTTAATTTCTTTTATTATCGTTTACTTTTCAACTCCTTGCAAACCAGTTTCAGTCCTTACAACTCTAGATAAAAAGTTTTTACAATTTTTTACTGTCTGACTAAATGCAAAATGCAAAAAGCATTTCAGTCTTTTGGGTTTCTTTTTTTTTTTTTACTGCATTTAATATTGAGCACCATCATTTGACACTGCTAATTATTTCTTCCTAATGCTGATTTCTGTGGCAGCTGGTATTTACGTGATCTTTGTTCCTCTCTGATCACTCCCAGTCTCTCCCATTTGCTGAGACTTGATCTCCATTAACCCCTTTATTAGTGGTATCCTGCAAGCTTCCATTCTTGGGCCTTTCCTTTTTCAGTCATTATATTCTTGCAGGTGATAGTATGGCTATAATTAATTCTATTTATTCCCAAATCTATATCACTAGTTCAATCCTCTCCCAAGTTTTCAGACATATTTCCAGTGGTCTGGTGGACATTCCATTTAGTTTTCAGAAAGGTGCTACAAATTTAATGTCTTCAAACTGAACTCACCTTTACTTGCTCTTCCACCTACACAAACTGACCTTGTATTCTCTATATCAGGTGATGGGAAAATCATGCTATTTTCTTTTTTAGGAGGGAGAAAATCCATTAGTGAAAATATCCAATAACTTAAATTAACAAGAATTTTTACTATGACAAAGGTGGGCGTGTTGCAAATAATTCATACGTTCTTTTTTTTTTTTTTAAATTTATTGTACTTTAGGTTCTGGTGTACATGTGCAGATCATGCAGGGCTGTTGTATAGATGCATACACAACCAGATGGTTTGCTGCTTCCATTCCCCCTTCGTCTATATCCAGCATTTCTCCCCACATTATCACTACTCACCCTCCCACCCCCAACTATCCCTTCCCTAGACCCCACAATTGAACCCAGTGTGTGATGCTCCTCTCCCTGAGTCCACATGTTCTTATTGGTCAACACCCACCTATGAGTGAGAACATGTAGTGTTTGGTTTTCTGTTCTTGTGTCAGTTTGCTGAGAATAATGGTTTCCAGATTCATCCAAGCCCCTACCAAGGACATGAACTCATTGTTTTTTATGGCTGCATAGTATTCCATGATGGATATGTGCTACATTTTCTTCATCCAGTCTGTCATTGGTGGGCATTTGGGTTGGTTCCAGGTCTGTGCTATTGTAAGTAGTGCTGCAATGAACATACATGTGCATGTATCTTTATAATAGAACGATTTATAATCCATTGGGTGTATATTCAGTAATGGGATTCCTGCATCAAGTGGAATTTCTATTTCTAGATCCTTGAGGAATTGCTGCACTGTCTTCCACTAATGGTTGAACTAATTTAGACTCCCACCAAAGTGTAAAAGTGTTCCTATTTCTCCACATCCTCTCCAGCATCTGTTGTCTCCAGATTTTTTAATGATCGCCATCCTAACTGGCATGAGATGGAATCTCAATGTGGTTTTGACTTGCATTTCTCTACTGACCATTGATGATGAGCATTTTTTCATGTTTGTTGGCCTCATAAATGTCTTCTTTTGAGAAGTGTCTATTCACATCCTTTGCCCACTTTTGAACTGGTTTTTTATTTTTTTTCTTGTAAATATGTTTCCGTTCTTTGTAGATTCTGTATATTAGCCCTTTCTCAGATGGGTAGATTACAAAATTTTTTTTCCCATTCTGTTGTTTGCTGGTTTGCTCTAATGATTGTTTCTTTTGCTGTGCAGAAGCTCTGAAGTTTAATTCGATCTCATTTTTCTATCCTGCCTTTTGTTGCCATTGCTTTTGGTGTTTTAGTCATGAAGTCCTTGCCTATGCTTATGTCCTGAATGCTTTTGCCTAGGTTTTCTTCTAGGGTTTTTATGGTGTTAGGTCTTATGTTTAAAACTTTAATTAATATGGAGTTAATTTTAGTGTAAGGTGTCAGGAAGGGGTCCAGTTTCTGCTTTCTGTACACTGTTAGCCAGTTTCCCCAACACCATTTATTAAACAGGGAATCCTTTCCCCATTGCTTGTTTTTTTCAGGTTTGTCAAAGATCAGATGGTTGTAGACATGTGGTGTTCTTCCGAGGCCTCTGTTCTGTTCTATTGGTCTATGTCTCTATTTTGGTACCAGTATCATGCTGTTTTGATTACTGTAGGCTTGTAGTATAGTTTGAAGTCAGGCAGCATGATACCTCCAGCTTTGTTCTTTTTGCTTAGGATTGTTTTGGCTATGCGGGCTCTCTTTGGGTTCCATAGGAAGTGTAAAGTGTTTTTATTTTTCCAGTTCTGTGAAGAAGGTCACTGGTAGCTTGCTGGGGATAGCATTGAATCTGTAAATTGCTTCGGGCAGTATGGCCATTTTCACAATATTGATTCTTCCTAACCATGCGCATGGAATGTTTTTCCATCTGTTTGTGTCCTCTCTTATTTCATTGAGCAGTGGTTTGTAGTTCTCCTTGAAGAGGTCCTTTACATCCTTTGGTAGTTGTATTCCTAGGTATTTTATTCTCTTTGTGGCAATTGTGAATGGCAGTTCTTGATTAGGCTCTCCTTAAGTCTGTTATTGATGTATAGGAATGCTTTGTGATTTCTGAGCATTGATTTTGTATCCTGAGACTTTGCTGAAGTTGCTGATCAGTTTAAGGAGATTTGGGGCTGAAATGATGGGGTCTTCTAAATATATAATCATGTCATCTGCAAATAGAGACAGTTTGACTTCTTCCTTTCCTGATTGAATACACTTTATTTCTTTTTTTGCCTGATTGCTCTGGCTAGAACTTCCAAAACTATATTGAATAGGAGTGGTGAGAGAGGGCATCCTTGTCTAGTGCCTGATTTCAAAAGGAATGCTTCCAGCTTTTGCCCGTTCAACATGATATTGGCTGTGAGTTTGTCATAAATAGTTTTTTTTTTTATTTTTGTGATACATTCTGTCAATACCTAGTTTATTGAGAGTTTTTAGCATAAAAGGCTATTGAATTTTGTCAAAGGCCTTCTCTGCATCTATTGAGATAATCATGTGGTTTTTGTTTTTTGTTCTGTTTATGTGGTGGATTACATTTCTAGACTTGCATATGTTGAATCAGCCCTTGCATCCCTGGGATGAAGCCTACTTGACTGTGATGGATAAGCTTTGTGACGTGCTGTTGCAGTAGGTTTTCCCGTATTTTATTGAAGATTTTTGCATCTATGGTCATCATGGATATTGGCTAGAAGTTTTCTTTTTTAGTTGAGTCTCTGCCACGTTTTGGTATCCGGATGATATTGGTCTCATAAAATGAATTAGGGAGGATTCCCTCTTCCTGTATTGTTTGAAATAGTAATCATGCTATTTAATAAGTTATCTAGAGCTGCTGATTTGAGTTATTAGTTTGTTAATCTCTCCCCTTATTTCTAACCATGTCTACTTTGGCTCCAGCCTTAATATTTTTCACTTGGATTACTGTATTAACATTTTAACTAGTTTACCTATCTCTAATTTCACCCCTTCTAAATTCATCCTAAAAATTACCAAAACGAAGTATTTTAAAATCAAATTTGAGCATTTTGCTCCCTTGTTTAAAAATCTTTCAGAGAATAAGGATAAGAAACTAGTCCTACCAGATAGTAAAACACCCACAAACTACAGTAATTAAAGAGGTATAGCAACAGCATAGGAATAGAAAGAGTAATGAGATAGAACAGAGTGCCCCTCGAAAGTTTCTCTCCCCAAAAATGTTTTTACTTGAAATGAGGCTGCAAACCAGACTCAAAAATTATGTGAAGAAATTTCCAGATAAGACAGATAATAGATGGGACTGGATGTTGCCTAGCTCTTCTTAACTCTAATATAGTATTTTGATTTCAAAGTCTTGTGAAATACCCAAATCAGGCTCTCAAAATTAAGTTTAGCGACTGAAAAGCCAGAACATTATTGTCTGACTGTTAATAGAGAAGCATAGCAAGTCTCATCAGCCTGTTTGCAAAGCTGTGTTTCTCATGGTGGAGGTTGATTCTTTACATCTTCAACCAAGCAAAGAGAGAATATTGTGGCTATTACTTAGCTAATCATAATACAAATCATTTGAATCCCCACAAGCATAGGAGTTCTCAAACAGTTGCACATTACAAGGTTTTCATTAAAGGAGAAGGATGCTGTTTCCCTGAAGAGTTATTTACTTTGCAATTAATAAAAGTAAATCATCTCCTTCTGAAACGTTCCTTTGAGGATTAAATTTTAATTCATTTATTCTTTCATGTAGCCGATGTTTACTAAACAAACACTTACAGGCCAGGGATTGTAGAGATGATAAAAGACATTTAAAGCACAATTACTATCACCAAAAGAATCTCCAATTTGGATCATGGAGTTTCTTCTTTCTATTCCATATATAGGCTGTATACCTATTTGGCTAGTTATTACATCTGACTTTCTCAAATAGCCAAAAGTATTTTAAGCTGCTAGTTTTAAACTGTTAATATTTTATTTAATTTTAACATGCTAACTTTTTGTAATAGTGCTCTGGAACAATTGGAAAAATAAAATAAATGCACAGTAGGCATGCAGTATTGCTATCATTATATTCATTTTTGAAGATAAAAGACATGAAATATTAATTTGGTAACAAGTACATAGATAAACAAAATTTTAAGAATATAAAAGCATCAGCTAGGATATTAACCTCATTTCACTTTCAATTATCTGCTTGTCCCCCCACATTTATACTTTATCCCCAGGACTATGAACTTAAACCAATGAAAGAAGGAAAAAATCTAGTAGAAAGGCAGTAAAACTGGGAAAGGAAGCTCTGCAGCTCACTTTTCAATTATTTATTCAGTAAACAATAAAAAAGCATAAAAGCAGCCAGGACTATGTTAGCAAAAGGTTAGGGAGTAAGGAAATAAAGACTTGGAAAATTTAAAAAGCCAAAAATGAATGTCATTCACAACCATCACAGACTTAAGTTAAAAAGTTAGTGAATTATTAATTATTGTCATTAAGTTAATTGTGCCAGCATTTGACAGCAGAGTGTGAGATGAATCATGGAAAGTTTTTTAAAAACAGAACTTTAATAACCTTTTGTAACACAATAGTGCTACAAAATAGTCTCATTATCAATAGTCTCCTTATCGAAGAGATTATTCCAAAGTAACATTTTCAATGCTCTTTTAAAAATTAGGCATGTAGTTTAAAATAAAATAAAGTTGCATGAGTATTTTAGTTAAAAGTAAAAAACTCCAATAGGAAGTTTTTATCTTATCTTATTTTCATTATGGTAGAAATAATGATCTCTGAATTATACATCCTTAAAATGCATTTAATAAATGTAACTGTGAATGTAGTGGTAGAGACAGCATCAATATTTTTGGTAAACTTCTTTGCTTTAGTGATTTTCATGATGACTTGTATATATGGTTGTATGCAGTACATATAAAGATTTTTTTAAGCCAATCAACTAACTCACTTTTCACAAAGTTAGACAAGAAAGGATAGCTGTAAATTCTCAGTAGTTATTGACTTCTACCAGATTATAAGGGGAATAATGCAATCTCGTTTACATGTAGATTTTTTACTGATACTATGTGTAAAAATGTGAAGCTAAGCCTAGGTATTAACAACACAGTGAGACCTCATCTCAAAACAAAACAAAACAAAACAAAACAAAACAAAACAAAAACAAACAAACAAACAAAAAAACCTAGCCATGTGCATGCCGATAATCCCCACTACTCGGCAAGCTGAGATGGAAGGATCACTTGAGTCCAGGAAGTTGAGGCTGCAGTGAGTTAGGATTGCACCACTGCACTCCAGCCTGGGTGACAGAGTGAGACCCTGGCTCTTAAAAAAAAAAAAAAAAAAAAAAAAAAAGTGGGGCTAGACCTATAAGAAAACATGTGTTTTCAACTTTTATCTTAATGACATGGATTCAGAAAACCTGATCTGAGACTGGTCACCCAGTGCCAAGTTGTTCTTAAACAGATCAATATTTCATTTTACTGTGCTTCAAAGTATAGGTCAGAATTTGCCTTTTCCTGAACCAAACTGCACTACATGTGGCAAATATTTTGGCACAACCATACCCCCTACCTTATCTATAAAGGTCACTTTCTTTTCTTTCTCTTTCTTTTATTTTCTTTCTTTCTTTCTTTTTCTTTTTCTTTCTTTCTTTCTTTTTCTTTCTTTATTTCTTCTTTCTTTCTTTCTTCTTTCTTCTTTCATCTGTCTTTCCTTTTTTTTTCAGAGTTTCAATCTTTTCACCCAGCCTGGGATGCTATGGTGCCATCTCCAACCTCCACCTCCAGGGTTCAAGTGATTTTCTTGCCTCAGCTTCCCAAGCAGCTGGGTTACAGGCATGCACCACCATGCCCAGGTAATTTTTTGTCTTTTTTTCTTTTTAGTAGAGATGGGTTTCACCATGTTGGCCAGGCTGGTCTTGAACTCCTGGTCTCAGATGATCTGCCCACCCCAGCCTCCCAAAGTGCTAGGATTACAGGCATAACCCACTGTACTCAGCCTCTAACTGTCACTTTTAAAGCACAGGGATTATAACAAAAATCTACCTTTGCAGAAAAAAAGTTGAATTAATAATGTATGAATTGTTCTGACAAACAATTATTTCTAACATTTATTTTGTGATACAAATTTGGCTATTTTATTGGTAATAAAACTACTAAATAAGACCATGTTTTTCTTAACATTTCCATTTTTATGTGTATGGGAGACAAAGATATAGGTTACAGGGGAAATGAACATATGGCATTAAATAAGTTGTTGAACTTATCTGATTCTCAAAGGGGAAAGTGGTGATTGTTTTTCATACAGCTATAATTAGGGTAAAAGGAATTGATATTTGTAAGGCCAAATTTTACAATTTACTTATCACATAACATTGCCACTACTGCCTACCTATTCTAAGTTGGTTATGTGAAAACTAGAAAAACTTCCAAGTCTGCAAGCCAATCGGAGAAATTTTGATTTGTAAATTACAGGGCTATTAGTACTAATTTTAAAATAAAAGGATAATATAAACTATAAATTTCAATTCTGGATTAAATTTCCTGAGACCTATGAATTATTGAGCATCTACTATAAGCAGAGAAGCACTGTTCTGGGATGTCCTTAAGCACCTCACGGTCTAGTTGGATGAAAGAGAATATCAAACACTTGAAAGGGGGTAAGAGTTATTTGAATAGTGAGTCCTCATGTTGGCTATCTGAGAAAAAAGATTAAATAATGACTCTCATAAATGGCACTGTATATGGATCCGAATTATCTTCATGTTTTTAATGTTGGAAACAGAGGTTATTCGTGTTTTTAAGGTTATCCTCCCAGAAGTTAGACACTTCGGAAATACTCAGCTGATTGATTCAGTGAGAAGAGGCTACATTCTGCTTAACATATCTTCAAGTGATATTTAAAAAGTCTATCCTGCCAACCTTGCTCGGAACTAAAAACTGTTCATATCATAAATGAAAAAGTAACAAAGAGGTTCTTATTTCCACCATTTTTAGATAACACGCAAATGGCCATCTCACACTGGGACACTGTCAAAAAGTACAGATTTTGACAAATAAATGAGAGTATAACCCACATGATTACAATAAAATAATGTTAAATTTCTTTTTTCATTCAACTGTAATTTTGACATCATTGCTTATTTGATTCTTTGCAAACTATGTTAAGATGTATGACTATGAAGCGATTTTATATGGCTCTTGAAACTAACCTGAAATTCTGCATTTCTCTCAGATGTAATTATTATCTTAAAATTGAACAAATGACAATTACTTCGATTTTGAGATCTAAACTGGGAAGTATATAAGTGTATGTGAAACCCTAATTTTAGTTAATACAGGTAACTCTCATTCTTGGCCTTCAAATGGCGAATTTGAGTAAATGCTAATAACTAGCACATGTATTTTGAGATTATTTCCTGGGAAGATACTTTATTACATAGAATAGTTGACATGTCATATCACTTGTTTACACTGATAAAACTCACAAGTGCTAGAGAATAGTAATTATATTATAAAATGATATTTTTAATCTCACTACTCATTCCTCTTTCCCTTGCCCCTCCCTATTTTTTAAAAAACTGCTGTGTAGGGCAGAGACAGTGTTAGACTAAGAATGACACATCCCAGCTATGTTCTGGGTTATTACAACTAAATAGCTCTTGCTTAGATTTACCAAGAGGGTTGGTTGTGTTCAAATCACGTATAGTCAATTCACTTAATATTTTTCTTCCTTGAGATAGAATAACTTATATCTGTTGGAAGCAAAGTAGAAACTTGGCTGTATTCTCAGTTAGTTAGAAACTTCACTAAGAAAGTTTCACAATAGCTTAGTTTTATTTATTTAAATTGTAGGTACTATAACATTAGAGTTGACAAACATTTTATACTCGTGAAATTTCAGGTATGACCTTATGATTTGACAGTAACGTAAATGAAAACATTTTGAAAAGAAGGAAAAATTAAAATGTCCTAATCATAAAGAGATTCAACATATTTTCTTTAAAGTTTCTGATGAGGCATGTCTCCCACATTTCATTAGAAAGGGGGATGGGAATCAAAGGAGGTTGACAGTTGGTTGATGTGTATGTCTAGCTACTAAATCATTGCATTCATGCTAAGACCTCCCATGTGCTCCCATTAAATCCCATCCAGCTCATGAGGTAATATATGTACTATAGCCTATGGCTGGGTTATTGCTTTATTCTTTTCTATTAAATTCTTACAAACTCATAGTCCTCTAGGCTTTCCTTTTAAAGTTTCATATTTAAAATGAATAGATTTCAAAAATCAAAATGCTGAGAAAAATAAAGCTGTAGAAAGATATTTACAGTGTGTATAATACTATACATATTTACATAAAATAATATTTTTAAATACATGCAAAACTTACGATAGTTGCCTTAGGAGATGATAGGACAGAGGTTGGTTGCCGAAGGGAACTTTAACTTCATGTGTAAAGTATTTTCTTTTTTTCAGGCATGAAATCTTTATTGATTTGGAAAACAAGCAATATATATAGCATCCTTTGAACTTCTCTGTAGTTTTTGAAATATAATGAATAGACAATAATGACAGTAGTGGCTAAATATACAGGATCTGGAAAGACACTATGTGGATTCAAATCTGCCGCTTACTACATGGCCATGGGCAAGTTACCTAACCTTCCAATAGTACCTCATCTTCCTAATCTGCAAAATGGTGTTTATAATAAATAATACTCACCTCATTGGCTTGTTGTGAGACGTAAATAAGATAATGTACAAAAAGTGCTTAAAACATAGCAAGTGCTTAGAACAGAGCAAGTATTCAAGAAATTATAATGAGTAATTAATTTTATAAATACCTCAAAAATTTTCAAGAAAAGTATATCTTTAATTAGAATATGTCAGAAATAGATTTATTACTGAAAACATACCAAAGCAGTGTATACATGAAACAATTAAAACATGTTTAATCAGTTAATGAAGGTACAGAACTTCAGTAAAATATTTCCATATTTTCATTCCAGACCTCATTAGGAGGTCTCCTCCTTCCCATTCACTATGCAAGTTTCCAGTTATTTTCTAGGACGCTCAGTAATTCAACCGTCTGATCTTTCTCTCTTCTATTTTTACATTTTTCCTTTTAGTTCTGAATCTACATAGCACAACCCAAAGAGTTTTGCACACGAGCACAGCAAGTACGCATTTCTTCCTTTGGCGACAGTAGCTTTAGTATTAACTGAAAGGCAGGGTGGATAATGTGACACGCGCTTTACTTTCAGCAGACTTGTTAATATCAGCTCTGAATTTTTCATGACGGCTTCGGTAACCTGTAGCCTGGAGTTGAAGCTCTGGGGGTTTCCACCACAAAGAGGTGGATCAGCTGAGCTCTCACTTCCCATCTGGCACTGGGTGACAGGGACAGTCAGGGGGGCTGCAGGAAACCTGAAGAAGGAGAAAGTTGATGTGGGAGACCCATTGTCGTGCATAAAAGGCTAAACATGTGCTGCTGTGTAGATGTATCTTTGAGACACTTGTTTATCACTGGCTTCAGAATATACTTAGTCAATGTGTTTAACTTTATAGTCACAAGAACAGCTGCCGCTCGTGTAAGTAATACCCTCATACTCAGTGGCATCCTGATTCACCAAACTAGATTCAGGACCTCTCTTCAGCGACTATTTTATTCTGCCTGGCATGCTTCTTATTTACCCACAGAGGCAGGCATACACGTGCAGGCACACACACAGACACACACTGTACAGCTTCGGAGCTGTTTGAAATTGTAAACCATTTATGCTACTTCCCAAAGGTAACAAAATGATCCCAAGTTTCTCACAAATGCTGTAATTTATATCTGAAAATCAAAAAGAGTTGTGGGGGTGGGACACTCAAATATACTAATATGAGAAAAGTCAGAAATTATAAAATAGTTTAAAAAAAAAAAGAAAAAAAGAGCGTTTACCTTTTTGGAGTCTTATAGTTCTATCACTTTTTACTAAAATATCTAGTTGCCTTCCTATTTGTGGGAAGTTGGATCACTATATACTTGATTTTATTTTTAATAACTGTAGCAATTGGGAATCTCTCTGCACACACCCAAACTACAATTCTTAGAATGCAGTGGTATTTTACAAGCACATCAGGAAAGTGTTCTCTTTATTGCACTGTTCTGTTGTCACACCCTTTGTCTCTATGCTGCCAAGAAAGAAGTTAATAATTCTTAGTTTGTACTTGAAAAAAAATAATTTTGTAGAGTTACAAAATTACTTCAATACTTAGTGAGAAAAAACAAAAAAGAGAGATTATATGTGTTGCTTCTATAATGTTTTGCAATTTTCCATCAGCAGAAAGAACTAGACCAATTTATAAAACTAATTCTTACTTTTATTTTCTTCTTGAATTATTTGTCTATTTTCAGTCTGACACTTAAATGTAGTCCCCTAACTTTGAGATACATTTCATTGTTGCTTTGGGAGGGGGTGTCAATTTTAAAAGCTCATTAATTAATGTTCTAATTTTTAAAAGATCTACCAGAAAGTTGACTTTCAGTATAAAGATTGTTTTAAAACAGTATAACAAGGTATACATTTACAGCAAGACAATGGTAACCAAACAATTGTACAGATTTTTTTTACAGCACAACAGTTAAAATATTAAGAAATTAACTCTATTAATACAATTATGAACTCAATAACTCAATACACTTTAATGATAATCTGACTGACTTGAATGAAACTTATACAAGAGTGTACTCATGTTTATTTTGCACAGACCAACCTGTTCACAAGCTTATAAAAGAATTACAATTGATGATTCAACAATTTGAAGAATTCTTCCATTATTTTACTACAAAGGAATAATAACAGGTTTAATCATCGAAATCAACCTATTTTTCTTTTTGGTATGGCACCTACTCAGCTAGTAAATGTCTGTCCCTGAATATTTCCCTTATAAAACCCAATAAAGCTCTCCCGGAAATCTGCAGGATAGAGTTTCTCCATTCTCTGAACCACCACAGCACTTTGTGTCTCTCATACAATGGTTATTATTACCTTCTGTATTATGGTTGTTTAGACATAGTCTTCTCTCCAAAAAGGACTTCAGGAACAGGTTTGAGTTCCAAAGTACAGTCTACCCCTTAACAGTTCTATCATCTTGAAGACACGTCTTAGATTCTCAGAGCTTTAGTTTCCTCATCTGTAAGATGAAGGTGATGATGTAATAACTATCACACAGCATTGTCCCTGGAAATGAATGAGATACTGAGCTCAGAGGCAAATGTCTGACATGTGCCTGGATCACTAGCATAGCTCCCGTTCCTCCTTCCTGTCATTAACAGCAGCATCCTCGTCTGATTTCTCTTTGTGTCTTTTCACACCTCCTAGCGTCACATCCTGCACAGAGCAGCCAACAATAAATACGCTATTCTTTCAAAATTTGTGAGAATTCATTTATAATGTATGAGAAGATAATTATAGCTTATAAAATTAATTTTACACATTAGAAAATATATTTTCTTATACTCTAAAAGCAAAAGGACAAAGTATAAAAATTGTATTCTATCTTCAACTTCCAAAAATTAATTCTTTCCCTTTTATTGTGAGGCTTCTTTCATAGATGCTACAGGGTGAACAGATTATGTTTTGTTTTGTTTTGTTTGCAGGAGAGGGTGCTTCAAGCTAAGCTAAAAGGGAAACTATTTTGTATGAAAGCATTCACGTGTAGATTTCAGAACACATTTAAATGTTTTATTATGACTTTTCCCAAATTATATTTTATGTAATCACTTAACAAACATTTTTGAAGGACACCTATGTGCCAGATGTTGTTCTAAATGCTCAGAATATACAAAGAAGTTCCATCTCTTCATAATCTTTACCTTCTAGTTAAAGAAGAAACAATAAAAATGCATCTAAAATAATAGCAGTTTTTTGTTAATGCTATGTAAATCAGAATGAAGAGAAAGGAATATAGGATGATTTGGAGAAAAGATTATTATACATAGCACGACCAAGGAAGACCCCCTCATGGGAGGTGATACAATTGATGGGAAGGAAAAAGTCATGTGAAAATCTGAGGAAGGAAATTCCAGGCAGAGGAAAGAGCACGTGTGAAGTCTCTAAGGCAGCTACATCTCATTGGGTAGTGAATGCACCTTATAACTTCTTCTTATGAAAATAAGGTAACTACCTAGGTTAAATTGGCATCTGTAACCAAACTCTTGCAGTCTGATGAAAATTACCCAAAGGAAAGTACTAAAAAATTAAATTTTGAAAAACTTCATGTTATTTAAATACAACTTTCCAAAATCAAATTTCGTATTAACTTAGATCTTCCTAATATGGCTTTCTAAGAAAATGGAGGATTTAATATTATAGTTTTAGTGCACACAAAAAAGTATATTCTTTTGGCTATTATCTCTACCTATTTGGTTATCTTTGCTAAATAATGAAACACCCCAAATTTAGCAACTTAAAACAATCACTTTATTTTGCTCATGATTTTGTGGGTCAGAAATTCTGGAAGGGTTTGGTTGCTCAAGTCTCACTTGGGGTCTCTCATGTGGTTGCAATAAGATGTAGATGGGGCTGTAGCCATCAAGGCTCACGTTGGCTGCGCATCTAAAATGGCTCGCTGCCACCACTGGCACTCAATGCTGGTTGTCAACTGGAAACACTGTCAACCAGGACACTTACCCATGGCCTCTTGAGCGTGGCCTAGGCCTCCTCATGGAGGTCTAAGGATCAATGCGCTTCGTATATGGCAGCTCACAGTTCCAAACGCAAGTGTTCCACTGGTGAAGGTTAAAGCTGCCTTGGAATTCACACAATGTTGCTTCTGCGGCATTGCAATGGTAATAAGTAAATCTGCAAGGTCAGTACAGATTCATGAGGAAGAAATAAAGTACCACCTTGTGATGCAAAGTTTGTAAAAGATTTGTGGGCATATTTTAAAACTGCAATACTACCCATTGTATGATAGCAGTACATAGATTATTTGAGAAACAATGTGGAAATTCTAGGTCATTATTCTGAGCTCTTTTAATAGAATATCACTTAGGTTAATGTACAGCTCAAAGCACCTCAAATATCTTGCAGTGCATGTGGCAGTTTGCATTTTTCAAAGATTGCCATAACAATATTTCTACTCTCACATGCTCTTTCAGCGACTTCCCTTTCAAGAGGTAAAATCTCTGTCTCCTGCCCTTGAAATCAGACAGGACTTTGTGAAGGCCTTGACAAACAAAATGCAACAGAAGTGGCCTTGCCTGACTCCCAAGACAGGTTCCTAAAAAGTGATATGACTTCCACCTGAGCATTTCTCTCTTGGGAATGCTCATTTTGAAACAGTTGCCATGTGATAAGGAAGCCCAGACCATATGCGGAAGCATGTCAGAATATTCCAGCCAATGCCCAGCTAAGGTCTCAGCTGACAGGCAGCAGTAGCTGCAAGCCTTCAGATGACATCAGCCCTCAGCCTTTACGTCACCCCCAGATGACACTGAGTGCAGCAGAAATAAGCTATCTCCTGCCAAGCCTTTCTCCAATAAGACTCATGAGCAAATTACTGTTCTTAGTTGTTTTAAGTCATTACGTTTTGGAGGAATGGTTTGTTTTACAGCAGAAGATAACCAGAATACATGGCCATTGTCTAACTTGCTAGGCAGTGTTGCATTTGAAATTAGAAAGGAAATACCTAACTTGCAAATTAATCATTGTCTTCAAGGATAAGGCAGAAAATGCATTTCAGGTATTTCTTGGAATCTACTGAAATAAAGGTAGACCAGAATGAATATCAATTCATAAATCCCCAGGCGCATCTCGACTATCAAAGAAATCTGGTGTCGTGAATTTAGTAGTTTTGAAGTTCTGTGACATCAACAACAGCATCTTAGAGCAGATTAATCAGAAACACTTTGCTATCCACATGGTTAACTTAACAGAGAGGTCTTTTCTTTGAGGAAGTGTGTATACAAGATGCACTTACAGATAACTAATCCATTCATTCACTCGATCAACATTTATCAAGCTTTTATTAGGTTCCTGGCACTGTTGTGGGTGCTGCAAATACAGCAGTGATCAAGTCAAACTTTTATCCCTTTATGGAGTTTATATTCTTGGAAATGAGTAGAGACAAAGAAACAAGGAACAAATACATAAGTAAAATATACAAAATATCAGCTGGTGATCAACAAAAAAAATACCAGAGGAAGAAGGTAGGGAGCAAGGGTAAGGATGGAAGGTGATAAAAATCACATACAGTGTGGGTACAGAAAGCCTCACTGAGATTATGAGAATGAAACAAAAATCTGAAGGAAATGAAAGAGCCAGCAACGAAGTTATCTGGAGAAAAGATGTTCTAGGGCAGAGAGAGCAGAAAGTACACAGGCTCTGAAGCAGCAGCATGAGGGTATACTCTAGCAAAAGCAGAAAGGCCAGGTTGTTGCTGCCTAAGCAAAGGAGATGATCCTGGAGATAATGGAAGCAGAGAAGGAATCAGACTATAGAGCCTTCTAAGCAAAGACAAATTTAGAATTTTACTTTGTGTGAGAAGTGAATCTTTTGGAGAGGCTTGAGCAAAAGTGTGACATATTATAACAGATTTTAAAAGATTCTTTTGACTGCCAGAGTGAGAAATACAGTATTTATATCACAAAATACATAGCATTAACTAATTAATGTTACAGCATTAATTAACAGGCAGTATTCTGTATATTAAGTAGCATTAAAAGTAGAATAACAAGGCAAATGAAAATAGTAGCTTGGACAGAAATAGTAATGTCAGAGTAGTAAGAAGTGATTGAATCAGGGCCTATTTTGACAGTAGAAAACCAATAGGATTTCTTGATGGATGGGATAGGTTATGGCATGTGAGAGAAAGAAAAAAGTCAAAGATGACTCAAGTTTTTTTAAGTTGAGCTACTAGAAGAATGAAAGCTTTAATGTTGAGTACAATGGGGGAAGATGATTTCTTGGGAAGATCAGGAATACTGTGGACATGTAAAGTTTGAGATATCTACTAGACATCCAACTAAACAATGATCGTTACAGTCTGGGATTTAGTAGAAACATTAACAATAATCAATTTGGGAGTTTTTCCAGTGTCTAGATGGTCCATAAGACTGGAAAATTTCATCAAGGAGTAAGACCCTTTATGGAGAGCAATGTAAACACTCATAAAGGGCAGTGTGATGCTAGTACTGACACATGATTTCATAGATTAGATATATTGGAAAAATATTTCTTATCTCCATGAAGTATTAAGGGATAATAAAACAGACTTAAGAGTATTGAATTATTCCTTGAATTGGTAATTCCATAGCACAGCATTTTGCAAAATGACATCTGTACCTGGTATTTTCTTTGCCTGAATATATTCACAACTTAGTGTTGTGGAAACATTAAATTGTTACTTCACTTGAGTTATTTGAAGAAAATCTTGCTTGAGTATACAGTTTGTTTCTCTGCCTAACTTCCTAATAAAGTGTTTCTCTTGATAAGTGTTGCTATCTACCACAAATGACATGCCCAGACAGAAAGAAAGCAGATATTGCAGATTATTGAAGTAAGCCAATGGATTTGCTCATCTGGATCTACTTAAATACAGCACATTACAATCAAAATTCTGTTTTCTTTTAGTCACATTTCTTTCCTATGTTCAACACATTGAATTAAACCAGATTACCCAACATAAATAATCTGAGTTCCCAACCTAGTAAAAATACAAACTTTAAAGTCCCTTTATAGTAGAACTTCAGCTTAGAAGTTCTGCATCAGCCAATGTTTACAAACAGGCTGTCAAAGAAGTTTAAGAGGTGGAAATCCCAAAAGATCAGCCTTTTGACTGATTTCCATGCAGTGCATAAAGTGCAAATTGAAGGATGGTATTTTAAAACTAGCAGCTAAGACATAATTTTTTAAAGAAATTTTGTTGCTATTATACATTCCCCTATTTTTTTTTTTTTCATAGTGTTCAGAAAGTCTTTCAGCATATGGGTTGCTAGATCTCAGGACTGGGGTCAGGGGAGAAGTGCACATGGACAAATCAAGGTCATCATTTACGTTTAGCACTCTGAGAGAAAGATTGAGATTCACCTATTCACCCTTCTCTCTCCATTTAGCCCTGGTAGAGCTCAAGAGGGCAATGAATTGAATTTATTCCAGACGGCCTGGGGTTTTAGCTACTGTGAGTGACAGACTGGTGTTGGAAGAAGCTGTGAAAGAGTATGCCAATCTGAGGTTACACCCCATCAACACAAGGAAAATGAATGAAAGTTAAACACACGTAAATTTCAAGCTGGCAAGTTCATGGCAGTGTGACTAAAAAGTTGAAGGTTAAAATATTAATTTGTATACTCTTATCTGAAAGTTTCAAACTTATGGACTCACAAAAAAAATTTGGCATTTTGCTGTACTAGTTTATAAGCAATGCTTTGATGAAAGCCAGTATGCATCTATGTTTCTTTTGTCACACGTAAAACACAAGGCCACGGTACAATTCTGTTTAATTACAGCATGGCTTTGTACAAAAGATGCCACAGCATTATAGTAAAAGCCACCAGATGTCACTGTTACAGATTATATTCAAGCATATGCTAATCGGACAATATGCGAACTTTTCATCAGTCAGCTTAAAGCAATTTTTGGTTATAATTTTGCCAGCAGAGAAATAGTGTGATTGGGCTTTATTAATTTGCAGAAATTATTTCCCCCAAGGGTCTTCACTTCTCTCTAATTCTTTTGGTTACTTTTACAGTGGCTCTAAATTTAATTAGGAATAGGAAAATTTTTCTCAACAGGAAGGTTTACTACACATGATTTGCTATCAGAAGCTTTCTTTTGAAAGACTTTATATACAAATAGGATAATTTCTTACTCCCATAGAAAGATGTAAAGGTGGATTGGTGAGAAGGTGTACCAATAATTCTCCAGTCCTGTGATTTTCTTATTTCAACAGGTTCAGGTATTTGATAGAGGGATGAGCTTAGTGATCTTTCTGCCTCTGCCTCTATTTTAAAACCTAGCTCTTCCTTGCAGCATGAAGTGAGAAAGACGACTGGTTCGGCATGCAAATGAGTATATGTTCCACATCTCACAACATGCATTGTTACACAGGAGAAATAATATTTGAACAAAATTTTATCTATTCTATGTATCTGATATTTAACCTATGTGCTCCTTTAAGTAGCAGCCTCACGCAGACCACACTGCTATTCGTTCTAAGGGAAACAGAAGATTTAATGATGAGAATTTCTGTCTAGGAAGCAGATGAATGAGAGAGATTTTGGAACATACTAGGGTTTGGGACGTCCAGCACTTCATACCCTCTAGGGCAGAACTTACAACATCCACAAATAGAGCCTTACCTAACGATGTGACTGTTGTGGGACACGCTGATCTCAGTTTGACTGAATGAAATAAGGATCCTACAGGACCTCCAAAGCAGTACTATTTTTTATTTTGATTTTTTTAAAAGAAAAGATCATACAGGTAGATGGTAAGGAATTTCATGACTTTATAGGTACTATTTTAATGCTACTGAATTTATGTTGGTATGTTGCCATGGATCAGCAAAATTTACAAAGAAAAGGAAAGAAAAACTGCGGGAAAGTTTTGAGAAGTGAAAACGTCCCTATTTGACATAGAAACAAGTAGTAACAGCCACAGAACCTGTCTAGTGTATTTACACCAGTGTGGAATGTTGTTAACATATGGAAAGCTTGGCCCTTTTGCTGTCAGCCCAGGGCAAGGGATGAACCATCCAAGTAAAATCAAGTTTCTTCTTCAAGAGAGAGAAAATATTTTCCCAGTGAGATATCTAATAGTCTAGGCAAAAAGCTGTTGGATGACTAGGCTGACGTGGTTAAATATACTTTTTATAAGTTTTAATAGTAGTAAAAAAGCAGGGGTAGGTTGACATATGATTATCTTAGAACTGTTATCATGTAGGATGTCAGTAACAATCTCCCATGCTGGCCTTTTCTCTTTAAAGATAATAAAGGCAGTAAAGAGTGGAAAGAATCTATCATCCGAGCTTCTCATTTTTTGTTTTTCTGCAAGGATTTTCAGTTCCAAGCCTGTTATGCTTAAACTTCCCAATAATTTTAAAAAAATTCAGTAATCAGGAACTGGACTAGCTTCAAACTATTGGCCTATTTTGAAAGGCTTAATGTTTATGTCTATTTCCTGGAGTTTCACAGTCTTTTCACACTGAGAGGGAGAGGAAGGAAATGTAGTTCTGTTCAATCTGATAAAGAAAAAATAATCTTTGCTCTCCACTTGCATTTCCCACTGTCCTTTCTGTTGTTGCTTCTGTTTTGTGCAGGAGCTAATCTCGGCGATAATAATTGAGACAAATTAGGAAGGTTTGTCAGAACAGAGCACCTTACATGCTTAGAAATTAAGCTAAAACGCTTCCCAGATTAACATCTGCTTTGCTCTTACAAGATAAGCCTTGCAGAGAGAAAAGAGAGTCGAGTAGCTTTATCTCTTTGAAGCCAACTTCTTTCCGTTTTTGTGTGGCTAAGAAATAATGAAGATGGGACTCCAAATTCTAGTTGTTAGCTTGCTTGATACAAAGCGCAAAGTCAAATGAGTGCCTAATGATCAAATCATTCTTCTTTGATCTTCTTAGGTCCTCTTAGCTGTCTTTGCTGTCTTTCCATTATTCTCTATGTCATAATATGAGCCCTGATTACCTCAAAGACCATCAGCAGAGCCCTATTGTCCACCTCCACATCTGCTTACAGCTTTTAAACTCACATCTACCTGAGTTTTATATATATATAAACAAAGAAATTTTTTTTTTCTAAAAGAAAACCTTTAAGTTTTCATCCAGGGATGAAAATGAATATTGATGCTATTTTGCTGTACACATTTTCATGTATATAACATTGCTGTGAATTGTCTTAGTTCAGTTAGTGGAATTGTGTTTTTCCACATATTCCATTTGTAATGGCATTTAAGTAAATGTCAGATTGAGAAAATTTTATTTATTACACAATTGACAATTACCATCCTTTACTTATTTTCATGTAAAGTCATGATTACATCACAACTGTCCTGAAATATCTTACAGTAAATGTATCCCTCGCCTAAGCTCGTCATTGTAAATATCTAGTTTCTTTTTAGCATACTCTGTTGTCCATTTTGTGAACCAGTTTTTGTTCATAAGTCATGTAAGCAGCTGTGGGAAACTGGTTTTCTTCCCCCATTTTCTGTTGCTAACCTCTCAGTTTCACTCTGAGGATGATTGACTGAAACTATAGAGGTGCAAGAAATTCTAAACAGAAGGGACTACTCCATAGCAATCTGGTTGGGAGTTGTTGCTGCCTGTGCCATTGTATTTTTGGCACAGTTTTGTTGGGAAAGCTGATAGAAATTTACGGTGGGAAGAGATTAATTGCCCCCTACAAGATAACTCATTAGATTAACCTTCTTGTTAAAAAAGAAGCCTGTGCCTGCACATTCCAAGATGCAGCCTGCTTGCAGATTTACCAGATGAATAAAAGAACATCAAGCAAGAAAGGAAAGTCAAAACAAATATACTGAAAATCACTCGTGCTCAAGTTCCAAACTGTTGGAATAAATTGAAGGCAACTACTAACTACGTAAGAGAAAAAAAAAAAAAAAAAAAAAAAAAAAAAGCCAGGATTTACAATGGAGGAGAAGCAGCTAGGTTTAAAATCCTGATTTTTGGCCTTTGAGATTTACCTCTCCCTTGGGAATTCCTAATTTCACCTGCTCCCATGATAATAGCCACTAGTAGAGGTAGCGGGCCATGAGTTCTCATCTCCCCTCTAATTCCTCACAACACAACTGATCCAAGTCTGGAGCATTCAAATATGCAATTACTCGAGGCTAGAAAAATCTTTAATGTGAGATGAAATGGCATAATGCAAAGTAATCTCCAAAATCTAAATCATCTAAATCCAGTTTCAAGGCCTCCTGAGCTCTGCTGTCTAATACACTAGCCATTAGCCACAAGTGACTATTAAGCATTTGAAATATGCATAGTCCAAATTGAAATATGCTGAAAATATAAAATGCACGCCGGATTTCAAAGACTTCATACAAAAAGGAATGTAAGATATCTCATTAATAATTTTTATACTGAATACATATGAAATGATTAGACTTTGGATATATTCAGTTAAATACAATATAAAATGAAAATTATGTTTTCTATTTCTTTTTAGTTCATTTTAAAGTGGTTATGAGAAAATTTTAAATTACATATATGATATTTATTTTATTTCTATTGGAAAGTTCTCTAAAGCAATGCTCCAGTAATATTCTTGCCTTTTCCAGCCTGCACCCCTCATAGAAGCTTTTAGAAATGTACTGACTTAGATTGAAAGTTCTGGACTTAAGCAGACCTGAATTTATATTCCAGTTCTCCACCTAATAGCTGAGTGACTTTGGACATATTACTTAAACTTTATGCCTCAATTTCCCCAGCTATACAATAAAGATAATAATATAAAACGATGAGTTCACGTCCTTTGTAGGGACATGGATGAACCTGGAAACCATTATTCTCAGCAAACTGACACAAGAGCAGAAAATCAAACACCGTATATTCTCGCTCATAGGCGGGTGTTGAACAATGAGCACACAAGGACACAGGGAGGGGAGCACTACACACTGGGATCCGTTGGGGGGAAATGGGGGAGGGGCGGGGGGGTGGGGAGGTGGGAAGAGATAGCATGGGGAGAAATGACAGATACAGGTGAGGGGACGGAAGGAAGCAAAGCACACTGCCATGTGTGTACCTATGCAACAATCTTGCATGTTCATCACATGTACCCCAAAACCTAAAATGCAATAAAAAAAATAAAATAAAATAAAAAATAAAATAAAAAATAAAAAATAAAGATAATAATATAGTGCCCCCCTACACATATTACTGGGAAGATTAAATTAAAACTTTAAATTTCTTATCTTCTTCAAACATAGGAGTTACTCAATTATAATTATGTTCTTCATAATGTACATCCCTGCTATCCAGGGACCCTCCTAGTGTTCCTAGATTCATCATGTCTAGACTTAAGAGATTAAAAAACCTCAAAAACCCTCAATGTTATTCCCTTCTCTGTCTAAATAAAGCATGCCTTATTTTTACTGGATGACTGATATAGTTTCGATCTGTGTCCCCACCCAAATCACACGTCAAATTGCAATCTCCATTTTGGAGGTGGAGCTTATGGGAGATGACTGGATCATGAGGGACGATTTTCCCCTTGGCACTGTGTCACGATAGTGAGAGAACTCTCAGGACATCTTGTTGTTTAAAAGTGTGTAGCTTCTCCCCACTCTCTCCTCCTCCTGCTTCAGCCATGTGAAGTGCTCACTCTCCCGTTGCCTTCTGCCATAACTGAAAGCTCCCTGAGGCCACCCCAGAAGCGGAGCAGAAGCCGCTATGATTCTCATACAGCCTGCAGAAACATAAGCCAGTTAAACCTCTTTTCTTTACAACTTACCTGGTCTCAGGTATTTATTTATAGCGGTGTGAGAACAGACTAATACAATGGCTGACACATAAGATAACAACTTTTCAAAAAGGATCAGGCCTCATCATTTGGATGTAGCCTATTTACAGGACATAGCTAGATGAATAATGTTCAAATTAGAAATATACATGTAAATATAGGACAGTTGGCTTATTACATAAATTTAACAAAATAAATCATATAATATCGAAGAAGAAATTTGACATAAAATGACATGAACTAATGTGACTAAATATTTCACTGAATAAACTGCCTTGCTTTGTTTTTTAATGGAATCATCTAATATAATCCAATATTCAGAATTAAAGTCAGCAGAAACAATGTTTATAATATGAAATATTAATTCACTCATATAAACAAAACCACGGTGGCTCTGCATTTGGAACACTGCTTGGAATTTGTCTGCCAAACCTAATGCATGCATAATAAAATGAGGGATTTTTAAGCTCATAGCAAATAAAATAATCAAGAAGAACAAAATGTTTCTGAATAATTACAAAAAGAGAAAAGCCCAAGCTTCGGGAAAAAGAAAACTCAACATAGTTATTACCTGTAAGGGTGATAATTAAGGATTGAAGCCACAGGTTCGATTATGATCAAGGATATCATCTTATTTACTAAAGTAAGCAATTCTAGAAATTTGAAAGAGGCAACGTAATGTGTATTAAATACTCTGGGTACTTTGCTTGATACGTCATCCCAAGAAATATTATAGAAAATGGTTTAAACTAACTGATGAATGCTGAGGCTAAAAGAGTATATTTTTAAAGGAAAATAGAGATGCTATAGAAATTATGTCATGAGGGCTGCTATTATACCCTTCATCTTACACATGCTTTTGTGCCATTATTAGTGTTATAAAGAGTAATCATATCTTGGGATACAGGCAGAAAGTTCCTAGTCAACTATATAAAAGAGACAGAAGGCAGATATTTAGATCTTAAACTAAACTTTAGAGAGGCAGTCACTTGGCTGCAGATATTAAAAAAAAAAAAATGCAGTTCAGCAACAGACTGGGGTAGTCACAGGCGGTGGCAAAGGCCACCAGGTGGGAGAGGTCTTCACTTGGCACTTTTCCCTGTAGGCAGGTTGAGCCCAGCAGCACCACATCCAGGAGAAGGCTGCTTAGAATCTACTTCAGAGAGATAGAGGTGATTGGAGAGGAGCACCGTAACAACTTGCCCAGTGGGCAGACATTGGATTCCAGTTTCTTAGTGGTGTGGAAGACAAAAGGCTAGTAACAATTAGGAAGAGCCTCAGTCTTAAGTGGTTTGCAGCTATAGGCTAGTGGTTCTCAACGAGGAGTGATTTTGCCCCATCCTCAGCCCTCTCCCCACAAAGACATTTGAAAATGTATGAAGATATTTTTATTGTCACAGTTGTGGGTGGTGGGTGCTTCTAGCATCCAATGGGTAAAGGCCAGGGATGCTAAATATCCTACAACATGCTTGACAGCCCCTTCACAACAAATGGTTACCTGCTCAAAATCTCAATAGGACTGATAGTCTAGGTAGATTTCCCAGATGAAACTTGAACAGGCTGGGTATAGTGGCTCATGCCTGTAATCCCAGGACTTTGGAAGGCTGAGGCGAGTAGATCACCTGAGGTCAGGAGTTTAAGACCAGGATGGACAACATGGTGAAACCCAGTCTCTACTAAAAATACAAAAATTATCTGGGCATGGTGGCTTGCGCCTGTAATCCCAGCGACTCGAGAGGCTGAGGCAGAAAAATTGCTTGAACCCAGGAGGAGGTTGCGGTGAACTGAGATAGCTCCAATGTACTCCAGTCTGGGCAACAGAGCAAGACACTGTCTCCCCACCCCCACCCCACAGCAAAAAGAAAGAAAGAAAGAAACTTAAACAGAGAACAATAGCACGGAAGTCCAAAATAGATTATAAGGTGGAAACAAGATGTCAGCTTGAAGTCAACTCAGAAGAGATCAGGCCCAGCCTCGTGACAGGTATGAGGGTGTGAATTGATACTGCATTCCCATGTATTGGGACAGAATTGCTACGAGGCAGTGTGTTACAGGTGAAGAAAACAAATCTACATTCAACTCTAGGTCTCCCAACTGCTAGCTCTGCGGCCCAAAACAAATTATATTGCTTTGACTTTCTTGTCAGTAAAATCCACATAATAATACAAGATCATAGGGATACTGTAAACATCACCAAGGCAATAAATCTAAAATGCCTGCCATGATGCTTAAAACATCATAATACCAGAACAGCAACAAAGTTGCTGCACCTAACATGTAACATACAAGTTACCTATGCCCTTGGCAAATCAACAAAATATCCTATGTCTAAATCTAATGAACATTTAAAAATACTCAACCTGCTTGGCCTCTCAGCAACACTGGATGCTATCTACCACTTTGCTTTTGAAACTCTGCTGCTGGCTTCCATAATACTAAACTTTTAGAGTTTTATTTCTAGTTCTCTGTTCTCAAAAGTCTCAGATGACTCTGTATTTTTATATGCTTTATAAGTTGTTGTTGTTCAGGGCCTTTTATTCTACCACTTTGCATACTCTTCCTAAGCAATCTGTTATACTCATTCATTCTCATTGCTACATTTGCTGCTGATACCTCGAGTCTGAGTATTCCTTGTATGTTCCAGAAGCACTTCAAGCTCACTATTTCCCAATGAACAACATAAATCCAACTTCTCTACTGTGTTGCCGCATTCTCTGTTTCCATAGTTCTTGCCACACTGTATTGTAACTGCTGTTCTCTTATCTGTTTTCCCAACTCGATGCAAGTAAGCTCTGTATGACACATAACCCCACTGCCCAGCACATAAATGAATGAATATAAAGTTAAAATCGACCTCCTTTTCAGTGACTCCATTCCTATTTGATTGTGGGGCACATGGAGTCTAAAGAATATGCCCAGACAACTGTCTAGGAAGTAGAGCTACATTTCTAGAAAAATTTCTGCCTTTCAGATTAATAATTCTAAACACTATAGACAGTTGGAAAGATGTGTCTTCAAACTCACCCAGATTAAAAAGAAAACTACTTCTTTTTCAGTGTTTGGATCTACAATAACACTTACATTCAGCTTGGTTGTCTTAAATGCTTGGCCCAGTACTGGGCATGCAGTAAGCACTCAATAGTTGACATTTGTTTAAATAAATGACTTAAAATTTAGAAAAGATTCAACTGCTTTTTCATAAAAATTTGGAGATATTTCTTTTTTTTTCTTTCTTTCTTTCTTTATTTTTTATTTTTTATTTATTTATTTATTTTTTGAGTCAGAGTTTCACTCTTGTTGCCCAGCCTGGAGTACAATGGCGCAATCTCTGCTCACTGCAAACTCTGCCTCCTGGGTTCAAGTGATTCTCCTGCCTCAGTCTCCCGAGTAGCTGGGACTGCATGTATATGTCACCATGCCCGGCTAATTTTGTATTTTTAGTAGAAACGGGGTTTCTCCATGTTGGTCAGACTGGTCTCGAACTCCCGACCTCAGGTGATCCACACACCTCAGCCTCCCATAGTGCTGGGATTACAGGTGTGAGCCACCGTGCCTGGCCAATGTTTCTTATTTTTCTATATTCACAAAATACAATGTATAAAAGACATAGTTTCTCATTAATTTTATATGGCATTACCAAAGCTCTCAGGTACTTTGATAGCATATTTACTTGAAACATTATAGGGATGTCAATAGTATATGTAAATTCAAGCCATTTAATTTTTAATTTATTACATTAGATTTATAGAAAAAGATTGCTATGCATTATCAGATTTTTTAAATCTTGAGGTCAGTAAATATAAACATACACCATAAATTAGCCGACAATGAACAAGTATTGATCTACATATACTGTATACAGAGGAGATTTCTAAGCCTTTGTAATATTGGTAGAATGTGTATTCTTCTATAAAGGAAATGTTATAATAAAGTAGTAATATGTGCATAAGAGTTACTTCCACATTTAAAACAGAAGCAGCTTGCACCTTTAAAAAGGAAAGTTTACAAAAAATTATTGTAAGTCATTTGTATGGCATTTTATTTTACAAAACACTCTCACATTAATTGCTTCATGTTAGATATTTAACACAGGCATAATTCCTTGTAACCAAAATTGAACCATTATATTATTGAAAACACATTTTCTTTTTGTTTCTAAGGAGAAGTCTAGGAGTTGGGGGAAGCTAAATGAGATGTGTTGTGAAATAACACAAATATTTCAAAGAAATATTTAACTAAAACTGATAAGATTAAAATCATTTTCCATCATAATGTTTTATATGCCATATGTTAAAGGGTTCCCTTTATGGAAACACTTAAGTCTAAGAGAAGTATATATCTTATTAAGCCTCTGAAAATTTTTATTTAACAAGCAAATAAAAAGATATCTGATACTTGAATTAAAGGTCAATGAAACAGTGAAGACCCATGGGTCAAGAACAAAGAAGTCACAGTGAAGTTGAACATAACTGGTCTCAGAGTTTAACTTGCCGTACATAACCATAGTTAGCATACTCTTTCTACACAGTTGGTAGCAATCAGATACATATTTAATGTGGTTTCATTATATCTTATAAATGCTGGCAATAGAATAATCTCCCCAGGGTATTCAGTGAATAATAGAAAAGAGAAAATGATGAGCACATTTAGCACATGCACCCACAACCTCGTGATAAAAGGCATTTCCCCCATACAACACCTGTTGTTATAGCTGGTTTAATTACTTTTCATTGTAGTCAGCATCCTGAAATATTTATCATGAAGCCTATAATTTTCCAAATCCAAAACTGACAACTACTCAAGTGACTATAGGAACCGAAATTTTACTAACCTTTCTTATGTCTATGTTTTATTTGCAACATCAAAGGTGCTAAACAAAACATCTTTCAGGGAATCTTCATTTGATTAAGTGAACTGGTGCATTAAAAGATGAAAAGACCTTCACACTACATTCAAAAGGCAGTGTGTCACATCAAATTATGGCTGAAATAGGGGTAAAAATAATTTAATGATCAAATATTAAAGTGTTGAAATAAAAGATACAAATAAATTCAAAGGTTTTTATACAGAGGTGCCAACAAAGAACACTTTTAGTCAACATTCTACAACCTACTCTTCCACACTTTTAGTCAACATTCTAGAACTTACTCTTCCAACCAATTTAATACAAATTAGGTTTGATTTTTGCACCTCTTTCTCCAGTGAATTATCATTATAAATCTTACACTTTGGCTATCTTCTTCTTCTCCTTCTTTTTCTTCTTCTTGATATTTTAAATTTATGTATTTACTTATGCATTTATTTATAATATTTTAATTGCCAAATAACTAGGCTATGTTCTTTTGATAGTGAAAGATACTGTGTTCTCAGATACAATTTTGCTATTTCTGTGAATAAAGGTCCAAATGAATTTTTAGAATCTTATTTATTTAATAAAAATATATTTAAATATTTACACATTACATATAACTTTATTGCTATATAGTAATTACTATCATAATGCTACACAAACATTAATTCATTTAATCTTCACAATAATCCTATAAACTGACAACTATTATTTTCTCCACTTTACAGTTGAAGAAATGGAGGTAGAGATTAATTTCCTCATGATCACTAACACTAGTTAGTGGCAGACCTGGGATTCACACTCAGGTAGTCTAACTCCAGAATCTGTTTTCTTTTCTTTTTTCTTTTTTTTAAATTGTATTTTGGACTCTGGGACACATGTGTACATCCTGCATCCTGCAGGATTGTTCCATAGGTACATACGTGCCATGGTGGTTTGATATCAGTAAACTAAAGCCAATTAATTTTATAGAAGGGTTCTTATTAATAGAAAAATAATTTCATATATACCTCATTAATTCCACTTGTAGGTAGATCAGTTCAAATTATGAAGATAGATTATTGCAATTTAGAGTCAAAACTATTTTATATTGCAACTCAGTAAATACTTATATCCACACACTAACACTCACAAACATATCCAACACAAAAATTTCACAAAATAAGACTACCCTTACTGCATTGTCTATATTCAAGTATATTCTATTATATCGTATTTCATTTTTTAAATGCTTCTTATGGCCAAGGAATTTGCTTTCACAATGTACTAAGAACATTGTGAAATGTGAGAACAGTGGTTCTTATATCTGGTTAGCCGTTAATATCAAATAGGAAGATTTTAAAACTAAGGAATCTTTGAGCTTCACTGCTAATACTTAAATTAGAATCTCTCGAGAATAACATTTTAAAAGTTATCCAGGTGATACCAATAAGCCTCATAGTTAAGAATCCCTGCACTATTGAATCAACACATTTAGTGTATAAGACACACTGGAGTAGATGAAACTGACAAGATGCATTTTCATCATCAGTTAAATGGGATACTTTTGAGTTACAGGACTATTGGATTATTTTACATTAACATATCTGTTTTCTATGCTTTAAATGCCTATGGAATTCTTGAAGATGTCTTAAAATATTTTATTTTCATTGGTAGCCAAATATTTCTTTTTAAATCTTATTCATAATGGTAACTTGCTTAGCACATCTTTTCTTCATTGGCATCTAAAAGATATTTAAACCCAGGACCATCTGACTGACTACTACCAATTAGTCAATCCTGAATCAATAATGCCATATTTATTTTCCACTTTATTTACAACATTTATTTTAAGTTCAAGAGTACATGTGCGGGATATACAGGCTTATCACTGAGGTAAACATGTGCCATGGTGGTTTGCTGCACAGATCATCCCATTACCTAGGTATTAAGCCCAGCATCCATTAGCTATTCTTTCTGATTCTCTCCCTCTTCCCAGCTCCCACCCTCCAACAGGCCCCTATGTGTGCTGTTCCCTACATCCATGTGTCCATGTGATCTCATCATTCAGCTCCCACTTATAAGTGAGAACATGCAGTATTTGGTTTTCTGTTCCTTTGTTACTGTGTGAGAATAATGTCCTCCAGCTCCACCCATGTCCCTGAAAAGGACATGCTCTGGTTCCTTTTTATGGCTGCACAGTATTCCATGGTGTATCTGTACCACATTTTCTTCACTCAGTCTATCATTGATGGGCATTTAAATTGATTCCATGTCTTTGCTATTGTGAATAGTGCTACAGTGAACATACACATGCATGTATCTTTATAATAGAATGGTTTATATTCCTTTGGGTATATTCCCAGAATAGGATTGCTGGGTCTAATGATATTTCTACCTTTACATCTTTAAGGAATGGCCACACTGTCTTCCACAATGGCTGAACAATTTACATTCCCACCAACAGTATAAAAGCATTCCTTTTTCTCAACAACCTAGCCAGCATCTGTTGTTTTTTTTGTCTTTTTAATAATAGCCATTCTGATTGGTGTGAGATGGTATCTCACTGTGGTTTTGATTTGCATTTCTTTAATGATCAGTGATATTGAGGTTTTTTTTTTCATATGTTTGTTGGGTGCATGCTTATCTTCTTTTGATAAATATCTGTTCATATCCTTTGCCCATTTTTTAACGGGGTTAACTTTTTTCTTATAAATGTTTTTAAGTTTCTCATAGACTCTGGATATTAGACTTTTGTCAGGTGGAGAGATTGCAAAAATTTTCTCCCATTCTGTAGGTTGTCTCTTCACCCTGTTGATTGTTTCTTTTGCAGAAGCTCTTTAGTTTAATTAGATCTCATTTGTCAATGTTTGCTTTTGTTGCAATTGCTTTTCACATCTTTGTCATGAAATCTTTTCCCATGCCTATGTCCTGAATGGTATTGCTTAGATTTTCTTCTAAAGTTTTTATAGATTTGGGTTTTATGTTTACATTTTTAATCCATCTTGAGTTGATTTTTATATATGGTGTAAAGAAGGGGTCCAGTTTCAATTTTCTGCATATGGCTAGCCAGTTCTCCCAGTACCATTTATTAAATAGGAAATCTTTTTCCCATTGCTTGTTTTTGACAGGTTTGTCAAAGATCAAATGGTTGTAGATGTGTGGTTTTATTTCTAAGGCCTCTATTCTGTTCCACTGGTCAATATTTCTGTTTTGGTACCAGTACCATCTTGTTTTGGTTACTGTAGCCTTGTAGTATAGTTTGAAGTCAGGTAGTATGATGCCTCCAGCTTTGTTCTTTTCACTAAGGATTATGTTGGCCATATGGGCTCTTTTTTGGTTCCACGTGAAATTTAAAGTAGTTTTTTCTAATTTTGTAAAGGAAGTCAATGGTAGCTTGATGGGGATAGCATTAAATCTATAAATTACTTTGGGCAGTATGGCTATTTTTTTTTAAATCAATGGCTGTATTCAGAAAACTTAGGTGAACAAACATTTACTACAGTGTGCCAAGACCATGCCTGCACAGGTGAGATAAATAGAATCCCTGGTCTCACTTCTACAGCCCTTACCCCAAAGAAAGGGGAACTCCTCTATGCACTGTTGGAACCCATTGCAACAGCAGTGTCCAGAGTCATAGGATGTTACTGTTTCCTGTAATAAGATTGTGTGCTTTGACTCAGTGTTGTTGGGAATAATGTGGAAATATGTCTTGTTTTCTTCTTCATACCTGAATAAATCAGAAGTAAAAGGAATTCATTCACTGATTTATATATTCAAACAGGAAGTTGTCCAAATACTCATTGGACCCAAATGTGAAACATAATCTCCCCAAAATCTAAAAAATGAACTATCAGTGATTTGCTCAATGTAAGCTGGCCCAGAAGGTGGACTTTGCTACAACACACTACAGACCTGACTTGAGATAGAGAGATGGAATGGAAGGGAGGCTCCCTCTTTGTCTCTCAGGGACCTGTGCATCCAGTAACACATCCATGACCTCATGCCTTGTCTGTCAGCTCCTGTATTGTTTTGTCATGATTTTTAGCCTCTTTGAATTGGGTTACAATATTCTGCTTTAGCTCAGAGAAGTTTGTCATCCACATTCCGAAGCCTACTTCTGTCATTTCAGCCATCTTGGCCTCAGCAGAGTTCTGAGCCCTTGCCGAAGAGGTATGTGGTCATTCCAAGAAAAAGGGGCACTCTGGCTTTTTGAGTTTTCCATATTTTTGTGTTGCTTCTTTCTCATCTATGTGGGCTCATCTACCTTCAACCTTTTAGGTTGCTGACCAACAAAGTCTTGTTTTAAATGGGCGGTTAAATTATGCAAGGAAACAATGGTTCTTTGACCAAGATGAGATTAAGATAATTATTTTTTAGTTCAACACAAAGCACATTGTCTAGTTAATTCTATACCTGTATTTTCCTCCTTTTATTTTCATTCTTTTCCCCAAAATACTGTGATTGTCTACAAGAAAAAGTTCATACAGTCATTAATATGGTTTGGATTTGTGTCCCCACCCAAATTTTATGTCAAATTGTAATCCCCAATGATGCAGGTGGGGCTGCTGGGAGGTGATTGGATTATGGGGGCAGATTTCTTCCTTGCTATTCTCATGATAGTGAGTTCTCATTAGATCTGGTTAAAAGTGTGTAGCATGTCGATAGTGAGTTCTCATTAGATCTGGTTGTTTAAAAGTGTGTAGCACATCCCTCTTTGCTCTCTTCCTCCTGCTCTGGTCATGTAAGATGTGCCTGCTTCCACTTCTGCCATAATTAAATATTTCCAAAGGCCTCCCCAGCCATGCTTCCTATACAGCCTGTGGAACCATGAGCCAATTAAACCTCTTTTTTTTTTTATAAATTACCCAGTTTCAGGTATTTGTTTATAATAGTACAAGAATAGACCAAGACACTCATGCATTCCTAATGACAGGGATACATTCCGAGAAATGTGTTGGGTAATTACGTCATTATACAAACACCATAGAGTGAGTGTACTTACACAAATCTGGATGGCATGGCCCACTACAAATCTATAATGTATGGTTTAGCTGCAAACCTGTGTGGCATGTTACTGTGCTGAATCTGTAGGCAACTGTAATACAATCATGTGTATTCATGTACCTAAACATAGAAAAGATGCAGTAAAAATATGGTATTATAATCTTATAGGAACACCATTGTATCTTCAGTTCATTGCTGACTGAAACATAATTAGGCAGCATATGGCTGTAATACAAGCGAATTTAACATTTGGAGTTTGAGCAACTAACTGCTTTTTTGAAAGAATAATGTAGCTGTCGAATTTGATGTATGAAAATCGGTTCTGAGAAGACATGACCAGGGTCCACTGCTGACCATTAAAAGCCAATGTGACTGAAATGAGGGTCATCTCCTATAGCATGCTGAAAAGGAAGAAAACAACACAACTACTAAACACATCTAGAAGATTGTGGAAATGGAACAGATCAAAACAAGGTTTGAGTCAGATGTTTGTCCTGGTGGATACAGATCCCAGATGTGTTAATGTAATTTTATTTATTTTTAAAAGTTCTATCATTGATTCTTTTTTTTATTGTTGTGATTTTTTGGTTTTCAACCTATACTGCCAATACTTCAACTTCCATGGTGAAAAACAGTGACAGCCTTCAGAAGTGTGTGTGTATGTGTGTGTGTGTGTGTGTGTCTGTATCTACCATTATTTAAATATAATATATATTACATATATATGACTACCCATATATAATTGACACTACAAAAAACACAGTCATATCTGGGGTATATGTATGTGTTTTTTGTAGTGTCAGTTTTATTGCTCTGAATAGGAAAGTGAGAACTTTTTTCCTGACTAACAAGTTAGAACTACCTCCCAAACTTGAATATACATGGAAAAAGAAAAGAAAAAAAAAAAGCCCAGATGAGCCAGGGTGTTTTGTTTTTTATGTTTGCCAGGTTTGTGAAATAGGGTGAATTTCACTAAAGTCAATAGAGTTTAAAGTAGCAAGAAACTACATGTTGACCCTTTGTTTACAACATACATTTGCACTATCCCACAATTCTACTCCCTAATCACAGGGCAACTCCATGGAAAATTAGAGAAGTGTGGGAACTCTAGGTGTTCTCTATCCCCTGTAAAACAGCTGTCAATGCTTGGCAATTCTGCACCAAACCAAAAAATCTGGGCTTTCTTCCTACCAGATCCCTGCTGTCATGTGTGGCTATGAGCACCTCTGATCACTGTCCTTCAGACTCTCTATTCATGCCTATGTTTGGGGGATTTTCATTTGCTAAAGCAAATTTCTGCATTTACCTCACTTCTGATGACACACTTGCAAACCTAGAACATCTGGTATGTGATGCCCCATTCTGAAAAACAAGAATAAGAGCACACAGGAGTGCAGAACAAACTGCAAAAATGAAGCTGGCCTTACTGTTTTGATAGATGATATAAAAAATATATAAGTAGGAGGGTAATGCATTATATCAGAAATACTGTAACTGCAAATTGACAATTAGGTTTAATTCTGTTTCCCCCACCTGGTAGTGGTTTGTTATTTTATTTTGGTGTGGTTGGGATTTAACCAGAAATTAAACAACATTAAAAGAAGGCAACTTGAAATATCATAATCTAAGACAGAGCTCCTCCACATTGTTGACATTTGGGGCTGTATAATTCTTTGTGGTAGGATGTTTAGCAGCATCCTTGTACTTTACATGCTAGGTCCGGTAGCATCCTCGAGAGTCATGACAATCAGAAATGTCTCCAGGCATTATTACCCTATTTCCCCAAGGACAAAAATCACATCAGTTGAAAACCACTGATCTAAGGCATCAAGAAAGCATATAGTGTTAAAGAATACATATAATCACTTTCTTTTCCTGTTGTTACTGAAAACCATTTAGGAAAGCAACTCGACATGTACAGTATACAGTTCCTCTTATTTTATATGTACAGTATCACCATTAAAAATGAAGTTGAACCGTTCTTTCTCTGTCAATATCGGCTGCTTGAATTGCATTCCTCCTCTCCTGAAGGAATGTGGGATTTGGGCATGTATGCACTGATTTGGGCATGTATTCACTTCACACAGGTTGCAGCTGAGCAGTCTAAGTTGGAGCACAGAATATGACTGTCACTGTTGATGATCGCAAGGATGACTTTGGCAAATTCAGAATAGAATAGGATAGTCTTGATATAGTTTTGCTATGTCCCCACCCAAATCTTATCCTGGATTGTAGCTCCCATAAACCCCATGTATTGCAGGAGGGAACCTGTTGGGAGGTAATTGAATCATGGATCTGGCTTATCCCATGCTGTTCTTGTGATAGTGAATAAGTCTCATGAGATCTGACGGTTTTATGAAGGCCCGCACATGCTCTCTTGCCTGCCGCCATGTTGAGATGTGCCTTTGCTGCTCCTTCTCCTTCTGCCATGATTGTGAGGCCTCCCCTGCTATGTGGAACTGTGAATCCATTGAACCTCTTTTTCTTTATAAATTACTCAGTCTTGGATGTTTCTTGATAGCAGCATGGAAATGGACTAATACAAGTCTAGATTTTTAAATGCATTAATAGTATGCCAATTAACCAGGTCTTACAAATTTAGAATCAGTTGTGAATAGTCTGAGAAGAGACAGGTATCAACAAAGATACACTGTGACTTAATTTTCATGTAATTATTATTTTGTGGTTCTGTAAAGGCAGGAGTTTCACTCAGGTTTTGCCCTAAATGAAATATTGCATTACTAGGGTTACTCTAGCTAATTTAACAAATAATTTCCTAAATTTATAATAACTAAAACACAATAAAATTTATATTTTGTTCAGATAAAATCTGAAATGAATATTCCTAATTCATGAAGTGATCTTCATTTGGCATTTTAGTTTTTTCCATCATGTGCCTCTGCATATATTTAATATACACTTCTAAGGTCATCATGGTGTTTCGTATCAAGTGAGCAGGAGAAGAAAGAACATGAAAAATCTCATGGGTCACTTTTTACGGGCCAGCTAATAAAATGAAGGAATGGTGCTTGAAGACTTAGCTAAGTTTCCAGCTTGAGGAGCATACCTTGTGGGATTTGGGCATGTATGCACTGAACCAGTAGCTAATAAATGGAAATGGTGTTGTGTCCCCAATAGTTAGAATACACACATACAGATACCAAAATATAGAATTAGGGGTGGTCCTTCCTGCCATGGCTACCAATAACTTGCTTGCAGAATTTGTTCTTTCTATCCCTGACCCTTGGCTCATTCCCAGTTAGAACTCCTGGTTCCTACTAGGGGAATTCTTCCATAACAGGACATGGTAAGATTTTACTTTCTCTGGACATTTTGGTCTCCTCATGCCAGTAAACCAGCGGCAAAGACTGGAGCAACATACCTTGATTGTCATGAGGAACCAAGAGGATTTACCACGTTATCTCTTGAGATTTTCATGCCCATTGACTGCTGTAAGTGGGCAATAGCAGATCCCTCCTGCCAGAAAATCAGCAAGTAGAAACTGGAGTAACCAATCTTGATTTCCAGGAGGAAACTGTGGGATCTCTTGATATTCCCATGACCACATAACAGTAAGTGAGCAATAGCAGAATCCTTGGTCCTCACCGAAAGGTAAGCTAAAATCTCACACCACACCCTTTGAGAATGGAGAGCTTGGTCATTCCACTACAAGAAATCCAGCTGCTGAGGTGCTGTCTGAGAAAGAGAGCAATCTAGAATGGGTGGTGGAAGAAGATACTGAATAATAATTTTAATACTGGGACAAACTACAAGAAAGGCAGGGGAGCTTGGTTTGCAATTATTTTGTAACTGGTCATCAACTTGAAGAACTAGACTTATATTTTTTCTCTCAGGAGAAATGGACTATACCAGCTCAGTTTAATAACTACCCTAGATTCACATACTTGCCTTGTTTACTGTCAGGACGGCCATAGCAATGGCTTGTGCGTCACGGAGCCCATTTGCTGCTGTTGCTATTGCCACTGCTTCAGATTAAGATGAAGTGCCACCTAACAAAGAGAAACAGCCATTGCTGTGTAACCAGCCCCGAGGAGCCTCTAGCTTCCCTAGAGTGTACTAAGGCAGACTGATGTAACCAGAAGGACAAGGCAGTTAATGCCCCATGGGGAGTACTTTGCCCAGAGGAAAAGAGGGAATAAAAATGAGTTCTTCCTTTCTTTGAACTGAGTGTTCAAACTCACAATAGTTTTAGACAGCCTCCCAGATGGCATTCAGTGGGATAAGCAATCACTGGGATTATTAAGAAGTTGCAGCAACCAGGCATGGTGGTTCATGCCTATAATCTCAGCAGTTTGAGAGGCCAAGATGGGAGGATCACATGAGCCCAGGAGTCTGAGACTAGCCTGGGCAACATAGCAAGACCCCATCTCTAAAAAAAATAAAAAGAAGAAGAATTTCTTTTAAAAGAAGTTGTAGCATTCAGTTTCCTTTTCTTTTTTCCTCTTTTCCTTTTATTTTCTCTTTTCTGGCTTTTACCCTCTCTTTTTATTATCTATTTCTTCTATTTCTCTTTCCTGTCCTTTTTCCTTTCTTTTCTATTCCTTTTCTTTGTCTTCATTTCCTCAACAATTCAATCCAAAATCCAAGAACTGGGGCTAAGCAAAATATGCACCCACCCCAGGGGAGGTAAAATATGCACCTACTCCCGGGGAGGTAGGGAGAGAGCTTGAGGAGAAGGAAGGGGTCTGTGGTGGCCTTAATGGAGTGCTGGAGCCAAGCAAAGTGAGGGGGGCATCCATGAGGGGGCAAGGGGCAGGGGAAGGCAGCAGCAGCATGAGATCAATTACGCACAGGAAGACTGACCAAATAAATATATTAAAAATAATAGGAGCAGATTTCTCACTGTTAGAGGTGGGAGTTACAAATAGAAGAGAGAAAACTAGATTGAACCCTGTGGTGTTAGACTGAAATAGGAAATACAGGGCTGAAATCATGGTCATGAAGCTATATAGATAGAAAGTACAGATTTGAACTTGTGAGTATATAGGTATATATGTGTGTGCGTGTGTGTGCACACACGTGTGTGTGTGTGTGTATGTTCTCTAGCTCAGACATCTGAGAGACTTTAAGAGCTGCAACTCCACAAAAGCAATGCACAGACTTAGTAGTGCCCAGATACTGGTTTTTAAATATTATTCTCCACTAAAAGGAGCCAGGTCTCTTGGGAGGAATGGCTGATTCCAAGGCTGGTGCAGAGAAAATACAAAATGAACCTAGGACATTTTTTTGTGCCAAAAAATAAGTTTGCTAAAATTGGTGACATGTTACCAAGATACACAAGCCAGCTTGAAGGCACATAACACTGGCCAAATCTGGCACAATTTTATCAGCAAAATAATCAAAGTAATGAATTATAACCATTGAAAAAAAACAAATTTATGAGCCCCAAATGATATGATACATACATGAAAAACTTTTAAATTTGATAGTAACAGAGTATTCACATTATCTCAAAGTAACCAGAAAATACTTTAAAAATTACATAATGTAAAAGCGTAACTTTACAGTGGAGAAGCCTGATAAGCACCATCTGAATCAACTGATCAAAGGTAACCTCATTTGTTCCAGTTATGGAACAAATCAAAATTGTTCACTACTTGATAGGATGCAATAGGAAGAACATAACACTTCTGTGATATTTCTCTCAGAGTTGCATATCCTGAATCTAGTAACGAGGAAACATCAGACACAGATTAAGGAATATTCTGTGAGATAACTGGTCTGTAATCCTCAAAAGTGCCATGGCCATGAAAATCAGGGAAAGACTGAGACTTCGGACTGATAGAAAAAAAGGGCATGACAACTAAAAGCAATGTGAAGCCAGGTGCGGTGGCACGTGTCTATAGTTCCCAGCTACTCAGAGGCTGAGGCAGGAGGATTGCTTGAGCCCGGGAGTTCAAGACCAGTCTGAACAACATACTGAGATTCCCATATCTTGAAAGAAAGAAAGAAAGAAAGAAAGAAAGAAAGAGAAAGAAAAGAAGGAAAGAAGGAAGGAAGGGAGGGAGGGAGGGAGGGAGGGAGGGAGGGAGGAAAAGAGAGAGAGAAAGAAAGAAAGAAATGTGACATAATAGAATGGATCCTTTTGCTACAAAGGACATTACTGGTACAACTGGAAAAATTGAATAGAGTTTCGGGATTAGATGGCAGTGATATAATGAATTTTCTTGATTTGGGTGGTTATATTATGGTTATGTAACAGACTCTCCTTGTTTGTTGGAAATGTATATGAAAGCATTCAAGAGTAACGGAGCATTATACAGGAAATTTACTCTTAGATAATTCAGGGGAAAAAAATTCTTTGTTCTGAGCTTGCAGTTTTTCTTTAAATTTGAAACTGATTAAAAATAAAGAAGAAGCAAAAGAGCAAAAGAACTAGAAGGAGCAGCTGTGCCAGATTGATAAAACTCCCTTGGCATTTACTCCCTCTTCCTCTCCAGTTCACTGCTCTTCCCTTTTCCTCCTTTGTTCAGATTCTGTTTACATTTTTTTAAGAAACTTTTATTTTAGGTTTAGGGGTACACTTGTAGATTTTCTGCATAGGTAAATTGCATGTTGCAGGAGTTTGGTGTACTGATTATTTTGTCACCCAGTTAATAAGCATAATACCCAATAGGTAGGTTTTTCATCCTATCGATCTTCACCGTCAAGTAGGCACTTGTGTCTACTGTTCCCTTCTTTGTGTTCATATGTACCCAAAGCTTAACTCCCCACTTAAAGTGAGTACATACAATATTGTTTTATGTTCCCATGTTAGTTTGCTTAGGATAATGGCCTCCAGCTCCATTCATCTTGCTGCAAAAGACATGGTCTCTTTCCTTTTTATGGTTGCATAGTATTCCATTGTGGATTAAAATATTTTTTTTTTAATCCAGTCAACTGCTGGTGGACATTTAGGTTGATTCTATTTCTTTGTTATTGTTAATTGTGCTGCATTGAACATATGTGTGCATGTGTCTTTATGGTAGAACTATATATATCTCTTATCTATTTGTTTGAGTATATATCCAGTAATAATGTTGCCATGTCAAATGGTAATTCTGTTTTAAGTTCTCTGAGAAATCATCAAACTGCTTTCTACAATGGCTAAACTACAGCAGTGTAGAAGCATTCTTCTTTCTCTACAACCTTGCCAGCATCTGTTATTTTTTGACTTTTTAACAATAGTCAGGTTCTGGGAATATTTTCTTGGGAATATTTTCCAAGTTACTGAGCAATTCATAGAACCTGCATTAACTACCATGCTCATGGAACGTGATCAAATATAATAAGATGTCTAGTTAGAAGTTTCTGTACTTATACATTTGTACCCAAATAGAAATTGAAAAGCACTAACGTACTCCTGGAGAATTGCAGGCAGCAGTGTAACCATACAAAAAACCGAAAAATGTAGGAAGGGTGATTCTTCTTATTTTCTCCATTTAACTCTCCTGCTTAACCTGTGAAGAAGACAAGTGTTTTAGAGAATGACAATGGAATATTACTAATCATATTCCCCTTCCCTATTTTAGCTGTTATTCCAGATGTAAGCGTTTAGTTGAGCACATAAGCACATAATTTGGCACCTGATAGGCAATTAACAATTTTACTATTAATCAGAAAATATGACCTTTTTCATTATCTAATGAGCAGAGAAAGCCAGAAACAATTTGCTTTCACCTGACATTACTGGCAATACATTTTAATTGTCTTATTCCTGCCTTTATCAATTCTCCAGATTTTTGAAAAAAAGAGAACTTGATCATCTGATCATACCATTGAACATTACAGAACCATCATGTAATGATGCCCTATTGACACGCTAACTAGGTCAGAAGAAGCTTGCAACCTCTACCTTGGTCTACAGGAAGCCAGCCACCAGTCTAACTACTGTAAAACTGCCCTGCTGTGAGAAAGCACAGACTAACTAAAGGAAAGTCTACGTGAAGAGTGACATGACCATCCATCCTCTCATATTCCATCTATTCCAACCTAGACACAAAACGTGTAAAAAAGAAGCTATCTCGGACATCAAACCAAATCAACATCTACCTGGATCAGAAACCCCAAGCAAGAACCTACAGAATTGTGAAAGGAAAAGATATTGTTTAAAACCATAAATTTAATGGTTTTGTATGTGCTATCAGAGAGCTTGAACACTTGATAAAACACACATTCCAGAAAGTAGTAGAGAAACCCCGTAAGAGTTCAGAAATAAATTCACACATCTATAGTCAATTGATTTCAACAACAGTGTCAAGACCATTCATTGGGGAAAGAATAATCTTTTCAACAAATAATTCTAGAACAAGACAGCTGTTTGCAAAAGAATAGAACTGTACTTACCTCACATCAAGTACAAAAACTAACTAATGTAAACCAAAGACCTAAATTCAAGTTAAAACTACAAAACTCTTAGAAGAAATGATAGGGATAAATCATAACCTTGAATTTGGCAAAAGATTCTTAGAAATGAAACAAAAAGCACAAGCAACAAAGAAAAATAAACTGAATGTCATCAAAAGCAAAACCTTTTGTGTTTCAAAGGACACTATCAAGAAAGTGAAAAGACAAATCATAGAGTGGGAAATAGTTGCCTGGAAGGAGCCCTAGGATTGGTGGAAAAGTATAGCACAAGAACTGATGTACTGACATGGAATGAGTTTCAACTTTTTTGCAGGGGGTTTAGAACAAGGGTGAGAAAACTTTCTCTAAGTGTCAGACAGTAAATACTTAAGCTTTCTGTTTCCTGTTGCAATGATCTTGTGGCAACTACTGAACTCTGACACAGCAGCAAAAAAGCCAGTCCCAGGAAACACATAAATGACTGAGTATGATTATGTTTAAAGAAAAATATTTTTATTTATGGACACTAAAATGGTTTCAAATAACCTCCAAGTGTTAGGAAAGATTACTTTTACTTCTGTATTTTTAATGGTAAAATTATAAAAATTATTCTATGCTTATGGGCCATACAAAGCAGGCAGCAGGCCAGATTTCGTCATGAGATGGGGCTTAACAACTCCTAGTTTAGGGTAACCCCAAGAGCTGAAATGAATAAATTCTAGAATCTGAGTAGTTTACCTCAGTGAGTCTATTTTTCATTTCTATAGCAATACCTTGTGTGTAGTCCTAATCAACAGATGGTTTTTTACCACGCAATGAATCAGAGACCCAGATCCTTCCAGCTTGTATATCCACCATCCCTTAGAGTAGAAGTTCTTTATATCCAATTAGCCAATGAGTACAAAGAAAAGGTGAATCTGCTTCTTAAAAATTCAAGCATAGAAGTTACCTTGATCAATTCTGCTCACATTGCTTCATGAAAAATGATCACATGTAAATGGAAGAGGGGGCTATCCTTGGCTGGATAGCAACTTGCCATGTGAAAGGAGCAAAAATTTTGGTGGGCAGCTAGCTATCTCTGTCCTAGTCCACCCCTCTGACCACTCCTGTATGAAAACGGGAAGGATGGGTGCCATAGAGCAGTCATTGGTCCATAGAAATTACAAAATCCTACTCAGCAAGCACTCTCATATCTCATTTCCATAGGTGTGGAAGTTCCTTGATTCTGATGATTCTCTTCTCTAGTGTGACTTTCTTTCTTGCCTTTACCCCTATGACTATACATGAAGTGGCACTGGAGTGAATGCCCTCCATGAGAACTACACAACTTTTGCAGTGTGCATTCTGACTTCAGGAGTTCATGGTCGTTTTACAAAAACAGGATTTTTTTAGGCCAGACTTAACTTTTCTTTGGTAATACAATTCCCTCAAACACGTTGATCTATGTGCTTCCAACCAGTTTCATGTGCCAGTAACCGTCATCTATGTTCAAGCCTACTTTATTTTCTTGCTCTTTCATCCTCATGCCTCTCCTCACTCTCAATTTAATGATGGTTATTTTGAGGCCCCTAATATAATAGGCTTGAGAGGAAAAGCAACAACGTTAACCTAATCTTTGCTTCAAGACTGATTTACTTTGTTTAGCTAAGTATTCTTACAGACACTTTATGGTTGTAAAGTATACATCACATGGCATTTGAATCATGTTTAAATGTATAGTTCAGTGACATTAAATACATCTACGTTAGGACTCAAGGATTTTTTTTCCCTCAAAACACTTTTCAGGTTTATCTCTTAATTTAGTATCCAGAAACAGTTGAGTGTTTTAAACTACATGTCCCTAAATCACTAGGCAATCTCTATTTGCTTCTATCTTTCTTGAAATAAAGTCAGTTCTTGCCTGAGCTCATCATTCCTCCCTGCCATATACGTTTTAATTGAAGGAAAATAAAGAGAAACAATACACATCTATTATAGCAGAGATATTTACCGCACACCAAATATCTATGTGTTCCACTATATTTCCCAACCATTTTGCATGTACATGGCTAGCTTTAATCAATGAGCTGTGACTAGAATTAATAGTTGCCATTTCTGAGCCAAAACATTTCAGAATCAGTGCATGACTCTCTATCTCCTTCTTCCCCTGCATCAGATACCTGGAATACATATGTTCCAAGTGACATAGCTATAATAGGCAGGTACAGATAGCAACATCATTGCTTGGAAGCATGGCTATGCACAGTGAAAAATGTACTTTTATATGTGAAGTCACAAAATTTTGGTGATGGTTTATTAACACAGAATAAGATTGTCAAACTTGACTAATATAAATATCCCATTGAACAAAAAAATTGCTCAAAGCAAATAAAATATTTCTTGATTTATATAGGAAATTCAGCAAAAGAGACTTGTAAGAAAACATGCTAAGGATAGTTATACTTTACTCATAAGAGATAAAGTAGCATAGAAAGACTCCTGCCTTTTCTGTACATTTAAATGTGTTTTGACAGTGTTAACATGTTCAGGTAATACCTTTATAACTTATTTAAAGAATTAATATATTTATTTAATATCAAGGAAATATTACTAAAAGTAACCTGTAAACATGTGGAATATAGGAAATGCTGATTCATATTGCTGAAGATTTTTCCAGAAAGTTTCTGGCAATTCAGATTTCCCTAATTGTTGTATGAAAGTATATCTTACCCCATTATTGTTAATGTTGATTATTCTTTACTCTTGATAATTTATAAGCAAATAAAAAAGTATCTGGTTTAATTTGTGTACCTTTGGTTATTGGTGAAATAAAATACTTTTTTCATGTATTTAGTAGCCATTTTAATTTGTTGTTTTGTAAGCTATTTTGATATCTTTGCTAATTTATTTATTAGGTTTCTGATAAATCTATTACTTTTATTACAAATAATATTTATATTTTGTTCTTTGCCTTTTACTTTAATTTTCAAATTCAAAGATGTTAAATTATTTATGCTGAAATTTATTATTTTTCTGGCCTCCTGAAGTCTTTTCTTTCTTTGAGCTTAGGAAAATCTTGTCTATCCAGAAAATATGTAAATATAGTTATTCTAGCTTTTATGAGATATTTTGAGCATCTTTTGCATTTAACACTTTACTGGTCTGAAATTTATTGAGAGTATAACAAGGAAATTTAATATGACACTTTCCAAATCACTAGCCAATCATCTCAGCTTCATTTATTGCCTTTCTTTCCTTGGATCACAGTCCTTCTAGTATATAAATTGACAATCTATTTTGTTTCATTGACCTCTCCATTGATTCTTGTGCCAGTATAACACATAAATTACTTCAAATTGATAATATATTATAATGGGGTAAAACTTTCCTCCTACCTCTCTTTCTCACATACACATATATGCCAATTAATCTTTTTCCAAAATTTTACAGGTATTATCACCCAATTGTTTTATTAGATAAGTTTTCAAAGGAAATGCTTCCAGCTTTTGCTCATTCACTATGATATTAGCTGTGAGTTTTTCTAAATAGCTCTTATTAATTATTTTGAAGTATGTTCCATCAATACCTAGCTTATTGAGAGTTCTTAGCATGAAGGGGTATTGAATTTTGGAGAAGGTCTTTTCTGCATCTATTGAGATAATCATGTGATTCTTGTCATTGGTTCTGTTTATGTGATGGATTACACTTACTGATTTGTGTATGTTGAACCAGCCTTGCATCTCAGGGATGAAACCAACTTGATCATGATGGATAAGCTTTTTAATGTGCTGCTGGATTCGTTGTGCCAATATTTTACTGAAGATTTTCTCATTAATGTTCCTCGGAGATATTGGCCTGAAATTTTCTTTTTTTGTTTTGTCTCTGCCAGGTTTTGGTAACAGGATGATGTTAGCCTCATAAAATTAGTTAGGGAGTAGTTTCTCTTTTTCTATCATTTGGAATAATTTCAAAAGGAATAGTACCAGCTTCTCTTTGTACCTCCAGTAGAATTCCACAGTGAATCTGTCTGGTCCTGAAATTTTTTTTTGGTTGGTAGGCTACTAATTACTGCTTCAACCTCAGAACTTGCTATTGATCTATTCAGGGATTCAACTTCTTCCTGGTTTAGTCTTGGGAGGGTGTATGCGTCCAGGAGTTTATCCATTTCTTCTAGATTTTCTAATTTATTTGCACAGTGATGTTCATAGTATACTCTGATGGTAGTTTGTATTTCTGTGGGATTGGTGGTGATATCCCCTTTACCATTTTTTTGTGTCTATTTCATTCGTCTCTCTTTTCTTCTTTAATAGTCAAGCTACTGGTCTATTTTGTTAATTTTTTCAAAAAACCAGATCCAGGATTCATTGATTTTTTTTAAAGGTTTTTTCATGTCTCTATTTCCTTAAATTCTGCTCTGATCTTGGTTATTTCTTGTCTTCTGCTAGCTTTCGAATTTGTTTGCTCTTGCTTCTCTAGTTACTTTCATTGTGATGTTAGGGTGTCGATTTTACATCATTCCCACTTTCTCCTGTGGGCATTTAGTGCTATACATTTCCCTCTAAACATTGCTTTAGCTGTGTCACAGAGATTCTGGTACATTATGTGTTTGTTCTCATTGCTTTCAAAAAAACTGATTTATTTCTGCCTTAATTTCGTTATATACCCAGTAGTCATTCAGTAGCAGGTTTTTAGTTTCCACGTAGTTGTGCAGTTTTGAGCAGGTTTCTTAATCCTGAGTTCTAATTTGATTGCACTGTGATCTGAGAGACTGTTTGTTATAATTTCAGTTCTTTTGCATTTGCTGAGGAGTGTTTTACTTCGAATTATGTGATCAATTTCAGAATAAGTGCTATGTGGTGCTGAGAAGAATGTATATTCTGTTGATCTGGGGTGGAGAGTTCTGTAGATGTCTATTAGGTCTGCTTGGTCCAGAGCTTAGTTCAAGTCCTGAATATCCTTGTTAATCTTCTGTCTCATTGATCTCTCTAATATGGACAGTGGGGTGTTAAAGCCTCCCACTATTATTGTGTTTGATTCTAAGCCTGTTTGTAGGTCTTTAAGAACTTGCTTTATGAATCTAAGTGCTTCTGTATTGGAGGCAGCTATAGTTAGGATAGTTAGCTCCTCCTGTTGCCTTGATCCCTTTACCATTATGTAATGCCCTTCTTTGTCTTTTTTTTATCTTTGTTGGTTTAAAGTCTGTTTTATCAGAGACTAGGATTGCAAGCTCTCCTTTTTTTTTCTTTCCATTTGCACGGTAAATCTTTCTTCATCCCGTTATTTTGAGCCTATGTGTGTCTTTCCACATGAGATGGATCTCCTGAATACAGCACAACAATGGGTCTTGAGTATTAAATTAGCTAGTCTGTACCTTTTGATTGGGGCAGTTAGCCTATTTACACTTAAGGTTAATATCGTTAGGTGTGAATGTGATCCTGTCATTATGATGCTAGCTGCTTATTTTGCCCACTAGTTAATGCAGTTTCTTTTTTTTTTTCCACTTTTTTTTTAATTGTACTTTAGGTGCTGGGGTACATGTGCACATCATGCAGGATTGTTGCATATGTACATGCATGGCAATGTGGTTTGCTGCCTCCATCCCCCCATCACCTATATCTAGCATTTCTCCCCATGTTATCCCTCTCCAACCTCTTCACCCCCTGCTGTCCCTCCCTTAGCCCCACCAACAGACCGCAGTGTGTGATGCTCCCCTCCCTGTGTCCATGTGTTCTCATTGTTCAACACCTGCCTGTGAGTAAGAACATGTGGTATTTGATTTTCTGTTCTTGTGTCAATGTGCTGAGAATGACAGTTTCCAGATGAGTTTGTGTCATCCATGTACCTACATCCATGTAGGTACATGGATGTAGGTACACATGGATGTAGGTACATGGATGACACAAACTCACCATTTTTTATGGCTGTATAGTATTCCATACTGTATATGTACCACATTTTCCTTGTCCAGTCTGTTATCGATGTGCATTTGGGTTGGATCCAGGTCTTTGCTATTGTAAACAATGAACATATGTGTGCTGCAATGAACATATGTGTGCATATGTCCTTATAATAGAACAATTTATAATCCTTTGGATGTATACCCAGTGATGGAATTGCTGAGTCAAATGGAATTTCTATTTCTAGATCCTTGAGGAATCGCCACCTGTCTTCCATAATGGTTGAACTAATTTACACTCCCACCAACACTGCAAAAGTGCTCCTATTTTTCCACATCCTCTCCAGCATCAGTTGTCTCCAGATTTTTTAATGATCACCATTCTAACTGGTGTGAGATGGTATCTCAGTGTGGTTTTGATTTTCATTTCTCTAATGACTAGTGATGATGAGCATTTTTTCTTATGTTTGTTGGTCTCATATATGTCTTTTTTTGAAAAGTATCTGTTTATGTCCTTCACCCACTTTTGAGTGGGTTTCTTTGTTTTTTTTTTTTTTTTCTTGTAAATATGTTTTAGTTCTTTGCAGATTCTGGATATTAGCCCTTTGTCAGATGGGTAGATTGCAAAAATTTTTTCCCATTCTCTCGGTTGCCAGTTCACCCTAATGATTGTTTCTTTTGCTGCACAGAAGCTCTGGAGTTTAATTAGGTCCCATTTGTCTATTTTGGCTTTTGTTGCCAATGCTTTTGGTGTTTCAGTCATGAAGTCCTTGCCTATGCCTATGCCCTGAATGGTTTTGCTGAGGTTTTCTTCTGGGGTTTTTATGGCGTTAGGTCTTATGTTTAAGTGTTTAATCCATCTGGAGTTAATTTTAGTGTAAGGTGTCAGGAAGGGGTCCAGTTTCTGCTTACTGCACACTGCTAGCCAGTTTTCTCAACACCATTTATTAAACTGGGAATCTTTTTCCCATCCTTGTTTTTGTCAGGTTTGTCAAAGATCAGAGGGTTGTAGATGTATGGCATTGCTTCCAAAGCCTCTGTTCTGTTCCATTGGTCTATATCTCTGTTTTGGTACCAGTACCATGCTGTTTTGATTACTGTAGCCTTGTAGTATAGTTTGAATTCAGGTAGAGTGATGCTTCCAGCTTTGTTCTTTTTGCTTAGGATTATCTTGGCTATATGGGCTGTCTTTTGGTCCATATGAAGTTTAAGGTGGTTTTTTTCAGTTTTGTAAAGAGGGTCATTGGCAGCTTCATGGGAATAGCATTGAATCTAGAAATTACTTTGGGCAGTATGGCCATTTTCACAATATTGATTATTCCCAACCATGAGCATGGGATGTTTTTTCATCTGTTTGTGTTCTCTCTTATTTCCTTGAGCAGTGGTTCATAGTTCTCCTTGAAGAGTTCCTTTACATCTTTTGTTAGTTGTATACCTAGGTATTTTATTCTCTTTGTAGCAATTGTGATTGGGAGTTCACTCATGATTTGGCTCTTCGTTAGTCTGTTATTTGTATATTGGAATGCTTGTGATTATGATGCAGTTTCCTAACAGTGTCAATGGCCTTCACATTTTGGTTTGTTTTTGCAGTGGCTGCTACTGGTTTTTCCTTTCCATATTTAGTGCTTCCTTCAGGAGCTGTTGCAAGGCAGGGCTGGTGGTTACAAAATCTCTCAGTGTTTGCTTGTCTGTAAAGGATTTTATTTCTCTTTCACTTATAGATGCTTAGTTTGGTGGGATACAAAATTCTGGGTTGAAAATTCTTTTCTTTGAGAATTTTGAATATTGGCCCCCACTCTTTCCTGGCTTACAGGGTTTCCAGGGAGAGATCTGCTCTTAGTCTGATGGGCTTCCTTTTGTGGGTAACCTGACCTTTCTCTCTGACTGCCCTTAACATTTTTACCTTCATTTCAACCTTGGTAAATCTGATGATTATGTGTCTTCAGATTGCTCTTCTCAAGGAGTATCTTTGTGGTGCTCTCTGTATTTCTTAAAATTTGAGTGTTGACCTGTCTTGCTAGGTTAAGGAAGTTCTGGACAATATCTTGAAGTGTGTTGTCCAACTTGGTTCCATTCTCTCTGTCACTTTCAGGTACACCAACGAAATGTAGGTTTGGTCTTTTCACACAGTCCCATGTTTCTTAGAGGCTTTGTTCATTCCTTTTCATTCTTTTTTCTCTAGCCTTGTCTTCACACTTTATTTAATTAAGTTGATCGTCAATCTCTGATATCGTCTCTTCTGCTTGACTGATTCAGCTATGATACTTGTTTATGCTTCACAATGTTCTTATGCCGCATTTCTCAGCTCCATCAGGTCATTTATGTTCTTCTCTAAAATGGTTATTCTAGTTAGCAATTTCTCTTTTATCAAGATTCTTAGCTTCCTTGCATTGGGTTAGAACATGCTCCTTTAGCTTGGAGGAGTTTTTTATTAATCACCTCCTGAAGCCTACTTTGGTAAATTCAACAAACTCATTCTCCATCCAGTTTTGTTCCCTTGAGGAGTTGTGATCCTTTGGAGGAGAAGAGGCATTCTTGTTTTTAGATATTTCTACATTTTTGTACTAGTTTTTCCTTATCCTTGTGGATTTATCTATCTTTGGTGTTTGCTGTTGGTGACCTTCAGACTGAGTTTTTGCCTGGTCATCCTTTTTATTCATGTTGATGCTATTGCATTCTGTTTGCTAGTTTTCCTTCTAATAGGCCCCTCTTCTGCAGCTTTGCTGGAGTTTGCTAGGGGTTGACACCAGATCCTGTTTGCCTGGGTATCACTGTTGGAGGCTGCAGAACAGCAATGATTGTTGCCTGCTCCTTCCTCTGGAAGCTTTATTTCAGAGGGGCACCCATCAGATGCTAGCTGGAGGTCTCCTGTAAGAGGTATCTGTTGACCTCTGTTAGGAGGTGTCTCCTCATCTGGAGGCACAGGGGTCAGGGGACCCACTTGAGGAGTCAGTCACTGGTTGTTACAGAAATGCAAATCAAAGCTACATTGAAATATCATCTCACACCAGTTAAAATGGTGATCATTAAAAAGTCAGGAAACAACAGATGCTGCAGAGAATGTGGAGAAATAGGAATGCTTTTACACCATTGGTGGGAGTGTAAATTAGTTCAACCATTGTGGAAGACAGTGTGGTTATTCCTCAAGGATCTGGAACTAGAAGTACCATTTGACCCAGCAATTCCATTACTAGGTATATACCCAAAAAATTTTAAATCATTCTACTATGAAGACACATGCACACATATGTTTGCTGCAGTACTGCTTTCAAAAATAAAGTCTTTGAACCAACCCAAATGCCAATCAATTATAAACTGGATAAAGTAAATGTGGCACATATACACCATGAAATACTATGCAGCCATAAAAAAGGATGAGTTTATGGCCTTTGCAGGAACATGTATGAAGCTGGAAACAGTTATTCTCAGCAAACTAACACAAAACAGAAAACCAAACACCACAGTTCTCACTTATAGGTGGGAATTGAACAATGAGAACACATGAACACAGGGAGAACATCACACACTGGGACCTGTCAGAAGGTGAGGGGGAAGGGGAAGGATACCTTTAGGAGAAATATCTAATATAGATCATGGGTTGATGGGTGCAGCAAACCACCATGGTACATGTATACCTAAGTAACAAATCTGCACATTCTGCACATGTACCCCAGAACTTAAAGTATAACAATAAAACTAAAGTATAATAATAAGAAAGCTATAAATAGAGCTACCACATGATCCAGCAATCTCACTTCTGGGTAGATGCCAAAAAGAAAGTAAAGTCCTGTTCTCTTTTCCATTATATCAAAGAGATATCTTCACTCCCATGTTTACTGCAGCACTGTTCACAATAGCCAAGATTTGGAAGCCACCTATGTATCTATTAACAGATGAACCTATAAAGAAAATATGATGCTTGTACACAATGGAGTACTATTTAGCCATGAAAAAGAATGAGATCCTGTCATTTGCAACAACATGGAAGAAACTGGAAGTTATTATGCTAAGTGAAGTAAGCCAGGCACAGTAGGACAAGCATAATATGTTCTCCCCTATTTGTGGGATCTAAACATCAAAACAGTTGAATATATTAACATAGAGATGGTTACCAGAGGCTGGGAAATGTAGTGGTGGGGTAGGGAGAGAGGTGAGGATGGTACAAATAAGAATAGAAATAATGGCCGGCGCGGTGGCTCAAGCCTGTAATCCCAGCATTTTGGGAGGCCGAGACGGGTGGATCACAAGGTCAAGAGATCGAGACCAACCTTGGTCAACAAGGTGAAACCCCGTCTCTACTAAAAATACAAAAAATTAGCTGGGCATGGTGGTGCATGCCTATAATCCCAGCTACTCAGGAGGCTGAGGCAGGAGAATTGCCTGAACCCAGGAGGCGGAGGTTGCGGTGAGCCGAGATCGTGCCGTTGCACTCCAGGCTGGGTAACAAGAGCGAAACTCCGTCTCATAAAAAAAAAAAAAAAAAAAAAAAAAAGAATAGAAATAATGAATAAGACCTACTATTTGATAGCATAACAGGGTAACTATAGTCCATAATAATTTGATTGTACATTTTCAAATAAATAAAAGAGTATAATTGTATTGTTTTTAACACAAAGGATAAATGCTTGAAGGAATAAATACCCCAATTCTCCATGATGTAATTATTATATGTTTCATGCCTATATTAAAACATATCATGTACCCCATGCATATATACACCTGCTATGTACTCCCAAAATTAAACATTCAAATATTTTTTTAAAACACAAATATAAAATGGTGATAAACAGAATTATAAAATTTTAGAACTGGATGGAATTTTAAAGATTATGTAATCCATTTACCAAGTTTCCATAATGAAGAAATTTAAGCTTTGATAAAGTGAATAATTGGCTCCGCATTTAATTCCAAGTAAATGAACTCATCTAAGTCTTCAATTTCTCTGCATTCTAAGCCCTGTGCTCTTTTACAAATATACTATTAACAGAACTTCTGACTGTGTGTAGATTATGTGTATATCGATCCAGATTTCTCATGTTCCAGATTTTATTTATTTAATAAAACTAGCATAATTACCTGATTATATATAGCTCCTCATTGAATTGAATTATGTTAATATAATTTTCTATTTAGAAAAACAAGTACCCGCATAACTATGAAAATTATAGCTTATTCATCAACCTAAGATCTAAAAAAAGATTATCTCATTATCTCTGGAAGGCTGAGTTTTTGTTTCCTAATCTAATTTCAAAATTGAAATCATTCAATGAATTTTGTAGCTGGAATTAAAATTCACCATACAAGAACTGATGAAAGACACGATACCGGGGAAGATGGCCGCCTAAGAACAGCTCAGGACTTCAGCTCCCAGTGAAAGTGCAGAGGGTGACTGGACGCCGCATTTCCAGGCAAATTTTTATTGCCCACAGACCAGGAGATACCCAGGCAGAGAAGGCGCCAGCGCCACAGTCCGGGCCGATGCGGCTGTTTTGGCCCCCGCGGGGCTGATTCCGCCCGCGCAGCTGCTGTGACCACGCCCTGTTGCGGAGGTTCTCCGTACAAAAGCCACTGGTCTGGGAGCCCTCTTAGCTGGTGATCGGAGCCCTGAGACGGCAGAGTTGCCCATTCATCTGAAATAGCGAGCCAGGCCAGGAGATTCCTAGGCAAAAAATCCGCCAGGAGCTGGCTCCGCTGTTTGAGCCGACTCCGTGAGTCGCAGCACGGGAGACCCCGGCGCCTTTTCAACAAGCGACTGGAACGCAGGGTCGTTCAACTTAAAAGAAAAGACTCTGAGTCAGGGAGCCAGGTCCCAGCCCCCCACCCCCAACAACAACAAAAACAAAACCGGTAATTGGAAACCCTCTGGGTTGAGCCCTTCAAACCAAGCACAGCTGAACCTGGGACTGTCCGGCTTGGTGGGGGAGGGGCGTCCGCCATTACTGAGACTCTCCACTGCGACGGAGGCAGGCCCCTGTTGCCGAGGCAACCTGCCACAACAGAGAGAGTCTGCCATAACAGAGGCGGGGCCACCGTTGCAGAGACAGTTCTAACTACGCCCATATAAACAGGACTGCAGGAAAGAGCTCAGGGCAGCTGGGCAGAGCCCACAGCAGCTCAGCAAAGCCCCTGCCGGCAGGCAGTGGCTAGGCGTGCTGCTAGCTGGGTGGGGCAGACCTGAAAGAAAAATCAAAAAAGGCAGTAGTGCAACGGAAATTCATAAAGCTCCAACTCCCTGGGACAGAGCACCTGGGAACAAAAAGTGCTTTATGAGTTCAGCTGCAGCAGATCTAAACATACCTGCCCAGCAGCTCTGAATGAACAACGGAGCTCACAACTCAGGACTTAAGCCCCAATAAAAGATAGACTGTCTCCTCAAGTAGCTCCCTGACCCCCATAGATCCAAAGACGCACCTCATAAAGGAGAGAACGGACTGACAGTAGGCGAGCATCCTTCTGGTACAAAGATAGCAGAAGAGGAAATTGGCAGCAACCCTTACTGTTCTGCAGCTGCTGCAGGTGACCCCCAGGCAAGCAGGGCCTGGAGAGGACCTCAGTAGTCCTACAGCAGAGGGGCCAGACTGTTAGAAGGAAAGCTTAAAAAAAAAAAAAGAAGTAACTTCAGCATCCACGAACTAGAAGCTCACTCAGAGACCCAATCTGAAAGACAGTAACTACAAAGACAACAGGTGGATAAACCCACAAAAATGGGAAGAAACCAGAGCAAAAAGGATGAAAACTCCCGAAACCAGAACACCTCTCCTCCTAAAAGGGATCACAGCTCCTCACCAGCAAGGGAACCAGACTGGATGGAGAAGGAGGGTGATGAAATGACAGAATCAGACTTCAGAAGGTGGGTAGTAAGAAACTACAGTGAGCTAAAAGAACATGTTCTAACCCAATGCAAAGAAACTAGGAACCTTGAAAAAAGATTGGACGAAATGCTGACGAGAATGGACAGCATAGAGAGGAGTATAAGTGAATTGATGGAGCTGAAAAACACAACACGAGAACTTCGTGAAGCATGCACAAGCTTCAACAGCCGAATTGACCAAGCAGAAGAAAGGATATCAGAGGTCGATGATCAACTCAATGAAATAAAAAGAGAAGGCAAGAACAGAGAAAAAAAGCACAAAAAGGAATGAACAAAATCTTCAAGAAATGTGGGACTATGTGAAAAGACCTAATCTACCTTTGATAGGTGTACCTGAATGTGATGAAGAGAATGAATCCAAGCTGGAAAATACTCTTCAGGATATTATCCTGGAAAACTTCCCCATCCTAGCAAGGCAGACCAATATTCAAATCCAGGAAATACAGAGAACACCACAAAGATATTCCTCAAGAAGAGCAACCCCAAGGCACATAATCATCAGATTCACCAGGTTTTAAATGAAAGAGAAAATGCTAAGGGCAGCCAGAGAGAAAGGTCAGGCTACCCACAAAGGGAAGCCCATTAGACTCACAGCAGATCTCTCAGCAGAAACGCTACAAGCCAGAAGAGATTGGGGCCAATATTCAACATCCTTAAAGAAAAGAACTTTCAACCCAGAATCTCCTATCCAGCCAAACTAAGCTTCATAAGTGAAGGAAAAATAAAATCCTTTGTGAACAAGCAAGCACTCAGAGATTTCATCAACACCAAACCTGCTCTACAAGAACTCCTGAAAGAGGCTCTACACATATAAAGGAACAACCAGTACCAGCCACTCCAAAAACACACCAAATGGTAAAAGAGCATCAACAGAATCAAGAAGCTGCATCAACTAAGCAATAAAACAGCCAGGTAGCATCAAAATGACAGCATCGAATTCACACATAACAATAATATCCCTAAATGTAAATGGACCAAATGCCCCAATCAAAAGACACAGACTGGCAAATTGGATAAAAAGCCAAAACCCATCAGTGTGCTGTATCCAGGAAACCCATCTTACATGCAAGGATACACAAAGGCTCAAAATAAAGGGATGGAGGAAGATCTATCAAGCAAATGGAGAGCAAAAAAAAAAAAAAAGCAGGAGTTGCAATTCTCATCTCTGATAAAATAGACTTTAAAGCAACAAAGATCAAAAGAGACAAAGAAGGACATTACATAATGGTAAAAGGATCACTGCAACAAGAAGAGCTAATGATCCTATATTTATATGCACCCAATACAGGAGCACCCAGATACATAAGGCAAGTTCTTAATGACTTACAAAGAGACTTAGACTCCCACACAATAATAGTGGGAGACTTTAACACCCCATTGTCAATATTAGACAGATCAACCAGACAGAAAATCAACAAGGATATCCAGGACCTGAACTCAGACCCGGAACAAGCAAACCTAATAGACATTTACAGAACTCTCCACCCCAAATCCACAGAATATACATTCTTCTCAGCACCACATCACACCTACTCTAAAATTGACCACATAATTGGCAATAAATCACTCCTCAGCAAATGCAAAAGAACGGAAATCATAACAAACAGTCTCTCAGACCACAGTGCAATCGAGTTAGAACTCAAAATGCAGAAACTAACTCAGAACCAAACAGCTTCATGGAAACTGAACAACTTGCTCTTGAATGTTGACTGGATAAACAATGAAATGAAGGCAGAAATAAAGATGTTATTTGAAACCAATGAGAACGAAGACACAACATACCAGAATCTCTGAGACATATTTAAGGCGGTCTCTAGACGAAAATATATAGCAATGAGTGCCCACATGAGAAGAAAGGAGAGATCTAAAATTGACACCCTATCATCAAAATTGAAAGAGCTAGAGGAGCAAGATCAAAAAAACTCAAAACCTCGCAGAAGACAGGAAATAACTAAGATCAGAGCAGAACTGAAGGAAATAGAGACACAAAAAACTCTTCAAAAAATCAATAAATCCAGGAGCTGCTTTTTCGAAAAGATCAACAGAATAGACAGACCACTAGCCAGATTAATTAAAAAGAAAAGAGAGAATAACCAAATTGATGCAATAAAAAACGATAAAGGGGATATCATCACAGACTCCACAGAAATCCAAACCATCATCAGAGATCATTACAAACAACTCTATGCACATAAACTAGTAAACTTGGAAGAAATGGATAAATTCCTGGACACCTGCATCCTCCCAAGCCTAAACCCGGAAGAAGCCGAAACCCTGAATAGACCAATAACAAAGTCCAAAGTCGAGGCAGCAATTAAGAGCCTACCACCCAAAAAAAGCCCAGGTCCAGATGGGTTCACAGCTGAATTCTACTAGACATACAAAGAGGAGCTGATACCATTCCTTCTGAAACTATTCCAGACAATCCAAAAAGAGGGAATCCTTCCCAAATCATTTTACGAGACAAACATCATCCTGATACCAAAACCCGGCAGAGACTCAACAAGAAAAGAAAATTTCAGGCCAATATCCATGATGAACATAGATGCAAAAATCTTCAATAAAATACTGGCAACCCGATTGCAACAGCATATCAAAAAGCTCATCCACCATGATCAAGTAGGATTCATCCTGGGGATGCAAGGCTGGTTCAACATATGCAAGTCCATAAACGTAATTCACCACATAAACAGAACCAAAGACAAAAACCACAGGATTATCTCAATTGATGCAGAGAAGGCCTTTGACAAAATTCAACAGCCCTTTATGCTAAAAACCCTCAATAAACTAGGTATTGATGCAACGAATCTCAAAACAATAAAAGCTATTTATGACAAACAAACAGCCAATATCATACTGAATGGGCAAAAACTGGAAGCATTCCCTTTGAAATCTGGCACTAGACAAGGATGCCCCCCTTCACCACTCCTATTAAATATAGTACTGGAAGTTCTAGCCAGAACAATCAGGCAAGAAAAAGAAATAAAAGGTATTCAAATAGGAAAGGAGGAAATCAAATTGTCTCTATTTGCAGATGACATGATTGTATATCTAGAAGACCCCATCATCTCAGCCCAAAATCTCCTGAAACTGATAAACAACTTCAGCAAAGTCTCAGGATACAAAATCAACGTGCAAAAATCACAAGCATTCCTATACACCAGTAACAGACTTAAAGAGAGCCAAATCAAGAATGAACTGCCATTCGCAATTGCTACAAAGAGAATGAAATACCTAGGAATACAACTAACAAGGAACGTAAAGGACCTCTTCAAGGAGAACTACAAGCCACTGCTCAACGAAATAAGAGAGAACACAAACAGATGGAGAAACATTCCATGTTCATGGTTAGGAAGAAACAACATCGTGAAAATGGCCATACTGCCCAAAGTAATTTACAGATTCAACGCTATTCCCATCAAGCTACTAATGACCTTCTTCACAGAACTGGAAAAAAACACCTTAAACTTCATATGGAACCAAAAGAGAGCCCGCATAGCCAAGTCAATTCTAAGCAAAAAGAACAAAGCAGGAGGCATCACACTACCGGACTTCAAACTATACTACAAGGCTACAGTAATCAAAACAGCATGATACTGGTACCAAAACAGAGATATAGACCAATGGAACAGAACAGAGTTCTCAGAGGAAATAAAACATACCCACAATCATCTGATCTTCGACAAACCTGACAAAAATAAGCAATGGGGAAAGGATTCCCTGTTTAGTAAATGGTGTTGGGAAAACTGGCTAGCCATGTGCAGAAAGCAGAAACAGGACCCCTTCCTGACACCTTACACCAAAATTAACTCCAGATGGATTAAAGACTTAAACATCAGACCTAATACCATAAAAACCCTAGAAGAAAATCTAGGCAAAACTATTCAAGACATAGGCATAGGCAAGGACTTCATGACCAAAACGCCAAAAGCAACGGCAACAAAAGCTAAAATAGACAAACGGGACCTAATGAAACTTCACAGCTTCTGCATGGCAAAAGAAACAGTCAGTAGAGTGAATCAGCAACCAACAGAATGGGAAAAAAGTTTTGCAGTCTACCCATCTGCCAAGGGGTTGATATCCAGAATCTACAAAGAACTAAAACAGATCTACAAGAAAAAAAACAAACAAGCCCATTCAAAAGTGGGCCAAGGATATGAACAGATACTTTACAAAAGAAGACATACAGGAGGCCAACAAACATATGAAAAAATGCTCATCATCACTGGTCATTAGAGAAATGCAAATCAAAACCACATTGAGATACCATCTCACACCAGTTAGAATGGCGATCATTAAAAAATCTGGAAACAACGGATGCTGGAGAGGATGTGGAGAAATAGGAACACTTTTACACTGTTGGTGGGAATGTAAATTAATTCAACCATTGTGGAAGACAGTGTGGCGATTCCTCAAGGACCTGAAAATAGAAATCCCATTTGACCCAGCAATCCCATTACTGGGTATATATCCAAAGGATTATAAATCATTCTACTATAAGGACACATGCACACGAATGTTCATTGCAGCACTGTTTACAATAGCAAAGACCTGGAACCAACCCAAATGCCCAACGATGATAGACTGGATAGGGAAAATGTGGTACATATACACCATGGAATATTACGCAGCCATCAAGAACAATGAGTTCACGTCCTTTGTAGGGACATGGATGAACCTGGAAACCATCATTCTCAGCAAACTGACACAAGAGCAGAAAATCAAATACCGCATATTCTCACTCATAGGCGGGTGTTGAACAATGCGAACACATGGACACAGGGAGGGGAGCACTACACACTGGCGTCCATTGAGGGGGAAATGGGGGAGGGACGGGGGTGGGGAGGTGGGAAGAGATAGCATGGGGAGAAATGACAGATACAGGCAAGGGGACAGAAGGCAGAAAACCACACTGCCATGTGTGTACCTATGCAACAATCTTGCATGTTCTTCACATGTACCCCAAAACCTAAATGCAATAAAAAAAATTCACCATACAATTATTTAATTGAAATCATGTCATAAAATTCCTTATTTGAATGACACTTACGTAAATTAGCTGCCTGAATTACTTAGATTTTCTCCAACAATTTTTTACATGTTTTGCTAATAGTTCTACTAGCCATATGGAATGCCTAAAAAATTGCTGCAGGGTGTAACAAGGAGAGCATCTGTAGTGTGGTGATATAAAACATGCCTAGTTATTTGGCTTCTTATTCAGTAGTTAAATCTTATAGTAACAAAGATTATTTTCCTTTGAATAATTTTTATACCCTGATAACGTTTAGTATTGTGACACAGGTCATTAAATAAAACAGCAAATTACCTTCAGTTGCAATTACTGTATCTTCAATTGGGGGAAAATTTAATTATTCTCACCAGCCTAAAATTACACTTCTGATTAAAGAAATATACTGACATTTCATAGTAAAATGTTAAAATGGAGACACGCATTCACATGGGTTTAGATTAAAATTATTTATCTAGATGAGAAGACAAGCATTTTAGACATTCCTAGATCATCTTTCTTACCAGCAAACTAGCCACAGAAAAATCATCCAAATTGTCCCGCATATCATAAAATTTAACAAATATCTACACTGAACTCTATTATTGAAAATAAATTACCTTTGTAGTGTATTCCAACATATGACTATTTACTGAGGTTTCTGAGGACCTTTTATATTATATTATATTATATTATATTATATTATATTATATTATATATTATTATATTATATATAGTATCATTTACATACAGTTATATTTTGATAGAACATTACTTGTTTATTATTAATGAGGTTTTACTACAGATTCTTTATACTTTGTTTAAATCAAGGCTGAGCCTCTTAATATAAACTTGGGATACATATAAGCATTTAAAAAATAACCACCTGGAAATTAGGCTTCTCCTAAGCTTCTTTAACAGTATTAGCAGTCTCTTTCATACTATTTTGAGTGTATTGATTTTCTAGAACAAAAATTATATTAATTCCCAGTTACTAGGCCTTTACCTAATGGTCTTGGGATACCTGGCAGAGGGTTAGTTCCTCAAAGACTAGGGTCAAAAAGTATCAGTGGCTTGATACTACTGGAAATTCAGATGAAGGCCTGTCATTACAGAATGTCTTTAACCTGCTTTGTGGCAGTAATCTAATCATTCATGATCCCTTTTCATATGTATGTTTTTAATAGATGGATCATCAAGCTTCTAATCTCTAAGGGAAGAACTGAGGCATGTAGAGTCAGCTACTGTTCACCATTATGGTGTATTATTATAATGTCTTTACTGAACTAGCTAAATGATTTTATCGTCAAGCTTAGGGTATTTATACTAAATTGAGGATGTTAATATATAATACACACATATTCTTTTCTTCAAAGCACCACAAACATATTTAAGGTATAAATTAGATGATATTAGTTGTCATTCTCTTCATTGAACATAGGTATGTAAGCCTATAATTAAAAAGGATTTCATGACAATACTGCTGCACATTTTAATTACATAAAAATATTTGTGTGCCTTTATCATTTCTAGTATTCCTAGGACCATTCACAAGGAAAACAAAGTAGTAGGAATAAAATAGAATTTGCCAAGGGAAAAACTGAAATCCAAGGTGTATTTTTTTCATGAGTTAGACTATATTTTTGCTCCTAATTTTTTTTTTAAATTTCAACTTTTATTTTAGACACAGGAGGTACATGTGCAGATTTGTTACATAGGAATATTGCGTGATGCTGAGGTTAGAGTATGAATCTCATCACCCAGATAGTAAGCAAAGTACCTGATAGGTACTTTTTGTTGACCCATCCTACCTGCCTTTATCTTCTAGTAGCCCACAGTGTCTATTGTTCCCATATTCATGTCCATCAGTGCCCAATGTTTAGTTCCCACTTATAAGTGAGAACATGTGGTTTTCTGTTCCTGTGTTAATTTGTTTAGGCTTATGGCCTCCAGCTCCAACCATATTTCTGTAGGATATTATTTCATTCATTTGTATGGCTTCATAGTATTCCACGGTGTATGTGTACCACATTTTCTTCATCCGATCTACCACCGATGGGCTCCTGTAGTAATTCCATGTCTCTGCTATTGTGAGTAATACAGCGATGAATATAGAAGTGCATGTGCTTTTTGGTAGAATGATTTATGTTTCTTTGGGATATATACTTAGTAATAGCATTGTGCAGTTGAACATAGCTTTGTTTTAAGTTCTTTGAGAAATCTCCAGACTGCTTTCCACAGCATCTGGACTAATTTACATTCCCACCAATAATGGATAAGCATTCTCTTTTCTCTGAAGCCTCATGAGCATCTGTTATTCTTTGATTTTTTTAATAGCAACCATTCTAACTGGTGTGAGTTAGATTTGCATTTGGTTTTGATTTGCATTTCTCTGATGATTATGATGATGAGTCTTTTCACATGTTTCTTGACCACATGTATGTCTTCTTTTAAGAAGAGTTTGTGTGTCTGTTCATGTCTTTTGCCTATTTTATAATGTAGTTGTTTTAGACTGTTCATTTGTCTAAGTTACCTATAGATTCTGTATATTAGGACTTTATTGAATGCATAAATTACAAGTATTTTTACCCATTCTGTAGGTTGACTGTTGCTCTGTTTATAGTTTCTTTTGGTGTGTGGAATCTCTTTAGTTTAATTAGGTACCACTCATCTATTTTTGGTTTTACTGCATTTGCTTCTGGGAACTTCGACAAAAATTCTTTGCCAAGGCCAGGGTTGAGAAGAGTATTTCCTAGTTTTTCTTCCGGGATTTTTATAGTTTAAGGTCTTACATTTAAATCTTTAATCCATTTTGAGTTACACAGACCAATAAATGTAATTCACCACATAAATAGAATCAAAAGCAAAAGCTATATGATCATCTTAATAGACACAGAACACTCTTTCCATAAAATCCAACATACTTCATGACAAAAACCCTCAACAGACCAGGCATTGAAGAAACATACCTCAGAATAATAAGAGCCCTCTATTACAATCCCACAGCCAAATCATACTGAATGGGGAAAAGCTCTAACCATGCCAGAACCTTGAGAACTGGAACAAGATAAGAATGCCCATTCTTACCATTCCTATTCAACATAATACTGGAAGTCTTAGCCAGATCAATGAGTTAAAAGAAAAAAAATAAAAGACACCTAAACAGAAACAGAAGAAGTCAAACTACTTCTACTGACAATATGATTCTACACCCTAAAAACTCTGCTAACAGGCCCCCAGAATTGATAAACAACTTTGGCAAAGTTTCAGGATACAAAATGAATGAGCAAAAATCAGTGGCATTTCTATACACCAACAATATCCAGGCTGAGAGTGAAATTAAGAACACAATCCCACTTACAATAACCACAAAGAAAATGAAATAATATCTAGGAATACAGCTAACCAAGGAAGCGAACCATCTCTACAGGAGAACTACAAAACACTGCTGAAAGATATCAGATATAATGCAAATAAATGACAAAACATTCCATGCTCATAGATTGGAAGAATCAATATGTAAAATGGCATTGTGGGGTCAAATCATAGCTTTGTTTTAAGTTATTAGGGAAATTGCTTTGCCCAAAACAACATACAGATTCAATGTTATTCCTACCAAACTAATAATAGCATTCTTTACAGAATTAAAAAAAAAAAAAAAACTATTCTAAAGTTATATGGGTCCAAGAAAGAGCCCCAATAACCAAAGCAATCCTAAACAAAAAACAAACCTGGCAGCATCACACTACTAGACTTCAAAGTTTACTACAAAGCCGCAGTAACCAAAAGAGCATGGTACTGGAACAAAAACAGACACGTAGATCAGCGGAACAGAATAGAAAACTCAAAAGTAAAGCCACACACTTACGACTATCTGATCTTCAACAAGGCTCACAAAAACAAGGAACTGGGAGAGGACTTTTTAGCCATATACAGAAGGTTGAAGCTGGACCTCTACTTTTCACCAAAAAAAAATTTAGACTCTGTTTACTTAGCTACCATGCTTTTTTCATTGGAGTTTTAAAGTTCACTATAGTTTTGGTTTTCCACACACAAAAGTATATTTTGGAGGCAAAGAATATGCAATGCTATAACCAAAAGATGAAAACAAGCAGCCTAAATTTGGTATACTTTCTCTGTAGCTTTTGACACTGATATTGGAATTTCATAAAATACTTTTCTAGAAACCATCATTCTCAGCAAATTGACACAAGAACAGAAAACCAAACACTGCATAAGTGGGTGTTGAACAATGAGAACACATAGACACAGGGAGAGGAACATCACACACTGGGGCCTGTTGTGGGGTGGGAAGGGCTAGGGGAGGGATAGCAGGGGGTGGGAGGATTGGGGAGGGATAACATTAGGAGAAACACCTAATGTAGATGACCCGGGGTGGATGCAGCAAACCACCATGGCATGTGTATACCTATGTAACAATCCTGCATAATCTGCACATGTACCCCATAACTTAAAGTATAATTTTTAAAAAATAATAAATAAATCAAGTAATCAATAATCTTCACTGGAATTAATATATTTCTAGAGAGTTACTGGTTTGGAAACCTACTTCCAATAATTGCAAAAATGTATAAAAGACAAGGACTGGTATTTAAATATTTGAGCAAATGTTTCAGACTTTGCCACACCTGAGAAAAGGTATGGCTTTGGAAGAGTGTTCACCTGTGTCAGTAATAACCAGATATACATAATGATTCACTCATTAGCAAACTGTTGGCTAACAATTGGTATACATAATGATGATATACATTGATATATATAAAACGATTCAATTATTAGCAAATTGTTAGCTATCTATGTATAGGAATTTTCAGCCAAAGAATCTTGTAGAATTGTCCAAGAGATTCCTCAAGGTAATAGGTATTATTTCCATATTTATTTATATGATGGACTTAGTGACCTCCAATGAGAAGAGTATATGTCTCTCTTAGCAACCATTCCAAGGTACCAAAATTAACTGTTGTGATCCATTTACCATTGTATAATAAAGAACTTAAAGCAATGAAGGAAGGAAGTGTATTAAATATAGGGGCCTTGAGTGGCAGTACAATATTTCCATATGAAAATGGTGGTATGAAAGTCTTAAAACCACAATCAGTCATTTCTCCATTGTTCATTTGAATAACCCATAACACCTGATGTTTACCTATTTATATATTACTCTATGCCAGTCATTCTCCTAAGGGCTTTACAAATACCAATTCATTTTATTAGTAGAACCACTTTATGAGGTAAAGTCTGATTTTATTCCCATTTTGCAGATGAAGTAACTGAGACGCAAAAACGTAAATAACTTTCCTAAGATATGCAGCTATGAATGGCAGAGCCTGTTATGCCTTAGGCCACACAGCTGCAGGATCTGTGCCCTCAGCACTCTCCCATGTTGCCTCTCAGGTTCTCTACCTTTCTTCTAATACTCCTCCTTGCATCTGAGAATGTGAAACTCATTTATGAACAAGAGAGAATTTCTATGTCAAGGGAAGAAAGAAAATAGGCTATGTGGAAAGTGCACAAGATTAAAACTCTGATAGAATCAGGCATACAAGGAAGGACTCTCTTTGGCACTGAATGTTAAGAATAAAATTATCTTGGGACACAAGTTTAATGAAAACAACAAATATGTTTTATTACTTAACACCTAGAAGACATACTGAAATCAGCATGTAAGTATGATTTAGGGGAAGTTGTCAAATATGGAACAGAGTGCTTGGGTAATAGCATGAGAATATGGAAAAGTCGTGGATACTTACAACCAGGATGCATATTACCCTAAACTTGAGCTCAGAGATAAACATAATAGATTAAATGTAGTAACCACAAAATTACGATAACAATACCAACTTGTATATCAGGGAGGTTGTCCAGAGTAGATAATAAAATGAGTATAAGTAAAGAAAAAAGTTACCTAGTAAATTGAAAACTGTTTCCCAATAAACATAAAAATCTATAAACAAAACTAATGCTCTATCATTTTAGTGAGCAGCTAAAGCAAGTTTTAAAAATATATGATTATAATTTTATTGGTTGTTTATTCTCTATGTACATTTCAAATTATCTAAATAATATAAATGGATTTGAGTTACACTGATGTAGCCATATGTTCATTAACTGAGAAGAATGTTTGTAATTATAGCAAATAAAATTTTGAGCCCTAATTCAAAAGAAATTCTTGGTGAAAACTTTAACAGTCCACGGCTGAGTCCTAAAAATCCAAAAAAGTTGGTGGATCTCCAAAAGTATCTAATTTATTGCCAAAGAAAGGCATAGAAGTTAGGCAAGGGAAGTTCTACTATAAGTGTCTTCTACTCTAATAATTTTTAAACCTTGCATATTTGTCAGATAGAACATAAACACTACTTTGGCGGCTAAACTTCAGACAGTCAAATGTGACATCAAGATGCTTTTATAAAAATGCAAGTTGATCACCAACATTTCAGTAGGGAGGAGTGTCTTCTACCACTGATTCCATCAAAGCTTTTTAAAGAAACAGGACTATCTGATGTACTAACAGTTTAGTTAAAGTCTAAAACCAGTTAAGATAGGAGTATTAATTCTAATATTCACTCATAAATACTTCATGAATGAATATCATTCTAAATGCCAAAACCTAGAACAGTTGATTTTGTAAGGTCTCTGGTAACTTAATTGGCAAGTTTCATATAAATAGTCAAATAAACTGAAGTTGAGGTAGCAAAAGAAAACCCATTATTTACATGTTGTGGTGTTTCATTTCATAAGAATGACGTTTTACCCTTTTCTTACCTTTAATTCTTGGCTTAAACAAAAGAGTAAGAATTTTCTATGGTGTATTTTAGATTTCTCCCAATCAAACTCTTACGCTTTAAGTGTTCTTTCATGCCTGTCAGAATGACTATTATTAAAAAGTCAAAAAAATAACAGATGCTAGCAAGGTTGTGAAGAAAAAGGAATGCTTTTACACAGTTAGTGGGAGTATCAATTATTTCAACCATTGTGGAAGACAGTGTTGCAATTCCTCAAAGACCTAGAGGCCGAAATACCATTTGGCCCAGCAGTCTCATTACTGCATATATACCCAAAGGAATATGAGTCATTCTTATACAAAGATACATGATATGTTCATTGCAGCACTCTTCATAATAACGAAGACATAGAGTCAACCTAATTACCCATCAGTGATAGACTAGGTAAGGAAAATGTGGTACCTATACATTATGGAGTATTATGCAGCCATAAAAAGAAAAAAGATTATGCTTTTTGCAGGGACATGGATAAAGCTGGAGGCCATTATCCTCAGCAAAGTAACACAGAAACAGAAAACCAAATACTGCATGTACTCACTTACAAGTGGGAGCTGAATGATGACAACACATGGACACATAGTAGGGGGAACAACACACACTGGGACCTGTTAGAGGGTGGGAATGGGAAGAGGGAGAGCATCATGAAGAATAGGTAATGGATGCTGGGCTCGATAACCTAGAAGTTGGGATGATATGTGCTGTAAACCACCTTGGCACACATTTACCTACATAACACATCCTGTATATGGACCCTTGAACTTAAAATAAAAGTTGAAAAAAAGTGTTCTTTAACAAAAAATTTTTAAATCAGAAAGTTAGATAGTTTTTGATGAATTTATTCATAAATCATTTATTATGTATATGATATACTAGATGCTATGGAGGATATGGAAAAGATAAAACTCTTTGTTAGATTTAATGAGAGAAAACATCGAAACAAAAGCTAAATAATAATAATACAATGTAAGTATATATTAAACTACCAGCAGACCAGACTAAAATTCCAACTGTAGGTGATTTGCCCATGTGTTAAATTTTGAGAATTACTTTTCTAAGAAACTGAGATCTCATGGTACTTTCAGATTACATCAGGTTATTGATGCAGTTGTCTGATCTTTAAAACACCTATAATAAGTAGAGACTTATTTGCCATTACTAGGTGTATTTTCCCAATTGTAGAATTTCTATTAAGCTTGATGGTAACAGGCCAGAGTAGAATTCAATATTATGCAGAAATAATTTTCATGCCAAGGACACATGAATAGTGTTAAATAAATAGTTCAACAAAGAATTTAGTGAAGAATCATGGCTGTATGAACATAAGATCAGAGAAAGTATCATAGCAGATATGTACCTTAAAGACTGATTTGGCAGCGAGGAAGAGAGAACATTCCAGGTGGGAAAGAATGTATGCAAAGCCTTGAAGATGGGACTGCCTAAGGTGACACTGTGGCACTACACCACAAAAACAGGGGTTTGGGGAGGAAGGGGCTCAGAAATTAGAATTCTAGAGGACCAGCATGACATTTACAATGCATCCATACATATACACACACAACACACACGTGCATGTAGACTGTCTTCATTTATTTATACCTACAATGAAGAAACTGAACTAAACCATTTATTTGCTAGTATATCAGAAACACAGAGGGCTCTTGTTAAACTGCAGACTTCTAGGCTCTGCCTCTTAAATGATAATTGCTAGGAATGGTGATTGAAATATTCAGTTTTAATTCCTTCTTGATTCTTTTATTCTGCCATATTTAAAAATTGTTTAAACTTAATAAACTCTTCCAGCTTTAATATTTTAAAATATCTATGTTTAGAAAATAATAAGAATTCTGAAGCTCAGAATATGACATCATTTTGATGAGTTTAAAAAGGAAGTTTTATGCGAGTTTCTAAAGAATAAAGTGAAAGTGGTTATTTATATGTTCTGGAAACCACAGAAAGCCAAGTCTGTTAGTAATTCCATCATTTCTAATATACATTTTGCATAACTATATAAAGTCTGGCTAACATAACGTTTTAAGATGGGAGAAATAATATATTACAAAATTTTGTTGTTTATTTTGAATATTATTGGAAAAAATAAATTAATATTGTTTCTCTAAACTTCACATTTATATCTATATTAATCAATGATATTTTGTTACAAGCCACTGAAATTTTTTTATGTTTTAATACATTGGCTTGCAAGCATTTAATGAAGCCATTCGCCATGTATCTTCTACATAATATTGTTTATGTATATTTTTCAAATGCCTCTTAAGAGAAAACAAGTGTTAACAACTATATTGAGTCCTGCATAACCCATATTTTTTCAGCCTTGACATGATTTTTCTCAGTGAAAATTTGATTTAATGAATGCTGCTTTCTAATAACATTCTCTACTGGATGCCATGGAGATATGCAAATGAAGTTAAAGACATTGTCCTCATTCTCAGGGAATTTACAATATAATAGGGGAACAAAATGCAGATGAAAAGATATAACAACACATGCAAAGACGACATGAAAACAGATACAAATTAATGTAATACAGAACATCAGTGCTAAGAGAAATGGAATAATGGAATGATCAGTGTGGAGTAAAGCTATTCAAGTGGACTTGATGAAGAAAATTTATTTAAGTGGATGTTCAAGAGCCGCATAAGTATGAATCAAGAGAGAAACAGTGGAAAAGATGTCGTATTCAAGGAGCACAGCAAGATTCTAGAGAACAAAGGATTGGAAGAAAGAGCAAGTAATTTAACAATTGCTAAAAGTTTTAAAACTTACATCCAATTAATAATAATGAGATACATCATCTCAATAGACAGAAAAAGTTTGCAATAAAATCTAATACCTTATCATGGTACAAACCCTCAACAATCTAAGCATTGAAGAACATGCCTCAAATAATAAGAGCCATCTATCATAAATCCAAAGCCAACATCATACTGAAAAGGCAAAAACTGGAAACATTTCCCTTGAGAATTAGAACAAGACAAGGATGCTCACTCTCATCACTCCTATTCAAAATAGTACTGGAAGTCCATCCCAGAGCAATCAGGAAAGAGAATGAAATAAAAGACACTCAAATAAGAAAAGAAGTCAAACTACCTCTCTTCACTGATGATGTGATTCTATACCTAGTACCTAGAAAACCCTAAAGACTCTGCTAAAAGGCTCCTGAACTGATAAACAGCTTCAGTAAAGTTTCAGGGTAAAAATCAATGTACAAAAATAGGTAGCATTTCTAGATGCCAATGTTGAAGCTGAAAGTCAAATCAAGAATGCAATGCCCTTTACAGCAGCCACAAAAGAAAATAAAATACCAAGGAATACATCTAACCAAAGAGGTGAAAGATCTCTAACACTGCAGAAAGAAATTATAGATGACACAAACAAATGGAAAACATTCCATGCTCATGAGTTGGAAGAATCAGCATAATTAAAATGGCCATACTGCCCAAAGCAATCTACAGATTCACCACTATGTCATTTTTCACAGAATTAGAAACAACTATTTTAAAATTCCTATGGAACCAAAACAGAGCGCAAATAGCCAAAGCAATCCTAAACAAAAAGAACAAAGCTGTAGACATCACATTACCTGACTTCAAACTATACTACAAGGCTACAGTATCCAAAACAGTTTGGTAATGGTATATAAACAGACACATAGACCAATGGGACAGAGTAGAGAACCCATAAATAAAGCCACACACCTAAAACAAACTGATCTTCAACAAAATCAACAAATATAAGCAATAGAGAAAGGGCTCCCTGTTCAATACATGATACAGAAATAAATGGCTAGCCATATGCAGAAGAAAGAAACTGGACAGCTACCTTTCACCACATACAAAAATTAACTCAAGATGGATTAAAGATTTAAATGTAAGACCTCAAACTATAGCAATCTTAGAAGAAAATATAGGAAACCCCATTCTAGACATCAGCCTTGGGAAATAGTTTATGACTAAGTCCTCAAATGCAATTGTAACAACAAAAAAAATTGACAGGAGGGACCTAATCAAACTAAAGAGCTACTGTACAGTAAAAGGAACTATCAACAGAGTAAACAGATAATCTACAGAATGGGAGAAAATATTTACAAACTATGTACCTGAAAAAAGTCTAATATTCAGAACCTATAAGAAACAATTCAATAAGCAAAAACAAATAACTCTATTAACAAGGGTAAAGGATATGAACAGATATTTCTCAAGAGAAGACATTCAAGCAACCAAGTAACATATGAGAAATTGCTTAGGATTGCTAATCATCAGAGAAATGCAAATCGAAACCACAATGAAATACTACCTCACACCAGTCACAGTGGCTAGTAATAAAAAGCCAAATAACAACAGATGCTGGCAAGGCTGCTGAAAGAAAGAGAATGCTTGTACACTGCTGATGGGAATGTAAATTAGTTCAGCCACTGTGGAAAGCAGTCTGGAGATTTCTTAAAGAACTTAAAACAGAACTATCATTCAACCCAACTATCCCATTACTGGGTATCTATCAAAAATAAAATAAATTGTTATACTAAAAAGACACACATTTGTATGTTCATGGCAGCACTATTCACAATAGCAAGGACATGGAATCAACCTACATGCCCATCAATGGTGGACGGGATAAAGAAAGTGTTATATATATATATATGTACACACACACACATACATATACACACAGAGACAGATATATACCATATATATATATACACACACACATATATATACATACATATATACCATATATATTTACACACACACCTATATACCATAGAATACTACAGAGCCATAAAAAAGTATAAAATCATGTCCTTTCCACAGCTAGAGGCCATTATCCTAACTGAATTAACACAGGAACAGAAAACCAAATGCCACATGTTCTCACTTATGAGTGGTAGCTAAATTTTGGGTACTCATGGACATAAAGATGGCAATAATAGACACTGTAGACTCCTAGAGAGGAGAAGGGAGGAAAGGAGACAAGGGCTGAAAGGCTAACTACTAGGTACTATGCTCACTAAGTGACAGGATCAGTAGTTCCCCAAATCTTAGTATCATGCAATATATTCACGTAACAAGCCTGCACATGTACCCCATTAATCTAAAATTAAAATTACAATTATAACTAAAATAATTACATTAAAATTTCCCAAAAAATCAGATATATAACTCCCTTTGATTTTGTTTAGAGTGGACCTTTATTCATTAAAACATTTATTTATCACTTTACATGGAATATGGAGACCAGTTACCAAGAACTTCATGAGTTGTTTCAACATTCACTGAAAACCAGTACCTAAGTGATAGTGAAATATTGATAAAGTTTTAGGAAAAAAAAAATAGTGTTTGACCTAAGGTGCATATATTTTAGTTTGAAGTCTGCCTAAGATATTACTATGGTTTGAGTGTGTCTTCAAAAAAAAACATGTGTTGGAAACTTAATCTCCATTGCAATAGTGTTGGGAGGTGTGGCCTAATGGGAGGTGTCTAGGTCATGAGAGATCTCCCTTCATGAATAAATTAATGTAAATTATAAAAGGTCTCAAGACTGTGAGTTTATTTTTGTGCTCTCTTATGCCCTCTCTTTCTTTGCCTTTGTGCCATGGAGTGATACCAGCAAGAAGGCTCTCACAAGATGCCATCGCCCTGGAAAGTCTGTGGACTTTCCAGCCTCCAGAGCTAAGAACCAATACATTTCTGTTCATATAAATTACTCAGTCTCAGATATTCTGTTATAGTAACACAAAATGGACTAGAACAGACATTTTTCAAATATAGCTCCATTGCTTTTGCTATTACATTGCAATAACTTTTGAATAGATAGGCAATAATTTTAAGCTAAAAAGTCTGTTTCAAAAGAATTTTTGAAAACTAAATGCAAAATGTTTGTCTATTTATGTCTATAATTCATTTTATTATGAAACCACATTCATAGTTTAAAAATAAAACTATACTGGAGTTATTAAGGAGTGATATCAGCAACAAGGTGGAGTAGGAATGCTGAACTTTCCTTCTCCCTGAAAATGCACCAATTGAGCAACAATTCATGAATAAATTTCCTTTGCGAGAAATCAAAAACTAATTTAAAGACTTTTGTACCCCAGGAGAATGCAAAACCAGATTTGCCAAAACCAGCAGGGAGATCCAGGACACCCTCTCACTACAGACCCTTCCCCAGTGCAGCACCTTTCAACTGGGAAGAGACTTTCAGTTCCCAGTTTTATCTAGGGAAGGAAGGGACTGGTTCACATCAGAGCAGTCAAATACATAAATCAAACATTGACAGAATTGAAGGTAGAAATAGACAGCAATAAAATAACAGTAGGAGATTTCAAAATCTCACTTTCAATAATGGACATAATGTCCAGTTAGAAGATCAATAAGAAAACAGAGGTCTTGAATAACACCATAGACCAAATGGGCCTAACAGACATATACAGAACATTTCACTCAACAACAGCAGAATACACATTCTTTTCAAGCACACATAAATCTTTTTCCAAGGTATATTACATGTTAGTTCATAAAACAAGACTTCAAAATTTTAAGAAGATTGAAATTATACCAAGTATCTTTTCTGACTACAGTGAAATAAAACTACAAGTCAATAACAGGAGGAAAACTGAAAATTTCAAAAATATGTAGAGATTAAACAACACACTCAAGAATGACCATTGAGTCAAAACAAATATTGAAAAGAAAATTTTAAAATACTTAAAGACAAATGAAAACAAAATAAAGCTACCAAAATTTATGGGATGCAAAATCAGTGCTAAGAAGGAAGTTCATACTTATAAATGCCTGCATTTAAAAAAAAGAAAGGTCTCAAATGCACAATCTAAATTTACACCTTAAGGAACTAGAAAAAAAAATAAATTAAGCCAAAAGTTAACAAAAGAAAGGAAATAACAAAACTTGGAATAGAAAAAACAGAAACAGGAAAAAAGCAATGAAATTAAGACTTGGTTTTTGAAGAGATATAAAATTAATAAACTGTTAGCTAAACTAAGAAAAAAAGAGAGGACTCATGAATAAAACCATCAATGAAAGAAGAAACATTAAAATCGATACCATAGATATAAAAAACCCAAAAGATATTATTCTGAACAATTACATCCCAGCACACTGGAGAGCCTAAAAGAAATGAATAAATTCCTAGAAACATACAATCTACCAAGACTAAATCATAAAGAAACAAAATCTGAGCAGACCTATAACTAGTTTGGAAATCGAATTGATAATCCTCCCAACAACAAAAATCCAAGGCCTGATGGATTCATTGGTGAATTCTACCAATTATTTAAAGAATTCACACAAATATATCTCAAACTATTCTTAAAAACTGAAGAGGAGGGAACACTTCCAAACTAATTTTATGAGACCAGAATTGCCCTGATACCAAAGCCCAAAAAAGACACCATAAGAAAACTACAGACCAATATCCCTGATGAATACAGATGCAAAAATCCTTTTAAAACTACTAGCAAATGGCATCCAACAGGACATTAAAAGGATCACACACCATGACCAAGTGAAACTTATCCCTGGGATGCAAGAGAGATTCAACATATGAAAATCAATGCATTACACAATATTAAGAGAAAAAAGATAAAAATCACAATTGTCTTAATAGATGCAGAAAAAGCATTTGGAAAATTCAGCACACGTAATGATAAAAATTCTTAATAAACTAAGAATAGAAGGAAATTACCTCAGCATAACAAAAGCCATATATGACAAGCCCACAGCTAACATTACAGTTAATTATAAAAAACAGAAAGCTTTTCTCTAAGGTCAGAAATAAAACAAAGGTGTCCACTTTTCCCACTTCCCAACGAATTCTGTAAAGTTGTAGGATACAAAATAAACATATAAAAATGAGTTTCATTTCTCTACACTAATAACAAAATATCTGAAAATGAAACTAGGGAAAATTACATTTATGAAAGCATCAAAAATAATAAAATATCTAGAAACAAACTTAACTAAGGAAATAAAAGACGTACTGCCACCTATAAGACATTAATGAAAGAAATTAAACAACATGTAAACAATTGGAAAGACAGATCATGATTATGTATTGGAACACTTCACATTGTTAAAATGTCCATACTTTCTAGACTTATCTACAGAATTGGTGCAATCATTATCAAAATTTCAATGACTTTTTACAGATATAGTAAAATAATTTCAAAATTTATACGGAGCCCACATAAAAATTAGACCATGAATGGCTAGGTAAATCTTGAGAAAGAAGAACAAAGCTTGAGGCATCACTTTCTGATTTCAAAATAGATATATAATAATCAAAACATTTTAATAATATGAAGTGACAGTACATACATCTTTTAACTCCTTAGTTAAGTATAAGCACAGTATAATATTGGCATAAAAATTGATATATAGACCAATGGAACACAATGGAGAGCCTACAATTAAATCCATATATATAGGCAACTGATCTTCAACAACGATGTCAAGAATGAACAATGGGGAAAGAATCATATCTTCAACAAGTGGCGTTGTGAAAACCAGATATTCACATACAAAAGAATGAACCTGGATTCTTATACCATATAAAAAATAAATAAATAAAACCTCAAAATGGATTAAAGACTTAAACAAAAGATATAGAGATATTGGAACCCTGCACATTGTTGGTGGAAATCCAAAGTGGTGCAGTTACTATAGAAAAATTATAGTGGTACCTCAAAAAATTACAAAGATCACTACCTTCTTTCTTTTTTATTGCATTTTAGGTTTGGGGATACATGTGAAGAACATGCAAGATTGTTGCATAGGTACACACATGGCAGTGTGGTTTGCTGCCTTCTTTCCCCTCACCTGTATCTGTCATTTCTCCCCATGCTATCTCTTCCCACCTCCCCACCTCCCCGTCCTTCCCCCAATTCCCCCCGACAGACCCCAGCGTGTAGTGCTCCCCTCCCTGTGTCCTTGTGTTCTCATTGTTCAACACCCGCCTATGAGTGAGAACATGTGGTGTTTGATTTTCTGCTCTTGTGTCAGTTTGCTGAGAATGATGGTTTCCAGGTTCATCCATGTCCCTACAAAGGAGGCAAACTCATCATTTTTGATAGCTGCATAATATTCCATGGTGTATATGTACCACATTTTCCCTATCCAGTCTATCGTCGATGGGCATTTGAGTTGGTTCCAGGTCTTTGCTATTGTAAACAGTGCTGCAATGAACATTCGTGTGCATGTGTCCTTACAGTAGAATGATTTAAAATCCTTTAGATATATACCCAGTAATGGGATTGCTGGGTCAAATGGGATTTCTATTTTTAGGTCCTCTGTGATGTCAAGCACTTCAGGGTGGTAGACGCTGCTATTGTCGAACACCTGCTGGATGACCAGCCCAAAGGAGAAAGGAGAGATGTTGAGCATGTTCAGCAGCGTGGCTTCGCTGGCTCCCACTTTGTCTCCAGTCTTGATCAGCTGCACATCACTCAGGATTTCAACGGTGCCCCTGAAGATTTTAGTGGTGATACTTAAAGCCTGGAAAAAGGAGGTCTTCTCGGGTCCCATACCAGTGTTCTGGGCTGGCACAGTGACTTCACATGGGGCAATGGCACCAGCACGGGCGGTAGCTGGGACCTTATTGGCCAGCAGCATGTCCTTGATCTCAGTAAGGTCCTCCTTGGTGAACACAAAGCCCACATTCCCCCAGATGTGAGGCAGCAGTTTCTCCAGAGCTGGGTTGTTTTCCAGGTGCCCTCAGATGGCCTTGTGCATCATGGTGTTCTTGCCCATCAGCACCACGGCCTTCCCACAGAGGGACATGTTGCTCTGCTGCATCTGCTTGGAGCCCACATTGCCTGCTCCACAATGAAGCATTTCAGGTAATCGTCCAATAGTTGGATGATCTTAAGGAAGTAGTTGGACTTCCAGGTCGCTCTGTTTTCCCTGGGCATCACGGCAGTGCGTCAGTGATTGCCACACAGAGTTTAAAGACAATGTCACTTCCACTTCCACAGCCTGGCGAGAGAAGCTGTTATTTATATTTTTAAAAAGGTTAATTGGGGTTATATTAGTGTTAGCAATTTTGACATGGTCTAATTGTGTCTTATCTGTTCAATTGTCTTTATTTCACCACACTTACTGAACTCATTCCAAATGCCTTAACTGCTTCTTCTTTCACCTAAACTTGCCTTTTATAAAAGTGGCAATTCTCTTCCCAATTTTTTTAAGTCAGTTTCTCAAATCCTTTTTGCAATAACAGTATTTCTTCACTGGTGTTTCAATAGTAATAAATAACAAATTTAACAGTAACTGATGAGGAGGTGTAAGAGTTGAAACTAACATTTATAGGACAGGTACGCTACTTAGTACTTTGCCTACTTTCTCATGTAATTTTTATAACAGCGACTGAAAACAGAAATTGCTATGGTCACCAATTTGCAAACATTCCAGGTGCCATTGGGATATGAAGAAAAAAACTCCTGCAGCTACCTCAGTGTCTTCACTGACACGCCCAGTTTTGTGCTAAAACCCAGGGCCCTGGTGGTGTAGACACCCAAGGGAATCTCCTGGTGTGGGAGTTGCGAAAGGCGTGGGAAAAGCTAGTATCTGGGAGGGAGTGCACCACGGCACAGTCCCTCATCGCTTCCACTGGCTAGGGAAGTGAGTTCCCCGACCCTTTGTGCTTCCAGGGTGAGGCAACGCCCCATCCTGCTTCGGCTCATGGCTCATCCTCCGTGGGCCACAACCGCTGTCTAAACAGTCCCAGAGAGATGAGCTGGGTACCTCAGTTGGAAATGCATCAATCACCCGTCTTCGTTGATCCCGCTGGGGGCTGCAAAACGGAGCTGTTCTTGACTGGAGCTGTTCCTATTCGATCATCTTGCCAGCCACCTGAAATACATATTTTTAAACTAAAATATTGTTTGTACCACCATTTTTGAAAGAGAAGAAACAATTAGATCAAGACTTTATCCAAGTAAGAGTGAATGGGAAAAATAAGGTGGAGAGTATTGGTTGAATTTAACCATGGTCTTGAGACTAACACAAATGTGTGGTACTGGTTACAGCATCAAGTGGGCACAACCCTTCCCAATATTGCAATGAGGCCTCTCACTAAAACTGGGAAGTGAATTGGTTGAAAATTTGGAGGAAAAAGTTGAAGCATACTGATAAATCTTCTTATTTAGCTGGAATTTAAAATATATTATATAAGGCTCATAAATAATATAATGGAGCAACAAAAACATGGAAGAGTAAAACACCAAGAAAGATATTGTAACCTATAAAAATAGAAAGGGAGAAAGGATGGGTAAAAGAATGGAAAGGAAAAAGGAACAATTTTATTTACTATTCACAGATATTGTTTAAAGAAGTAGGGGGTCAGAGAATTATGTAAAGTTAAAGTTATAGTTGTAATTATAGTTAGTTATAGTTATGTTAGTTATAGTTAGTTATAGTTATGTCACAAATAGAACATAAATATAAACCTTTCAAACACATACGTAATCAAAAGAATAAAACACGCAAAAAAAACCTTAAAGCCACAAAAACATTTTAAGGCATAATAAAATACGGGGATGGAGGAGAGAAAAAGAAAAGGGGGGAAAAGGTCAGACAACGCTAAAAAAAAAAAAAAAAAAAAAAAAAAAAAAAAAAAAAAAAGGCCACAGATGCCACAAATGAAATATTGTGACCCATAATTGTGACTCAAAATATCTGTCATTTCAACAAAAGTCTAATCTACTAAAAGAAAAACATACTTTCACATTTATTTGCCTCTGGATTTCTACTTCTTTCCTTGGGTCATATAATTGGGTCATTTCACATTTATTTGCCTCTGAATTTCTACTTCTTACTTTGGGTCATACAATTTGGTCATGACATATAACTGGGTCATTCCTCAATTATACGTCTTTAAAAAAAAAATCTTACAAAGGCAATGTGGACATGGCATGCCAGGAGCTATGAAATTATCTGTATGCACTTTTGATTGTGTGTCTTTCTATGGGTACATAAGGCCTTGCTTAGTGTGTGATATTATCTTTTTTGTACTATTGCTTTTTTACACAACTAAGTCTCACTTTAGAACCATATGTATCTTTATGTTTGAGGGTGCAGGCTTTATTAAACTTGATTTGACCTGTAAAATGTCTTATTTCATTTAAGGAGTCCTTTTCACATTTCTATATAATTATTTCAATCAGTAAAGCACATATTTCAAAAACTGATAGTATTAATTATTAGTCCTCAGTAAAACTTTGGCAATTAGCTCTTTTAGGATGTGGTAATACTGATTGGGAAATTTACGAAGTATCTAAATCCCTGTTTGGTCTGTATGGTTTGCCCTGAGTGTCATACTGACTTTCATCATGGGAATCACCTTGGCCTATCCTTCCTAACATCCTTTATTAAATCTTTAATATTAGTTCTCATGGGTGACTGAACACAGTCAAACGGCTCTGACTTCAGGGCCTTAATGGATGCCAACTTGTTAATATGAAATATCAATCAAAATAAAAATTCCAAGCGTATCTTAAAGGAGTTGAACTACATTAAAAAATCTTGGAGAGGCTCTGAATTAATTTGCTCAGAATATTTATTTCTTTTCCATTAACAAGTTTGGGCCAACACTATGTGGGTGGTAAAATTTGTTTTTTTCTTAATGGATTACTGATCCTTCATGGTTTTTTTTTTTTTTTTTTTTTAAATCCACTCCCCAAGTCCACTTTTCAAAAATACTAGGTTCTCAAAACATCTGCATACACTTGCAAATGTGGACCTCCAAAGGAAAAGAGACAACTGCAGAATGTCGTGTCCAAAATTGGGCACAGGATTTAGGGACTGTAAACTGCAAATTGAACTTCATGTCCAGGACTTATTTCATCCACAGGATTGTTTGAAAGGTAATGTTTGAAGTTGCAAGTATTTTTCAAAGAGTTTTTACTCTGAATAAAAAAATAATAATAAAGATGTCTAGTATTAACATTTTGAACCCATGTTTACCACATTAAAGAACAGTATTTTATGGTTTTCTTGGATTATGTATAAGAGGAGTAGGTCATCAGTGTCAACAATGTAACCATATAATATAAAATTATTTTTCTGTTATTGATAAAATTATAAGCATGCCAGTAAACAAAATATCACACAATGACTTTTTAATTAAATTGGCACTATCCTTTAACATTGAAACTTAGAGTTTTCTAGCCTGGATTAATAATTTATATTTGTGCTCTTTAGAATTTTTAAATAATTGCTATCTTTTATCTCATTTATTTCTCACATAGCCTTGTAAGGTAATCAGAGCCAATATTTTGTCCATCTTACCAGTAAGGAAGTGGAGTCTCTCAATGTAAGAAGATAAAATCTTGCTCCCTGAGTATAACTGGTCTGGGAGCTTTTCATTACCAAGAGTTGTCTCTCTTAAAGCTCACAAACCTGCTACCTTCTATGCAGGATTTCATGCACTGCACATGTTTGAAACAATTCCTAAGTCCCTTGGGAAAAAGCAGAAGAGATGAAAAGCAAAATAAAATCTTGTTCCTGATCCAGGAGGAAATTGAGTACCAAAAAATCTTTGGAAACACAGACTCTCACAGACACAACCACTTCTAATCTTGCTATATGACATTCAGTCTAATTCTTGCTAAAAACCCACCCACAGAGGGCAAATCATTGCAGATTCACCAACTCCTTTGGCTGTTCTGAACTCCATTCGAAAGTTAAAAGAACGATATAGCCAGTAAGAAAATTATATTTAACCACAGAATATAAGTGCTTGCTGAAGTTTTCTTGCACAGATTTCAATATAAACATAAAACCAGGGATGTGAGTTTCACTTTCTACCAAGCATAAATTTGTTATAAATTTGCCTATTTTCAATTCCAATGTTAATTTCCAAGTAGGACAGTAAGATTTTTCTGTCAAATCATTGTGTTTAAATAATAATTCTGTATTTCTCTGTTTTTACTTCCATACTGACTATCAGAAATTGCTTCAAGTTTATAATGCTGCTTAAATTTGAGTAACAGGATGCTTGTTAAGGTGAAGGTTATTATCAAGTGCCAGTTGAGGGAAAAATTTAAAACTTGAGGTACCTTCTCCTGTATCTAAGGATGAGAACTGCAGGTTGCATTTGACCAGACTGTCTTTGTTCTGGGTTGAGTCCCTTGAATGGCCCTACTGAGTTATGCAAAGGTAATGTGAACTGCCCCCTTTGTCCTCAAGGAAGTTGTAACCAGACTATTTATTTATTTGTTTGTTTGTTTAGTGGATTAGCAAAAACTACCTCAGTAGAACTAGTTACCAGGGAAAGGCAGATAAACTTGTATGAGAAAACTTCATCTTTTTTTGGAAGAAAAAAGTGAAATTTCCCATCCCTACTGTTCCTACTTCTCGAAATTCAGCACTGAGAAGTCTTGTTGATATAGAGGAGACCACAGCAGCAAGGAGTAAGGCCCAGATGTAGGACAGATGAAGTAATCAAGTAAATTAAAATTGCCAGTAGAAAATCAGAATTCTGAGCTAAAAACTGGAGTTCAGCAACAGGACCAAAGATTTTGTCAAGGAAGGCTGTCATGGTACCAGAAGTTTCACCGGATATCATCAGTCTAGCTGGGCAGTGCAGAGCAATGGCTGACTGTGGGAACATGAAGTGAGGAGAGCTGTAACACTGGAGCTCAATGAGGCAACCGCAGCTGGACTAAGACCTGAATCAGAAGGACCACCCAACAGCAGTGGGCCAACACGTCTTCTAACCCACAGCCACTCCTCAGCAGAGAGAAGCAAAAGCAAGAGTAGACTGAAGAGGTTCTACGTATTTTTTTTCCCCGTGGCATTTGGAAAAAGAGTAACCTCTGATTGATTGTAAAAGGCCTTGGAATTGTTGAACAATTCAAAAATTAACGGAGTTTCAAGAGAATATAAACTGCCTAATAATAGGTAGGTGCTAATATGGTTAATTGAAAAAAAATAAAAGAAATGTGAAATTATTCTACTCAAGTTTAAGGTATACATGACATATTTTGAATTGCTTCCATATATTAAAAATCCCAAACATGATTCAATAAATACTTTATAAATTGTATTTGTAAGCCTTTAATAAATAAGTTTTTTCAGGAGCAAAATACATTTTTAATTTATTTACGTGGGTGATTCTTACATTGAGGATAGTTGTGTCATAGAGCTGTTTACAAATCTTAAGAAAACTATAGAGTTCTATATGTGTGCCTACAGATACCATACATACCAATTTTGCATATGATTTAAGGATTTCATGGATTCCCTGAAGCCCATATATTGATCACATAGAAAAATGCTCCTCAAAGTTTGGACTAAGGGCCACTTTTGTAAAAAGTCACTTGGATTGGTGGTTAAAAGTGGGATGGCATGCATAGTGATTCAGACAACAGACTAGCCCTGGCTTGCCTGGTTAAAAGCCTGGAATCGCCGTTCACTAGCTCTTAAACCTCTCTGTGTCTCAGTTTCCTTCTCTTTATAGTAAGGATTAAGTTAGTAACTATCTGTAAATGGCTGCCTGGCATATAGCAAGTACTATCAAATTATTAGCTTAAAAAATTAAAATATCTGAATTTTACCCTATATCTACTAAATCAGAACCTTTAGGCACAAAGCCCTGGAATCAGCATTTTAAACAAGCTCCTTTGGTGAACCCTATGCACTTTCATGTTTATATACTTCTTTGGCACTTTTATCCAAAGCCATGGAAACGTCACAAACATCCACCGAGAACTTGTTCTTCATATGCAACCACTACGGCATTGCAGTCTCTCTTATCTAAATTCACAGATTCACCATCACAGATTCAAAATTGGTTAAGAATGCTCTGTATCATTTGTTTCCATTGTCAATAAAATAAGTAAAGTTACTATATATTACCCAGTATGTTTTTGTTTTCCCTTTTTTAGAGATGGAGTCTCACTATGTCACCCAGCCTAGTCTGGTTATGTTGCCCAGGCTGGTATGGAACTCCTGGCCTCAAGTGATGCTCCTGTGTTAGCCTCCCAAGTAGCTGAAATTATAGGCCCAAGCCAGTATGTCCAGCCCCAGTATGTTTTAAAATACAAAATTTCTCCCGCTTGAACCTGGGAGGTGGAGGTTGTAGTGAGCTGAGGTCGAGCCATTGCACCACAGCCTGGGCAACAGAGAGAGACTCCATCTCCAAAAAAAAAAGAAGGCTGGGCAGGTGGCTCACAACTATAATCCCAGCACTTTGGGAGGTCGAGGTGGGTGGATCAACTGAGGTCAGGAGTTCAAGACCGGCTTGACCAATATGGTAAAACCCCATCTCTACTAAAAAAAACAAAAATTACCCAGCCATGGTGGCAGGCGCCTGTAGTCCCAGCTATTTGGAAGGCTGAGGCAGGAAAATTGCTTGAACCCAGGAGGCGGAGGTTGCAGTGAGCCAAGATTGTACCACTGCACTCCAGGCTGGGTGACAGAGCAAGACTCTGTCTCAAAAAAACAAAACAAAATTTCTCCAAAATGGCTGGGCCACATAGCAAGAGACTCTGTCTCAAAACATAAAAAAATAAAAATAAAAATAAAAACCTATTCAAAATGGTTGTAATAGTAAAGGAATCTTGCATTACGCTCCTCCTTTCCCCTCCTCTGCTCTGTTAAGGGCTGAAGTTCATAGGTGCCATTGTGGTTGCCCTCATCAAATCACACTTCAAGTCATCATTGTTAGCACCATTGTCCTTGTGGCTGAAAGGACTAGTGCTGTCCTGACACACCATCAGTATTCAGCTAGTGAGAATTCAGATTATCTCATTCCAAACAAATACCTATGGAGCACTTCAACATGCCAGACACTAGGGATTTCTCAGTGAATAAAACATTTTATTCTGATAAGAAGTTTAAAAAAAAAAAAAAAGTCATCTTCTTTAAGAGGTGTGACTTCAGATAGGAGGACAGTAAGGATTATCTGAAAACTAAAAACAATGTGGGATCCTGGAATAGATAAAGGAACCAAGAAGGTTGCTAGTGAAAAAACTGAGAAAATTTGAATAAGGCTTTTAGTTCAGTTAACAGTATTGTACTGATGTTACTTTCTTGGGTTTGATCATTGTACTACGGTTATATAAGATGTTCACATATTAGGTAAAGCTGAGCAAAAATTATATAGGGAAACTGTACTACTTATATAATTTTTCTAATTGCCTAAAATTATTTCAAAACACAATGTTTTGTTTTTTGTTTGTTTTTTTTTTTTATGAGAGGGAGTTTCGCTCTTGTTACCCAGGCTGGAGTGCAATGGCGTGATCTCGGCTCACCGCAACCTCCGCCTCCTGGGTTCAGGCAATTCTCCTGCCTCAGCCTCCTGAGTAGCTGGGATTACAGGCATGCGCTACCATGCCCAGCTCATTTTTTGTATTTTTGGTAGAGACGGGGTTTCACCATGTTGACCAGGATGGTCTCGATCTCTTGACCTCGTGATCCACCCGCCTCGGCCTCCCAAAGTGCTGGGATTACAGGCTTGAGCCACCGCGCCCGGCCCAAAACACAATGTTTTAAAATTTAACAAAGATTATGTATTTTTATTTTTATGCATACTTTTTATTTTATTTTTCTTTCTTGTTTCTTTGAGACAAGGTCTTGCTCTGTTGCCCAGGCTGGAGTGCCATGACATGATCACAGCTCACTCTAACCTCAGACTCCTGGGTTCAAACAATTCTCCTGCCTCAGCCTTCTGAGTAACTAGGACTATAGGTTGTGCCACCACACGTGGCTAATTTTCCACATTTTGTAGAGACAGGGTCCCACTATGTTACCCAGGCTGTGATGCACATATCTGTTTAAAAAAATTATCCTCTGGAAAAGAATGAATATGTCAAATACTAATCCCTAAATAACGCTACAATAGTTAGGGGAAAAAATACCTGTAGAAATCCTTCTATGATGTCACATACCATTTCCACGGCAGGCACATTGTTAATAGTTTTAGACTACCTATGACTTGACTATCTACCTGAAGTTTCAAATAGCCCTAAAGCTTACCCACATGGAGAGTGGCTGTATTACTCCATTTTAGTCTTCTCTTATTGATGTTTGCCTGGATCCCATCCAGGCACGGGCAATAGCTCTTGAACACTGTGATTGTGTATTCTACTCTAACTCCTCCAGTAGATCAGGCCCTAAGCACCTCTCTCACCCTAATAGGAGTAACTTGCTGAGTCCATCTGATTTCACATACATAACACTCTGAGGGCTAACACTTTCCCTCTTGGGTTCTCCACACCATGATTACTCAAATCTATTTGCTATAACAATGGCATTTGCTACCCCTAAGTCTTCAATCATTTAACATGTATTTATTGAACATCTATAATATTATATGTCATGTACCAGCAAAATGATGAGAACACAGAAAGTAGACGTGATAGACATGGATCTTATACTTATGGAGTTTGATGAATAAATAGTTGGCTCTGTTTTCTTTCTTCCTTCTTCCTTTCTTTCTTCATAGATCCTGAATGATTACTTCTCTCTGGCTCCTAAAAAGGTTTTTTAAAAAACTTATTTCAATTGTTAGGTTATTATGTAAAAGAATCCTGATTGTGGCTGGGTGCATTGGCTCACACATGTAATCCCAGCACTTTGGGAGGCCGAGGTGGGTGGATCACGAGGTCAAGAGATTGAGACCATCCTGGCCAACATAATGAAACCCCATCTCTACTAAAAATACAAAAATTAGCTGGGCGTGGTGGCATGAGCCTGTAGTCCCAGCTACTTAGGAGGTTGAGGCAGAAGAATTGCTTGAACCCAGGAGGTGGAGGTTGCAGTGAGCCGAGATCGCGCTACTGCACTCCAGCCTGGCGCCTGGCAAGAGCAAGACTCTGTCTCAAAAAAAAAAAAAAAAAAAAAGAAAAGAAAAAGAAAAAAAGAAATTAAAAAATTTTTTAAAAATTAAAAGAACCCTGATTGTATGTGATTGGCTCAGCTCTGCTATATTGGCATCTGTGACTTCTGTTTTCGAAAGATATTGCATTTCAGGAAGTGTTACTGTACACATCTTCCCTGCTGAAACCACGGTTTGTGTATTTGCGTGTGGACATAAATATGCAAAGACTTGGAGGCTTTGGGTATTGCCCTTTCAACAGCCTGCTTCCATGGCAACAAGACCTATTAGAGAGAAGCAGCCTTGTCACCACAAATTTAGGTCCAAATAATTTTAAAGAAAAGATAAAAAGGTATGTCGCAACTCTATCTTCCTCCATCTTCTACATGAAGTAATTTCTCAGAAATATGATCAGTATTTGAGAAACAAGTGATTAAAAATTAAAAGGCTCTGGGAGAGAGAAAAAGTCTATTCATATCAAGGATTTTGAAAGCTTAATGAAAGGTGAAAGAAAACATGATAGGACTGCAATCTTTGACATTTTTGCACAGTGAACAATTGATCCAAAGAATCAACTGAAGGTTTAAATCATCATTAGAAGACTAAACTGTTCATCTTTAAGAGTTTGTACTTTGAGGCCTAAGAGCAAAAAAAAAAAAAACTATCCATTAAGATTGAAAAAAAATCTGTTATTTATAATGTCATTTATACTTGAGCTAGAAAGTCAAATATGGCTACAAATACTTCATTACGTTCTTTGAACTTTTAATGTTTAGAGCGCTTTCTCCAAAACCACTGTACTAACTTACTGGTGGGCAAAGGAAGGCAGAGTCCCTACTAAGACACAGAAGTAGTGCAGAATTGTCAACCCAATATTTTTATTCCTAGTTCACTTGTTTCCCACATCTCTATGCTGTAAAATAGTCCATTTTAATTTTGTTAGATGCAGTTGATCAGAGAATTTTCTAATAAGACTAAGGCCATAGAATTAAATTCTATATTGTTATAGCCACAGATAGCAATAAAAGCTCTCCATGAATCACAAGAAATACTGGATCAGGCAGCAAAACTCAAAAACTACAACTTCATAATTAGTCATTGAAGCTGTCATAACGATGAAATGTAATCAAGTGCATATTACCTCTTTGGACTTAGTTTTACTAGGGAATTTGACGTGAGTTACGTGATTATTTGTTTTGCCAATCTATTCCCTTCAGAGATAACAATAATTTTTATTGATACATAATAGTTGTACACATTTATGGAGTATGTGTGATAATTTGAGACAAGCATAAAATATGCAATGATCAAATCAGAGTAATTCAGATATTCATCACTTCATTTATCATTATTTGTGTGTTGAGAATATTCCAAACTTTCTCTTTTAGCTATTTTGAAATATACAACAAATTATTGCTAACTACAGCTGGGCCTGCTATGCTATTGAACACTGGAATTTATTCCTTCTATCTAAAAGGATGTTTGTACCCACTAACCAATCTCTCTCCATGATCCCCTTCCCTCTGTCTTCCCCACCCTCTAGTAACCACCATTCTACTCTCTACCTCCATAAGATCTTTCTTTTTTTTTTTAGCTCCCAGATATGAGTGAAAATATGCAATATTTGTCTCTCTGTGCCTGGTTTATTTCACCAAACACAATGTCCTCCAATTCCATCTAGGTTGCTGTAAATCATATAATTCCATTTTTTTTAATGGATGAATAATATTTTTCTTTATCCACTAATCTGTTGATAAATACTTATGTTGATTCCATATCTTGGCTATTGTGAATAGTGTTGAAATAATGCAATGAGAGTGCAGATATCACTTTTTTTTTTCTTTTTCTTGAGACAGAGACTCACTGTGACACCCAGGCTGGAGTGCAAGGGAGACGTCTCGGCTCACTGCAACCTCCACCTCCCAGGTTCAAGTGATTCTCCAGCCTCAGTCTCCTGAGTAACTGGGACTACAGGCACCCACCACCATGCCCAGCTAATTTTTTTATTTTTAGTACAGATGAGATTTTACCATGTTGGCCAGGCTGATCTCGAACTCCTGACCTCAAGTGATCTGCCCGCCTGCCTCAGCTCCCAAAGTTCTGGGATTACAGGTGTGAGCCCTCTTGCCCAGCCAGATATCTCTGTGATATACTGACTTTCTTTCTTCTGTATCTATGTCCAGCAGTGGAATTGCTAGATTATATGGTACTACAAGAGTAGAATAATTTCTGTAAAGAATAATACAGACAGCCTAGTCACTGAATATTCCATTTTTTTTCACTTTTAATTTAAAATAGGTAGAATAGAGATATATATACGCAATTAACATATAATATTGTCTGATACCCCCAGCAATATACACACACATGCAAATTCGTGATTTATGTTTCTTATTTTGAAAGACTTGTATCTATTTTGTGGAGACTTTAGGACTCTTGTTTTACCATTTTGTGAATTTCAAAATTAATGTACAAATTTCAAACAGAGTTAAATGAAACTTAAGAAACATGTATTTATTTAACATTTCTTGAATACTGGACACAAAAAGCTGGGAAAATGCAGAAACAAAAGAGCACGATAATTTGATCTTGTCTGTTTGAGGACATGGCCTTGCCCCACAAAAACAATGTGAATAAAGGAATGATGAATGAAGAAGTGCTGAGTATATATTGAATCTGGTAGGTAGATCTAGAAATTAAAATTAGAGTATTAGGGATTAATTTAGAGCATTAGAATCAAAGTCGTGCTTTAATTTTTTTTTAGTATATATATTTTTTCTTTTTTCAGAGACAGAGTCTGGCTCTGTCACCCAGGCTGGAGTGCAGCAGTGCAATCATACTTCACTGCAGACTCAAACTTCTAAGTTCAAGCAATCCTCTCACCTCAGCTTCCCAAGTAGCTAGGACTACAACTGACTGCCACCATGCCCACCTAATTTTTAAAAAAAATTTTGTAGACTTGAGGTCTCACTGTGTTGCTCAGGCTGGTCTCAAACTAGTCACCTCAAGCAATCCTTCTACCTTGGCTTCCCAAAGCACTCAGATTACTGGTGTGAGCCATCATGCCCAGCCCAATGGTGCTTTTAAATTTTGCACCAGCATCTTGCTCTGTAGTAAAGAATCTCTAATGGCAAAAAAGCAATCTATGCTCTTGTAATTTTTTGTAATGAATGTTTTCCCCCATCAGAATGGATGTTCCAGGAACAAAGAGACTGTATCTGCTTCCAACCCAGCATAATAACTGGCAGATAGTAAACATCCCATAACAATTGCAGGCTGGCCAAAAGGAGTAAGTCAAGGGCAAGACCTACAATTTTGCTTAATCCTTTTAATTTCTCAATTTGAAAGTTTTAAACCTTTTATTTTGAAATATCAGACTTACAAAAAATGTTGCAAAAATGGTACAAAGAATTCCCGTATACTCTTCACACATTATCTTGCCTAACCTCAGTACCATCATCAAAATCAAGAAATTAATATTAGAAATTACCCTTAACAGTAAATAATACTTTTATCTAATTTACAGACCTTGTTCATATTTTGTCAGTTTGCCCACTAATGCCATTTTTCTGGTTCAGGATCTAGTCCACTATCATGTAATGCACCTAGCTGTCACATCTCTTTATTCTCTTTAATCTAGAACAGCGCTTTAAACCTTTCATTGTCTTTTAAGACCTTGATACTTTTAAGAATACTAGTCAGCTATTTTTTAGAATGTTGCTTAATAGGGGTTTATCTAATGTTTTCTTGTGATCAAATTTATGTCATTCATTACTAGGAAGAATACCACAGTGGTGCTGTTGTATCCTTCTCAGTGCATCCTATTAGGAGGTGCATAATGTCAATTCGTCCCACCATGGCTGATATTACCTTTGATCCCTTGGTGAAAGTAGATAACACCTACTTTTAAATATTATTTGAGCAGCATTGGAGAGCCTTACCTAAGTCTAGAGGCACACTATGCTTAATTAATTTCTCAGATTCTTCAACAAACCTTCAAAGTCTTGTGTTTGACTTTAGGGAATACCAGACTAAATAAAGACATAGTGCTTACCATGTGGTGACAGACTTACAAGTACTTGCAGCAGGCTGTGAAAAGTGCAATGGCAAATATCTACAAGTGATATAGAAGTAAAAGCAACTATTTGTACCTTGAGAGGGATGATGATTAAGCAGCACATCACAAAAAGTGTTGATAATCTGAGCTGGGCCTTGAAGGAACAAATAACCTTTTGCCTTGTTGAGGAGGGAATAGGAGTTTATGGGCTTTGATAAGCAAGAACCAAGCAAGGTAAGCATGAAAATACTTGGTGTCATTCAGGAATAATGAGAAGTTCAATGTAACAAGTACACGTGGGAGACAGACAAAAAGCAAGATAGAGAGAGGTCAAGACATGGAGGATATTTTTTGTCAGAATTATCAGTTTGGAGTTTACCACATAGATATTAGGTGGGTCCATGAAAAAATTTTCATGGCAGAGAACAAAATATTCTCTCTCTCTCTCTCTCTCTCTCTCTCTCTCTCTCTTTCTCTCTCATAAGAAAGGCAATTATGGTGGCAATGGAGAAAATATACTATGGTGGAGACAAATGAATATTTGAGAACTTCTGAAGTGTGGACTGATTGTAATGGTCCAGGTCAAAGATAAAGAAGTTCTAAACTGAAAATGAAGTACACTATTATTAAAGGCAAAACCATAAATAGATAATTTTTTCAAAAGGCATTTGTACTGAATTTAAAATCATCTCAGTCCTGAAAACTGAATTAATTGGATACATTGGTGCAAAGAACTGACAGTCAGATAGAAATTGAAAATTCAGAAAAGAAGAAAAATCAACAAAAATGTACATGAGTTTCTATGTTAATGAGGACCATTCAGAGACAGACTATTTACTGACAGAGCTTAATTTTTCATGACCAATACAGTGACAGCAGTTGACTCAGTGCATCAAATATATCGTGCATATATATATATATATAGGTAAGCAAGAATAGTCACACCGGAGTCATAATGTAATCAGCCATAATATCCAAATCACTTCTCGATTTTAACAGATTTTTTGTATTGAATAATATATTCAACTAACATAATTAATGTAAGGTGGTTTTAGTTATTATTGCTATTGTTTGTCAAGAAACTGTGCTTAAGTTACCTATTGATTTTCCGATAGTCAATGATTGTATATTCATTTTGGTTTTGCAAAATACAAGTTGGTGGCAAAAAGAAAGCAATCCATTCTCTTTTATGATATTCCGGCAATGCTAAATACATTTTCATCTAAATCTGGTCATGGGAAACACATTATTCGTAAAAGAGAGAGTAGAGAAACCATCCTGTTAGCCTTGAGAAGTAAACCATCGTGTTTTAGAAGGGCCTACAGAGATATGCAGAGGACCAAGAACTGCAGGCAGCCTCTAGGCACTGAGAGAAGCCCCCCAGCCAACAGACAGCAGGAAAAAAGTGAGTTAGATTCTTTTTTAGTGGAGCCTCTGGTGAGACTGCGGCACTGGCTAATACCAGGATTTCAGCCTGGTGAGACCCTGGAGCAGAGAATCCAACTACGCTGTATCTGGACTCCTAACTTATGAACGTTGACTGCAAGATAGCTGGTAGGTTGTTTTAGGCTGTAAATCTGTAGCAATTTGTTAGCAGTATAGAGAAGTGATATCAGGAAGTATGATGCTGCTGTAACAAGTACCTAAAATGGCAGAGCAGCTTTGGAACTTGGCAGTGGGTGGAGGCTGGAGGGATTTTTGAGGAGCATGATCAAGAAAGACTACCTCACCTCGAACAGACTGTTAATAGAAGTACGGACTTGAGCCAGGCATGGTGGCTCATGCCTGTAATCCCAGCACTTTCGGAGGCCAAGGCGGGTGGGTGACGAGGTCAAGAGAGTGAAACTATCTTGGCCAGCATGGTGAAACCCTGTCTCTACTAAAAAAAAAAAAAAAAAAAAAAATTAGCTGGGCATGGTGGTGTGCACCTGTAGTCCCAGCTACTGAGGAGGCTGAGGTAAGAAAATTGCTTGAACCTGGGAGGTGGAGGTTGCAGTGAGCCAAGATCACGCCACTGCACTCCACCTTGGGGTGACTCTGCCTCAAAACACAAACGAACAAAAAAAGAAATATGAATTTCAAGGATGTTGCCACAGAGGTACCAGAGGAAGTGCAAAACATATTATTAGGAACTAGAGAAAAGGGAATCAGTGCTATGTAGTGGTGGGATGTTTAGTGGTATTATCTCTTCAGTTATGTGGAAAGCAGAACTTTTAAGTTACAAGTTTGGTTATATTGCTACAGAGATTTCCAAACAAAGTAGAGTAAATTGCAAGAGGAAAAAGAAAGACTGAGGGATAACGCATAAAACAAAAAGCAACAAGGACTGAATGATGTGAGAAATTCTTCATCTCTTCACCAGGCAAAGGATGCTAAAATTAAGAGATTTATGGTCAGGAAAGTGTACTTTAGGAAATAAAAAGGCTAAAGTTGTGACTGTAAAATTCCTTAAGAATCAGCATATACAGTCACACAAAAGACTATTTCCAGAAATTAAGGGTCTTCCATACAGATTTTCTCAATGTTACCATGGGGCCCCTAGGAAGTTTAAGGACATTGTTTTTCAGCCCCATCAGCAGTAGGTGGTAAAGATAGAAAGACATTATCTCCAAAATAGCTGTAGGAATAACTTTCGTTTAATGGAGAGAACAGCTTTGAGATTCAGAGGAGACCCATGAAGTTCTCGAGAAAATTATTTAAGCAGAAATGTTTCCAGCTCGGAAGTGTTTCTGAAGTTATAGTTTTTTCTTAAATTTGTTTTATTAAACACAGGGAAGAGATCTGAAAGTGAGAGCAGTTAGCTTTCTCTTTCTTTTCTCTTAAGGACAGAGAACACAAAAGAAAAGTGGGCTGTTGGATCCCCACAATTCTACCTTGTGACCCTCTTTATCTGCTACTCTTCCATGTTTTGAACTAGAATGTCTTTTGCTGTTCTCTTATGTCCACGCCACCATTCAAGTGTTAGTTGTGTTGGAGGCAGACAGTTTCAAGGGACACAGATAGAGAAGAATTATGCCCTATGAAGTGTACTTAATGGATTACATCTAGGAACTTTGCCTACACTTGGGTCTGGTATAAATGGTGACACCCTGGACCATGAGTAGATACTATAATGGGATGGGGTTCCTAGGAATATTGGAAGGGAACAAATGTATTTTGAAAGCGGGAGGAATATGAATCACTGGGGGCAAGAGAACCATTATAGTATACAGATAGATCCTAAGGAGACCTCCATGTCGAAACCCCTTAAATTACCTTTCCTAGAGTGTAGGTAGGACCTGTGACTTGCTTCTAACCAATAGAATATGACAAAGATGGTAGGGGAAAAGAAAGTGAAAGAGGAGTGTCCTCACGTTCAGATTTCTTCCCTGTGTTAATAAAAGACAAATTTAAGAAAGAAAAAAAAACAACTTCAGAAAGCTTTACTATTCATTTGCTACGTATTTTGCCCTTGTTTAAACACTTTAGTTTGCGCTCTCTAAATGACAGCGCCTAGGTTCTTTATTTTTTCTCCTCTCATCCTCACCTTCAATGGCAGCCCCCAAACTCTCTGTCTTTAAATAGGAAAAGTGTTGTATAATATTTTATTAACATATATTTCTTGACCTAAGACAATTCTGTAGGTACAAAGGTATCTGTAAGCCCAATTCAGTGGAGAGGGCCATATAGCTATTGTTCTGCACAGTGTAGTGCTAAGTCAGAGAATGCCAAAACCTGGTAGAATATTCTAATCTGATTCCATCTCATCTCTTCCTTTCTCCCTATGTTAACAGAAAATTACTTAGAATCTTGTACCTTTAACTGAACCTTTTTTTCACCTATATCCTTCGTCTTATTGCTTAGTCTCCTAGTTTTCAAATATAGTCCATCAATTTTGCATCTTTTTTTCCTGATTGCCCTAAGAACATCCAGCCCCAGGACAGACTTTAACTTATCAACAATCTGAAAAAGACAAAAACCAACTTTGTTCAAAGGAGGGGTATCTTGGGGACACAAAGTCCCCAAATATCCATATATGGGAAATACACATAAAGTATTAAATAAACAATAAAAATAATTATACCAAGAGAAATAAATTTGCTTTGGTATATTCTGAAAAATACATCCTAGCTCTTATTTCATATGGGATAAGATATTAGAGAAAGAAACACCTAATTGATCCAAGCTTTTATCATATCCTCCATCATCCCTCATTCAAATATTTCTTTGCAGGCTGATGGTAGTGGCTCATACCTGTAATCCCAGTGCTTTGCAGGGGGACAGAAATGGGAGAATTGCTTGAGGCCAGGAATTCAAGACAAACCTAAACAGCATAGTGAAGGCCTATCTCTACAAAATACAAATAAAATTAGCCAGGATGCTGGGGTGGGAGGATCGTTTGAGCCTAGGAGTTTGAGGTTGTAGTGAGCTATGATTATGCCGCTCCAGCCTAGGTAACAGAGTGAGACCCTATGTCAAAAAAAAAAAAAAAAAAAAAAAAAAAAAGCCCATAAATATTTCTTTGCAAAATGCGTATAATAACAATGTAATACACTTCATCAATCCAAATTTCTTATTCTAGAATCAAACTCTGTTCCTGCTAAAGAAAGGTCTCAAGTCCTTATGTAAAATAAAATGTAACCTCTAGATACAAGGTTCTAGAACTCTCACAAAAAGCTGGTATTCTTAGGCAGACCTGATTTCTATGACTATTTTTAGAGCACACCAAAAAGCTAAGGTATAAAAATTATTAGTATTATTATCATTAAGCACCTTTGTAAGTGGGAAACATTTGTTTATATAATTTGCATACATGGAATATTCACATCTGCAATAGGTAATAATTAATGATAAAACAAATCAAAATAGGGTATAAAATCTCAGATGTTTTGATATTATATTACTGTTACTGCAGATGTCTCAAATAGCATTTATGCTCATCATCACTTTGATACAATGATAGTTATTAGATCCACCAATAAGTCTTATTACTTAGTGTGTTACTAAAGAAGCAAATAAAGTACCATATATTTTTGATAACTATATTTTAATGTAATAATTTTCTTTTGTAATCTTGTGTACTTTTTATTATGCATAAATAAATTTTCATGCATTATTTTGAGAGTAATTGCTTGACTATTTAAAAAAAGCTGAAATCCTGTTCAAGTCAATCACTTGACTATTAAAAAAAGGGATCAATGGCAGACACAAAATACACTGACACCCTGTTTTAAAAAGCTAGGTATAAAATTTTAGAAAGAGGAAAACGTTACTTTTTTTCAACTGATAAATATGTAAAAATATAGGACTCCAGATTTTCTGTTGAATCTTGTGTAAATCTGGGTATACTGTATTTTTCAAATAATTTATCTGTTTTCTCTAACTTGTTAGATTTATTGGCATAAAGTTGTCCACATTTTCTCATATTATCCTTTTAATAGTTATACAATCTCTAGTAATGTTCTTTCTTAATTCCTAATATAGGTATAATTTATGTCCCCTCTCTTTATTTCTTAATCAATCTAGGAGTTTATCAATTTTGTTAATCTTTTAAAATAACCAACTTTTGATTTTATAAATTTCTCAAGTGATTTTCTGCTTTTCATTGGTATCACACCTTTCTGCTTTTCTAATACGGGCATTTAAAAGCTATACATTTCCCTCTAAGCACTACTTTAACTGCATTACACAGATTTTGTGTTTTCATTATTAGTTAAATTCACTAGTGAGTTATTTCACTCATGGTAATTTAGAACTTTATTATTTACTTTCCAACATTTGAGGGATTTTCTAAGTACCTGATATTTTCACTGAACATAGAAGTCTGAGTTAACAGTTTTCTTTCAGTGTCTTCAAGATGGTATACTGCTGGGTTTTTTTTGTATGTCACTGTTTCTAATAATAAAGCATTTATATTCTTGTTCCCCTGTACGCCACATGTCTTTTGGCTCTTATAATATTTTCTCTAGAGCTTTAATTTTTAGCAGTTTGCATATAATGTATCTAGGTATGGTTTTGTGCTTTTTTTAGCAGTGAGATTTTTGAATCTGTAAATTAAGATCAGTTGAGCCATTATTTATAATATATTTTACAATCTAATTGACTGTTTGATATTGTCCCACAGATATTGAGACTCTATTTTTTTTAAATCTTTATTCTTTCTGATCTTCAGATTGAATAATTTCTATTGCTCTACTTTCAAATTCAGTGATAATTTATTATCTCTGATCTTCTTTCAAACTCTCAGTATTTCCTTAGATATTTTTATTTCAGTTTTATAATTTCCAATTGGTTTCTTTCATAGTTTATATTTCTTGGCTTAAATTTCCCATTTGTTAGCTCATTGCAGGCATATTTTCTTTTACATTCTTGAATACAGCTATAATAATTGCTTTTAAATTTTTATTTGGCTGGCTACTGTGGCTCATGCCTGTAATTCCAGAACTTCAGGAGGGCAAGGCAACGAATCATTTGAGCTCAAGAGTTCAATACCAGCCTGAGCAACATGGTAAAACCCCATCTCTACCAAAAAATACAGAATAAATTAGCCATGCTTGGTGGTGCACACCTATAGTACCAGCTACTTGGAAGGCTGAGGTGTGAGGATCATTTGAGCCCAGGAAACAGAAATTGCCCAGGAGGCAGAGGTTGCAGTGAGCCGAGATTGTGCCACTACACCCCAGCCTGGGCAACAGAGAAAGACCCTGCCTCAAAACAAAAAAAAGTCCTTATCTGATAATTTCAATAGCTGAACCACCTAAGAGACAAATTATTACCTTTTCTAATAAATAAGGGCTGCATTTTCCTGTTGTTTCACGTGTCTAGTAATTTGGAACTGCATCCTATGAGTGATATATTATAAATATTTATTGTATCTTTACAGTGAAATACTATAAAGATTCTGGATTCTCTTACATTCCGCAAGATAATATTGTGGGGGAGTTCGACAAGTTCATTGTTATATTAGCAGGCAGTTAATTGGGCTGCACTCAGACTTTAAACTCTCTATCTCTTGTGGAGTGGTGCAGCTGAAATCCTATTCAATTATTTAGCCTTAGCTACTCCATGCATATGCAATTCATGGGTCAGCCAGAGATAGTAGCATATTTTATACTCAGAATTTGGGATGCCCCTCTCCTTTCCTGTATTTTCTTCCTGTATTTGTTTTTTAGAACTGCTATAACAAAGTATAACAAAGTGGGTGCCTTAAAACAAGAAATTTATTCTCTTGTAATTCTGGAGGCTAGAAGTCCAAAATGAAGGTACTGGTAGGGTGAGTTTCTTCTAGAGGATCTGAAGGAGATTCAGTTCTATGCTTCTCTCCTACCTTCTGGCCATTGCCAGCAATACCTGGCATTCCTTGGTTTATAGCTGCATACTCCAATCTCTGCCCCCTTGTTCACATAGCAATCTTCCCTCTGTGAATCTGTGTCCACATTTCCTTCTTATAAGGCTAACAACCATTAGATTAGGGCCAATCCTAATCTAGTATGGCCTCGTTTTAACTTTACAACGTCTGCAAGGATTCTATTTCCAAATAAGGTCACATTCACAGATTCGGAGTAAACATGCATTTTTGGTGGACACTATTAACCCAGTACGTTACCTTAGTTCCCAGTTGCTGTGGCAGCCTCAAAATCTGTCATCTCAGTCTTCAAGTCATTAAGATTGCAGATTTCTATCCAAATTTTAGCTGCTACTTGCACCACTGAGTGAGCCTGCCCTCAGGCAAAGAACAAACCAACAAAAACCATCAACCAGAAACTCATGGTTGTTCCCTTCTTCCAAAAACCAAAGATCCCTTCAGATTTTCTGCTTACATGTACTCTACCATGTCTCTGGTAGTTGTATTTTTGAATCTTGTTTTTATAGTTAATAGTTACTCTTAGTGGGAAGGTTGGCCTAGTAAGAACTACTTCATCATAACCAGATGATATGGTTGGAGATTTGTGTCCCCACCCAAGTCTCATCTTGAATTGTAACTCCCACAATTCCCACATGTGGGAGGAACACAGTGGGAGGTAATTGAATTATGGAGGTGGTTCTCTCCTGCACTGTTCTTGTGATAGTGAATGAGTCTCACAATATCCAATGGTTTTAAAAAGGGGAGTTTCACTGCATGGGCTCTCTTTTCTTTTCTGCCACCATGTGGGACATGCCTTCGCCTTCTACCATGATTATGAGGCCTCCCAAGCCTCATGGAACTGTAAGTCCAATAAACCTCTGTCTTTTGTAAATTGCCCAGTCTCAGATATGTCTTTATCAGCAATATGAAACAAACTAATACAGTAAATTGGTACCGGTAGAGTGGAGCATTGCTGAAAAGGTATCCCAAACTGTACAAGTGACTTTGGAACTAGGTAATGGGCAGAGGTTGGAACAGTTTGGAGGGCTCAGAAAAAGACAGGAAAAAGTGGGAAAGTGGAATTTCCTAGAAACCTGTCGATTGGCTTTGACAAAAGTGCTGTTAGTGACATGAACAATCAGGTCCAGACTGAGGTGATCTCAGACAGAGATGAGGAACTTCTTGGGAACTGGAGCAAAGGTGACTCTTGCTATGTTTTAGCAAAGAGGCTGGTGGTATTTTGGTCCTGCCCTAGAGATTTGTGGAACTTTGAACTTGAGAGAGATTATTTAGGGTATCAGGCAGAAGAAATTTCTAAGCAGCAAAGCATTCAAGAGGCGACTTGGGTGCTGTTAAAGGCATTCAATTTTAAAAAGGAAACAAAGCATAAAAGTTTGAAAAACTTGTAGCCTGACAATACAATAGAAAAGAAAATCCTATTTTCTGAGGTGAAATTCAAGCTGGCTGCAGAAATTTGCATAAGTAATAATCAGCCAAATATTAATCCTCAAGACAATAGGGAAAATGTCTCCAGGACATGTCAGAGGTCTTTATGGCACCCCTTCCATAAGAGGCCTGAGGCCTAAAAGAAAAAAGTGGTTTCATGGGCCAGAATCAGGGTCCCCATGCTGTGTGTAGTCTAGGGACTTGGTGTTCTGTATCCCAAGTGCATAGAAGTCAAGAATTGGGGTTTAGGAACATCTGCCTAGATTTCATAAGATGTATGGAAACACCTGCATGCCCAGGCAGAAGTTTGCTGCAGGGCCAGGGATCTCATGAATAATATCTGCTAGGGATTGCAGAAGGGAAATGTGGGGTCAGAGCCCCCACAGAGAGTCCCTACTGGGGCACTGACTAGTGAATCTGTAAGAAGAGGGCCACAGTCCTCCAGACCCCAGAATGGTAGATCCACTGATAGCTTGCACCATGTGCCTGGAAAAGCCACATACACTCCATGCCAGCCCATGAAAGCAGCTGAGAGGGAGGCTGTACCTTGCAAAGCCACAGGAGAGGAGCTGCCAAAGACCATGGGAACCCACCTCTTGCATCAGCATGACCCAGATGCAAGACATGGATTCAAAGGAGATCATTTTAGAACTTTCAGATTTGACTACCCTGCCGGATTTTGGACTTGCATGAGTCCTGTAGTCCCTTTGTTTTGGCCAGTTTCTCTCATTTGGAATGGCTGTATTTATCCAATTCCTGTACCCCCATTGTATTTAGAAAGTAACTAACTTGCTTTTGATTTTACAGGCTCATAGGCAAAAGGGACTTGCCTTGTCTCAAATGAGACATTGACTGTAGACTTTTGAGTTAATTCTGAAATGAGTTAAGACTTTGGGGGACTGTTGGAAAAGCATGATTGGTTTTGAAATGTGAGAACATGAGATTTGGGAGGGACCAGGGGCAGAACGTTACAATTTGGCTGTGTCTCTACCCAAATCTCATCTTGAATTATAACTCCCACAATTCCCACACGTTGTGGGAAGGACCTGGTGGGAGGTGATTGAATCATGGGGGCAGGTCTCACCTGCACTGTTCTCATGATAGTGAATAAGTCTCACAAGATCTGATGGTTTTCAAAAGAGGAATTCCCTGCACATGCTCTCTTTTCTTCTCTGCAGCCATGTGAGACATGTCTTTCACCTTCTACCGTGATTATGAGGTCTCCCCAGCCACATGGAACTGTAAGTCCAATAAACCTTTATTTTGTAAGTTGCCCAGTCTCAGTTATGTCTTTATCAGCAAATTGAAAACAGACTAATATACCAGAATAGAGTTAACTGTTTCTCTAACCAATTGAATAGGGGAAAAGATGATATATGATATGAAGAATTAACGTTTTGCTGCATGTTAATAAATATTAGTTATGTTACATTTCAAAATTATTATTTTAACTCCGATATATTTAATTGTTTTTCCACATTATACAGCCAAATGTTTTGCTAACAGTGAGCATGGTTGTGTGATTAATAAAATATCCATAATAGTAACACATGTATTATTTAATGTTTCAATTGCTCCAGTTTTTTATGTATATTATCTCAGTAAATCTTCATATTAACACCACAACTTAAGGTGAAGTTTTATAGATGAGTAATTCTCGTTTTACAAATGACTAAACTGAGGCCCAGAGGTTAAGTCATTGTTAAAGCTACACTATCAGTATACAGTAGAATGAAAGAGTCCATGAATATAACCACTATGGGTACTGTTTCCTAAGAACACAAATCTTTGTGTCTCTGGTACTACCTTCAATCATTATTGACCACAGAAAAAAGTATTTGTAAGGCTGCATTTATCTAATGTTTACTAACTTTTTAACACACGTGAATTAAATAAAAAGTAAATAGAAGTAAATCAACTTTTCATTCAACATAATATGATTTATTTTGATTATTCAAAATAATTGATTTAGTCAATCATAAATGATTGATTTCTGAATCAGTTTATTTCATAATTTGTGATTTTTTTTGCTATCTACAATTTGCATATTAGAAATTCTTTCTGCATTAAATTAAGAAGTCTCAGGCTTGAACATTCTTTTTAATTTCTTATCTGTAAGTCAAGAAATAATTAGTGCATACTCCTCAACCAGTTACATTATATGTTATGTTATAACTTTACCTTTATGATTAAGAAGTTTCTCTCTCTCTCTCTCTCTCTCTCTCTCTCTCTCTCTCTCTCTCATTCTGAGTGTGTGTGTGTGTGTGTGCATATGTGTGTGTGTGAGCTGTTTTCTCTTATCATAAACACGACATGATGTAAGACATGAACAAGTGTGTACTTAAGTAAAAATAGTTATTTCCTTAAGTTGACTTACCATGGAACCCTAGAGATTAGTACTGTTACTGATTTCACAGGTCTCTTGTGCATGTGAATTTCCATGACATTCTATTCAACTGGAGTAACTAAGAAGAAAGAACAATGTCCCTCTATACAAGGTGGGTTTTGCATTGTCCCACACATAGCCTGCTGATGGCTGTGGGATGGCAAAGTCATCTTCATTAGACGGAATTTAATAGTGAATCAAAGTTCTTGTGGAGAATAGACTGATCTAAACTTTAGCCTCCCTTGGGTCCTGCTGAAAGATTAGAGGGAAAGAGTAGGGCCTTAGTAACTTGAATGTATCAGATTGTTTTTCACTAATAGTTCTCTTGTAAAACTCTGAAAAACACCCAGTTTAACCCTTTAAAAATGGAAAAAGAGAAAGGGGTAGGACAGGGAGAGGGAAAACAACTCGAGTAGTATACCACAGGCATTGATTTCATTGATTTTTGAGACGTGCTGTGATACTTGCGGCAAGTTCCACAGATTTGAGTATGTACACATGACCAAAATTTGTCCATCAAAAGTAAAACAGTTTTCCTGCTACATATAATCATCTATACCAGCTGCCACTCCGTTATAACTTTCATAAAGAATTTATAAAATCAAATCACCAGTTAGTTTTGCTTTTAGTTTTGTTCTATGATGGGAGATTCTAAAACTCAATCTCAGGATGCAATCCTTTGACAAAATCTTTTCAAAAATATTAGGAATCCAGGAAGAGTTAATGGTGGGAGAAAACGGAGGAGGAGCACAGTTAAAATGCATCAACCAGCACCTGTACAGCAGGATCAGACATAGTTAACAAGAAAAAAGGTAGAAGAACAAATGTGTTAGGTGATCTTTAGTCTAAAGAAATCTCTGTTGGGCAACTGGGCATTTTGCTCCTTGCCTTTGATTTCCAACTTCCTTTCAAATAATTCGTTAAGTGAAAAGAGAGATGATGGCAGCTCAGTATATCAAAGCTCAGTTATCAGTTGGCTTATTCTAGTATCTTTAGTCTTTTGTGGATGCCTTATGATGTGTTGTGTGGTAACACTGGAAAGTCAATCTTTTACCAGCGATTGCCACATAAACGTTAAGGAATCCAAAAAAAATCACAAAATAGAAATTGTTACTCTCTCAGGTATAAAGTGGCACTGATAAGAATTAATGTATCCAAAAAGATGTAGGTAGGTATCTTTTTCCTTTTGTGGGAGGAGAGTGGAGAAGGAATTGATTGATTTTTTTTTTTTTTTTTTTTTTTTTTTTTTTGTGTGTGTGTGTGTGTGCGAGTGAGAAGGAAGGTGTAAGAGAAGGAAAAGGTATCCTGGAGAATTTTCCATGATCAGCGCTTTAATACTGGCTGTGAATATGTTGTCCAAATTAATGACCAAAAACAAATAAATAAAAAACTTACTACCACTACAAGGAAATCTGTTGCCTTTTATGTAATATCTTTGTTTTTAAAAATTCATAGGAACTATAAAAAATTAAGTCTCATTTTAAAATCAAAGTACTCCACCTTTTGGGGGCTAAATGTCTAACAGAAAGACTTTAGAAACTCTTGAAAGATATAGTACTAGTCCAGGTCTCCTTAGTCAGACACCCTGCTCTGGGATCCTGAAAAGAGTGGAATGAAAGTACTATTTTCAGAGCTGTGGGCAAGAGTTAAGGAAAAGAAAGAGACAAATCAAGGAGAGACTAGCTGGAGCAGGAACACGACTATGCCTAAGGCTACTGGACAAGTGGAGGAAGCAGTGTTTCCAGAACAAGTGAGAGCTCCAGCATGTGAGAAGGCATAGCTACAGAGCTAAAGGCAGGAGAAACTGGGAAGAAATATCAGAAAGGAATATCTCTTTCTCCTCCCATCTGCTTATTTCCTGTCATGCCTCCCAGAGCCAAACACTACCAAAAGCCAGATTAACGTTGTCCTCATAAACAGGCACTGTCTCTTTCACAGGCTTAGGGCACAGATCAGACAGAGCAAAAACAGAAAGAAAATTAATAATGTGATTTCCAAATGCAGAACATCCAACCAAAACGGTGAAAGAGAAATCATTTCCTATCTAGGTGAGGAAAAAAAGAAAATACAGCTGCCTGAGTCTCAAGACTTCAATACATGAATGTATCAGGAGTCAATTTCCTGTAACTAAGATTTTATTCCTGATCGTAGCCTCAGTAATGCTCTCTTAACTGTGATGGATCACAGGTTTAATACAATTCACCATTACAAAAAAAAAAAAAACATGTTAGAAAGAGAATGGAAAACAAAAAAGAGATGTAAGAAGATTTTATTTATAGGCTACTTGACCCATAACAGTGACAGGTATAAACCACTTTATTCTATTTAACCACACTGATTCTTATTTTTATTTGGTATATCTACATGAGGTACTGTATTTATTTTATTTTATCTGTATGAGACAGTATGATGTATTTTCTTCAAAATCACTTTTATCTACTCCTTGGAACATTTCAAAACTGTGCAGCGTTATCTATTGATTTTAATCTGAAAATATCTTAGCAAGGCAAAACACACTGCAATGAAATTAACATTTATGTGAAATGCTTCCCCAGAGTAAAGAACATAAATCATGCATTATAACACTTTAGAGCTGCAAGAGTCTTTAAAGATCAATTCTAAAACCTTTATTTTACGAATGAAGACAAAAACCTAGAGATAGTTGTAGTTTTCCCATAGCAACATATTACTGGGTTTTAGCGAAGTTTAGACCAGAACCTAGGTTTCCTCATTCGCCATCTGGTTTCCCCTCTTCCCATGGTGTTGTTCCCACTTACATTCCTATTATACAGAGGTACCGATTATGTTTCAAGAAAATAATAAATTCCCTTCTAAAATCGCCAGTACAAACGTGTACTGAAAAGGTATAGCTATCACCTTAATATTCCTCAACTAGGTTAAAAGATACTGTATGGGGTAAAAAGCTGCATCCTCATGGTCATATCAGAAGCTCTTGGACTGAGTATAGTCAGCATCTCTCTGTGGATGAGGAGCCTTGGATCAAACCCCATTGGCTAACTGTGCATTCGGATGTTCATGCTCTCTTGCCTCAAGTTTTCTCCAACAAACTCAGTTTATTATTTTGAAAAACCTACATAAGAAAAGAATTTTACATTGATGTGGTTTTTTTCAACACCATGAAAGAAATTTTCAGGATTCGTAGAGAGTTTCCTGAATGTAAATCAAGTTATTTGACCCTTGGTTCTGTCTCATCCTTTCACTGTCATCCTTTCACTTAATCTTATCAATCACTATTTCTATTTCCTTTTTAAAAATGTCTGCAGTTTTTTAATCCATGCTATTTTACTTTATTATACTTCCCTGCAGTACGCAAAGGCATGTAAACAGAGGGCCCAATCTTTCAGGCAGGTTTATGCTCACTGTGTGCTTACAGATAGGTCACTGGAAGTCCATGCAAATTAGGGCACTTTGCTGAGCTGCAGAATTTCATCTGGAGTAGCAGGTGTGTTGTAGAACTATAAATGACTCGGTTTGAATGATGGCTGTTGATGTTTCTCTATGCTTTCTTGCTGTTCACCTAATGGGTCATGTTGTTGACATCTGAACTGTACAAAAATGGTGAAGGAAACCTCCCGAGTCTAATGTTCCACTAGATGGGGCATTAATCTTAGGACAGAAGATTACCAAGTCTTCTGTTTCCAGTCCTCTCAAAATAAAGATTTGCAAATTTTATTAATAAAACAATTATTTAAAGAACATTGTTATTTGTCCTCTGATAAAATCTTGGAGAGTTTTAGTTTTCTACTAGAGGTAATTACAAAATTAAGATAAATTAATGTGTACTAAAGCAGGGAGTGCTTGGTATGTATTTAATAAACACATCTACAATGAAGAATAATATATTTTTTAAATACCCATACAATCCATAAAGATTTCAGAGAGTGAAATATACATACATCTTTCTAGAATATCATAACTTTTTGCTTTTTATAAGATAGAAGGTTGGAAAATCTGCAGATCCCAACTGTCAGTCTGTGGCAAAGATTTAACTATCCTCTATTGAAAAGCAAAAACTAATACTGAGGATAATGTAAAGTGTATGTTTGGGTATGTGAGTGTGGTGTGGGGTGTGTGTGTGTGTGTCTATGTGTGTGAGAGAAAGAGGGAGAAAGGTATCTGTAAAATTGTCAACCTTCCTTTCATGGGAATGGCCCTAGTTTCCTCTGGAATGTTGCCATTCTTACCCTTGGAGAATTAGATGATTGTAGTAATAAATGGTAGCTGACTGTTTTAATGTCCTTACTTAACAGAAAGTACTTGGCAAAGCCATGTCAGTATCCTTCCAATTTTTTTTTAAATTTAGTTTACTGATCCGTGAAATATGCACATCCAGTGCCATGAGCTGAAAGTCTGTATGCTCCCAAATTCATACATTGAAGCCCTAAACTCCAATACAATGGTATTTGGAAGTAGGGCCTCTGGGAAGTAATCAGATCATGAGACTAGAGCCCTCATGAATGGAATTAGTTCCATTATAAGGAGGGATGTGAAACCTGGCACAGTGGCTCAAGCCTGTGATCCCAGCACTTTGGGAGGCCAAGGAGGGTGGATCACTTGAGGTCAGGATTTTGAGACCAGCCTGGCCAAGATGGTGAAACCCTGTCTCTACTAAAAATAAAAATAAAAATAAAAAAAAAATTAGCTGGATATGTTGGCACAGGCCTGTAATTTCAGCTACTGGGGAGGTTGAGGCAGAAGAATCATTCAAACCCAGGAGATGAAAGTTGCAGTGAGCTGAGATCATGCCACTGCACTCCAGCCTGGGTGACAAAAAAAAAAAAACAGAGTGAAAAAGAGATGTGAAACAGGTGACCCCTCTCCACCATGTGAAGACGCAGCAAGAAGACAGCCATTAACAAGCCAGGAAGAGAACCCTCACCAGACACTGATTCTGCCAGCACCTTGATCTTGGACTTCCCAGCCTCAAGAACTATAGGAAATAAATGTCTACAGTTAAGACTGGGTATGTTAAGACATATCCAGACTAAGGTATTTGTTGTAGCAGCCCAAGCTGACCAAGACATGTAGGAAGTTTCTTATGAGCACCATAATGTGGAAGCTAGTTCTGCAGAAGTTGCTAGACAGTAGAATGAAACTGAATTTTTCTTAATACGATTTGTCACAACTGTTATCATGAATTCCAAATGCTGCAGCCAACAAGAGGATACCAGTTCCTACCAATCTGAAAGTGAATTACAACTTTTAATTCTGTTTAAACATACTCATATCTAGCTGAATGTTCCTCATTGTTCTCACTCTTATTTCATTATCTTTGTTAACTTTCTCTTTACTCCTCAACAAGTCCTCTCAGCTGTATATTCTAGCAAATATTGAAATGGAAATTTTCCAAATGATTTCAAATCGGTACACAATGCTTGTATTTATACTACCCAACAGAGCAATGCTTGATAACTTTCAGTGGTTATCTCCAAATCTCTTGCATGAGATAATTAAAACCAATGGGAAAAATTAACAACTCAGAGAAGCAGATGTATGAGACAAGAAAATAGCTTTGCCAATTATTAGGGGATAAAAGAACTGAAGCCCAATATAAAGAATTATCTCTAGTTTCCCAATCTGCTTAACAAAAATAGGCTTTAGCCTTTTTACATAATCACTAAAATTCATTTATATAAAATTATTGCTGGATGAAGAGAAGAGCAAGCAGCTCTACTCTGAGAGTCAATCTGCTAGCATCTAAACAGAGGAGTAAAGAGTTTGGACTGGTTTAATTCTTTGGACTGGATGCTCTTACAAATACATTCTGTATTCTTCTCTGAGTCCCAGGATACTTTAAACAGGGCCAGGGCTAAGATGAGGCAAATGCTGTATGGCCCCATATTAAAAGAGATGCTCGCTCTCCAGGTCCTTCATGTGCAAGGCTGGCACTTGTGAGACCTTGCTTCCTTAAGCTGTATGCTCTGGGTGCTTTGTTGGCTTCATCCTAGTCTTGGCCCTGAATGGGTTCATACATTAATAAAATTTGAAAGACCAAGATGGGGTGGTGGTAAGATTTCTCTCTGGTATATATAAAGAACAGGGAAGAATGAATATAGAAGTGGTGCCTGGTGAGGAATGGGAGGATCTTCCCCACTTGCCAGTGAAAGAGAAAGTAAAAAGAAGCTATAGACTTCATAAATGTCAATGTGTACACAAACTACCTTATAAAAAATGACTCAAAAGCTGTAATTTTTTTAAAGGTAGTTTTAAAATGTGTCCTCCTCAACTCTACACCCGCCACCTTTAAGAATTGTTCATCCATAATCAGCAAATCCCCTTTAGCCTTACTGTATGTACATTTTCAGCACTTCTTTGCTCGAACTGAAGCACTTCCCCCAGAACCTATTCTTGTGTTAGTCTTTTTTTTTCCCCCCCCGAGGAACATATTTTAAGATGTGATTAAAAAACAAAGATTTCCTTAGGGATAATGCTTTTATTCTGGTTTGAATATAGTATGTCCCCGCCAAAACTCACGTTGAGGCTTGGTCCCCAATGTGGCAGTGTTGGGAGGTAGTGCCATTAGAAGATTAGGTCATTAAGATGAATTCATGTATTTCTCAAAAACCTGGGTCAGTTCTCAAATGTTGTTATAAAGCAAGGTTGCCTCTCATGTTTTACCCTTTCTGCATGCACCAACTTCCATTTCCATTTTTTCTGCCATGCTACAAAACAGCACAAGGCCCTCCCTAGATGCTGCCTGGTCTTGAACTTTCCAGCCTCCAGAACCATAAACTAAAGAAACCACTTTTCTTTATAAATTATGCAGTCTCAGACATTCTATTATAGCAACAGAAAACAGACCAAAATAGCTTGTGTGAGAGAAAATGAAGAGGGATCCAGCAAGGCTGGGAGAGCCATCAGACTGTGCTGCAGGTCTGACACAGAGTGAAGGAGAGAGAAGGGGAAGGTTGGGTGGAAGCATACTAGACTGTTGTAGAGACCCAGGAGTGGTTAATAAGGCCATCAGCAAGTCCTTGAACCAAAACTAGCAATCATGGTAGGCCCATGTCTCTCTAAAGCTGTCTTGCCTTAGAATTTCTGCTGTACTCCATCAGCTCTGGAGGCATCCTGTGGGAAGCATGGCCTTGATGTCAGAGCTCAGTAGCTTTGACCCTTGGTTAATTAATCTGCCAGTAGTTGAGGTCTGAAAGGCACATTCTCTCAGCCACCACAACTCTGTTTGTGGCTTTTCAATCTTTTACATCCTTCATACCTCATAATTAGGACTGGTGTCCCCTACTTCCATAATACAACTTTTAGACCATCACTTCTCTACTTTCTTTTTAAGAACAATATAAAACCCATGAGCTAATCAAAGCAAACAAAACCCAGTAGCTTTCAGGTTCATGACATTCAGCCTGTCTGTCTTCTGAGCACTCCTCATCCACTGAAGACTTCAATAGCTGACTATAGTCTTGCTCACTCTAATCCTTTCTGAAATACAAGGAAATTCAATACCTGGACCTCTCAGTTCCTCAACTTCTCCATCCTTTATGACCTTTTCCTTTACCCTAACTTCTATACACCCTTCAAAAATCCGCTCAAAATCAAGCTCTCTTGGAGCCTTCTCAGAAGCCCCAGCTACATCAGATCCTCCTAACACATATTTCACAGCATCTATGCTGCTAAATCAGAGCTCATTCAAGTTTTAAAAGTATATGTTTATCTGTGTTACCATTTGATTACTATCTTCTCTCTATCATTAGACTGTAAGTTCCATGATGAGCAGTCAGGTCTGTTTTACTCATCCCTTTATTCTCAGCACCTGCAAGGCATCTGGCAATAGTAAATATTCAATATATATTTCATGCATAACTAAATTATTAATTGACTAAGTAAATGAATGAATGATTTGATTTGAACTGCTGTGAGTTGAATTGAATAGAGACATATGAATAGATGTTGCTGCCAAGGCTTATGTTTGTCTATATTTGAAACATCTATCAGTGTCATTAAAAATGTCTGAATCATTAAAACTTTTCTTCATTATTTTTATCCTATAACAAAATTTATCATTTAAAAAGTATACTTAATTTTATAATCTAACTCAATTTTGAACATGTTTTTCATTTTATATTAAACTATAAACTTTTAAAAAACAACAACAGTCTTTCTCTGTCACCAGGCTGTAGTGCAGTGGTGTGATCATAGCTCACTACAATGCCGAGCTCCTGGGCTCAAGGGATCCTCCTACCTCACCCCCCTGAGTAGCTGGCACCACAGGCACCACCACACCCGACAATTGTTTGTGTTTGTTTGTGGTACAGATGGAGTCTCACTATGTTGCCCAGGCTGGACTAGAACTCCTGTCCTCAATCCTCCTGTCTAGGCCTCTTAAAATACTGGGATTATAGGCATGAGCTACCATGCCCAATCTGAACTGTAAATTTCTTCACCGCAATGTCCTTTTCAATTCATTTGAGGCTTTCTTGAAGTTCATAACATAGAATCTTGCACGTAATAAAATTACATCGTACATTAGTGTAACAATGCATTAATTCAACAGCTCTAAAAGCTGATATTTTATCCTGCCTAGTAAAATTAACCATTTGTCTAGTTTCTTTTCATTATTTGTTTTCTCCCAGAGGCATTTGTGAGATTGGCTTTTACTATATTTTAGGATTTTATCTTTGTAATAAGACTTTTATGAACAATTTTTTCTGATTTTCTTCGCTTACTTTTTAATTTTGCTATGTTATGTTTTACTTATTTTTCATGTTTATTTAATTTTTAGGATTTCATTTTAATTCAAAGATTAAAATGCAGAATTTTTTTTTTTTTTCTGCCTTAGGAGATTTTCCTTAAAGGGGTGTGATGGAGCAGGGCACTACTAAAAGGAGTATACTACTTTAATTAGTTTTTCATATTTAATTTACATTTTGTCTCTCTTCATTTAAAATCTTATTACGAAATAATATTTTGTGATTTTCTGAAAATTGGAAGACAAATGTGGCTGTAGCAACTTAGATTTTCTAAGTTTTTTTAGTCAATTGCATTTTTCAGATTTCTTATTAGTTAGATTAAGGTAACTCAAGATTGTATTCTTCTGCTTTTAGTTCTATGTGCTAAGTTTTCAATATGGTGTAGCACAGAGGAAGGGCAAAAGAAAATATTTTATGCCTTATGCCAATTTTTTCTAAAAAATAAACTTGATCATCTCAAGTATTCATAAATTACCAATTTACCAGTGGTTTTTACCATATATCCAAATTGGTTTATTATGTATTCATAAATTACCAATTTACCAGTGGTTTTTACCATATATCCAAATTGGTTTATTATGTAGTATCAGTTCATTCTTTTCTTTAAAAAAGCTTATTTTTACTATTCTACATGATGCTATTTTCTTAATTTTTTTTTAGTTTACCTTAATAAAATTCTTGTTTAAAAAGTAAGGTGAAATGACAGGCACATCATGTTAACCAGGACAAAGAAGCATCTCACAAAAGACACACAAACCTGCACAAAGTCAACCTGAATCCATTCATTTAAGAGATACAAAGTATCAGATGCAAGAAATCTAGCAAGCAACAAGAATCTAGCAAAATTAGAAATATAGTCAAAAAAAAAAACACATGCAATTGGCTGTAACTAACCATCTTTCTATAGAACTACTTTGAATTCCAATCAAGACACCTCTGTCTTATAAACAGGAAGCAATTTTGAAGGGTGGGCTCATGGGAATATTACTAATTCTCTAACTCAAATAGCTGACCTCAATGTGCTAGTCCCTCACACTACATGGCTCTAAGTTAAAGTAAATTTACTTACTGTGTTTCAGATTGATTAAAATAAGTTTGCTGGAGCACTCTTTCTGAAATTCTAGCTAACCTAAAGCCAAATGAAAATTGTAATTTGTCATTTTCCTTACCTACTGAGCAGGAACCAAGGCCAATTATAGATTTGTCATAGTGCTCAGTGTATTGATTATATTCTAAAAGCCCAAATAACAAACACCTTTTAAATTATTTCACATAAGGAATATTGTTCATATGCACCAGATTTGACTGAAAAAAAAAAATAAGGCATCTTTTTCTTCACATCTAAATCAGTAAATATTTACTAAACACCTGTGATGTACAGAACATTTTGGTAACTGTTGAATTTAACTTGCAGGTAGAAAATATTTCTAGTTTTTCATTGTACCTTTCAAATATTTTTACCATGAATATTTTTGTCAGTTAAATGTAGCCTGTTATTTTTTCAAAGCATTATCTTGTAAATACTTTCTTATATTAAAAAAAAATCTTCTTATAAGTGATCTAATAAAAACCTGTGATATCTTTTCCTTTCTCCTAAAGAAAAGAACTTTTTGAGAAAATATACTCTTTTTATTCTGGAGATATTCATTCATACCATTTTCTAGTCAGTTGTCTGATTTTAAGTATTTGACCATGTCAAAATCACAAGTAAATGGTACTCTGCTGGGTGCTTCTCAAAGTGTGTCAGTAGAGGTCCCATCAATCAGGTAAATATCTAGGAAAGCAGAAACTGCTCTAGGCATTTCAATCAGAAAAGTCAAGTAACGTTTAGAAAAATGTTCAGAAGCTGCTGCAAAACCTCCTATCTATGGAAGCACACATGTCTGCCTGCTGCTACCAGAAGAAAAACATAGCTTCCACTTCCCTTTCACTTTGCAGATCTTGACATGAATGTGTCTCCTAGCAGAAACAAACCCAGAGCATCACCGACAGAGATTCTGGGAATGTACTTTCCAAGGGTCCTGGGACCCTCATAAAAAGGTGAAGGTAGAAGAGGGGAAAGAGTCCTAAATTGTGAACAGATCATGTATAGAGAGAGAAGGTGGAAATGAAGCAAATCCTTTCCAGTGGTATTGGCCAAAGAATTTTCAGCTGTGACTTAACAGCTCATTTTACAATTACTGAAGTGAATGATAGTAGTAATCTACCCTCAGTTACCCATTTAAGGGATTTTACACTTTGATCCTCCCATTTTATTTTCTTGACCACTTGGATAGAAAGCTTAAATTTCAGTAACTTAACAGTTAAAACCCACACTTTAATCATAAATTACTTTTTTATATACCTACACACATGCTGTGGATTTCATTGCTCAAGATTTAGCCCCATCTTCATACAAGTAACAGCTGGTCAGATTGTTTTTTTTAACTTTTATGATGTCTTTCCTATTACATGCATTTATCCTCCTTCTAAATAATGGAAAGAGAGGAAAAGGAGATATAATTGGCTTAAAATTAAAAATACAGAACAAAATACAATTAAGTAATGCCCGTCAAAAATACAGAACAAAATGCAATTAAGTAATGCCCATCAATTAAGTGAGCCATAAAAGGAGCTTTACTTGTATTTTATTCAATCTTCACAACTCTTCTGTGGGTTTTGTTTCCTAAACAAATAAACTCAAAAATTACTAAGGTAGAGAGAAAAGATAAAAATCAAATAAAAAACCAAGAATTATTAGATCAGAAACCCAGATTCAGGAAACTATCCCAAGTAATCACAAAACAAGTGTGCGAGCTTCTGAGCACCTAAGGCACATGAATGAAGGATGCATTTCATACTATTGATGAAGCCTCAGGATGTTAAGGGTAGGAGAGGAAGCTTCTCATGTTTTACTAATAAAGAATATGATGTTGGGTCTGGGTATAGTGGCTCACACCTGTAATCCCAGCATTTTGGGAGGCCAAGGCAGCAGATCACTTGAGGTCAGGAGTTCAATACCAGCCTGGCCAACATAGTGAAACCTTGTCTCTACTAAAAATACAAAAATTAGCCAGGCATGGTGGCATGCGCCTGTAATCCCAGCTACTTGGGAGCCTGAGGCAGGAGAATCCTTGAACCAAGGAGGCAGAGGTTGCAGTGAAGATCTCGCCACTGTACTCTAGCCTTGGCACAGAGCAAGACTCTTTCTCAAAAAAGAAAAATATATACAATGGTTGGCAGAACATGTTGAACAAAAAATGGAAAGACATGAACCTGGGGTTAAAGCCTCCAGGATTCTTGCCCTCTTTCCCTTCATGATGAATGCCAAGTTAATTCATTAAATATAACTCTACAAACATGTTTTGAGAAGTTGCTAAGTACAGGGTATTGTGCTGACAGTCACTATATGAGTTGCAAAAATGGACCCTGCCCTCCAAGCGTTCACAGCTTTGGGGGCAGCAAGATGAAAATATAATCAATATACAGTGTGTACAATTAACAAGGGGTAGAGGAGCTGGAGAAATTCCCACGAGTTGACGAGTGACTGAAAAAAGCTGTGGGGAGAAAATGCTGTTTGAGGTGTAAGGATTTGAGCAATAGGCATGACAAAAAGGGGTGGCCAGTGTGAACAAAGTGAAGAGGTTGAAGAACTTGAAGGAATTAGATTGGAAACAGATGACATGAACTCAGATGCCAGCAGTAATGAAAAGGAATGGAGCAGCCCATGTGAGGACTGTAGCCCACAGAGGAGTGCACAAGCCATCTAAAGAGGAATCCTTTGTGAGAATGCTGGCCCAGTGTTACCAGAGCTCCCAAAGAAGGTGGAAATTCATATTCTAAGATAAAACTTCAATTTTTAAATGCTAGCACTCAATTTAAGAAAAAGAAAACTTAAGCTTTGTATGGATCAAATAAAAGACATATATGCCTATATATGGCCCAATGACCATTCATTTGCAACCTGCAGGACTGATGTGCTCCAAGATTCAATCCAACTAAGGAATTCTAGTTTTAACCATGAACCTCATTCTCACTGAGCAATATATGTATTTGTCTTTAAAAATTAAATGTATTAAGCAAAACACAGAAGATTTCTTTCTATAAATTATGTCTTTGATTTTCTTCAAAAATTATTGTAGAGCTCTTAGGACTTTCTCTTGCAAGAGGCCGAGACTGAAGACAGGAAATGCCAAGAAGGGGAAAATGGAAAGAAGATAATCATACATGCAAATACAATAGACATTTGCCCATACAACTATCAGCCTCTGCGGATTGAAGACTACTGATTTTGTTTTTACTAGCTAGGGAGAAAATAATAAAAAAGTTTTTACAGCAGAGGAAATGTTGACCTTTCCAGAACTATAATTATTTGGCTACCTTGGAAGAATATACTAAATGATAGTAGGGCACAGTAGCTCACACCTGCAATCCCAGCACTTTGGGAGGCTGAGGCAGGCAGATCACCTGAGGTGAGGAGTTCGAGATCAGCCTGGCCAACATGGTGAAACCCTGTCTCTACTAAAAATATAAAAAAATTAGACAGGTATGCTGGTGCGTGCCTGTAGTTCCAGCTACTCAGGAAGCTGGGGGAGGAGAATCACTTGAACCTGGGAAGCGGGTTCAAAACGGAGCCCATGAAACTTGAACCTGGGAATCTAGATTGTACCACTGAACTCCAGCCTGGGCAACAGAGTGAGATGAAGAAGAAGGAAAAGGAGGACGAGGAGGACGAGGAAGATAACCATAGTTAATGCATGTGGTTATTTAAAATCCAGTCTACTGTAACATATTAAATACATCCTTACATTCATGGATATTCTTTATTATCTTTATCTTTATTCTTTATTATTTCAAAATCTTTTATCATGTAATAATTGTTGCAAAACTGTGATCATATCCTTTAAAATAACAGGAAAAAAAAAAAGAATAATCACAAGGCACATGCCAAGAAGTAAAACAAATGCAGAAAACGTAGCTTTAGTGCTACTTTGCTTCACAAGCAGTTTTAAATTATGAGTTGACTGCTGCTCCAGTGAAAAAATACTAGATTTTTTTGCAAGAAATTTAACAAAAGAAGCAAATGATAACTTAAGCCATTACATAAAGAATGTTTTTTCAGTGAAACAGTCCCATTATCTACGCTAATACTCCTGGTCACCTAAGTCTTACCTTGTGATCTACCACCAGAGGAAATTACATTTATCTGAGTTTCAGGGAAGGCCAGAGCTCCTCAGGAGACTCTTTTAATAGTGTTGTTACGTATGCTTAGAAAACAGTTCAAACTAGAACTTGGGTAGAGATTTGAGTTGAGATTTCCCCAGTGGTGGTGCCTTTACAATAACATAGTAAAGTATCTAATGGAATATAAAGAAACAGATTAACAATAAAATTGACAATTTCAGAAAAAATACCCACCTGACAATGTTCTCTTTGCTTATGAGTTACCGCTTCACAGAACAAGTGCTATAGAGTGTGTGTAAGCATACATACTTTCAGTTTCAGAACAAAGAATACAAATATAAAAAGGTAAAAATGAAAATGTGTGCTGTTCTGCTGCAATGTAACTGAGAGTTATAAAGGCCCTGCGAACAATATTGAGTTTGCTGTGGCACAATCACATCACGAAAGATTTACCTTCACTCTGCAAACTCAATATAGGGCAATAACAGTCTATTACAAGCTGAGCAATACAACATCAAAGGAATGTTTAAAAGAACTAGACAGAACCTTTAAATCAACACAATTGAGTTATCTTCCCCCAGAGGAAGCACCATGAGAGAGCTCATAGCAGGATTTTTCAAGAGGTATTACTAATTTACCATAAGTTACATTTAATACACTTTTAAAATGTAGTTTGTAATCTCTCTTCACTTTTTAGAACACAGAGCAATAAATTAAAAGAGAAATAATCCCCAAAGAGCAAGGGGCTGGGAGGAACAAAAATGACAATAGTTTTCTTTTTTGAGGGCTAACACTTCAAATAATTCTCCCACAACTGAAAAGGCTCTCCTTTCCTGATTTCAGCAAAGATCTCTCCTTCCCCAATTTTAATAAAATTCTTCAAATGTGAACATGGAAGAATAACAGTCAAAATATAAAATTAATTATTATTAAAATCCTGTTAAAAACAGCAAGACATCATCAAATTTTAGAAAAATGGTAAGAAAGTTTCTTAGTACCCTCCATAGAAAAGTAGGCAATTTCATTCTGCCTTTTTATGATTAAAATGAACCTTCGGGAGGTTGAGATTCTTATCCAGGCAGTCAGAAATGGTAGTGGCATTTATTTTGGGATGGTACTGTTCACTGTTGGCAACTCTTAGACATTTTCTTAGCATTTTACTATTTCCCCATACATTTTCATTTTTAATTTATTTAATATTTAAGAGTACATTTTAATTAAGTGTTGAGACAAGATGTTACTCTTCTACAGACATAGCAAAGACTTTGTTACAAACTTTAGTCCAAATTCACCTTGGAATTTCTTGTGAAGTAGAACTATTGAGTGTTACTAAAATGTTGATCATCTATTAATGTCTGATATTTGTACACATAAAGTGATAAATTTCTATGACACTTATAGATCACCCCTCCAATTATTTGCTAAATTATACTGTCTTTTATTTTTGTGGAGCATTTTTGTTTTGGCTTAGCTATCCTAATTAATACCAGAAATGTATGCAAAAAGGTTTTAAATTCTAGATAAATTGTATCCATAGTGGCTTTTCTATACATGAATTTTCTGCTTTAGTGATGAAAACACACCCACAACAGGTGCATGAAACTGCCTGCAGCACATGGCAAATGGGGGAAGTACTAGGGTTTGTCCCTTTTGATAGAGAATGGTTTTATTGGTGTCATACAGTAAGATTTTATAATAAATCAGATTGTCGGATTTATACTTATGTATCTGGTAACAGAAAATATTTAATTCATGTTTATAATGCTTTTAATTTTATAATCAGCTTCCAAAATTTCTTTACAACTGACCTTTATGTCAAAACTATTTTATTTGAAATAGCCCGTTACCAGATAACTTGTTTCAGATATTTGAACTGTATTGTTTTCTTTTTTAAACTTGCTCTTTTTTGTAAATTCCATTCAACTTCTTAATGCTAATATTGTGATTTTAAAGGCAGTATTCTGACTCGTATTTGTTATAATCTTGCCTGGGCAATAGAAAACTAGTTTCATCAGTTTTTACATACTGAAATTTCTCTGTAGTTCCACTATTTGAAACCATTGCTATGAATATCATAGAATTTTTTTTTTTTTTTTTTTTTTGAGACGGAGTTTCGCCCTTGTTACCCAGGCTGGAGTGCAATGGCGCGATCTCGGCTCACCGCAACCTCCGCCTCCTGGGTTCAGGCAATTCTCCTGCCTCAGCCTCCTGAGTAGCTGGGATTACAGGCACGTGCCACCATGCCCAGCTAATTTTTTGCACTTTTAGTAGAGACGGGGTTTCACCATGTTGACCAGGATGGTCTCGATCTCTCGACCTCGTGATCCACCCGCCTCGGCCTCCCAAAGTGCTGGGATTACAGGCTTGAGCCACCGCGCCCGGCCGAATATCATAGAATTTTTATGTTTAATATCATGTGAGTAAAGCATGTGTTCCCAACATATGTTGACAGATTTATCAAGGTTTGCTTGTTTATAATTGTCATAAGTAGTTCATGCAAATCCAACTAGGATTTCTACTTTTGTTTTCTTTTCATTCAACTAAATAATTCTATCACTAATATCTAATGTTCGACAATAAGCTTTATATTATATGCAGCTCTAATCTCATAAAAACACTACACTGATGTTTGTTTTATGCCTGATGTAAACAAGTTTACATATCTTAACAGTGGTTTAAAAAAAATATATGCTGTAGTCAACCTGGATTTGAATTACTAATCAACTATAATTATATGATTATGCCTCAGTTTTTCTATTACAAAACAGATAGCAATGATAATTATAGGATTGCTGTAGGGATTAAATTAGATATTACTTATAAAATTTCTAGCACTATGGCACATAGTATTCAAGAAATGTTGGCTATTCTTACTGAAAGAAATATGTTCAAAAATGTTCTGACGGCTTCTAATCAGTGTCATGAACATTAGAAAGTTTTACCCAACCACAGAATCCACTGGCTGTGATAAAATAAGTTTGTTGACTCTTTTGCAGAGATTATAGAACTAACACCTGCTGCCTAACAGTAGTGGGACTCATACCAAATATCAATGAATGAGTAACTGCCCTAAACAGCTATCACAGCCATAAGGCAGTTGGTTCTACAGTCTAGACCTGTGTAAGAGTTGAATCAAGTCACCTGCTGACTATAATAGCCATCAGGAGAGTAATACAAAATTTAATCTTAGTGCTTATCTGTTATAACATGACGTGATATATATATTGCCTTCCGAGTTCTTGCTTGAAGGACATTTTAGCAATGATACCTGGCAGTGATTCAGAGTTAGGGGTTATATTAGTCAGGGTTCTCCAGAGAAACACAACCAATAGGAGAGACAGAGAGAGAAAGAGAGGGAGGGATAGATAGATGATAGACAGATAGATTATAGATAGATAGATAGATAGATAGATAGATAGATAGATAGATAGATAGATAATATAGAGGAAGATAAGAGAGAGAGATACTAAAAAAAAAATGAAATGTATTATAAGAAACTGACTCTGCATGCCTGTAATCCCAGCTACTCAGGAGGCTGAGGCAGGAGAATTTCGTGAACCCAGGAGGCAGAGGTTGCGGTGAGCCGAGATCACGCCATTGCACTCCAGCCTGGGTAACAAGAGCGAAACTCCGTCTCAAAAAAAAAAAAAGAAAAGAAAAGAAAAGAAAAAGAAAAAAGAAACTGACTCACACAAATATGGATAATGAAAAATCTTATAATCTGCTGTGGCAAGCTGGAGACCCATGACAACTGGCAATGTAGTCCAAAGGCCTGAGAGCCATGAGTACTGAGAGCAGAAGAGCAATGTTCCAGCTTAAGTAGTTAGAGAATGAATTAAAGCTTCTTCTATCTTTCTGTTCTGTTCAGGTTCTGAACAGATTGTATGGTGCACATCCACATTGGCAGGAGCCAATCAGCTTACTCAGTTCACAAATTCAAATGCTAATATCTTCCAGAAACATTCTTATAGACAGAAATAATGTTTTACCAGCTATCTGGGTATCCCATAGCTCAGATATTTTGACACATAAAATTAACCAACACAGAGGTCAAGAGCAATCAGTTTTGACCATTTAAAACTTGGCCTGTAAAGGAACTACTCATCAATGATATCGAGCTCATCAGTATTTTTAATTAAGTTGTAGAAGAGACTATGGCTATTATCCGAAAGAGAGCAAAAATGTTTAGCAGTAGTTGTTTTAAAAAATAAATTATACTTCTTCACTAATGAAGTTTAAAAGAAAATAAATAAATGCTTTATTAATTTGTTTCAACATTTAGTAGCAAATGGCCAACTTAACTCTTTTCTTGAATTCTATTTGAGAATACTGCGGCTCCTGTATTCATAAGTCCCTAATGTCCTTAGTCACTTCCCATAAAGTGGCAGAAGTAGACTAAAAAGGGAAAGAGAGAAGGGAAGGGGAGGGGAGGGGGGAAGGGGAAGGGAGGAGAGGGGAGGGGAGGGGAGAAACTAGCCTAAAACTTAGTCGCCTAAAGCAACACTTTTATGTTGCTCACAATTTTGTGGAACAGAAATTTGGTAAGGGCTCTGCAGGGCAGTTTATCTCTGATCCATATGGCATCTGTTACAGCTATGGTGGTTGGGGATGGAGAATCCTCTTCCAAGATGGCATCTCTTTTTTTCTAATAATTTCAATTTTTATTTTAGATTTCAGGGGGTATGTGTGCAGGTTTGTTACTTGGGAATATTGTGTGAGGCTAAGGCTTGGGGTAAGATTTATTGGTCCCATAACCTAGGTACTGAGCACAGTGCTCAGTAATTACTTTTCAACCCTTTCTCCCTCCCTCCATCTCCCATCTAATAGTCCCTAGTGCCTACTGTTGCACAAGATGGCATCTTTATTTACGTATTTTTGACCTTATAGCAACGTGGTCTCTCTCTCTTCATGTAAGTTTTCATCCTGCAGGGTCTCTCCACGTGATTTGGGCTTCCACAGCACAATAGTCTCGGGGTAGTCACTTTTTACATGGTAGGTGGTTTTTGAAGAGGGAGAAACTGCTAGACTACTCAAAGGCTATACCAGAAGCTGGCATAGCATCATTTCTCCCATGGACCATGACTCCCATGGTTAAAGCAGTCATGAACACTGCCATATTTAAGGAGGTAGAGAAACAGATGCCGCTTCTTTATAGAGGAATGTCAGGTTGCTCAGAAGGACAGTGCAATGAGTAATATTCTTGTAGCCATCTGTCTTTGTCCACTTGTGCTGCTATCGCAAAGTATCTGAGACTGGGTAATTTATAAATAATAGAAATGTGCTTCTCACTGTTCTGGAGGCTGGGAAGTCCAAGATCAAGGTGATGACAGATTCAGTATCTGGTGAGGGCTCACCCTGCTTCCAAGATGGTGTCTTATTGCTGGCTGCATCCTCCAGAGGAAACAAGAACTGTGTCCTCAAATGGTAGATGGGATGGAAGGGCAAAAGAGCCTCTCTAGTTCCTTCCAGCCTTTGCATAAGGGTATTCTTGCTATTCTTGAGGACAAAGCCTTCATAGCCTAATCACTTCCCAAAGGTCTCACCTTCCAATATCATCACCTTGGTGATCAGTGTTCAACATATGAATATTGGAGGAATACATGCATTCAAACCATGGTACCATCTTTGAAAAACAGCCTCTGCCATAATACATGATAGCCGGGTAATAGATTTAATCGGTCATAATGTGTTTAAGGGAAGCATATCTGCACTGAAGTGCAATGTAAACTGTTATTAAACAAGAAACTTCTCCTCCTACTTAAAAGATTTGATTTTAAAATGCTAAATGGATGGTGATTAAAAACAATGAGCAAGCAAGAATCTAAAAACTTCTAATACCAAAATTTTTAAAGACACACATCAAAGTTATTACAGGGCATTTATCACATTTTTAAAATTCAAAATCTTTGACATCTAAATAGTGTCAATTCTAAAACTTACACAATTTTAATTTCTCTGATATGCAGTTCTCATTCATGTTTAATACAACTCTACAGTTATTGGTTAAGATTTTCCTTGATTCTTAGACTGATTTGAGAAATTTCCCCAAATCAATCCCAACAAGAATAAGAAGCGCATGTACAAGTCATCTCATTTTCTAGACTTTTTTCATAATATGGTGTATTATGTGCCCTGATTTCTCCCCCCCGCCATTCATAGTCCACTGGGGAACTCAACTATTTATTAAAGATTGTGTTTTCCAGGAAATGAAGGTTACATATATTCAACTGAGGTTTTGTGAATTTATTTATATTTATAGTGTTTTAATTTAGCTCATCAACTTTGCATTATAATTAAATGGCAAATTGTTTATTGCTCTTTGTACTCTAATCATGTTATAGTGCATAGAAGATTAATTGATACTGTATATTTAAAGTGATCGTCTATTTGCTTTTAGTAATCCAGGGTGGCATTTATAATCTTGTTGTAATCTGAATTAGTATGAATTTATTAGCTTAACATTAGTTGCCTACTATTATTTACATGACTAACAGTACTCATATGAGGAAAAGCATTATCACAATACAGATACAGAAACTGGGTTTTTACCTGAGATTGAAAAGGGCCTTCATTTATAATTCTCCTCAATAAAACAATCAAATTGAAAATAAGCCAGATTCCCTTTTTTTTTTTTTTTTTTTTTTTTTTTTTTTTTTTTTTTTTTGAGACGGAGTTTCACTCTTGTTACCCAGGCTGGAGTGCAATGGCGCAATCTCGGCTCACCGCAACCTCCGCCTCCTGGGTTCAGGCAATTCTCCTGCCTCAGCCTCCTGAGTAGCTCGGATTACAGGCACGCACCACCATGCCCAGCTACTTTTTTGTATTTTTTAGTAAAGACAGGATTTCACCATGTTGACCAGGACGGTCTCGATCTCTACCTCGTGATCCACCCGCCTCCGCCTCCCAAAGTGCTGGGATTACAGGTTTGAGCCACCGCGCCCGGCCTGCCAGATTTCCTGAAGAAGCTACTGAAGCAGATTTTTTTAAAGAATCAAATTAAGAGCTTTGGCCAGAAAGAGGAAACGTATATTTTAAAGTCAAATTAGATCTAAGGAGTTGAGGAAATAACCCTGAAAGCAAGAATCCTGTTCGCCTCTGTACATTTGCAGCACTCCAGGATGGACCACAGGAGTCCGGTCCTGCTGATATTCACTCCACTGCTGGGACCCACTGAATACAGAACCCTATGATGACAAAGACATCACTTCTAAATGTACTCATATTTCCTGTGTGCCAACATTAACAGACATTGCCAAAACCAAATCAATACTTTGACAATACTACTTGAAAGCCAAGCTTCCTAGTGGTATACCATAACAGTAAAGAAAACCTAGGCTGCTAGAGTTGAACTCTTCTTCTTATCCATATTGCTTTTCAAAGATTAAACAAAGCAATCAAAAACTTTCTAATTAACTGTCATGAAAACCTGCCTCAATACTTTAAAATCTAATTGTTCTAAACATTCAAAATAATCACGTTGAAATAGTTTATTAATAAGTGAAATCTCAGGATATCTTTTTTCCTATTAGTCTTAAAAATAGCCCTCTTGGCATTCCTAGTGCCAGATCTAGGTCTCTAATTCTGTTTCCCACTAAAAGGAATAAGTTCTCCTTGGAGAAATGACAGAGTCCACAAGTGGAACAGGAAACAGAAAAAATGAGCTAGAATATCTTGTACGCCATGAAATAAGGAAGTGCTAAATAGTAATAATAATGGAGCATGTTACAAACACTTGGGTGATGCTTGAAGGCATTCCACTGGTCAAATCTGGAACAGCTGGAGCACAAAATAATTATGTATGCTAATGAATTATGAACAATTCTAAAAAGTTGGAATTCAGGAGTTCATACCCATAATAAATAGATAAGAAAATAAATAGAAGAGAAAGGAGTATTGAGTACTCTAATTTATATTGCAATACTGACTCATAAATGAAGAAAAAGTGCAGAAGTTGGAAAATAAGCACTTGTAATCATCATAGTAAAGGTTGGATTACTCAGAAATGGGCAATGGATAACATATCTGGGGAGAAATTTCTATGAGAAGCAGATTATTTGTGCAGTCTTAAATTGTCTCTCTATAAATTGTTTATTAATTACAAGGAAAACCAGATATTATGCAGTGGTAATATCAGATAATATACTAACAGGGTGATCAATATTAACATTGCTAATGAGGAGTATATGGACATAATGTGCCTTCCAACGACAAATCCTGAGAAGGCCGCAATTTCACTCATGTAATATTCTGAGCAAGAACACCTAACATGAGTCTAATCATAAGTTAACATCAGAAAAATGTCAAATTAGAAATATCTTTAAAAGCAAAAAGACAAGAGATTGCATGCTTCAGAAATGTCTGCCATAAAAGGCAAAGAAAGGTTGTGGAAATGTTCTGGATTTTAAAATGATTATAGAGATATGACAACTAAATGTAATACTAGACTCTAAAAGTGAGGGAAAATTTATTGGTTCACATGAAGTGTAGTTATGTGAGATAATATCTTATTCTTAAAAAATACCTACTGAAGTATTAAAAGGTGGCCGGGTGTGGTGGCTGACACCTGTAATCCCAGCACTTTGGAAGGCCAAGGCAGGTGGATCACTTGAGGTCAGGTGTTCAAGACCAGCCTGGCCACCATGGTGAAACTCCATCTCTACTTAAAAAAAAAAAATACAAAAGTTAGCCAGGTGTGGTGGCACACACCTGTAGTCCCAGCTCCTTGGGGAGCCAAGGCAGGAGAATTGCTTGAACCGAGGAGGCAGAGGTTGCAGTGAGCTGAGATAGCGCCAGCTACTGCACTCCAGGCTGGGCAACAGAGTGAAACTGCCTCAAAAACAAAACAAAACAAAACAAAACAAAACAAAAAGCCGGGAGCGGTGGCTCAAGCCTGTAATCCCAGCACTCTGGGAGGCCGAGGCGGGTGGATCATGAGGTCGAGAGATCGAGACCATCCTGGTCAACATGGTGAAACCCCATCTCTACTAAAAATACAAAAACGTAGCTGGGCATGGTGGCACATGCCTGTAATCCCAGCTACTCAGGAGGCTGAGGCAGGAGAATTGCCTGAACCCAGGAGGCGGAGGTTGCGGTGAGCCGAGATTGCGCCATTGCACTCCAGCCTGGGTAACAAGAGCGAAACTCCGTCTCAAAAAAAAAAAAAAAAAGAAAAAAAAAGTAAAAAAGTAAAAGATCCTAAGGCATGAAACCTACCTAAAATGGTTCAAAATATATGTGTAATGTGTGTGCAAGGGCAGAAATAAGAGAGACAATCAGCCAATGAGTAAGTAAATTAGATGAAATAATAATATGTGAATCTGGGTAAATAAATAGTCCAGTATAAAGAGGATATTTGAAATATACTTATTCTTGCAATTTTTCTGAAATTTTGAAATTATTTACAAATGAAAGTCAGGTTTTTGTTTTGTTTTGTTTTGTTTTTGTTTTTTTAAGCAGCTCTGCTGAAGCAGTATGTACAAGGAGAAAACATTACTGTTTCCCACTGGCACATTCTCCAGCATGTAATGAAGTAAGCCTAAAGTCATCCTGCAGAAAACTAGGAATTATTGTGTGCCCACATTTCAGGTGAATTTGATTCCTAATAATGTAGTAGGAGCCTTGGTAGTTAACTAAACTGCCTTTAAATCAAAGGCAATGTAGTACAGGTCATGGGATTGGGTTCACTGTAAAAAGCCTCGTTCTTAAGTCCCTAGGTGATACCTGACACACTCAAGCACTAACTTTGTAGGTTTGGGTACAGAAGATAAGTGAAAAGTCACACAGTGGTTCCTTTGCATTTGGCCCAGTAGCCAAGTTTAAAAGGACAAACAGGCTGTACTGCATAGAAGGTGAAATGCTTAAATGTCAGCGCGGCATTGTCAGGAGCTATCTGTATGCATAGCAACTATCATGTGGAGTCCATTTCATGAAGGGAAATGAGAATAAAAGACTGTATCCTGTTTTAACATTCCCAGAAGACCCAGAAAAAAATCTTTTAACAATTTAAATGTTGTTGACTTTATTGACCTATGTATTGTGTCGGTCTCAAAAACCAAGGGAAAATATACAAAGTGTTAACATATTTCTCATCTAGGGGCACAACAGAAAAGCCAGTCACCATTAGTCTTCATTTTCAAAGGTAGCATCTCGCTTCTAATAAATTTCCATATGTTCCCAAATACAGGCTTTTATAACACGCTGGTAAAAGATTTATTTTCTCTTAAAAGGACATGATATCACATAAAATTGTTGGGTGTTTTTTCTTTCTGGCAAGGTAATTTTACTCTTTGTTTTTTTATTTCGTCTTGCAAGCAAGTATATTTCCCTTACAAATAAAATAATTTAGTTGAAATTATTTGTAAAGTAAATTGGTTATTTATTATACAATGATGAATAATTATATTTTGTCTTAATATATTGAGCATCTTTGGATGAGATCAAGAAGCTGTTCAAGTGGAAGTAACAGGGAGAAGTTTTAAATGACTGACAGCTGAAATTGTCATAAGAGAAAGGAGATCAAGAATACCAACTCTCACCCGCTTGACTCAGGGGACTCAGCACCACCACACAATCTTAGATACCCCTCAGAACCAGTTCTACAATATTCATGCTTTATAGAGGTCTTTGTTCAAAACAGTGAATGTGTTTCTTTATCATCTTCTGATCTTTTGGGTTGTTTTAAGAGGTGAGAAGATGGTAGTTTGGTTAATTCAATGAAACAGAGGTGGAATGGAGATGAAAGAAAAGTCAGGGCCTTCATTAGCCTCAGCAAACTAACACAGGAACGGAAAACCAATCACTGCTTGTTCTCACTTATAAGTGGGAACTGAATGTTGCGAACACATGGACACATGGTGGGAAACAACAAACACTGGGCCCTGCTGTGGGACAGGGGAGAGCATTAGGAAGAATAGCTGATGGATGTTAGGCTTAATACCTACGCAATGGGTTGATCTGTGCAGCAAATCGCCATGGCACACGTTTACCTATGTATAACATACCTGCACATCCTGCACACAAACCCCAGAAATTAAGATAAAAGTTGAAGAAAAGGAAAGAAAAAATAAGAGAGAAGTCAGGGCCTTAAATTGCAATCCTCTCTGTCTTAAAAATATTTTAAAAATCTTTTTCTCCCCTATGACAAGGCACTTTATTTCTTTAGGATTGTTTAGTAACATTTAACAAGTAAAACCTAAACAACATAACTGTCAAAAGAGATTAAAACATTTTGCATGAGTTTTATTTAACTAATAAGCAAATTCTGAGGCATATAGATTTGATTAGAAACTTTCACATTTTTAGTTAAGTTTCTCTAAGCAAGTTACTTTGCCTCAATAAGTTCCAGTTTTCTAGTTTATCAAATGGAGATCATACAAATACCTATCTCTTATGTTTTCTGACAAGACTAATTAGATCATGAGAAGGGTCTAGAAAACAGTGTCAACTGATATTATTGGTGTTTTCATTGTGATATTAAGGTCATTTGTTGGTCTTCCATCGATTATGGTAATGAGTCTGCTCACTCCACTTGAACTGTCCTTTCAAGACTCCTTGTCCCATTATCATGTCCTCCTCTTTCCCAGGTGCTTTAGGGTCTCCAATACTTTTGGGGAGTATATATTTATACGTCTGGTTCTTCTTAGTTGTAGAACAAGAAGTTCCTCCAAGGAAAGAAGGATGTCTGTTTCATCTCTCCCTCTTAGCAAAGTGCTTAACCTGCACTCAACTCAAAACTTGCAAACATTAATTAGGCACCAGCTAAGCCCTGCTGTAAGCATCTAATCTGTGTGTAATTTCATTCTTGCATGAATGTTATCTCATTCTACTTCTATGAGCTAGAGATTATTACAGGATAATCTTAATTTTGCAGCTGAGAAACTGGGGTACAGGAAATTTGAAAAGTTGATGAAGGTCACATAGTAAGAGGTAGAGCTGGTGATTTGACTTCAGGCTGTTTTTTTAGAAAATTTGCACCCTTATCCATGTTGTTGCATTGCCTTCCAGGGAACATGCAATATAAATAAACACTTGGACATTCTCTTGTCCTTCAGGGGCAAAGGATAAGACCAAGAATATATGTTACAATCAAGAAACCAAGTGAAACTAGCTGAGGCATATATGTATATCTTGGTCTCAGAAGAATAAGACAAAAGGGTTCTCTTCCCACTAGATTAAGTATAGAGCAATTATTAATCTTAAGTGAGAAAACTGAGTCCCAAGAATGAAGCCATTTATCTAATATTATTCACTTGACTCAAGTTAACTATCCTCTGATCAAGAGGTTCTCAAATTTTAATATGCCTCAGAATTAGACAGAAGGCTTGTTAAAACACAGATGTGAAGACCCCACCCTCCAAGTTTCTTATTCAGTTTATCTGAGGTATGTGCACTTTTAGTAAATTCTCAGACTATGGTGATTATCATGGGCTGGAGACTACACTGAGAAGCACTGTTCCAATGCAAAGCTCAACCTACAGTACTGTACTATGTGCCTTTGTGATTCCTTGAGTTTTGACATGGGAAGATAACACGTCAAGAGAAGGTAATGAGAGCAGAGATCTGTGGGTTGTGGAGAGAATAACCCTACATTCTATTCTTGGGCAGATCTCTTTGGAGTCAGAGAAGAAATGCTGCACAGAACATTTAAGAAGATAGTCCACAGTCTCATACATAGATTTCCCACTTTCATGGTGCTTAGAAGCAACAGAGAGATTTGCACACGCAGCAAATCACAGCAGAAAGTGATAGGAGTGCTGGCGAGTCTGACAGCATTCATGGATGAGAAGTGGTCAGTAAGTTGCATGGCTGAATAAGAAGATGCCGTCACTCCACAAATGATGCCTTGATCAGATGCACCCCACTCCAATGCCTTGGACTAAGTGACCCCATCCAATTTAAATAAATCCCATGCTATATTATAGAAGACCCCAGACTGACAAAGAATAATTGTCTACCACACTAGAAATTAGTTTGTACAGCTGAATTTGTGGATAGAGAATTATATTCAATAACAACCTAAAACAAGAGAGCCCTAAGCCTTCCTTACTTAGTAAGGAAACCTAAATGGCATTTATGATTTCAGAAAAAAAAAAACAAAGGTTTTAAGAATTCTAGGAAATACTAGTAAGCACCAACATATGAAATATAGTTTAGGTTTTTACAGAAAACCCTACTAGATGGGTTGCATTATTTGGGTCAGATACAGTTTTTCTTTCTGTATGTCCTAAAGTCTTTTCCATTTTACATCAACCTTTAAGTCTTAGAAAATGACAGAGACATACCTAGAATTCTAAGTAGTAATTTTAAAAGTGGTTTCTTTCTGATGTTATTTCACTATTATTTTCCGTTTTCTATATTGCTTCCCCGACAATACCAGGGTGTCATTAGCACTACACTTAGGGAATTATAGATCCCAAAATTGGGTATAAAATCATACCAAGCTTTTAACATTTTTACTTTTAAGAGTAGTGATCCAAATTCTTTATTAAGATACACAAGAAAGTCTTGTACAATGTAACTTTGCCCATTTAATCTTAAAAGTTTTAAAGGCTGTGAAATAAAGCTTACCCAAAAGAAAGGAATATTTATTCATTACAAAGGGTTCTTAGTATTTGGCTTTTACTTCTAGGGTGCAAAAAGATTTTTTCTACAATTTTTCAGCTAATTACTACCTGCTCCTTGCTGACTGGAAGACTGAACATACAGCTACTTCCAAGGATCTCTGACATCCAGGTAGACATCTTGGGAACACTGATGAAACTGATAACAGGCCATTTTATAGGGCCCTAAAAGCTACTCAAGAAACTAACAAGGTCCATTAGACTTTCTGTCATGCATATGATGGGAAAAAATATACCACCACAAGATCCACTCAATTGTCCTGCTGCGACAGCAGTAACTATTGTGTGTGAGAGGTTTTTGGAAGGCGGCTCCACCTTGCTGTTTATGCTCTACTGGCTAGTGGGAGTTTCAGGTACGCCACCGTAACAGAAGGGGCTTTGTGATAGGCTATCAGTGACAAACAAGAACGACAACGTGCAGCCCCAGGGTTTGACAAGGAGGAGAAGCTCAACAAAGGAAGAATGACCTGCTTCAGTTTCCCATTTCAGTCTAACATTTACTTCCTCACACAAAGCTTAGCTTGGTGTGTTGGTGTCCAAATCACATTCAAACCTTGTACAGAGTGACAGGAGTCCAGCTGAGATACTTTAAGTGGATTTCTTTTCTTTCTACCTTGCTTTGAACTTCTTTTAAACCTACAGATGTTTGGCAGAGCTATTCATACTAAGAAGCTGAGAAAGAGAAAAGGTGGAAGATTTGCTCCCAGATTAATAATTTTTTCTACATATATGGAGTGTGCACATGTGAGTGTGTATGTTAAATATGTTCTATGGGCCCAGTCTTTGCTATATATAAGTGAGGGTCTAACAGGTAATCTTCTTTTTATCTTATATAAAAAAAGGCTGCTTTTTAAATTCAAGAGCCAGGTAAAGTCCCAATTTAATAAACATTTGTTGAGCACCTACTACTCAATATTACACTGCATCTTGATAGGAGAGACAGATGTAAAGACGATCAACACACAGTATAGTAACTTGTTCTCTGGTAAGGGAACTGAGATGTGTAGCCAAATAATTATAAGGTGGGCTACTATTACAATATTGTTACCAATGCCACATTTTTTATCCAGGAATTTCCAGAATTTTCTTGTATTTCTTAACTTGCCAATTCCATCTCTTACCTTCTCACTTATGACACATAACATTATCTCTCACCTGAGAAACCCTAACATGAGAAAAGGCACTTCATCTGTCATTATATAGGAGTTTAAAAAGGATAAAAACAGCATAGGTGCCTGGTCAAATGGAACCGTATGGAACACAGAGCTGGTCCTCAGCTTTCAGGTAAAAAATTGGGGTGCTATACCAACATGTGATCTCCCTATTTTTGCCCATCAGTTATGCAGACTTTTGTTTCATTTTTATACTCTCTTAAAAGGAAAAGTGAAGAAAACTATTCACATTCTGTATGCCTGGCACAATGATATTGCTAACGTTTCAGACATTGTGTCTTATTTAATCCTCACTGCAACCCTCTGAGGTCAGTGTTATGAGCTGCACAGATGAGGAGAGGGGCTCAGCATGGTCGCACAGCTAGTAGGATTCAAATGCATTTTAGTCTAAATATTATGGTTTTTATCCAGCACATCAACACTCTTTGTAAAGCTGGTTCCTTCCATTTTAAGTAGTATAAAAAAGGAATTGGGAAGAATGGTGGCTGCTTATGAACTACAAGTATTTCACACCTTTCTCATTAATGCGTGTTCAAGCATTCCTTTTATAAAAAATAGCACTTTGCCTTATTAACCCACTATATTACCTCAAACCTTGCTTTTGCTGCCAAATTTTATTTTTAAAATGTTATTGATATGGTTTAAATGTGTCCCCACCCAAATCTCAAATCTCATCTTGAATTGTAGCTCCCATAATTCTCACATGTTATGGGAAGGACCCAGTGGAAGGTAATTGAATCGTGGGGGCAGATTCTTCCTGTGCTGTTCTCGTGATAGCATGTAAGTCTCATGAGATCTGATAGTTTCATAAAGGGGAGCTCCTTTAATGCAAGGTCTCTTTCCTGCCACCACGTAAGATGTGTCTTTGCTCTTCCTTCACCTTCCACCATGATTGTGAGGACTCCCAGCCATGTGGAACTGTGAGTCAGTTAAATCTCTTTACTTTATGAATTACCCAGTCTCAGGCATATCTTTATTAGCAACATGAGAATGAACTAATAAAGTTGTTAACTTTTTTTAGTATAGTTTTAGATAAATAATTGAGCAGATAACATTTCATAAACCAGCTCCAACCCTACCACACAGAATTCCCCCTGTTATCATCCTGCATTCATGTGGTTTATTTGTTACAATTGATGAACCAATGTTGATACATTATTATTAACTACACTCCATAGTTTACATTAGGGTTCACTCCTTATGTTGAACATCTATTGGTTTGATAAATGCACACTGACATATATTCACAATCACAGTCTCATACAGAATAGTTTTACTGCCCTAAAAATCCCTGTGCTCCACCTACTCATATCCTTCTTTCCTTTCCCAAGTCACCTGCAACCATTGATCTTTTTACTATCTCTACAATTTTGCCTTTTCTAAAATCTCATAAACTTGGAATTACACAGTATGCAGCCTTTTTATACTGGCTTCTTCCACCTAGCAATATGCATTAAAAGTTCCTTCATAGCTTTTCATGCCTTGATAGCTCATTTCTTATTATTGCTCTAAATTTTATATTTTTCAAAAAATATTTTGGCACAGTATGTCAGTCTGCAATGACTGCTAAGGATACAAAGAATAATAGGACACAATTCCTACCTCGCTGATCTTACTGTTTAGAATTAGGAGAAAGGAACATGTCTTAGTCCTTTTTGTGTTGCTATAACAAAATACCACAGACTGAGTAATTAATAGAGAAAATAAATTTATGTCTTACAGTTCTGGAGGCTGGGAAGTTCAAGACTGAGGGTCCAGCAGCGGTGAGGGCCTTCTTGTTGTGTCAGAATATGGCTGAGGGCATCACATGGCAAGAGGATATGATGATGCCTACTGACTCAGTTTTCTCTTTCTTGTCTTGTAAAACTACCAGTCCCATCCTGGGGGTACCACCGTCATTACCTTACCTGATCCTAATTTCCTCCCAAAGTCTCCACCTCCAATCAGCATATAACTTTTGTGATTAAGTTTCCAACACGGGAAATTTGGGGGACACATTCAAACCATAGAGGTTTGAATGAATCATAAACCAAAAAAAAGTAATAACATTTTCTAGGTATTATAATAGAAGCCTACAGGGGTACAAAAGAAGGACAAAATGGGGAGAATTTCATCTTACTCCAGGTATAGAAGAGTCAAAGATGATGCCCTACATGATTCAGTGTTTGAGCTGAGAGACCAGCAAGACCCAGGGCAGACACTGAGTCAAGCTGAAAAATTTTAGGTGGAACAGCATGACATGTTTTGAGAAAAGCAAGAAGTTTAGCCAGAAGATGGTAGAAGTGGACATAAATATGCTAAACTCTCAGATCCCATCTTTTTTTCCACAGCAGTTATCAGCTTTAGTATGCCAAATGTGTATTTTTTAACTTTTTTTTTTTAATTGTCTTCCTCCTCCCACTAGAAGATATGGCCCTAATGGCAGGGACTTCAGCTTTATTCATGTCCAGCCAATAGGTAGCTTGAAATAAATATTTGTTGAATGAATGAATACACAAAGCAAAGCTTCATCAGTGTCTGAGGCCCTCCTTGTAGGGATAAAAAGCACCATAAAAGGATAGATTAACTCTTTCGGGTAAACAAGGGACAATTCTAATCCTAATTTATAGATTTCCAACAACTGCTATAAAATGTACCCTACTTTCTAATTCCACACATTCTAAAAGTCATGGATCTCTTAATGACAGGGATATGCTCTGAGAAATGTGTCATTAGGCAATTTCATCATTTCATCATTGTGCATACATCATAGAGTGTACTTACCACACACTTAGGCTATATGGAATAGTCTATTGCTCCTAAGCTACAAACCGGTATGGATGCTACTGTACTGAACACTGCAGGCAATAGTACCACCATGGCAAATATTTGTGTATCTAAACAGAGAAAGTACAGTAAAAATGATAGGGCACTTAGCATGAACGGAGCTTACAGGACTGGAAGTTACTCTGGGTGAGTTAGTAAGTGGTGAGTGAACGTGAAGGCCCAGGACATCTAGCACACTTTATAAATGCTGTACACTTAGGCTACACTAAACTTATTTTTAAATAAAGTAATTATGCTATGACTTCATGACAGCTAGACGTCACTAAGAAATAGGAATTTTTCAGTTCCATTATAACCTTATGGGACCACAGACATATACCCAGTCCATTATTGACCAAAATGCCATTATGCAGTGCATAACTATAATTCTTTTATTTCTCTAAATTATACCAGAAGACGGGAAAAGAAGTATCCAAAGCTTTCAAAAATGTCAGATAAATTTGCTGAACTTTGCACACTGTTATGTAGACAAAACCTTTTTTTCCAGTGCTAATTCAAGGTCTATTCTCATAAATGCCTCTTGCTATAACCTAACATAATATGGCATATACTCAAAATAAAGATGTATTAAGTCAAATAATTACACTAAAGAAAAGCTGAGATAAGTGCTCAGTTCCTTATTTCTGTATAGCACAACTTACGACCTTCAGAATTTGGAATTTTAGAATTATCTAGACTGGAGGGTAAACTTTTAACTGGGAATGCTGTCGTGGCGGTATGGGCATGAGGAATAATATTCTCTGAACATGACTGTGCTTCAAATACCACTCTCCAAGATAAGATGAATTCACTGAGCACTGACTGCAGTGATAGAAATGATAGAAGATGATTCTGTTCTGTGACCATAGTGGCTGTTTTCATTTTTAGACAGAATTGCCCAGGTTATTACTTTTCCCGGGAAGTATTTTATTTTATTTCTACGTTTGTGGGAACGTAGTATGTGTATATATTTATGCAGTTGATGGTCTAATTTGATACAATATGCAGTAATACAAAGGCATACAATGTGTAATAATCACAGTAAGGTAAATGAAGTATCCATCATCTGAGGCATTTACCCTTTGTCTTACAATCCCATAATACTCTTTTAGCTATTTTTCAATGTACAGTAATTTATTATTGACTATAGTCACGCTGTTGTGCTGTCAAAGACTAGATTTATTCATTCAAACTATATTTTATACCCATTAATCATTCCCACTTCCTCCCCAACTCCCCTTGCACGACCTTCCCAGCCTCTGGTAATCATCATTCCACTCTCTATCTCCATGAGTTCAATTATTTTAATTTTTAGCTCCCACAAATAAGTGAGAACATGAAAAGTTTGTCTTTCTGTGCCTGACTTATTTCATCTATTAAAATCACCTCCAGTTCAACTCATGTTCTTGCAAATGACAGGATCTTTTTCATGGCTGAATAGTACTCCACTGTGTATATGTACATTTTCTTTATCTGTTCACCTGTTGACAAACACTTGGGTTGCTTAAAAATCTTGGCTCTTAAAAATAGTACTGCAACAAACATAAAAGCTCAGATGTCCCTTCCATATACTGATTTCTTTTCTTTTGGGTTTTCCTCAAATACAACCTCATTCATCCATGTTTAATAACATAACCTTGGACCCTGACACCACTAGTAAACATATCAGAGTGAAAAAAAAAAAAAGTCTTAATGTCAAGCTCCCACCTATTTAAGATGCATTCTTTCTGTATTCCTCCCCTTTCCCACTTCCAATGTCAGCAATTATCCAATTGGAAAGAGAGAAGTGAAATATTTTCCATTCTCATTAACACACTGATTTATTACCTCTCCCAGTCTAGAGTCTATGGATAATCATTATAATCAATTCATTTTAACTTCTTTGTCCTTTTCTCTCTCTTATTCTACATTATTCCCATTTAAGTAAACCCCATCCATGGTTAAACTCAATTGTCTTTCTACTCTGCCCCTCTGCTTCAGAAGCTGAATTTTCCTGGAGAAAACCAATGACCATGTATGCTGATTTTTCTTTAAACTTCTGACCGCTAGTCTTAGAGGAGCACTCACTAGTGTCCAGGAATCCTTCTACACTTTCCATTCTTTGAGTCAAGTTTCAGATCTCCTTTCTCTTCATTATCTCCAAAAACCTCTCCCCTCTGCAGTTCATGAACTCACGTCACTCTTCCTTGAGAATAAAGTAGCAATCAGATGGGAGCTCCTTCAACTTTCCACCCCAACTTTATTAACTTATCTGCACCTACACTCACATTCTTTGCCTTCCTTTTACAACAATGAATTTTATAAAATGTTTTCTGTGTGCCTAAAAATGTCAATCCCACCCCTTTCTTTCTAAATATTATCTCCTCTTCCCATATTCAAGGAATTCAAGCCTGTAATTATCCTATGACTCTCATGGTATCATTAGACTTTCTTTGTCTACTGGATCATTCCAATAACTGTAAAGACACAAACTATCCATTTTTAAAAAATATTCTTTGACCTCATATTATACACCAGTTACTACTAAATTTTTCTGACCCCTAAAAGTTGCCTATATTTGCTGAATTCCTTTTAACACCTCTTTTATTTTTGATCCACTCCAGTGAAGTTTTCCTCTCTTCTATTACAATCCATTGAAATGGTGCTTGTCAAGATCACAATAATGTCCATGATGTGAAACAAACGGTCTCTTCTCTGTCCTCAACTGACTTGACCTTGCAGCAATTTTCCTCCTTCTTGGAACACTTTATTCTCTTGAATTTCATGCCTCAACATTGTCTCTTTTTTCCTCCATCAAAAGGTACTCTCTCCTTAGCCTCTTTTGCTAGCTGTTCCATCAAAAGGTACTCTCTCCTTAGCCTCTTTCACTTTATTGTCTAGACCAGGGGTGTCCAATCTTTTGGCTTCCCTGGGCCACATTGGAAGAAGAAGAATTCTCTTGAACCAAGCATAAAATACACTAACACTAACAATAGCTGACAAACTAAATAAAAAAGAATTGCAAAAATATCTCATACTGTTTTAAGAAAGTTTAAGAATTTGTGTTGGGCCACATTCAAAGCTGTCCTGGGTCGCAGGCAGCTCACAGCCTGCAGATTCAGCAAGCTTGATCTAGACTCTCTGCTGAGATGGCTTCCAATCCCATAGCTTGATAATGAGTGTGCTGTAGACTCTCCATATTGAACTCTAGCCCTGACCTCTCCTTCCAAGCTCCTAAACGTGTTCCTCTCTCTGTCTTCCCTAGCTAATAAAGGCCATCACCTTCAATCCACTTGCTCAGGTAAAATTTCTTGAAGTCATCCTTGACTTACTTCTACCTCTGACACCTCCTATATCACCTATACACATACTTACTAATCAAGGATCAAGTCTGGTTAGCAATATTACAAAAAATATCCCTGTCCACAAATTTATCTGTCCACCTCTCTTCAGCTCTGCTGCTACTACCCTTGTCTATGCCGCTGACATCTGTTGCTGACCGTACTGCAATAGCCTCTAAACATTCATCTTGTTCTTTTGGAGCCCCTAAAATCTATTCTTCATTCAGCAATCTGAGTAAACAATGTAAATAAGATAATGTTAAGCTCCTTCTTGAAACTCACCAATGGCTTCTCTTTGCACTTGGAATCAATTGCAAACATCTTTTTCTTTCCTAAACGGCCTTCTATGATCTATCCCAGGCTAGTTCTCCAGCCTCGACATGTCCTGCTACCCCTATTTTCACCACACTGCCTGTTCTTTTTATATTCTTCAAGTCCACCAAACTCCTTCCCAACTCAGAGTCTTTGAAATTGCCTTTCTTTCTGCCTAGCATAATCTTCCACCCAAATCTTCCCACAACAGTCTCCTTCTAATCATTCAGATCTCAGCTCAATATCAGGAGATGTCATCTCCATACCACTAACATGAACCTCCCTACAAGTCACTATTATCAAATGACTATGTTTAATTTTTTCATAGCATTTATTATTATCTGAAATTATAGCTTCAGTTTACTGTCTGTCACCCTTCCTCTAGAATACATATAAGCTTTCCAATCTTGAATATAAGCTCTTTCACTCTCATATTCAACATATTTAAAGCAATTCCTACCAAATTATAGCTGATTACAATTATTTTTTGAGTGAATAAATGAATATTGGGTCTTAACTCTTACTACTAAGTAAAATTTAATATTAAATATACATTTTCTAGAGCTATAGTAGTTTACAAACAGACTCTAAAATTGCAAAAGGCCAGAGTTTTCACAAGAAATAACCCTCAAGACCCATAATACTACCATCAATATAGAGCTAAAGCCAAAGAAAAATATTTTGAAGCTACCAATTGCTTTAGAGTTTTAGCCTTTGTCAAGGTGACTTGAAAAATATTTTTGTCTTAATATTTCAACCCCAGTATTTGCTATATACTCCACTAACACCATGACCACTTTAGGATTCTCTGCAATCAATAGTCAAAAATCATACTGAAGAATTAGTGTGACATCACAATATTCCAAATAATGCCAACAGTGTTGAGATATGGGACTTTTATGCTGTAATTAGGTCCTGAGGACTCAGTCCTCATAAATGGATTGATGTTACCTTGGGAGGCCAAGCCTTCTCTTGTTCTTGCTTTCTCGAATACTAATGCCCTGCTGCCTTCTGCCCCAGGATGATGTAGCAGGAAGACCTTTGCAAGAGGCAAGCACCTCAGCCTTGGACTTGCCAGCATCCAAAATTACAAATTTCTTTTTTTATATAAATTATTCAGTCTGTGGTATTCTGTCATAGCAACACAAAACTGACTTACACAGCCTTGAGTTTGCTTCAGAAAATACTTACATTGCAATTGGCTAAATACGAAGCCAAACATTCTTAGTGTCAGAATGATCTGGTTAAAGCAAAGAGAGAAAATAGTCGTCTATCCAAATATAACTTCTTTCTCAGGCAAGAACCAGGAAAGAGTTCATCCGCTTTTGATTTTAGGGTTCCCTCCCCTTAGGAATGCATCTTCAATACAGTAAGATACAAGACATTTCTATAATGTAAATTAGGGCCAGGGTCTCATCCCTGTAATCCCAGCACTCTGGGAGGCCAACACGGGTGGATCACCTGAGGTCAGCAGTTTGAGGCCAGCCTGACCAATGTGGTGAAACCCCACCTCTACTTTAAAAAAAATACAAAAATTAACCAGGCATGGTGGTATGCACCTGCAGTCCCCAACTACTCGGGAGGCTGAGGCAGGAGAATTGCTTGAATCTGGGAGGCAGAGTTTGCAATGAGCTGAGATCATGCCACTGCACTACAACTTGGGCAACAGAGTGAGACTCTGTCTCAAAAAAAAAATGTAAATTAGTTCGTTTTTTATATCCATGATTCCTTTGCAAAGAATTCTCTTAAATAAAGAGCAAAGGCTGATTATATAATATTTGGATGGAGAGGAATGTGGAATAAATGTTCTTTGTTTCCTTTCCCACATCTCTTCATCATCACCACTTTAAAGAATTCTCAGAAACAAAACAAGATAAATAAATGAAAAAGAGAAATCTGCTTTTATTCAAGACGAGCTGAGTGTACTCCACCATGACCCACCCACTAAAAGCAACTAAAATCACTGGATGAATGCATAGAGCAGCTAGAGAGAACTCAAGGGACCACTGAACCAGATTTGAGTTTAACATTTTTTCCCCGTGATATCTCCTGTCCTACATTTGCAGCCAGAAACCTAGAACCATCTCCTGGGTGCAATAAAAAGAATTCCAAAGGAAGCTCTCATTCTTGAACTTCTAGTCCAAGTGAATGAAAGGGGAATCTCAACTGGTGACAAGATGATTGAAATACCCTGGTATTCTTTTCCCATTTATTTTCTTGGTCTAGGGGGCAGGCACAGTTATGAAAAGTATGCAGCAAAGCACATAACTAAGACCCAATGTGCTAGCAAGGTGACCAAGAAGGGAAGTTCTAGGAAAGAGATGCGTCAAGGGCATTGAGAAGAGGAGGGAGCTCAAGAAAGCAACCCAATATATTTTTTTATGAACTCCTGGCTTTCATCATGAGCTGAACATGTATGGATCTGATCTTGAGCAGAATATCAAAGGCTTTAATAAATGTACAGAGTAGACAATGTCTTACATTCCAGAGTCTCCTTAAAAGTAAAAGGAGAAACATTTCCCAAATGATTTATCAACCCAAGAATTACCCTGATATTAGAATCAAACAAAAACATTAGATGAAAAGAAGACTATGGAACAATTTCCCCTATGAAGAAATTGAGAATAGAAAACTAATATAGAAAATCAATGAAACAAAAAGTTGATTATTTGACTAACTCAACAAAATTGACAAACCAAACTGGGCGCAGTGGCTTCTACCTGCAATCCCATCACTTTGAGAAGCAAAGGTACAAGGGAGGATCCCTTGAAGCCAGGAGTTTAAGACCAGTCTGGGCAACATGGCAAGATCCCATCTCTACAAAATATTTAAAAAGTATCCTAGCATGGTGGCATGAACCTGTATTCCCAGATACTCAGTTGGCTGAGGCAAGAGGATCAACCAGGATTTTGAGGTTATGGTGAGCTCTGATCATACCACTGCACTCCAGCCTGGGTGATTTGAGCAAGACCCTGTTTCAAAAAAAAAAAAAAAGAAAAGAAAAGAAAAAGAAAAATTAACAAAACTTCAGCTGGACTGATGAAGAAAAAAGGAAAGAAGACTTAAAATCAAAAACGAAAGTGGGGTCATTCATCAATGATAGACTGGAAAAGGAAAATTGGTACATGCAGTACATGCACACCATGTAATACTATGCAACCATAAAAAGGAAAGAGATCATGTCCTTTGCAGGGACATGAATGGAGCTGAAAGCCATTATCTTCAGCAAACTAACACAGGACCAGAAAACCAAACACTGCATGTTCTCACTTATAGGTGGGAGCTGAGCAATGTGAACACATAGACACAGAGAGAGGAACAACACACACTGGGGCTGGTGAGCAGGGGCAGGGTGAGAACGAGCATCAGGAAAAGTAACTAAGGTATGCTGGGCTTAAAACCAAGGTAAAAGGTTGATAAGCACAGCAAATTATCATAGAAAACATTTACCTATGTAACAAACCTGCCCATCCTGCATATGTACCCCAGATCTTAAAATAAATTGTTTTTTAATCATCTGGGCTTGGTGACACATGCTTGTAGTCCCAGCTACTCAGGAGGCTGAGGTGGGAGGATTGCTTGAGCCCAGAAGATGGAGGCTGCAATGAGCTGTGATAGCACCACTGCATTGCAGCCTGTGAAACAGAGTGAGAACCAATCTCAGAAAAGAAAAAAAAAGTGAGGTTATTAATACTGACCTTACAGAAAAATACTATGAATAATTATATGCCAATAAATTAAATAACCTAAGTGAAATGGGCAAATCCCAAAACATACAAGCTGTCAAACCTGAATCAAGAAAAAATAGAAACTATCATAGACCTATAACAAGTACAGAGATTGAAGCAATAATCAAAAAACTACCAACAAAGTACAGGCTAAGAAGAGATTGCTTTATTGGTAAATTCTACTGAACACTTTAAGAAAAATTAATACCAATTAACGTCAATCCTGCTCAAACTTGTCCAAAAAGAAGGAGCACTTTCTAACTCATGCAGGAAGCCATGAGTGTTACCCTGACACCAAAGCTAAACAAAGACATCACAAGAAAAGAAACTGCAGATAAATAGGCCTTGTGGATATAGCCCAAAAATTCTCAACAAAATACTAGCAAATCAAATCCAGCAGCATAGCAAAAGGATCACACACTAGGACTAAGCAGGATTTATTCCAGAAATAAAAGGTTCGTTCAATACATAAAAATCAATCACTGTAATATACTCTATTATTTGAATGAAGGAATAAAAACTGCATGGTCATTTCAAAGGATGCAGTAAAAGCATTTGACAAAATCCAACACCTATTCATGATAAAAACATTCAACAAACTACAAATTGAAAGGAACTTCCTCAATGTGATAAAAAAGAGTCTACAGAAATACCCACAGTTAACATCATACCTAATGGTGAAAGACCAGATGCTTTCCCAATCAGAGTAGAATGAAGCAAAGATGTCCATTTTTGCTACTTCTGTTCAACACGGTAGTAGAGGTTCTAGCAGAGTAATTAGGCAATAAAAAGAAATAAAAATCATCCATGTTGAAAAGGAAGAAGCAAAACTCTATTCAAAGAAGACATAATCTTACATATGAAAACTTAAGTCTAAAATTAGAATTCATAAGCAAATTCAGTAAACTTGCAGGATTCAAGATCAGCATATAAAAATAAGTTATATTTCTGTACACTGGCCGTGAGTAATCTGAAAATAAAATCAAGAAAACAATTTTATTTACACTGTCATCAAAAAGAATCTAATAACAGAAAATACATTTAATCAAGGAAGTGCATGTTTTGTGCACCAGAAGATACAAAATATTATTGAAGGTAATTTTAAAAGACCAAATATATAAACGAAATCTGTGTTTATAGATTGGAAGATTTCATATTTTTTGAGATGACAACACTCCCTATGTTGATTCACAGATTCAATGCAATGCCTATCAAAAGCCCAGTGGCTTTGCTTGTTTTTATGTTTGTTGTAGAAATTGAAAAGCCTGTTCTCAAATTTGCATGAAAATGCAAAGGGCCCCAAATAGCCAAGAAAATTGAAAAAGGAGAACAAACTTTCAAAATTTATTACAAAGCTACAGAAGCCAAAAGAATGTGGCACTGGCATGAAGATAGACATAAAAACCAACAAAAGGAAGAGTCCAGAAACAAACCCAAACATCTATGGTCAATTGATTTTTTACAAGGGTGCCAAGACCATTCAATGGGGAAAGAATGGTGTCTTCAATATATGGTTCTGGGACTACTGGCTAACTACATAAAAAAGAATGAAGCTGAACTGGTTACCTTACTCCATATACAAAAATTAGCTCAAAATGGAACAAGAGCCAAAATATAAGAGATAAAGCTATAAATTTTTTACAAGAAAACACAGGTGTAAATTTTCATGAGCTCAGCTTTAGTAAGAAGTCTTAGATGTGCCGGGCGCGGTGGCTCAAGCCTATAATCCCAGCACTTTGGGAGGCCGAGGCGGGTGGATTACGAGGTCCAGAGATCGAGACCATCCTGGTCAACATGGTGAAACCCCATCTCTACTAAAGGTGCAAAAAATTAGCTGGGCATGGTGGCGTGTGCCTGTAATCCCAGCTACTTAGGAGGCTGAGGCAGGAGAATTGCCTGAGCCCAGGAGGCGGAGGTTGCGGTGAGCTGAGATCGCGCCATTGCACTCCAGCCTGGGTAACAAGAGCGAAACTCCATCTCAAAAAAAAAAAAAAAAAAAAAAAGAAGTCTTAGATGTGACACCAAATGTGAGCAACAAAAGAAAAAATAGATACTTTGAATTTCATCAAAATTAAAAACTCGTTCATCAAAGGACATTACTCAGAAAGTGAAAAGACAACCTACAGAATGGGAGAAAATATTTACAATCATATACCTGATAAGTGTTTAGTATTCGAAATATGTAGGAACACTTAGAACCCACCCATAAAAAGACAAACAACCCAACTGAAAAATAAGCAAAGAACTTGAGCAGACTGTTCTTCAAAGAAGATATACAAATGACAACAGGCACAGGAAAAGATGTTCAATACCATTAGTCATTAGGGAAATGCAAATCAAAAGCACAATGAGATATAACTTTACACACATTAGGATGACTAGAATCAGCAAAAACAGACAATAACAAGTGTAGGTAAGGATGTGAAGAAACTGAAATGCTTTACACTTTGCTGGTGGAAATGTGAAATATTTTAGCCACTGTGGAAAACAGTTTAGCAGTTCCTTAAAAAAATAAACATAAAGTTGACATATAACCAAACAATTTCAATCCAAAGTAATGAAATAATCTCAATAACAAATCCCCACAAAATGTAATTACCTATGTGATTTATCTAAGAAACCTGCACATATATCCTTTTTCACTAAAAGTTAAAAAATAATGAGATAAAAAGTAGTCAATAAATGCTTACAAATGAATGAAGCACAGGCAACTTTCTTCTCTATCTCTCTTTCTCTTTTCTTCCATTCATGTCTCTGGAGAATACGATTCATTGTCTGGTAGAAGTGCTAGGCATGTAAAAAATAATTATAAAACAATTTAATAGGTGCTAAAAGAAGAGGATTAGTTTTATAGAAGTTTTTGGTGTGTTTTCTATGTAAAACTTAGAATTGTGTTTTTCTTCTATAACAGATTTAAACATAATTTCCTGCAGGAAGAAATGAAGAAAAGTTTAGTTCAGATAGATGTTCGTCATCAGCTTTCATTTATGGATACGTGAGGACAAAAAAAATGGGCTCTTTCTTCCCTTCTCTTTCTTCCTTCTCATTAACAGAGGCAGTCATTTATTTTAAATTTGGATATTATTTGTTCTTAAATTTTTGTCAGTATTTCTTCATTACATGACTATTACATATGTCATTGCTGCTAAGCTTAGAGACAAATCTCCAATAGCTACATCTTAAAGCTTTACATTTGGATTCTGATAATTCACTTTCAACATCAGAGTTCACTCCCAATCTTAATGTGTTCTTGTTTGACTCAAGAAGTGTTCTTGTGGGTATATGGGTGCCAAAGCATAGATTTGACTATCACATGTTAAAACTTATAATAATCCTTTAATGGGCATTGTGTTATTTACTCCACACTAAAATATACAAACAAAAACTTACGAGCTATCAATTACTACCCCATTGAACAGGTAATAAAAATGGACCCCAGACAGACAAGTTGGCTTACTCCAGCAAGACTTTAAGTGGCAAGCCAGGACCCAAACCTAGATCAGGGAATTTCTATTACAGCTCCACTTCATCATAGCTCTTCTGTTTTCTGCATTATCCAGGCATTTTATCAATGAATGTTGTAACTCACAATCTATAACAAGGCATTTGCTTCATTGCAAATCTGTTACCATAACAACAACAACAAAAACTCAAAGAATATACCTGATTGCTAATTGACCTAAATTCTATATTTTATATAAAATGTTACTGAACGTTCCTTCAACGTAAGGCAAAAGCCACTTTTCATAGCCTCATTGAGTATATTTACATTTATCTTGATGTGTCTCATGTGTCCATTGGATTTCATTTTTGTGCTCATAAAATATAACTGATCAAGCCAGCACACTGGTGCATGCCTGTAGTCCTAGCTACTTGGGAAGCTGAGGGCTGAGGTGAGAGAATCCCTTGAGCCCAGGAATTCATGGCCAGCTTCTTTAACATAGCCAGATGCTGTCTCTAATATATATATATATATATATATATATATACACACACACATATATATACACACATATATATATACACACACACATTAAATATACATGTGCATATATCTATACATATATGTACACATACATATATATATTAAAATGTTCAAAATGTAAGTATCACAGCAATAAAAACCTGTTGGCCTATAAAAAAGAGGCCTGATGGCACCCTAATATTGATAAAAAAATGTAATAGCAGTGGCTTACATCTGTAATCCTAGCACTTTGGGAGACCAAGGCAGTCGGATCATTTGAGCTCAAAAGTTCCAGACAGCCTGGGCAACATGACAAAACCCTGTCTCTGCTTAAAAAAAAAAAAATACAAAAATTGGCCTGGCATGGTGGCATGTGCTGTAGTCCCAGCTACTTGGTGGGCTGTGAGAAGATCACTTGAACCCAGGAGACGAAGGTTACAGTGAGTCGAGATTTCACCCCTGCATTCCAGCTTGGGCAACAGAGTAAGATCCTGTCTCAAAAAAAATAAAAAATAAAAAAATGTAATAGCAGGAAAAGGCTTACTTTTTGTTAATGCTAAAATTTAACTCAGTAATTGAGAATTTTTTCTGTAGGCTGTCAGCATTCGTTCTGAATTGTGAGTCACAACTGGAATCTTTGTAAAAAATACACAGAGGAGACACTGTCTAAATTGAGAGAGAATAGAGGAATAGAAAGAGAAAGTGTGATGAAAAATACATATATTAGATCAAACAAAAGAAGGTATATTTTCATCCCATAGTTTGAATAGCTATAACTTTGTGACCTTTTTGTTTCTTTTATTTCTTCCCAGTATTCAATCACACTTTCAATACAAATTATCGTATTATTTTGCAGAAACACTGTGTTCCTTGGTGGATTTATTCAGCTAATTAATGTTTAAAAAAGAATTACTGAAAGCAATATTGCAAGAAGTAATCTCCAAACTGAAATTTATACACTTGAAAGCTGATTCCTACAAAAATGATTTGGCTCCATAAAAAAAGAAACAATCCATCAGCTCCATAGACCCAGACATGAGCCTGATAGGATTTCTTTTTCATAGGAAATTACTGCTATGACTGATCCTTGTTAACCCTGGGGAGGAAAAAAAACCAGTGGCTAGGTCTAATCAGAGTCTGAAATAGAATGTTCTATTGTCTGAAATTATTACCTCTGTGTATTAGTTGAAAGACAAATTAAATGTGTTAGAATCAAGTAAAATGTTCATTTCCCCTCTTACCTCGCCAGGCTACCTCACTTTAACTGAATTACTACTAGGTTCTTTTGCTCCCTTAATTCCCCTCACATCCTGATAATTGAATATATATCCCATATTTCATTGCTCTTCAGACCCACAGTGGAGGTAGGATGTCTGCTGGTGAGAATTAATGTAGCCTGTCCTAGTACCCCTGCCTACTATACTTAGTCTGGACCATTCCCTCAAACCATCCCATGCTGCTAAGGACCGTGACAGAGAGATTCCCTTTTCATGTATTCATTTCACAGGTGGCTTTTTCCTTAAGAGCTGTTACCAAAGTGGTGTTACCACCACCCCTCCTGCTGGAAAACTTAACAGCTCTGACAGCAGGGTGGAGACACCGAGAGACGAGAGACTTTTTACATCTGGTAGCCTGTTTCTCTAATTGTGTTTTTTTATGTTCCTATGGGTGTATGATAGCTAAGAAGTAAGTTATATCTTTCAGTTGAAAATGCAGAAACCTAAAACATTCCTGAAAACTAAGCCTTCTATATTTGTTTTCTGATTGTCCACGCTTACTAAACATACAGATAGGGTTTTCAATGTCACAAACCATTTTCCTTCATTTTTATCAGGAAATGTTGGTCACACAACAATAGTTACCCAAAAGCAACACCTCTGAAGATATATTTAAATGATAAGTCATAATCCAATGGGTTTTTTTTCTAGTTGGAATAAACTATGCACTTAGCTGTCATATAGCAGTTAAGCATGAACTTTGGAAACAGGTTGCCTGAGTTCAAAACCTGCCTTGGACTCTAATGACTGGCTATAAGACACTGAGCAAGTTACTTAAACTACCTATGCTTATTTCTTCATTCTGTGAAATGGAGATAATAATAGTACCCATGTCCCACTTCAACCTACAATGAGAATTCAGTAAGTTAACACTATAAAGCACATAAAACATTATCTTGCATGGATTTAGGCTTTTACAAGTGTTACCTGTTACAATTAATGATATTGTAAATGAAAATTTTCGCAACATATTATTCTTTAGTTTGCAGACACTGTGAAAGAAAGCACAATATGAATTCCTAAATAACAATATATATTTTAAAACTCTGCTTATGACTTTGTATTTACTTCAGATGAGTTCTCAAATTAGTTTTATTGATTTTTTTTTTCTCTAGGCTCTCAAATCTCACTCCTCAGAGCTTGCTCTGTTGTCATATAGCTGTTATGAAGGAATGAATCTCAAGTTAAAGACAAAACGCCTATTCAGGAATCATTAGTATTTACAGTAATAAAGCTAATAAGTAAGGCCTCCACGTTAACTAATGGTGCTATTACCCTTGTGCTCCTCAGTGTTTTCTCTCATGGGATAAACACACTGTTTGCACAAATAAGACATCAAGCAGCCAAGACAATGTTTAAAAGAATTCCTCCTTCTAGGTCCTTATCTCCCTACCACTACTTTTATTTCTATTTATCGTCTTAGAAAATAGACTAGTAGCCTATTTCTGCTCACCTGATCAACTGGAAAGCCCATATGTCTAAGTACACTTGACCACTGTTAATGCATTTGCCAGTATAGTGATGGTTTTTCAAGTTTTTTCTCCTTATTAATGCTTCTATGATTTCCGTTTCTTGTTTTTGCTTAGAAAGTAGAATCCAAGAGCATTTTAAAACAAGTAAATTTTTTGTTTGTCCTAACATTTGTCAGGATAATATTCTATAAAACAGAAGTAATTGTAACACTTTTCAAGTGCTTATGCTGAACTGACCTTGATGTTTTCCATCTATGTTTAAAGTGAATGTGTATGGTGATATCAGGTTCTTCCTATCACTTACATTTGTGGTACGATATAATGTTCTCAACCCATCTTTTAAAATGTCTACTATTTAGGTTTAGTCTTTGTGAAATAAGTAGCTAGGGAAATCATTGTTCCTTTTTTATACTGGTTACATGAACATTTTCTCATCTTACCTCTTGAATACAACACTGATTACACTTTTAAAAGATATTTGCTTACAAAAATTAATGAACTCATTTTTCTCCCAATCATAAGCCAGATCTTCATGAGAATCTTGTACTTTTTTCATTCCAACTGTTGCTATTCTTTATTCAACATTGCAGAGATAATTGGCTTTGATATCATGTCTGTGCCTAATAATGAATGGCTGGTAAAAAAAAAAAAAAAAAAAGCATCAAACTTCCCATAAGAGCCTTCTGTAAAACAGAAACTGAAGTTACTCAGTTGCTGGCTGACTTGAGGATAGTTGATTCTGACTCCTATGTGCCTATATAGGATCTGTTTATTTTGATGTATAAGCCATAGAAGTAAGATAACTGAAGCTGAAGGTGATCGTTTAAGATAAATCCTTACTTCCAAGCCCAGTGGACCACAAGGTGTCAAGGCCAGTGCTAATCATAGTAGTCCCTGTGGCAGCTAGAGCTGCCTGGAATCATGTTTTACATTTTCACTTCAGTGCTTATACGGGCCTTTCACTTTCTTTCCCCAACAATAATTCACAAATTTTGCATGCCTTCCTTTGAGACCTAAAACAATATTTCTCCCAGAAGAACTATTCTTGTAGAAATATATACTGTGGGTTTGGGTTTCTTTAATCAACAGTTCTCTAACATCTATGCTCTTCTTTTATATTTTAAAGGCAGTTATCCACTGCAATACTTAAATGTTTTGTATTTCACAGCCTCCTCTTACATAGGTAGAAGTTTTAGGCCTAAGAATTTATTGCTATTCTGATAACCAGCATAACAAAATAACTCTACCTGGTAGAATTCAATACTTACGTGTTTATCTCAGTCACTGTTACTGTGCCTACTTTAAATAGTGTTTTATTTAACATAACAAAGTGTATGATGACATAAATTAAAAACTTAGAGAAGGAAATTTTCTATCTGGCAAAAACAAATTAAATCCTCATTCCACTGTCTTTCTTTCTGTTCAAATATTCTACTGGAGGAGGGTTTTTAATCTTGTTTCTGTTTTGTATTAGTGGGGAGTAGAATTGTTTATTTTTATAAATGTTAAAATCCAAAGGTAGCATGTACATCCATAAACATTGTATTTGTCATGTTCTAATTTTGTTTTTTGTTTTTGTTCTTATCTTTAGCTGTGAACAGCATTCAGATGTGAAAAGTGCTCCCAAAAACACTTTCTCTCTGTTGGTGTCACATTTTCTCCTTAGTTCTTTGGTGCCAATAGAATTTCGTTATTCAAAATATGTACATATGTATAATGTTTAATATGAAGTATAAAACAATATAAATGTTGATTCCATGTATTCGAATGTGAAAAATACATAGAATACATAAGTATGTTGAAAGCATTTATATTATATGACAGTGCCATGCTCTCAAATATTTCTTATCATAACCATAGTTAACATGCTCATTAAGAAAATTCTGGGAAACTTAGGCCAATATGGTGTTTTCTCTATGCTATGACTTTCTCCATGTCCTAGAAAAGAAAGATAAACAAAGATCACTCTAATTTTAAATGCTATTATTAAACATATGTTAACAGTAATATCTCTTTTTAAATATTAGTACATTATAATAAAAGAGACCTAAATCATTTTTGTTTCACAAACAATATGTGCTATTTTCTAGTTTTACTTACAATTAAGTACTACTATGAATTTATGTAGAGATAATTATCCTGTGTGCATTACATCTTCTTTTCTTCATCCATTCGTGCTTACATTTTATCTGTCTTGTTGCATTTCCATTAAGCCAAATAAATTGAATTCTTCCTGAAACAAAGGATGATATTAACAAATTAAAGTGTATTTTGAAATAATCACTTCTCAAGTGTAAAATAAATAAAGTTATGAACTTAAAGCAATATTGTAATAAAGTCATGAACTATATCTTACAAAGTACATCACCTTCTTGGTAGGAATTTATGTCTGTGTTTTATAAAATGGCCCATTTCCCTTTAGAGGGCTCTTAAATTGTTCAGATTCTGGCTATGCAGTGACAACCCTCACCCAAACTAAAACCCAGGGCTGTGACAAGGAAGCTTGGCCCACTGCTAATTGTGTGTGAAGTTCAGTTCTAGGCATCCCCAGTCGGATCATAAGTTACAGCCGCTATATTTCTGAATCCTGACACAGCAGGCAGGCAGGGACCTGCTCTTCAGAGCAGATGCTTCTGCGCCTACCACCGCCACCAGGGAAGACAGCATAGTCTCCACCAAGTGACCTCTTGCTCTGAGTCATGGCTCAAAACAACCAAGAGAGCCCCCAAGAACAAGCAGCAGTCATGCCCTTTTGAGCTAACAATAGTATTTGGCCATCAAATTTAAGGTATATATTGAGCAAAAGTTAAAGAGAAAAAATATTAAAAGTTACTAAAACTTTTGAGCACATAAAATGGGGAGATTTTAAAACTTACTCTTCTGAAAACAAATAGTTGTGGCTGAGGATCAGTATCTTTCTAAAACAAAAATACATAAACCTTGTTTCAGAAGCAGCTCATCTTAAAAAGGATGTCATTTATTTTTTACATCATTGGAAGATTATTGAAATCTTCCTTAACAATGCCAATTTAGAAAATAATAAGCCTTTGAGGAAATATGCCTTTTTTTTCCTAACTGGTAGTGGTGATGGGTTTCTATGCAGAAAAAAAAAAAAGAGAGATGCAAAAAGAAAAAGAAAAGAATAGTTCAAAATAAATTGATCAAGATCTGTGATCTAGCAAGGTTTTCATTGTTGAGACAATTTGGAATCATTTTTTGAGAAATTGTAATAAGTTTTAAGTTAATAATTATATTTATCTGGCAAGTCATTCTGAAGATATAAATCAGTCATCTTGGTCCCAGCAAAGAGGCTGAGTTTTTTTTTTTTTTTTCATGTTTTCCTTTTGTTGTCAATGTATTGATAGTAGACATTTGCTTGCTGCAATTAAGAAAAAGGAACCTCCGTTTTCAGCAAAAGTTTATACTGGATTTATTTTCTACAAATAAGAGTGTTCAAGTACTTTGAAATAACAGTCAACAATCACCTGAAGCCAGTGCAACATGGGTTACTGACACCTGAAACTTCCATTTCTTATAAAATCACGATCTTCAAATGCATTGCCTCTTGGATCACTTGCCTCTAAATGCCATCACTAAAAACAATAAGCGAGGTTCTCAAGTCAAAGAGTTCTTTTCTTCTTTTGAATCTCACAGAATGAAAATCTGACCCACCACATAAAATACTCACAAGTACCATCTTTTAAAATGTACGTTCGATTGTATACAGTTTGTGCTTTGAGCTTTTTTTTTTCTTTATCATGTCTAATAGAGATCTCTGAGAAGAGTAACTTAGCCTTTACAACACTACCATTTTCCAGGATGCCTGCCAAGTGAGTACTTAGGAGGATGGCCTTCAGGCTGGGAGGAGTGTGTTATCCCCTATCTGGGGACTAGACACAATCCAGGAGGCTCCCAGGAGAATTGGCGCTGTTATCTGATAATAGCTCTTTTCCATTTCTGACTAAAGAGATATCTGCTGTTTCCAAGGGGTTAATATTTCAAGTTATACCAATAAATACACCTCTTTACCTGCTGCCTTGAATTTAGTATGCCATATTTTTATTATTTTTAGTTTCTTATTCTTGGAAATGTTAACTCTATGACTGATTTCTCTAATTCACAAAGAAAATGCATATTTTTCAACCTTTCATTGAATCCAATCAGCAACCTCCCAATGCTGCTCCATCTGGTTCATTAAAAAAAAAAAGAAAAAGAAAAAGAAAGAGTGGTTTTCTTCTTCATGCTAGAATTTATCATATTTATAGATTGTTTTTGGCCTTGCTTTGTCATAGGGTTTACAAATAATATTTTAAAATAATATACACCCTTTCTACATTTTGTCCATTTAATTTACCCTTGGTTCATGTCCTTTTTAAAGTTACTACACAACTATTACTATCAATCAGACATTGCATGAACATCATATTGACATTATTATTTAGATAAACTTTGCAATCATTGCTGTAATAACTTAGAGAATTTTGTTTTAATACCAATGTCACGCCCTCATCCCTAGAGATACTGATTAAATAAGTGTACGTTGGGGCCCCAGCAGCTGTGTGTTTTTAGAAACTTTAAAAATAATTGCAGTAAGTGCCTCAGGTAATTCAAACATGTGGTCAGGGTTAAGAACCACTGATTTAGGACCTGTGGTAGTCTGTTCTCACACTGCTAATAAATACTGGAGACTGAGTAATTTATAAAGGAAAGAGGTTTAATGGACTCACAGTTCCACCTGGTTGGGTAGGCTTCACAATCATGGCAGAAAGCAAAGGAGAAGCAAGGGCATGTCTTACACAGTGGTAGGCAGGAGAAGTCCCAATCCAAAGGGGCAAAAACTCTTTATAAAACCATCCGATCTCATGAGAACTCACTATCAGAACAGCATGAGAGTAAACCCCATTTGATTAAATTACCTCCCACTGGATCCCTCTCACGACACTTGAGGATTATAGGAACTACAATTCAAGATGAGATTTGAGTGGGGACACAGCCAAACCATATCAGGACCTAAAGAGGAGCTTGGATGCCTCTCTTGGAGTAGCAGCTTCCAAAGGACAGGGAGCAAACTGGAACAATAAAGCTTCACAAGCTTTCAGAAAGAAAAATCCTATTATAAGGTTTGATGACAAGCTTTGTAAAGAATTTCAAAATATACTCCTCAGCATTTTAAGTATATGCTTTCTACTTCCAGTGTACAATGAAGCTATTATGCTCCCTTGTATTTCTTCTCTCCTTTACTCCTTATATTTGGAGAATTTCATAGCCCATTAACAATTGAACCAACAGATTGGGAAGAAAGGAGAAAGTAAGGGAAAAGGAGAGGAAAACTAACACTTGCTGAGCTAGACCTACCAGGCAATACCATTGTCCTATACCTGAGTTATGCCTGTACTTGGAGATTGGAAGCCATCAAATCTCCATACCATCACACACAATGATTGGTTGATTTTACATTTGTGCAAAAAGCAAGCTGCTGCAGCACATTGCAAACCATGGAGCGTGAGGGAGTTGTGTGTGTCTGTGTTCAAACAACACAGAGAATGGGCACTCCACCTGATACAAAAGCTCCTACAGCAGCCTCTCCATCAATGCAGCTTCTTCTCACCCCATTGCCTAGATGGAGACAAAGACTAGAGTTGGGAGGAGCAGACAGAGGAGGAAGTTCTTCATGTCACTCAACCACAAAACCTTGGTTGCTTTTCCTCATTCTTCACCACCCTCCCTGTTCATACAGCTCTCAGTTCCCCAGCTTGAAGGAAATATTGGAAAGGCTGGAAATAAGTGTGTGTGTGTGTGTGTGTGTGTGTGTGTGTGTGTGTGTTTGCATGTAATAAAAACACAAGAAGCCTCCATTAATTCCTACAATCTCATATTGAGAATATATGAAAACAGAAAAGCCTGAATATAAACTCCCATGCAGCAGTGCAGCAGTTAACACACATATAAATACCTAGCTATAGTAACAATGTCTTGGAACTGGAAACTTTGAAAAGTTATGCAAGGCCCTTTTTTGCACAGATAGGTTACATACCTTATCCTGATGACAAAGTGGACAACTTGCATGCTGTCATGGAGAAAAGAAATGTGAAAAATAAACATGTGAGTATTATTTACATGTGCTTCCATGATTTGGTTTAAAATATATAGAAACTAATATGTGTTGGTCATTGTACTGGGTGCCAGGGATCTAGAAGTGATGGAGACAAATACCTGTATTCAGGAAGCTTACTGTCTAACAGGAAAGACAAACATATAATAGGACATTTCAATAGGTAGCATTAACCTCATAAAAGTGGCAAAAACTAAGTACGAAAACACCTCATAATGACCTTGAAGAGAGAGGGTGGACCAGTGAATGCTTCACATTCTACAACTAGGTCTTGAAAATAAATGTTTCCCAGGAATACAGGAACACAAAGTTAATCTAGAAACAGAGAATATGTAGAAAAATAGAAGAATTAACCCACGTGGAAATTTCAAGGAACAGTAAATAATTCTGTAATACTTAAGAGTGTATTTGACCAGATGAAACTAAGCATACTACAGGATGCTATAAAGAAATAAGCCCTAGAAGTTTGGGATTTAGGAATTAGCCCCTCTACTTTGTAGCTGTGAGCCATTGGGCAAGTCAATCTCTCAGAGTTTCTGTTTTCTCTTTTGTGGAGACAATAATGCCTGCCTACACAAGACACTATGGAAGTAAATATGGGCTACCCAGTTGAATTTTAGGCAAGGATTACCTTCTAGGGAGGTGTGTGAGTCTGAGACCAGAAGGATGAGAAGGTGGGATAAAATGTTTAGGCTGAGACATAAGGCAAAGCTGGGAAGTGAAACAGAAAACCTGGCTTGTTTAAAGAGTTAAAAGTTTAGTATGCCTGGAACATGAAGTAGCAATAGTGAAAATTGAAGCTGTAGTGCTTAAGATGGAAAACCATGAGTTGGATTTCAGTCAATAGGCTAGTGGTAAAGTACTGAAGATTTTTTTGTTTGTTTTGTTTTGTTTGTTTATGTTTTGCATAAACTTTAAAGCAGGGAAGTAACTGAATAAGATTAGCCCTTTAAAACGGAATTTTCTCATAGGCTGGAGAATTAATTGGAGGAGAATCTCACTGGAGTCCAACATACCAATGACAGCATAGTTGTAGTCAAAGAGGTAAGAAGGTAAATTAAAGTAGCAGAAATGTAGATGTGAGTGGAGAAAACTAAAGGAATTTGAGAAGAATTTAGGAGACTTTGGTAATTCTTTAAAGGTAAGTGTGAGGGAAAGGGAAAAACTAAGGATTAAAAGCAGTTCTCTGGGCTTAGGCAACTGAATTGATAGTATGCCATTTATTACCTAAGAAATGAAAAGCTAGAGGAGGAGCCAGTTAGAAAAGGAAAATGAAGAGCTCCATTTCAAACATATTGAGTGTGAGCTATCTGTAGGACTTCCAAGTAGCACTATCCAGGGATCAATTGAATATATGAGTCTGAACCCAGGAGAGAGATCTAAGTTGAATGTAGATGTTCAAAAACCATTAAATATATATATTTATATTTATATATATATATAACTCCATATATAAATAAACATATATATAATTACATATAAAAGAAATATATAAGGGTACTTAAGGGCACAAATCCTTATATGATTCCATATATATAAACATAAATATATATAAATATATTAAAATGTAAATATATATGGAATCATACAAAGATTTGTGCCCTTAAGTATCTTTTACAGCTCTAGAGTACAATTACAATACAAAATAATCTTCTTTATTTCCTTGCTTGATGGGACGATTATCTATTGTTCTTGGTTATTTACTTTTAAAACATAACATAGGCTTCTTAAATATCAAACATCTAACTTTACATCATGATTTCCTCAAAATAAAAGCTCAAGGTCTCCATGTAATAGACTACAGAAGCCAGACTTTAATTAAGTGCAGCTATATTTAGTCTAATACTCTTACCTCTAAATTTTGGGTTAAAATTTTCCTATAGAAATGGTGTTCCATTGTGAAGTATCTTGATTTGTGCATTTCTTTATCTTGAAAACTCATATTACTACTGTAACATTTATTCTTTTCTAAAGATTTTCAAGTGGTAAAATCACAAAAACTTAAAAAAAATTCAATCATATACTCCAACCAAGCCTCTTCTTTCTCCTTCCTTGCATACCATGATCACCCGCACTCCCAAAGAACTTCTTTAACAAGTGTCTGCTAAACTTCTTCTCGAACACTTTCAGTATGGGGCAATTCTTTTACTCCTCCCATTTTTGAAGGGGATATCTTTAAATAACAAAAAAATTCTTCCATATACTCATCATAAATCTACCTCTCTATAATGTTCTTTCATTGGTTCTTCTCCTAGCAACATAAGAAGCAATAAGAAATAAAGTTAGTCCCATTTTTTCAGATGGGTGTGTGTGGGTGTGGGGGTGTGTGTGTGTGTGTGTGTACAGTATAATTCACTTTGTAGAGCTCACATTGCCTTGAGTTGTTCTCATTTTTGTAATTTAATCTTTTGTAGTATTCCATAACATTTAATTAATAATCAACAAGAAATCTTAAGCCCAAGTTTCATTCCTTTAAAATATTCAACAAGTATTTGTTTTATATAAAAATTGCTAAGTGGTTTAGAGTATATAGAGATAAATGAGAAACTTCTTTTTCCAAGCCTGATGGAATAACAGAGACCAGAAACAATGAAAAAACTCAACCGAACCAACTAAAAAGCTACATAAAACACAAAGAACACTTTTCAGATATGGGACCAAAGGCAGCACTAGATAGTTAATTCCCAAGAAAAGTGAAGTAAATAAGATTAGCTCTGCAATTACACTAGCTTACTGGCTAGAGAAAACTTCCAGGCCCCAACACAAGGAGGAGAAAAACAAATAGACCCAATTGTCTCCCTAAGATGAAGAGAAGGAGTTGAGAATTCAGGGAAGTCAGGACAGCTAGAATTCACAGTACAGATCTGCAGAATTTCCTTGAATCTTTAGCTGAGCACTTATTAACATATATAAAATGTAAGACTAGTATAAAACCTTCTAAGAAGATCCAGGAATTATCACTGTGCTCACTGAGAACCAGGAATATCTCATATTCCACCAGATGAAGTTAGAACAAACTTCATAATACATGGAGCACTGGGCAGAATGCTTAGTAGCATACTGCCTCAGCAGTGGGGAAAAGTTAGCCCTAGACCGCAATAGCTCTAAGCCAACATAATAAAGTTTCAAAGTAAGCCTCAACATGAGCAGTCTCCAAATAACTTAATTGCATTTCAAAACAAAGCTCAACAATATTTAAGAAATATAAAAATATTCCTACCATCCAACAGGTGAAATTCATAATCACTAGCATCCAGTCAGAAGTTTCCAGGCATACTTCTATGCAACATAGTATTGGAAGTCCTAGCCAAAGCAAATACACAAGAAAAAGAAATAAAAGGCATCCAAACTGAAAAGGAAAAAGTAAAATTATCTCTGTTTACAGGTGAGATGATCTTAAATGCAGAAAACTCTAAAGATTTCACCACAAAAAGACCTGTTAGAACTAATAAACAAATTCTGTGAAGTTAATGGTATAAAATCAACACAAAAATCAGTTGTATTTCTTCTATACACTAACAATGAACAATCATAAAAAAATCAAGAAAATAATTATATCTACAATAACATTACAAATAATAAAATACTTAGGAATAAACCTAAGTAGGTGAAAAACTTGTATACTACAAATGACAAAACACTACTGAATGCAATTAAGAAAACACAAATAAATGGGAAGATATTCCATGTGTGTAGATTGGAGGACTTAATGTTGTTAAGATGTCACTACTGTCCAAACCTAACTACAGATTTGATACAATTTTTCTTGAAATCCCAATGACATTTTTTTACAGAAATAGAAAAAAATCACCCTAAAATTCCTGGAGACTCAATAAAGGCTGAATAACTAAAACATTTTGAAAAAAAAAAAAACAAAACAGTTGGAGATCACACACTTCCTGATTTCAAAACCTGTTTCAAAGTTACAGTAATCAAAACAGAGTGATACTAAAATAAACATAGACATATGGACAACTAGAATAGAATGAAGAACCCAAAAATGAATCCTCACATGTATCACCAAGTGATCTTCCAGAAAGGTGCTAACATCACTCAGTGGAAAAAGGACAGTCTCTTCAATAAATGGTGAGAGGAAAATTAGATATCCACATGTGAAAGAAATAAGTTGGTCCTTTATATAACATCATATACAAAAATTAACTCAAAATGAATTAAAGATCTAAATATAAGACCAAAAACTATAAAACTCTTAGAAGAAAACATAGATGATTAGGTCCATGACATTGTATTTGGCAGTATTTCTTGGTTATGACACCAAAAGCACAGAAAACAAAAGCAAAAATAGATAAATGGAACGACATCAAACTTAAATTTGTTTATACAAGAACACAATCAACAGAGTGGAAAGGCAACTCATAGAAGGCAAAAATATATTATATTTCCAAGTTATATATCTCATAAGGGGTTAATATCTAAAATATATAAGGAACTCCCTACAATTCAATAACAAAAGATAAAATAACCTGGTTAAGAAATAGGCAAAAGACTTGAATAGATATTTCTCCAAAGAAGATATACAAATGACCAGCCAGGCATGGTGGCTCAGACCCATAATCCCAGCACTTTGGGAGGCTGAGGCAGGCAGATCACTTGAGGTCAGTAGTTCAAGACCCAGCCTGGACAACAAAGTGAAACCTTGTCTCTACCAAAAAATACAAAAATTAGTCGGGCATGGTGGTGCGTGCTGATAGTCCCGACTACTTGGGAGGCTGAGGTGGGAGAATTGCTTGAATTCAAGAGGTGGAGGTTGCAGTAAGCCAAGACTGTGCCACTACACTCCAGCCTGGGTGACAGAGTGAGACGTTGTCTCAATATATATATATATATATATATATACACAAATGACCAACAAGTATATGGAAAGATGGTCACGATCACTAATCATTACAGACATGCAAAGCAAAATCACAATGAGATGCTACTTCACACCCATTAGGATGGCTACCATCAAAAAAAAAAAAAAAAAAAAAAAAAAAAAAAAAAAAAAAAAACCAAATATTAAATGGGAACTAGAAAAGAATTGGAATCCTTGTTCAGTGTTGGTAAGATTGAAAAATGGTGCAGCCACTACGGAAAATAGTATGGCAGCTTTGAAGAAAAAAAATTAAAAATAGAACTACCATATCAGCAATCCCACTTCTGGTTGTGTATTCAAAACAATTTAAAGCAGTATCTCAAAGGGTATCTGTAAACCTATGTTTATCACAGCCTTATTCATGACAACTAAAAGGTGGAAGCAACTCAAATGTCCATCAAATGATAAATGAATAAACAAAATGTACATACATATAATGGAATACTACGCAGCTTTAACAAGCAAGGAGATCCTGTCACGTACTACAACATGGATGAATTTTGAGGACATTACATACACAAAATAAGCCAGTAACAAAAAGACAAATACTGTATAATTCCACTTATATGAGTATCTATATGCTTAGATGTAGAAGGTAACCAGTAGTGGTTACCAGGGATGGGGGAGACAGAACAAAAGAGAGCTGCTGTCTAATGGATATTGACTTTCAGTTCTGTAAGATTAAAAAGTTCTAGGCTGGGTGCGGTGGCTCAAGCCTGTAATCCCAGCACTTTGGGAGGCCGAGGCGGGTGGATCACGAGGTCAAGAGATCGAGACCATCCCGATCAACATGGTGAAACCCCGTCTCTACTAAAAATAGAAAAAATTAGCTGGGCATGGTGGCACGTGCCTATAATCCCAGCTACTCAGGAGGCTGAGGCAGGAGAATTGCCTGAACTCAGGAGGCGGAGGTTGCGGTGAGCCGAGATCGTGCCATTGCACTCGAGCCTGGGTAACAAGAGTGAAACTCCGTCTATGAATATACTTAACACAATTGAATTGTCACTTAAAATGAGTAAAATGGCAAATTTTTATGAGACATGTTTTTTACCACAATAAAAAAATTATCAGGCATGTAAATAAGTAGAAAAGTACAGCCCATAATGGTGAAAAAGATCAATAAATAGAAACAAAGCTTGTAACGCAGATTACCTAACTATAGCAGACAAGCACATTTATGATGACTATATTCCATCTATTCAAAAAGGTAGAAAAATAATGAGTGTCTTAAGAAGAGAAATGAAAAAATATTAAAAAGACCCAAACTGAACTTCTAGAAATGAAGAATGCAGTGACTATGATACAATAAACATGAATAAAGCTACACCAAAACACTTTTTTGTCATATGGCTTAAAATTAGTGATTAAAAGAAAAAATTTTAAAGCAGCTAGAAAATACCAATTGCATACAAAGGAACAAAGTAGAGAATAGCAGTGAACTTCTTGCCTTAAATGATGCAAGTCAAAGATGGAAGAACATCTTTAAAGAACTGAAAATAAATCAGGCTAGAATATTATATCATATCATATCCAGCAAAATTACGTTTCAAAACTGAAGGCAAGTATGTTTTCAGATATACAAAAACTGAAACAATTCATCACCTGTAGACCTGAATAATGCTTTGCCTATTTTTTAAAAATGAATTAATAATAAATGTCTTCCCAGAACTGAATTTATAAATGAGACATATTATCTACCTTCCACAAATGAACAAGCTAAGACAAACACATGAATAAACACTTGCAACACATGAGAAATTTTTTATAAAGCTTAGAACACAGGTAGAATCTTGAGAATATGGGCAATAAAAATAATAACTTCAACTGAGAGAAAGCTTTTTTTATTTAGCTTCTACTAACCAAGATCACCCAAGCCTATCTGCATTCATCCCCATCTTTGGAAAGTTTAAAAGGTGAGAATCCAGAGGAATTACTAGTAGATTTATGATTTCCACAAAAGACAAATTTGGTTCAGAATAACTTACTAATCTCAGAAACTTGTATCTTGCAGGAATTTAAAGGCACTGCCTGATTCAGACCATCTATATTTTCTTCAACATAAAAAAGAACATCTGACTTTTCTCTTTTTAATATCATCTTGTTGATTTCAATTAATACAAAGTGTTCTAACCTTTTAAATCCTGTAGCTGGATCTCATTTATTGGCAACCTGTTATGATACATTTGAGGCTTCTCCAAACTTTCAACGTTAATGATTTCATCTAAATCATTGATTCTGAGCAGTACCAGACCTTTGACATATCACTGAATAATGTAAGGAAATGTTTACTTCCTATTGGTGAACTGCACTCATTTTCTGCTTGCTATCTGAGGAAAGTTAAACCCAAATCTCTACTTAAAATTAATGATTTTTGCAGTCATAGTAACAAAAGCAGAAGACTCCTCATCATTAGAAAAAGGAGACAGATGGAATTCTCTCACAACTACCACAGAAGGAAAAAGTACAGTAAGAAGCATTTTAAATCATCAAAATACGATGTAAAAATGTGTTAGGCCTGAGCGATTGCACTGGAAATGTAAAAGAAAAGACTAAAGTGTTCAGAATTTAGAATTGAAGGCCGAGGTGGATGGATCACCTGAGGTGAGAAGTTCAAGATCAGCCTGGCCAACATGGTGAAACCCTGTCTCTACTAAAAATACAAAAATTTAGTCGGGCGTCATGGCACATGCCTGTAGTCCCAGCTACACGGGAGGGTAAAGAGGGTGAGGCACAAGAACTGCTTGAACCCTGAAGATGGAGGTTGCAGTGAGCCACGATCCCACTACTGCACTCCAGCCTGAACACAAGAGCAAAACTCCATCTCAAAAAAAAAAAAAAGAAGGATGATTGATTTCTCAGAGTGTGGTGACTCGTTACCTATGGGTATCATTCATATAGGTTATCAAGGAGGATGTGAAAGAGGAAGCATGCCTTCTACCTGGCCATTCTGATCTATGGTTGTCATGAACCAGCCTACTGCAGGCCATCGAAAGTACTAACAAATGGATGTGGAACATGGAACTACATTACAACAAACATTTTTTTAAGCGGTAATGTAGAGAACACATAAATACTGATGTAGTGCCTCAAGTTTTAGAGTTCTGGGCTCTTCAGTTCCTGGGAGTGCATCCTTCTCTGGCCTTGGAACTGAATTCACTCACTGTGTGATCTTTTTTTTAAACAAATGTATTTATTATACTTTAAGTTCTGGGGTACACGTGCAGAACGTGCCAGGTTTGTTACATAGATATGCACATGCAATGGTGGTTTGCTGCATCCATCACTCTGTCATCTACATTAGGTATTTCTCCTAATGTTATCCCTCCCTAATCCCCCCACTCCCTGCTATCCCTCCCCTACTCCCCCACCCTCTGCTATCCCTCCCCTACCCCCCCACCCCCTGACAGGTCCCAGTGTGTGATGTTCCCCTCCCTGTGTCCATGTGTTCTCATTGTTCAACACCCACTTATGAGTGAGAACATGCAGTGTTTGCTTTTCTGTTCTTGTGTCAGTTTGCTGGGTATTATGGTTTCCAGTTTCATCCATGTCCCTGCAAAGGACACGAACTCATCCTTTTTTATGGCTGCATAGTATTCCACAGTGTATATGTGCCACATTTTCTTTATCCAGTCTATCATTGATGGGCATTTGGGTTGGTTCCAAGTCTTTGCTAATGTGAACAGTGCCACAATAAATATATGATTCCTCAAGGATCTAGAAATAAAAATACCACTCTGTGTTCTTAATCCTGTGTATGTCTTATACTACCCACTGGCTGGTTCAAAATAAAATAACCTAGACAGCAGCATCACCAGGCCAACTTCTCTTCAAATCCATAACAGCCTGTGTTCTGTCTCAGCTTCCCAAGTTTCTGCTTTGCCAATCTCGATGCATGCTACTATTAGACTAATAAGTATGACACTATTTACATGACACTCCTAGTCAAGAATTAGCAATTCTCAACTTATAGAATCCAACCTAAAGTTTCTGCTTGTTAAGCACGATACTTATTCAAAATTATTTCCCACTGGTTCCAGATAAAGATCCTTTATTCTGTATAGGATCCTATCTGTAACTGTAACTGAGCCTTGCTCAGTCTTACCTCTGCCCCTGTAGTCATCCTCACCATCTAGAAGGCCTTTCCCTATTCCCTTTATTAAATTCCCTTCATCCTTCCAGGTCCAGTTTACCTTCCAGCTTATTTAGAAAGACTTTGGGTGGCAAACAGAGTGTGATTGATATCTTGTCTCAAAAATGTCTACAACATTTGAAAATATTCATAATTAAAAAGCAAAAAGGTTTTTTAAAATTTACCTTTATCCAAACCATTTAACTTGATCCTGTGTTCTTATGCTTTCATATGTGCTACTCAGGTCTCACCAACTAGACCATGTATTTCTTTTTTTCTTTCCTTTTTTTTTTTTTTTTTTTTTTTTTTTGAGGTGGAGTTTCACTCTTGATGCCCAGGCTGGAGTGCAATGGTGCAATCTTGGCTCACTGCAACCTCTGCCTCCCAGGTTCAAGCAATTCTCCTATTTCAGCCTCCCAAGTAGCCAGGATTACAGGTGTGCACCACCATACACAGCTAATTTTGCATTTTTAGTAGAGACGGGATTTCACCATGTTGGTCAGGCTTGTCTCGAACTCTTGATCTCAAGTGATCTACCCGCCTCAGCCTCCCAAAGTGCTGAGATTACAGGCATGAGCCACCATGTCTGACCTGGACCATACATTTCTGTATGTGTAACTATATGTCTTCCTTTTCCACCTTCTATAATTCTAAACATAAAATAAGAGCTCAGCAAATATATGTTGGTTGATTAATTGATAGATTTATCATGTCACTAAAAATAATGATGTTCCAAATTGATGAGAGGGAAATTCTGGCTTTGTAATGGAATATGATCTACTTGGATCATCGCTCATTTCTGAGTTTGCCACACCATTCTTGAACATTGCATTATTGTCTACTTGAAATTGGTCTCCTGACTTTCTCTCTTTAACATATTGGTTTCTCTGGATGTTTCTTTCCTAATATTTTGACCTGCCACTTATATCCCAACCATGCCTCATAAGTGAGACTAAAATACAGTAGTTGAATAGTTCATTATTACCAACAGTGTTTAAGGGTTTAGCTATCAGTACAAAACTACAAAAGTGTGATTTCTGATAGTGTGTTCTATATACACTCATTTATAATATTATAGATTTTATCTATTATGAAATATTTTGCCAGTCCTCATGATGTCTTTTCAATAAGATTTGAACACTACAAAGACAGACACTTTTCAGCTATCTCATTTCCATTTTGTAGCACTTCATTATATTTTTCTGTTCCTAGTGGGTTCTTCGCAAATAGAAATAAACTGCTAAAATATTTTAAAACACCAATTTTCTAGGGACCAGTAGTAGGACGTGGTTTATACTATGATCAAAATTTTTACTCTTGATCACTCTCCTCTGTCTCTCTCTCTCTCTCTCTCTCTCTCTCTCTCTCTCTGTCTGTCTCTCTTTCCCTCCCTCTTCTTTCTTTCTCTTTTTTTCTGGAATTTTTATGATAACTACCTCATCTCATCGTTTACTTATCACATAGTAAACTTTTTATTCCCTGGCTTGATTCTTGTTGCTTTCCTTCACTTAATTCAATCTAGATTCATTTTTAAATTTTCTTTTAATTTCTTTCGCATCAAAGTAGAAAATCATTATAAGTATTGTGCAGCTACAAGTATATTCAGAGATATATATGAATGTATGACAACCAACAGAAATATACAGCATATGCCCTCACTTGCAAGTTGCAATATCTGGCTGATTAGCTTGGAAAAGTTGTTCCCACTGTCTGTACACTTCAACAGTTATTATGCAAATTTTGCCCAAAGCAGCATTTTCATATATATGCTCCTTCATTTATATGACAAACTTATATTTTGCATTTTTATTGCTCTTTACTGTACAGGTCTTTACACAGTAAATACAAATTTTTCAAAACAGTAGCTGTACCAGGTTTACACTGGTGCTGGAAGAGCAGGGTCATCAAGGTTACACCAAATTGCTTGATGATGGATTATCCTAGACAGCATTTCCCAAAATCTTTATACAGTATGTCACAAGCAGGCCAAAGATCATGTCACTCTTCTGCTGAGACCTCCTTCTATAGATGCTCACTCTCACTCTGAGTTACGTACCAGAAGAAGGCAGGGGGGTTTACAGAGGTTTAATATAACTTACATGAAAAGTCCTAAGAATGCAGGCAACTGGATTGCAGTTGTAATGTTGCCAAAGAACCTAGCAATACACAGCAAGTCTAAGGCAAACTATGACATAAAATAACGGAATGGCAAATACCAAACAAGGTGGGCCTCCTTCATTCAACAAAGTGATAAGTGCTTTCAAATTGACTCATTATCTACAGAAAGCAAAATAGATATTTTATCAAATGAGGAAATAGTACTAATACAGAGTTTCCTTCCTTTCTAAGAATTCATATTCTTTCTATGGTGTGCTATTTTACTGTGATACAGCATGCTCTCTCTCACCTAACAATTTCCGTATGATTTAAAGCACTCCCATATCAAAGTTTATGCCTTGATGTTACATAAAGGGTTTTGAAATTGAAGTAAAAATAATAATTTGACATTTATTAGTCTTATTTCACTTCAAAGTTTTAAAAATGTCCTATTTAGAAAACCATTTTGTGGAAATATTTTCAATATAATTCTAATAGCAGCTATTTTGGTCATACACATTGGGAAAAAAAAAACACTTGAATTATTCCAGGTAATACTTCACATCTACCTACTGAATCTCACATACCTCCTGAAACACGAAGAATGTTTTGTTCACTTCTCAGTGACACTGCATCAAATAGGGCCAAAAATTGCTCCTTTATCTCAATTCAGGAGGGAGTAAATTTATCTTACTTATGTTCCTAAACAATCAGCATAAACTAGTTTGCTTATAAAAATATTTTTTAAATTCTTAAATATATGTTCAAAATATGGATTCTTACCCAGAATTTACAAAGAACTAAAACAGATCTATAAGAAAAAAACAAACAAACCCATTCAAAAATGGGATTCTATTTTTCTATCAAAATGAAACATAGCATTAGAAAAACTTTTATTTTTACTTTGTTATTGTATTTTTATGCAAAATTAAAATCACTATTTTATAAAGACGACGTTAGTTTTGCCAATGCAGAAATAGTCTTTGTTTTTTCAAATTATAAAAAGATTAAGTGTTATCCCTGATTTTTAGTTAAATTAAGTCTATAAAGCCGTTTAAGTGTTTACTTGTTTCTGTATTATTCGTCTTCATGCTATTCTTTTTATAAAAAAGCTAAAACCACATTTCAAATGGTACAAGAAACAACTCGTTATATATTTCATTTACGATATTTCATATTACAATGGAAACTTCAATATGTATGTGTTTTCAAGAGTAAGGAATCTCATCTTCAAGTTGCTATTAGAACAGAAGTTCTAAAGAAGTTGATGCCCCTGCAGTCTGTCCAAGGCTGACCAACCTTCCCTAAGCTTTATACTACCGTGAGTCGACCTGCTGGTATCGACTAGACACTGTCCAGAACACTAGAAAGGGCTGGCACTGGGGTGGACGGAGGGGTGCAGATACTGTAAAGCAGTCAGAAGCACAGATCTGAAGGGACTACTGCCTTTTCTATCACTGCTCTACCGTTTGCCACACATAAGATCTACAGCATGCTACCTCACCTCTCTAATATTCAGTGACCTCATCCATCAGTCGGAGGTAATCATTGCACTTTCCTCTTAGGTTTATTGTAAAGATTTAATAAAATAATCCACTGTGCCACACCCTTGGTATAGTGCTTAGCACAAATTATAACTAGCCCCAGTAAGGAAGATGCAAATTAAACTAAAGATGAAGTCCAAAGTCCTTTGTGGCTGTAAAGTTCTAAAAGCTACCCACTTTTATCTCTCCGAGAACATGAATTCTGTAAGCATAAAATGAGTAGTGCATAGTGTCCTTAGCGCCGCATCTGAATATATACAATACATCCAAGTTAAAAGTGTAGTTGTAATCAAAACATGTTTTTCTCTATTGCTTTGTGGAGAAATGGAGCTGGCCCATTTCAAAAATGTAGCAAGTGAAGAGAGGAAGAAGACAGTCAAAATCTCAGAGCAGATTAATGGCAAGACTCCTCCCCTAGTCATCTACAATTCCTGCATTGTTCTTTAGAGACATACTACGTAAATTCAAGTAAACAGTAATAATACAAGAGCAAGAAACGTGTTTTCTTCAAATACCATTTCTGTGGGAGGATTTGGCATTTTATGCTTTATACTTGTGAGTGAAGATAATAATGGTAAATAATTGCAACTGTTTATTGTGAAGTTACTATGTCTCAGGAACTGTGTAAATCACTTGGCATACATTATTTACTATAATTTTTATTAAAATCCTATGATGAAGGCTCAAAAAAACTAAGTATTTTTTTTTAATTCACAGTTATTAAAAAGTAGAACTGGAATTCAAATTCAGATGTGATGAATTCTAAAACCAGGCCCTTTCCACTATGCCATGTTACCCTTCAGTAATAACTGAACAAGTTGCATCTGTCTCACGACAAGATACCATCACCGTATTGAAGACTAAATGAGACAGGAGGTGTCATTGGGACTGCCAATATTGTCAGCTCTGGACACATTTGTGGAAGCTATTTTAAGACTTTTTTCTTTCTTTCCTATCATGGGAAAAAAAAATAACATCAAGGGGAAGATCTGTCTTCATTTACAAAACAAAAACAATGGAAATTTAGCTAATACCAGAAAATTAGGTCAACTTTATGATTTTTACTCCAATTGTGAAGAAAGAAATAATTTTTATATAAAACAAATTTTATTTCCAAGCTTGACTTACTCTCTCAAATTTCTAATATGTTTACAATATCAGTTGTCTTCATCTATCTTGTCATTACTGAACACCTGTACTATAACAAATAATTTCCCTTCAAACAGAGTGCTCTAAAGCAAGAGTTACTAAAAAGACTCTGGTTATTTTTACTATTTACTGAGATGTAAGATGATAAAGTAGATAGATTTCTAATCTATGTCCAGTCTTCCTGTATCATTCACCACTTACCTTTACACTTCAAGAAAAACAGAACTTGGGTGCCTTACTGAAATTCAAATATGACAAAGCTTGTGTCAACTCATTTACAAATAACACAGTTATCATTCTGATCTGAAACAGTTATGAAGTACAGCTCAATTTACATTTCCTCTTATCACATGAGGGCCAGCCCACAGAATCTTCAGCTTATTCTTAATCTCCAACGTCTCATTTACTTTGAAGTATCTTGGTTTCTAAAAACAGTGGAATTGCAAACTACAAACAACAACCAAAACTTCATAACTTAATACAACTATTCCTGCATATGTTTAAATGTCATCCTTTTAAACTATAAATGGTTTGTACAATTGATAGCTGATAAAAAATAAAGCTGTATTAATAAACATGTTAATGTCTATACAGATAAAAATTATATCAAAGTTTATACAACAAGGAAGTGCTAAAATATTTTATTGTATTTGCCTTCCTATTTTTTGACACGTATTTATTGAGCCTCTAATATGTGTCGGGCATTGAACTTGGCGCTAGAGATACAGAAACAAACAAAGCTGATGTTATCTCTCTCCTCCTATTGGTCTCTTATCTGAATGATAAAAGAGAAAGAGGACTATAAGTAAATTCCTTTATCATAATAAAAGTGATGAAAAAAATGAAAATCATTAAGATGTGGACTTACTGCCAGAAAACTGGAAATAAAAATCCAATGGGTCTTAATGCACTAGTATTTGTACTCATACAGCAAGGTTTAATAGAATTTTTTTATTTTAGAGTAGAAAACATGTCAAATCAGTTTACGTTTCTCAGCCAGTAATTGTATTTTCTTACAAGTGGCTATTACATTTTTAGAGACAGACACAACAAATAATAAGAGGTTTTATTTGAAAGGAGAAACAAGCATGTGGGGTTTTTTTAGATGAAAGGGGTATAATAAATTTATGAGACCTCACATACAGCCATAATATAATAAATTAGAAGGATTAATAGAATTGTGAGCTACAGTAACCTGCACTAGTAGAATGCCTGTTTTATGGAGCTCGATAATACAGTTTATCATTGACTCCATGGAATTCCCACAATATATTAGCTGTGGTGTAACAATAAAGTACACACAGTAAGGGGCATGTCCCTTTTGACACACATTCTCTTCCCACACTTATTTTACCAGGGAAACAACTCCAGTGCAGTTTAATTAAACTGCACTGCAATGAATTAGTCCAGGTCTTAGCCCTCTGACAGAGAAGGGCCTTGCAGTACCACAGGGGTTTGTCCCCTTGTGACACCAAAGAGACTTTAGAAAACCTGGGAAAAAAAAGTGTAGGTTCCCTCGAATGACAGTGTCACTGGGCAAGCCTAGAGCTGTCAATCAGTTCAGTTAAGGAAGCACTAACCCCTTCGGAGTTTTTACATTTTGTTGTTCGTCGACTATGGGTCAATGTTTTGAGGAACATCTAAATGCCTTAGGAAAGCTCTGTTGTATTACAGTAGCTGGGGACAAGACCATCCTTGCTCATTTTAAACAAAAATAGCCTTGCTATTTTAAAGTCCACTGTGTATTCATAGCTAGCTTCGGAAAGGCAATCCAGAAAGTAATAACTTGAAATAAACTTAGGATGATGATGAGTTCAAATAATCTCTTTCGGAAAGAACGTAAGAATAAAAACATTTTGTTCAAAGTAAAAATTATCCAGCTAAACATGGTCTAGAATATCCAAGATGGAAGTGTATTACAGAAGCTATGTTATTTCCCCAGAGTTTCTGATCGACAATGCAGTAAGGTTATATCCCCACCCAACAATGACACAGAAAATCTTGCATTATTGATGAATATTCTTATTTTATCTGAATGCTATTTATTAATTCATAAGAGTGTTTTGGAATTGAAAACTAAAAATTTATAAAACAATTACATTTTTGATAACTGCTTCTAGCCTTCATGCATTGAATATTTAAGGGAACCAATATACAAAGACCTCAAAAGAATTTATTAGACAATGGCAATTAGATCTCTAATAACTTGGCTCCGCTGGAATTACTGAGCCCTATTTAAATGCCAGACATGGCACCTTAGTGATGGGTACACCATGTCGCCATCCTGCCTTTGGTTGGGGACCCTGAGAAATGACAGTCCCATTAGGTGTCGTGTAAAGCAGCTGACCTCACACTCTCAGTACTTGATCTTTGCACTGCAAGTGACCATTTGTCACTGTTGCCCAGAGATGGAACTCAGGTGACTTAGTATAACCATTGCCTTTTCAAAAGGATAGAATAATTATTCTAATTTTCTTCCTAGTACAGAAGATGTAAATTTGCTTAGAAAAAAATGGATAGGCAAATTAGCAGCAAGAAATATAAATGTTTATTCATGAGAAATATGCTTTTAATCATTACAAAAATTATCTGGGCATGTAAATTTTGTCCAAAGGAAAGAAAGAAGATTTATTATTACCTGAAAACTCTCTTATTGCAAACTTTTTTGTGAATAGGTAAAAGTATTTCTACTATCAAAAGTGTTTTACTGGGATAAACACATTAACATAAAGCAACCACAAAGTCTAATTCACAAAAAGTAATATTTTCTTTCCTTTTCAAACAATGCTTAATTTTCTGTAATTGAGGCTGACATAATACAAGAACACCCACCACAGTATTTTTAAGCTATAGCAATAATATTATTTCCTCCATTTTTTTGTATCCTAGAAATCCCAGAATTTGGGCTAGTTAGTTCAAAGAGATGAGCTTATCACGTTTTCAGTCTTTTGGAGCCTTTTTCTCTTCAAGTGATTTCTATAAATCTCTGTGTTGGTTTCATAATAGCAGGTATTAAATATTAGTGATCGTTATATGCAGGCACCAATCTAAGTGCTTTATAAAGTATATTTGATGGCTTTTTCATTTTTATTCTCGCTAGACTCATGGAACTTTTGTATTATCATTATTTTATAAATAAGCAAATTGAGAGCCAGTGAATTTAAAAGATTTGCTCAAAGGTGACAGAGATAATAGGTAGTAGAGCTTAGATTCAAATGGAGTGATTCTAATATAAAAACAAAGGCTGTTAAGTTCTTAGCTACACCAAGTTTTGAAGTTAAAAGTTTGTAGATATTTTCTCACCAGTAAATATTTTCTTACTATATTTTCTTTGAAAATTTACCTAATTTTTTCAACAGGATTCTTAAGAGATTGGGTTTATCTCTTGTTTCTCTAGACCCATCCTACTATGTAGTGACAAGGCTAAAAGATGGTCCTTGTTGATGAAGCCACTTTTTTAGTCTGAACTCACTTCTCTTTAGAAATAAGCTTTTTCACATAGATTGTGCTCTTGCCCCTTTTTTATGCACCTGGGCCTTCACAAGATGGGAGAAATAGAAAAAATTCTTTCCACTGGACATGCATCTCTGGCACTAAATAAAAAGCACTGCCTTCATTGTTGCTGGAAGAAATAAACTGAAATTCAAAGTTTTGATAAGCTACCTGTAACTAACTTCCTCCCCATCATTCCCTTCCATCTTCCAAACAACCTTTGATTACACAAGTTGGGATTAATTTATAGTGGGAATGTATTAATCATTTTTTAATTTATTGGAATTATTATAGAATATCAAGAACCATGTGTCAGTATCTTAGTTTTAATATCATGACCCTTGTTTTTCCCATTTTTTATCTTCCCTTCTTTGCTCACTTTATACTATTTATGAAACAATGTTTTGTATCATCCCTTGAAATTTTTATTTTGTAATGCCAAGCATGTTAATGGCAATGTCAAAGTTTTCATATATTTAGAACTGACATTTCGCCAATTTTGCTACATAGTCACCTATACAAAACTTTTTCTAAAATAAAACATAAAAACATATTAAAATGCTAAGGACAAATACAGCAGGAAGACAATATATAGCTGACGTCCAGTGAAAGAGAGGAAAACATTCAGGTGTCAAACAGGAGCCAAAGCAGGCAGCTTACAAGATAAACTGAATCAGTCAGAGAAATGTGGGCAGGTTATATGACCTTCATAGAGGCCAGAGGCTAAGGTTTTAATTTCCATAACGAGACAAAGAGATGTGGCCTTGACCTCATGCACCCTAAAATGGTAGAAATGAGACCCTTTCATGAAGTTAAGGTCCTAAACAGGCTGCCTCTTAGGAAGAGATAAGGACCCTATCCACCAGTTCAAAAGACAAAAAAGGAAATTGTTTTTCCAAGAACACAATAAGGTTTTTAAAAACAAAAATTTCTTTGAGAAAGTAAATATTCAGCCTGTGTTATTTTACGGCATAGGAATCCCTAAACCAGAAAGGGAATCATTTCAAACTACTCAATTTTTGAAATACATGGTAGAAAAAAATATAAAACTGCTCTGCATTAGTATATAGAGGTTTAAATTGACAATTATTTTTGTTCACCATTATTATCTGGATTTAGACACACATACACACACACACACACACGGTCATCAATAAAACTGATCCGATCTTCAAAAAGTGCAAATCAGAAGAGTAAATACTCCAACCTGAATGATAATAAGCAGTATAACAGCAGGGTAATTAGAACCTAAGAGCTTCAAATAATAGGACAATATGAAAGAAACTATAAAATAGGTACATTTTAAATTATTAAGGAGACAAAAACTATAAAGAAAGACCAGACATTATTTTAAAAATCAAGGCAGAAAACTGAACTTCAGAAAAAATTAAAATGTGAGGATTAAATATTGAAATTAAAAACATAAAGGATGAGTTAAATAGCAGAGTGGATGGAGCTCTAGGAGGTTTGGGTTAAGGAACTGGAAGACAGTTGTGAGGAAATTATCCAGGGAAAATGCAGTGAGAGAAATGAAGAAATCGGAAATATGAAAAAGAATAGAAAAAGCATGGAAAATGAAAATGTCCAACATATAGAATATAGGAGCTCCAGAAGGAAATAATAGAAAGAATAGAGTAGAAACATATTCAATGTGACAATGTTTGATAATTTTCTCTAACTGATGAGCCATAGGAATCCTGGTTTAAAGTTTGTTATTGTTATCTTCTCTTTGGAAGAGCCCAGGACACAGTAACAAACATAAATCTACTGCAAAACTTCTTTTGCTAAAACTACAAAATATCAAGACTAGAAAGAAAATACTAAAAACAATCAAAATGAAAAGACAGTTTGTCTGCAAAGGAACAATAATTAGTCTCTCATAATCAATAGATTCGTAATCAGTCAAAAATAGAGGTCAGAGAATAATGCTTAAGAAAAAACACTGTCAACCTAGAATTCTGTAACCAGTTCAAATATCATTCAAAGGTAAGATAAAAAAGTTACAGGAAACACAAAAGAATAGGTTAAACGATCCTATGAAGTAATCAAACAAATCCAATAAGTGGATAATTTTCAAAACAACTGGTCTGATATCTTCAAGTAATCAATGTCATAAAAATAATAGAAGAAATATCTTTTGCTGGATTTTACAAATTTAAGATACATAACAAATAAACATAGTATGTAGTTTTTGGTTGGATTCTGGTTTTAAAAAAGAGATTAAAAACTTTTTGGAACAATTTAAAATATGAATATATAGTAAGTGTTAGTTGATATTAGAGAATTGTTGCTTATATTTTATAATAAAATTTTGTATGTATTAGAGCTATCCCTAATTTAAAGAACATTGAACTGTTTTCATTTAGGGGTAAGGTATCATGATAGCTGCATATTTATTTATTTATTCATTTATTTTTTAGACAGTCTCACACTGTGTCACAGGCTGAAGTGCAGTGGTGCAATCTAGACACACTACAACCTCTGTCTCCCAGGTTCAAGTCATTCTCCTGCCTTAGCCTCACCAGTTGCTGGGTTTCAGATGTGTCACATAATGCCCAGCTAATTTTTGTGGGGTTTTTTTTTGGTAGAGATGGGGTTTCATTACACTAGCCAGGCTAGTCTTGAACTCCTGACCTCAGGTGATCCACCTGCCTTGGCCTCCCAAAGTGCTGGGATTATAGGCATGAGCCACTGTGCCAGTCTATTTTTAAGTGTTTTAGTTAAAGGGTGTGTGTGTGTATGTGTGTGTGTGTGTGTGTGTGTGTGTGTAGAGAGAATGCACACATGGCAAAAAGTCAAGTAATTTGAGTCTGTCATCTAGACTCAAATTGGTGAGTCTAGATGATAAGCACATGGGTGTACATTTTCTCTCTACTCTTCTGTATGTTTGATAATTCTCATAATAAAAAAATTTAAGAGAAAGTGTTATGTAAAGATATTCTCATTCAAAGACTGAGATAGCTTTTTGACAATCACAAACTGCACAAATGGATTTATTAATAAGTGAATTTTGGTAAGAGAGAAATTGAACTGAGGAAACAATGGAGAACAAAGAAATTGGTAAGTGTAAAATATACACAATGACAGTAATGACTACTAGAAGGTAGGACATAAAACAAAGATGGCAATAAAACATTAACTTGAAAGTTTGAGGGGTGATACAAAGAATGTATGCTAAAATTCTAAAAGTTCCTTACAAGAAATGTAGAGATGCTTATTAACTCGAAAGCTTTTAAAAACACCTCTGACTATTTAAAAGTTAAGGTGTTCATTAGAATGAAAAATTATAACCTGAAAATAAAGAAAAAAAAGAAAAAATCAAGTTATTCAAAAATCTAGAGCTGGAAGAGAGAAGCAAGAGAAAAGTAAATGAAAAATTAAACACAAAATAGTATGTTAATAAAAATACTTCAGTTATTGTAATAAGTATAGATACACTTAAATAAGGTGTTAAAATTTCTCAGATTGGATGTTCAGACTAGATGCTATTTATGAAATAGGTAACAACTATCAAAACATAACACTGAGTTTTCTAATAGTTGCAAGAGAATAAAATAGCATAATACAATTTATATAAACTTTTTTCTTTCTTAGAAGAGAGACTCCAGGAGATATATAAACTTTTAATACACACACAAAAACAACACTAACCACATAATTTTATTCAGAAATAAAAAGGAACAAACTTCTGGTCGTTTTTGAAAAGACAAAATTACAGATTAGCAGTTTCCAAGGGCTAGGGATAAAGGATAAAGGGTGACACTATAAAGGAGTGGCAAGAAGGAGTTCTCCATGATGATGAAATAGTTCTGCATCTCGATTGCTTGCACGAATCTATACATGTGATTAAAGTAAAAGAACTATATATATATATATATATATATGTAGTACCAATGCCATTTTCCCGGTTTTGATATTGCATTACAGCTATGTAAGAAGTAACCATTAGAGGCAACTGGGTGAAATGTATACAAGCTTTATCCTTTTCAATTTCCTGTAAATTGTGAATCTATAATTATTTCAAAACAAATGTTTTTTAAAATACTATATGTTGCTTTAACTAAAGATGTATATAGTGGAAGTATTAAAATATCTTGGTATTGTTTGACTTTCTGAAAGTTACGTGTTTGATACCTAAAATTTACAGAATAATAAGAGCAGTGATGCAGGAGATAGAAACTGTAAATAGCTTACAAGTGAATAAAAATGTTGGGCCCTGATGTTGTGTCAAAATTTGTATGTATGTGAAAACTAAACACATATTGAAACGTTCTCTTTGTTTTGTGATCATTCTTCATTCATTTCACTCCAGTCTCAAACTCAGAGGGAACTGTGATATTCCAGTTTAAGCAGGGAATACAGGCATTCCTGACTCAGCATGGTTCCCATATACATGAACTTCAGTTACCATGGATTGGTTAAATAACAACTGTGCCCCAACAACATGATTCAAATTTCAGTTACCACGGTATATTAAATGTGAGTAATTGCATAAAGTATAAACTTCGCTGCCAGCTCTTCAGTCCACAAATCACTACATAAATAACAGATGTGTACCATGATCAGTGAACAATCACATCACTTCTTTCAAAGTCTGTTGGTGATCGATCACTGAGCATTTGCTATTCGGTTCACGCAGTCATGTTGTGTTCTTGTCTCACAGTGACAAACAGGTGACACTTTACAAAAATGGATAACTGAAAGAAGGAATTAGCCAACAAAGATGCAAGTGCTGGAAATGATAGAAAAAAAAGATAAAGCTGGAAGTGAAATTAGAATCACACAAAAATGGAGTTATAGAAGAAGTCAATTGTGTGTGTAGACAGCTGCCATTGGAGACACTCAAGCAAGAGGAACTTAGTGAAGGCAAACAAATGAGAAAAATGATTGTAGTGAAAAGGACGAAGATGTTCATATCCCAGAGGAAATAATTCTAGAAAAAAGTTTCACATAAAAGGATTTCTCAGAGAAAATTTACATCAACAGTTAATTGAATAAAATGTTGGAAGCTGAACCATCTACTTAAAAAAAGTTGTATGAAAATTTGCCAAGGCAACTATAAGTTATGCAGCAAGAGGACAAGTGCTGGTCAACTACAAACACATGGGAAGATTTTACAAGCAAATAAAACACATTGATTCTCAATATTTTTAATGCTTTCAGTTACAGTGCACTAAATATAGTTTTATTCTTTTTTCATTTCCCTATACATGTATAACCATGTGTGTGTGTATGTATATAGATATATATAACTTTATACATCATAACCCTATACATACATGTACAACCAATAGAAAGACAGTTTTTAATGTTTTGAGGAAAATAAAGATGACAGAACAATTATCATTTTTCCCATTGATTATTAAAATCATTTTGCACAGTTATTTTTATTTTTTATTTTTTTAAAGAAGGGGTTTCACCATGTTGGTAAGGCTGGTCTTGAACTCCCGACCTCAGGTAATCCGCCTGCCTTGGCCTCCAAAGTGCTTGGATTACAGGCGTGAGTCATCATGCCCAGCTTGCGCAGTTATTTTTATTGCCCCCATACTACTGTGTAAAACAAAGACTGCCAGTATATAAAGCGGAGAATTTAGTTGTGCAAAAATTATGTAAGGACTCCCTTCTTCGTTTTAGAAATATATTTTCTTTCTGACTTGTGAGGTAAATAAAACAAATAGGACCTACTTATGCTTCTGTATTAATCCTTGATGGTGTCATTTGACAGTCACATCCCCTTTATAAAGGTCCTTCAAATATTTTAAGCAATAGAGCCCTTATATCAAATGAAGTCTGAAGTGGAACAACTTACAAAACCTCAAATGAAGATTATACTTGAGGTTTTTGGGTTAGGAAGCTAATTTATGAGAATTTTGATGAGTTGATGACTATACATGGGAACCATAGTCCATTTCTTACGTATAGCCATCAGCATTCATTTTCTCCCTACATTTTATCTTCATTATTTAAAGCTATATGTGAACAGCTGCAAATGCTACCAGTTTAAGTTACCCTTGAAATCTCTGAATACTCAATTAAGCTGAGTTGGCTAGTCTATTTGAGCACCTGTATAAAACTTCACATAATAATAATAAAACCTTCCCTGGCAGCTTTAATCCATAATATGCACAAAAAAAGTTAACCTAGCAGCACAATTCAAACACTCTAGCTACTAGTGTTAACCAATTTGTAGTATATATGAATTTGCGTCTTTTTTTATAATGTTTACATAAACTAAAAAATTTGTTAAAACAGTCTAAGAACTGCCAAAGCATTGAGGAACTTCATGAAACAAAATTCAGAAATCATTTTCTTTTATTATGCATACTTCTGATAAATGTAGTTGGTGTCAAAAGAAAATTTGTACATCATTGTAAAGAAATATTCTTAATTTTTATTTCACTTGATACTTCTTTCACAAGCTTTTATTCCTGTCTTACAATGTTATTTATTCCTGATTGATTACATAATTTCTAGTCATCAAAGAGATGGTTTCACCTTGCTGTGAAAGAAATCACAGTTTGGTTTTAGAGGATCTACATATAATTCATTATTACACTATTTTTAAGTGTATATTTTTAGATTTGATTATTAAAATTAAAGAAAATATTATAAAGAAGCTATGTTATAAGGAAAGTAAATTTGTATAACTCTTCCAGAAGCACTTTAGAATCAAAGGTCTTTAAAATCTTCATTCCAATGACCAATGTTAGTATAAGGCATTTATCCTGAGGAAAGAATTTTTTCTATGTAAACACATGGACATACAAAGTTTATTGCTGAAGAATAATTTATAAAAAGCAGTCACTGCCTAAATTACCCAATATTAAGGAACTGGTTAACTAAGCCATGACGTTTATATACAACTGAATGGTATATTAACAAGAACAGATGTTCACAAAATATATATATATAGACTTACATAAAAACAGAATGATAAGTAGTATTAAACTTTAATTGTATTTACCTGCAGGTAATGCAATAATGAAAGATTTTTTCTTTCTGCCTATCTATATTTTATATTTTTCTATAGAAAACTAAAACACATTGTGTTAAAATTGTGTTTAGAATAAGTAATAAATGGATTTGTCTGTTCATTTGTTTTTAATGAAGCAGAAAACAAAAGGAAATAACAGTAACTGTATATAGGCAAAACTAAGCCCTGTTCTACATAATCTCCTCATCCACAGGAGATATGATTGGGGTTAAGGGGAAGGCAGGAAATTGTGAAGTTCAGTTTAAGATGTGTGGTGATTCTAACATGTCTTTAAAATACTGGCCAACCCTTATGGGAATGACATTAGAAAAGTAAGATGTAATACTATACTTTACATTTTCAATAAACAATAAATAAATGAAGGTTTAATTCCAAAATAGGTAGGACTAAGACTATTAGTATCAAATTCTTTTTTTAAAGTGAGAAAAAAAACAAACAAAGAAAAAGTGGGTAAAACACTAACAACAGAAATTAAAGATAATGTCATAAGGCTTGCCAATTTTTGAGTATTACAGAAGTATCAAGTATAAAATATAACCTTCCTAAAAAGCCAAAGAGCTGGTAACACTGATTTTAGTGTTTTTTGTTTTTGTTTGTTTGTTTGTTTGTTTTTTAGGGGCTTTCTGGCAAAAACCGGAAAGCCTGCTAGACAAATTCTAAAAGAGCTGTAACACTGGTAACGCTGATTTTAATTGAAGCATAGACAGAATGCGGTGGCTCACACCTGTAATTTCAGCAATTTGGGAGCCCGAAGCAGGCAGATCACCTGAGGTCAGGAGCTCAAGACCAGCCTGGCCAACAGGGTGAAACCCCATCTCTACTAAAAACACAAAAACCAGCTGGGCGTGGTGGAGTGCACTTATAATCCCAGCTGCATGGGAGGCTGAGGAAGGAGAATTGCTTAAATCCAGGAGGCAGAGATTGCAGTGAGCCGAGATTGCACTGCTGCACTCCAGCCTGGACAATAGAGTGAGACTCCATCTCAAAAAAAACAAAAATTTTTTAAAAAATAAAAGTATAGATGGCATCTCTCTTTTTTGTTGAGGGTGTGACAGTCATTTGTGTAACTCAGAGGACTATCCATTTAACCTAAAATCGACTCCAAATTTGCTCTTTATATATTATTCCCAACATAATTTTTAATAGCTCTTAATGTCTAATTATAATAGCTCTAAATGCCAGTTATGAATCCTGAGGTGGCGTTACGACTTTTCCTATTATTTGTTCATTTTCCATCTGAGGGAAGGATTGTGCAACCCAAGAATTTAAAAGGTGAAGATATCACTGTCCTTCCAATTCTGCCTTTTATAAGTCGCTGGTGACTAAAAGAGAACAACTGATTTCTTTATGTTCATTAGGGGATGAAATCAAAAAGACTAGATTAAGAGAATAAACATAATTGAAAAATCAATTGTTTTTTAAAGGTCAAGACAGATACATATACAAAGGCAGATGTTGCTTATTTATTTGATTTATATATTTTTATATTGAGGTGTGTATCTAGAGAGATATATACAGATATATAGGTATTTATCGTAGAGTTTCTCAGACTCAGCACCATTGCTATTTCTGGACTGGATAATTCTTTGTTGTGGGAAGCTGCCTTGTGCATTTCAGAGTGGTTAGTAGCTTCCCTGGCTTCTACCCATTAGGCAGGAGCAGCAGTAGAACCCCCAAATCATGGCAATAAAAAATGTCTCCAGTAATGCTGCATGTCTCTTAGGGAGGAGGGGAAGACAGGGGAGAAAAATTGCCCCTGGTTGAGAACCACTGATATAGATACATAATGTATAAATATATACATGTATATGCAGATCATTTCAAATGCTCATGCACTTTAACCCTAGTTATTCTAAAACTAAAACTACTAAACATTCTTTTCAAAATTAAAAAAGGTAAAGAAAATAAATAAAAATGATAATCAGAACTATAAATAAAAATTATTAATAAAAAGGGCTTATGGTGGCATGCTTTATAATGGCTAAATTATTTTATTTTAAATGAAATTGAGTTAAATATCCAAATTTAGATAAATTATTATGCAAATTATGATAAATTCAGAGTTAAATACTAAGAATCTGTGAAAAATATGTGTAGTAAACAGATTTTAACGATAAGAGGAATGCATATGATAATTTAAGCAAAAAGACTCTAAGAATACAGGCTTCTTTTTTAATGCTCTAAAATGCTGAATGGTAGTATCATGAAGTGGTCTCTGGATGGTAGGATTGTGAAAGTTTGATTGATGAACAGAATCATTGCCTTTTGCCCCTTTGTGCTTTTCAACACTTTCCAAAATATAAATTACAATAAAAATGCTATAAAATATTTCTCGCCAGGTGCAGCGGCTTATGCCTGTAATCCCAGCACTTTGGGAGGCCAAGGCGGGTGGATCACTTGAGGTCAGGAGTTTGAAACCAACCTGTCCAACATGGCAAAATCCTGTCTTTACTTAAAATACAAAATTAGCCTGGCATGGTGGTGCATGCCTGTAATCCCAGCTACTTGGGAGGCTGAGGCAGGAGAATCACTTGAACCTGGGAGGCGGAGGTTGTAGTGAGCCAAGATCGTGCCACTGCACTCCAGCCCGGGCAACAAGAGCAAAACTCCATCTCAATTAAAAAAAAAAATTCACTAATAGAAATTTTATAAGACAAATAAGCTTCTCCTTCTGAACTAGAAGTGGTTCTCAAAGGAACCACGTAACTTGGATGGCAAAGCAGAACCCTTCTTGGTGAGGAACTTTCTGAGACAGCTTATTTACATTATAGTTAAGCTTCATCTTCAGAGCCTAAGTACAATAAGGAAAGACAGAAGCCCATCATGCCCACCAAGGCAGCTGTCAACAAATCCCAAGGTAATTCCATCGCCCCCTATCTTGCTGCACTCACAATGGAGAATATCCCAGAGTGGAATTTGCCTATGGCTTTGTTTATTATTTATTGTTTTATAACAACTTAACAAAATAGAAAAATACCAACACATTTCTGCTAAATGTGGTTATATCTTATATAAGACTTCTTTAGTAAAATAGTATAATTTTATTAAGAAAGGATCAGGACAAATCTCTACAAAGCAAAACTAAATAAACTAACCAAACTGAATGAAAAGAAATAAAATCAGAAAAATAGAAAATTATCAAGTACTGGTTTACCTAAGTCTTTTCTTAGGGAAATTATCTTTAAATAATATTAGTGTATCAATGAGCTTCTGTTTCTGTATTTCTCCATATTCCCTTTATTGGTAAGTTGGTGGTCTATAAAAATAGCCCTTTACAAAACATATAACTGCTTTTTTAAAATGATTTTTTAAAAATAAATTCAAATAAACTCAAGGCAGCAAAATAAAAATAAATAGCTCTAAGCTGGTTATTTTAGTAAAAAGAAAATAAATAAATAGCTCACTCTACTTCAACCTCTAGTCTCATTATCTGAATGTTAATAGTTTCTTGGGTCTCATTACAGAAATATTGGGTACATATACAAATTACAAATATGAAGACTCACAAACACATACACTTATTTATATAATTATTTTACACATATGGAAATATAGTGTGTTTTTGTATTGCATCATCTTTTCTCCTTACAAATACGTATCGGAAAGCCTTTCGTGTTGGCACATAAAACTAAACTTCATTCTTTGTAACAGGAAAATGTTACTGCATGTATGGTTTTACCATAACTTACTCAACAGTTTCCTACTAATGTATACTTAGGTTGCTTTAAGTTTTCACATTAGAATTTGCTGAAATGAGCATTCCTGTGCATATATTTTTGTACCGTTTTGTATTTTTGTAATAGTTTGTAATATTTTTGTATTATTAGTTCAAGTAGGTTAAAGTTTCAGATTGCTGGGCCAAAGACATACGTATTTTAATTGTTAAGAGATATTATCAAATTACTGTATATGTAAGTTTACACCAACTGATGTTCCCATAAACAGTGTATAGAAAAAACTGTTCCCAAAACTTTATCTCATAGGATATTTTACAGTTGTAAAGTATATATCCTGAAAGCAAGCACCATTTTATTCAGAGTTAGCCATCATTTTGATCATGTATTCTTCCATTAGAAGTATTTATCTTAGTCATATAGTTGATATTTAAATGTTAAATATTTAAGGTATAATGGGCATTAAGGTATGTCTTGAGCATTAGCTACAAAATCTAGTAGTAATGAATTTTGTCACTCTCATTGTAATGAAGGAAACAGCTATATAATCTAGTTTATGGACTCTTGGGACATATATTAAAACAAGTTTTGATGCTATATCCAAGTGTACTAATCAGAGAATTGTTTTTAAAGAAGTGAAAAAGGGGTCATTCATTTTTAATGGGATTCTTTGATTTCCATTTATATTCTTTTTTCTAAAAATAATTTCAAAATATTTTTGGCATTTCCTCATGTCCCTCTGAAATAACTTTGAGATTTTTATCAGCTCTTTTACTAATATCTCCCAAAATATGTATTTTTCAAATTTTAGTAAGAAAATTTGTCTCCTAATTGTTAGCAATATAAGGGTAAATAATTTCTTACCTGAAATTATTGAGCTTCTCCAATACCTCTCTTGAAAGTTCTACAAAACAGAAGCTGTGAAACATATGCTACGTCCAGGAAAGAAATCTTTCAATTTTGGATGCAAGCACAAAGTGGTTGCTCTTTCAGAAGAGATTTTTCTCCACTGCAAACCAGCATGGGCACAGTCTAGTTATAGCCCTCAGAAAAGCTGTGCTGTGATATATTAATTTACACCTACTGTGCCCTTAAATGAGAAGTCAAAGGCCACATACTGAGCACATAACTTTTACTCCAACATGAAACAGATTTTATATTTACTAGTACAAATATTTAAGGTATGGTGCCTGGGAATTTGCAGTATAACAACAACAACAAAACAAACAAACAAACAAACAGAGAATTTATGGTACAATTAGCTAACTCATGTCAGAATGTCCAAAATAAACAGTGAAAGAAATCATCAACTTGACCTTGAAAATTTAATCAAATAGTGCAAGTTATTAATTACTTAAATTACAGCCATCAGTCAATGGCTGTAACTTAAGTAATTAAATTTTCACACTAATTTTTTGAAATTAAACTAAATAAATCATACTTTGTGGCTAAAAAACTGCTATGCTTATTCTTATTCCATAAAGTACTATTCTTCATTCTGCACATACCTTTTAAAAAGATGGCATCCCATATCTCAGGAAGAAAACAATAAAAATTATAATTTTCTTATTAGTAGTCCCTTTTAATTACAATAGCTGTATGATTTTTACTAGAGAAAACATACTTCCAAGAATAATATGCTACTGCTGAGGCACCATTTATGCCCCCCCATATCACTGACGGCTTCATCTGCAGCAGCACATGATGATAGTTCCCAGAAGGCTGAAAATTTTGGGTCACAAATACCCTGAGGAGGAGACACATTCATCCAGTAAGAGTCAGTTGATAAATGTCTCAGCATCTTTGCCTACTGATGGGTGATTTTAAGGGAAGCTTCTTGGAGGGTCCCCAATGGGATGTGACCACAGCAGTTACCCACACATTAATGCATTCTTTATTACCTTATCTCTCCTGCCTGTGCTTGCTAGGATGTCTTCCCCTGAAAACTAACTGCATCCAAGTCCTTGCCTCAAAGCATGCTTCGCAGGTAACCCAAATTAAGAAAAACAGCTTAAAAGTGATAGAACCATATTACTCTTTCTTTGAACAGTTCAGAGGTATATAGTCAAAGGCTAATAGGGTGGCTTTGACATTCTTGACATGTAGCTTCTGTACCCAATTACAGGATGGCCCAAGTTGGTTGGTCCACTTCTCACCAGCTCCCAGACTACGGAAAAGGAGGAAAAGCAGAGTGCCCAAGACCATTTCTTTTAAGGGCACGTCTAGAAATGGTAGACAACACTCCTGGTTCTTTGGATAAGACCATATCACATGGCTACACTTGGCTACAAGGGTGGCTGGGAAATGTAATCTCTGTTTGGCAGTCATGTACACAGGTAAAACTCAGGAGTTCTATTTTTTAAGAAAGGGATAAAGGATATCAGTGACAAACATCTGCACCTTTATAATGCCCTGTTTACTTTAGACCATTTGCATTTCATGTGATTATTGGTAGAATTAGGTTTAAATTACCAACTTGAAGTTTGTTTTATTCTTTGTTCTGTTCTCTTTTCTCTTTCTCTGACTTCTTTTAAATAATTATTTTCTATTATTCCATTTTTTCTTTTGTGAGCTTATTAGCTATACATTCTTGTCTTACTGTTTTAGTAATGGCATAAGGGCTTATAGTATATGTCTTTAACTTATCACATTTTGCCTTCAAGCAATATTATGCCACTTCACATGGAATGTACTACCATTTCGCCCCTTCCAGCCTTTGTGCTATTTTTGGTATACACTTTAGTTCTCTAGATGTATAATCCCCACACATTTTTTTGTTTAGATAATTATGTTTTTTAAATTTAAATAATAAGATAAAAGTCTTATATATTTACCTCTGCAATTGGCATTTCCATTCTACATTTCTATCTAGTGTCATTTTCCTTCTTTTTTCATTCTTTATTTTTTACATTTTTATTCTTATAATTTACTTTTTTTTTCTATTGCTTGTTAATCTGGGTTTACCACATTTTCTTTCCTTATAAAGGACTTACTTTAGCATTTCTTTCACTGCAATCTACTGATAATGAATACTTTCATCTTCCGTATCTCTGAAAAACTAACTCACTGTCCTGTGAGAGATATTTTTGCTAGGTAGAGAATTCTAGTTTGGTCTTCCAGTACTTCAAAGGTGTTCTTAATTGTATTCTTCCGTGTATTGTTTTTTGAAAGGAAATCTGCTTTCACTCATTTTTTTTCTTCGTATATAAAGTCTTTTTATTCTGGCTGCTTTTAAGATTTTATCACTGATGTTCAGCAATTTGATAAGTGCATTTGAGTTATTTTCTTCATGTTTCTTGTGATTAGGATTATTGAGCTTCTAAGATGTACATCTTTATGGTATTCATCAAATATTTAAAATTTCATCCATTATTTTTTCAAATATTTTTACATACCCCTTTTATTCAGGGACTTAAATTAGTGTATATTAGAGTTTATTGAAGTTGTCCCATAACTCACTGACTCACTGATGCTCTTGCTTTTTTTAAAAGTATTTTCTGTATGTTTCATTTTGAACAATTTCTTAAAGTTGTATTTATCTTTAATTGACAAATAGTATTTGTACATAATTATGGGATACAGTATGATGTTTTAATACATGCATGCATTGTATAATGATCAAACCAAAGTATTTAGCATATTCATCACCTCAAATATTTATCATTTCCTCATAGTGAGAACATTCAAAATTCTTTCTTTAGTTATTTTGAAATACACAATATTGTTAATTATAGTCACCCTACTATGCACTACCACACCAGAACTTATTTCTCCTATCTAACTGTAATTAAGAACCATTAACCAATTTCTTCCCATCCTCTCCTCCCCACTATCCTCCTGAGCCTCTGTTAAACACTATTCTATTCTGTACTTCTATGAAATCAGCTTTTGTAGATTCTGCAAATGAGTGAGATCATGCAGTGTTTGTCTTTCTGTGTCTGGTTTATTTTGCTTAACAAAATGTCCTCTAGGTTTAACCTCATTGCCACACATGAGAAGATTTCATTATTTTACGGCCGAATAATATTCTACTATGGATATATATCAATTTTTTAAATTATACTTCAAGTTCTGGGGTACACGTGCAGAATGTGCAGGTTTGTTACATAGGTATACACATGCCATGGTGGTTTGCTGCACCCATTAAAGCATCATCTACATTAGGTATTTCTCCTAATGCTATCCCTCCCCTAGCCCCCCACCTCTCAGGCCCTGGTATGTGGTATTCCCCTCCCTGTGTCCATGTGTCCTCATAATTATTTTTATCCATTCATCTGTTGATGGACACTTAGGTTGGTTCTATAACCTGGTTATTGTGAATAGTGCCACAGTGAATATGAGAAAGCAGATATCTCTGACAAATGGATTTCATTTTCTTTGAATAAATACCCAGTAATGAGATTGCTAGATCATATGGCCATTCTATTTTTAATTTTTTGAGAAACCATCATAGTTTTCCATAATGGCTATATTAGTTTACATTCCCACCAACAGTATATAAAGGTTCAGATTTCTCCACATCCACACCATCATTTGTTATTTTTTGTCTTTTTGATAATAACCATTACAATTGGGGTGAGGGGTGATATATCACTGTAGTTTTGAATTGTATTGTCCTGATGATTAATAATGTTGAGCATTGTCTAATATACCTGTTAGCTATTTGTATATCCTTTTTGGATAAATGTTTATTCAGGTCTTTTGCCAATTTTAAAATCAGGTTATTGATATTACAGAATAAAGTTGTTTGTTCTTATATATTCTAGATATTAACCCCTTGGCAAATGCATGGTTTGCAAATATTTTCTCCCATTCTGTAAGTGTTCTCATCATTCTGTTGATTGTTTCCTTTCTTATGCAGAAGTTTCAGTTTGATGTAGTTCCATTTGGCTATTTTTTTGCTGTTGTTGTCTGTGCTTTAGAGATCATATATAAAAACATTCTTGCTCAGACAAATGTCATTAAATACTTCCCCTACGTTTTCTTTTAGTAGTTTTAAATGTTGGTTTTTTACATTTAAGTCTTTAATTTACTTTGAGTTGATTTTTGTATATGGTGAGAGATAGGGATCTAGTTTCATTCTTCTACATGTGAATATCTAGTTTTTCCAGCACCATTTATTAAAGAGGCAGTACTTTTCCTTGTGTGTGTTCTTGGTGGCTGTCTTACAAATAAGTTTGCTATAAGTGCATGGGTTTATTCCTGTGTTCTCTATTCTGTTCCATTGGTCTACATATCTGTTTTTATGTCAGTACCTTGCTGTTTTGGTTGCCATCATTTTGTAATATATTTTGAAGTCAGGTAGTGTGATACTTCCAGTTTTATTTTTATTTATTTATTTATTTATTTATTTATTTATTTATTTATTTTTTGAGACAGAGTTTCACTCTTGTTACCCAGGCTGGAGTGCAATGGCACAATCTCGGCTCACCGCAACCTCCGCCTCCTGGGTTCAGGCAATTCTCCTGCCTCAGCCTCCTGAGTAGCTGGGATTACAGGCACGTGCCACCATGCCCAGCTAATTTTTTGTATTTTTAGTAGAGACGGAGTTTCACCAGGTTGACCAGGATGATCTCGATGTCTTGACCTTGTGATCCACCCACCTCAGCCTCCCAAAGTGCTGGGATTACAGGCTTGAGCCACTGTGCCCGGCCCAGTTTTATTATTTTTACTCAAAATTGTTTTAGCTAATTTTATGTTTTCATAAAAAATTTACGATTTTTTTTTTTATTTCTGTGAAGCATGTCACTGGTATTTTGATAGAGATTACATTGAATCTGTAGATCACTTTGGGTAGTACAGAAATTTTAACAATATTAATTCTAATTCATAAACAAAGAATATTTTTCCATTTATTTGTGTCCTCTTTTATTTCTTTTACCAATGTTGTATAGTTTTCGTTGGAGGAATCTTTTTACCTCCTTGATCACATTTATTTCTAGGTTTTTTGGAAATGTCACTGATTTCTCCTCCAGCTGCTTCTGTCAAAGCAAAGACCTCTTCTCAACATTGGGATATTGAATTTACCCATTTGCTTTAAGCAGCTGGATCTTACCTGTGAATACCTCCTACTGGACTGAAGCCTGAACTGTTCAACCTAGTGAATATAATACAGGAGGAAAAAAATAAAAGTGCACACTACTGGGAAATGAGATAAGCTTCATGAAACCTCTATCATTTCAACCCCACAGGAGACTGTGAACCAACTCACACACCCAACACATAGCTACTACAACTGTCATCTGAGAAATCCATCATACAAAGAGCTTCTGTAACCAAGAACTCATATAGAGTCTTCACCTTTGAAAGTGCTCAGAGCCAAAGGCAGGCAACGATAAGCATTAAAGTCACATCCACAAAGGGGAAAAGATTTGTTTTAAATCAGTCAAATTAAAAATTAATTCACAAACAATTAGAAGTAATAGTTCCAAATCTGAGGGACCCAGAAAAATAATTCTATCAATATGAATAACACCCCCCAAAAGATCACACTAACTCTCCAGTAGTGGATCTAAAACAAAATGCAATCTTTTAAATATCAGATAAAGGCTGAGTGTGATTAAACAAGGAGATACAACAATCCTAAAAATACGCATCTAACTCCAGAACTTCCTGATTCATAAAACAATTACTACTAGATCTGAAATGAAAATGGAGATATTAAAACCGACATTACAGAAATACAAAATATCATTCCAGACTAATATGAACACCTCTATGTACACAAACTAGAAAATCTAAAAGAAATGGATAAATTCCTGGAAACATATGATCCCCTACCTTTAATCAGGAAGAAATAGAAATTCTGAACAGACCAATAACAAACAATGTGATTGAATCAGCAATAAAAAATCTGCCAACAAAAAAATAAGCCTAGGACAAGATAGACTTACAGCCTAATTCTACCAGATATTCAAGGAAGAACTAGTACCAATTCTACTCAAACTATTCCAAAAGATTGAGAAGGAGGGAATCCTCCCAAACTCATTGTACAAAGCCAGTATCACTGATACCAAAGCCAGGAAAGGACTAACAAAAAAAGGAAACCACAGACCAATATCTCTAATGAACACAGATGTAAAAATTCTCAACAAAACAAGAGAGACTGAATCCAACAGCACATCAAAAAAATAATTTACCATGATCAGGTGGGTTTCCTCCTGGGGATGCAGAGATGGTTCAACATACACAAGTCAATAAATGTGATTCATCACATAAACGAAATTAAAAACAAAAATCATATAGAAATTGTATTAGCTTATTCTCACACTGCTAATAAAGACATACCCAATACTGGGTAATTAACAAACCAAAGAGGTTTAATTGACTCACAGTTTCACATGGCTGGGTAGGCTTCACAATCATGGCAGAAGAAGGAAGAGCAAAGTCGCACCTTACATGGCAGTAGGCAAGGCTGCATACTAAAAGAGGAAGTGCCCTTTTAGAAAACCATCAGATCTCATAAGACTTATTTGCTATCATGAGAGCAGCAAAGAAAAAAACTCACCCACATGATTCAATTACCTCCAAGCAGGTCCTTCCCACAACACATGGGGTTTATGGGAACTACAATTCAAGATGAGATTTGGGTGGGGACAGGGCCAAACCATATCATTCCACCCCTAGCCCCTCCCAAATCTCATATCTTCACATTTCAAAAATAATCATGCCTTCCCAAAAGTCCCCCAAAGCCTTAAATCATTCCAGCATTAACTCAAAAGTCCACAGTCCAAAATCTCATCTGAGACAAGGCAAGTCCTTTGCACCTATGAGCCTATAAAATCAAAAACAAATTAATTACTTCCTATATACAATGGGAGTAGAGGAATTGGGTAAAAACAGAGTTTCCAACTGAAAGAAATTACCAAAACAAAGGGGCTATAGGCCCCATGCAAATTCAAAATCCAGTGGAATAGTCAAATTTTAAAGTTCCAAAATGATCTCCTTTGACTCCATGTCTCACATCATGGTCACACTGATGCAAGAGGGTAGTTCCCATGGTCTTGGGTAGCTCTGACTGGTGTGAGATGGTATCTCATTGGGGTTTTCATTTGCATTTCTCTAATGATGAGTGAGGTGGAGCTTTTTTCATATGTTTGCCACATGTATGTCTTCTTTTGAAAAGTGTCTGTTCATGTTTTTTGCCCACTTTTTAATGGGGTTGTGAGATTTTTCCCATAAATTTGTTTAAGTTCTGTATTGATGCTAGATATTAGACCTTTGTCAGATGCATAGTTTGCAAATGTTTTCTCTTATTCTGTAGGTTGTCTGTTTCTTCTGTTGAAGTTTCTTTTACTGTGTGGAAGCTCTTAAGTTTCATTAGATCCCATTTGTCAATTTTTGCTTTTATTGCAATTGCTTTTGGCATTTTCATCATGAAATCTTTGCCCATTCCTATGTCCACAATGGTATTACCTACATTGTCTTCCAGGTTTTTTGCTTTATATTTAAGTCTTTAATACATTTGAAGTTAATTTTTGTAGACAGTTTAAGAAAGAGGTCCAGTTTCAGTCCTCTGCATATGGTTAGCCAGTTATCCGAGCACCATTTGGTGAATAGAGAGTCCTTTTCTTTCATTTGTTTTTGTCAGTTTTGTGAAAGATCAGATAGTTGTAGATGTGTGGCCTTATTTCTGGGTTCTCTGTTCTGTTCCATCAGTCTGTATGTCTGTTTTTGTACTAGTACCATGCTGTTTCGGTTATTGTAGCTGCAATATAGTTTAAAATTGAGTAGTGTGATGCTTCCAGCTTTGTTCTTTTTGCTTAGAATTGCCTTGGCTATTCAGGATTTTGGGGAGTGTTCTTTCATATGAATTTTTAAATAGGTTTTTCTAGTTCTACAAAGACTCTTGTTGGTAGTTTAATAGGAACAGCATTGAATCTATAAATTGCTTTGGGCAATATAACAATCTTAATGATATTGAGTCTTCCTCTCCATAAGCATGAAAAGCTTTTCCATTTGTTTACGTCATCTCTAATTTCTTTGAGCAATGTTTTGTAGTTCTCTTTGTAAACATCTTTTACCTCTTTGGTTAGCTGTGTTCCTAGATATTTTATTCTTTTTATGGCAGTTTTGAATGGGATTGTGTTCCTAATTTGGCTCTCAGCTTGACTGTTGTTGGTGTATAGGAATGTTAGTGATTTTTGCCATTGATTCTGTATTCTGAAACTTTGCTGAAGTTGTTTATCAACTTAAGGAGCATTTGGTCTTAGACTGTGGGGTTTTCTAGATAAAAGATCATGTCATCTGCAAACAGGGATAGTTTGACTTCCTCTCTTCCTATTAGGATGCCCATTGTTTCTTTCTCTTTCCTGATTGCCCTGGCCAAGACTTGCAATACTAGGTTTAATAGAAGTGAAGTTTCCAAATTTATTTGTGCTATTGATTTCTACTTTTACTCCATTATGTCCAGAAAAGATGCTTGACATGAATTCTATTTTTATAAATTTGTCGAGATTTGTTTTGTGCCTAACACATCATCTATCTTAGAGAAAGTTTAATGTGCTGTTGAGTGGAATGTGTATCGTGCAGCTGTTGGATGGAATGTTCTGTAAATGATTGTTCGGACCATTTTATCTATAGTGCAATTCTTTTTTTTTTTTTCTGAGACAGAGTCTTGCTCTGTCACCCAGACTGGAGTACAGTGGCATGATTTCAGCTCACTGCAGCTTCCACCTCCTGGGTTCCAATGATTCTCCTGCTAGAGTGCATTTTATTTTATTTTATTTTATTTTATTATTTTTTAATTGCATTTTAGGTTTGGGGGTACATGTGAAGAACATGCAAGATTGTTGCATAGGTACACACATGGCAGTGTGATTTGCTGCCTTCCTTCTCCTCACCTATATCTGTCATTTCTCCCCATGCTATCTCCCCCCACCTACCCACCCTCCCAACCCTCCCTCATTTCCCCCCAATGGACTCCAGTGTGTAGTGCTCCCCTTCCCGTGTCCATGTGTTCTCAGTGTTCAACACCCGCCTATGAGTGAGAACATGCGGTGTTTGATTTTCTGCTCTTGTGTCAGTTTGCTGAGAATAATGGTTTCCAGGTTCATCCATGTCCCTACAAAGGACACGAACTCATCATTTTTGATGGCTGTGTAATATTCCATGGTGTATATGTACCACATTTTCCCTGGCCAGTCTATCATCAATGGGCATTTGGGTTGGTTCCAGGTCTTTGCTATTGTAAACAGTGCTGCAATGAACATTCGTGTGCATGTGTCCTTATAGTAGAATGATTTATAATCCTTTGGAGATATACCCAGTAATGGGATTGCTGGGTCAAATGGGATTTCTATTTTTAGGTCCTTGAGGAATCGCCACAATCGTTGAACTAATTTACACTCCCACCAACAGTGTAAAAGTGTTCCTATTTCTCCACATCCTCTCCAGCATCTGTTGTCTCCAGATTTTTTAATGATCGCCATTCTAACTGGTGTGAGATGGTATCTCAATGTAGTTTTGATTTGCATTTCTCTGATGACCAGTGATGATGAGCATTTTTTCATACGTTTGTTGGCCTCATGTATGTCTTCTTTTGTAAAGTGTCGTTCATATCCTTCGCCCACTTTTGAATGGTCTTGTTTGTTTTTTTCTTGTAGATCTGTTTTAGTTCTTTGTAAATTCTGGATATCAGCCCCTTGTCAGATGGGTAGACTGCAACAATTTTTTCCCATTCTGTTCGTTGCCAATTCACTCTAATGACTGTTTCTTTTGTCGTGCAGAAGCTGTGGAGTTTGATTAGGTCCCATTTGTCTATTTTGGCTTTTGTTGCCAATGCTTTTGGCGTTTTGGTCATGAAGTCCTTGCCTACGCCTATGTCCTGAATGGTTTTGCCTAGATTTTCTTCTAGGGTTTTTATGGTGTTAGGTCTTATGTTTAAGTCTTTAATCCATCTGGAGTTAATTTTGGTGTAAGGTGTCAGGAAGGGGTCCAGTTTCTGCTTTCTGCACATGGCTAGTCAGTTTTCCCAACACCATATATTAAACAGGGAATCCTTTCCCCATTGCTTGTTTTTTTCAGGTTTGTCAAAGATCAGATGGTTGTAGATATGTTGTGTTTCCTCCAAGGCCTCTGTTCTGTTCCGTTGGTCTATATCTCTGTTTTGGTACCAGTACCATGCTGTTTTGATTACTGTAGCCTTGTAGTATAGTCTGAAGTCTGGTAGTGTGATGGAGTTTCGCTCTTGTTACCCAGGCTGGAGTGCAATGGCATGATCTCAGCTCACTGCAACCTCCTCCTCCTGAGTTCAGGCAATTCTCCTGCCTCAGCCTCCTGAGTAGCTGGGATTACAGGCACGCACCACCGTGCCCAGCTAATTTTTTGTATTTTTAGTAGAGACGGGGTTTCACCATGTTGACTAGGATGGTCTCGATCTCTTGACCTCATGATCCACCCACCTCGGCCTCCCAAAGTCCTGGGATTATAGGCCTGAGCCACCGTGCCAGGCTAGAGTGCATTTTAAATCCAGTGTTTGTTTGTTGATTTTCTGTCTTGCTGATCTGTCCATTGCTGAAAATGGGGTGGTGAATTTTCCTACTATTATTAGATTGAAACCTATGTCTCTCTGTAGAGCTAATAGTATTTACTTTACATATTTTAATGCTCTGGTTTTGGGTTCTGACTTTTGTTTTTTTGTTTGTTTGTTTTTTTGTTTGTTTGTTTGTTTGTTTGAGGCAAGGTCTCACTCCATTTCCCAGGCTGGAGTGCAGTGGTGCAATCATGGCTCACTGCAGTGTTGACCTCTGATCTTAAGTGAGCCTCCCACCTGAGCCTCCCAAGTAGCTGGGACCACAGGCATGTACATGCTCAGTTAATTTTTGTATTTTTAGTAGAAACAAGGTTTGCCATGTTTCCCAGGCTCGTCTTGAACTCCTGGGCTCAAGCAATCCACCCACCTTAGCCTCCCAAAGTGCTATGATTACAGTCATGAGCCACTGCACCTGGCAAATGATTTTACAGTTGTTATATTCTCTTGCTTAATTGACCCCTTTATCATTATATAATGATATCTTTGTCTCTTTTTACAGTTTTTGACTTAAAGTTTATTTTGTGTAATATAAACATAGCTACTTCTGCTCTCTTTGGCTTCCATTTTCATGGAATATTATTTTCCAACCCTTTACTTTCGGTCTATTTGTGTTCTTACAGGTGAAGTAAGTCTCTTGAAGGCAACATATACTTGGGTGTTTGTTTTTTTTTTTTTTAAATCCATTCAGCCACTCTATTTTAATTGGAGAATTTCATTTGTTTACATTTAAGGCTACTATTGATAAATACAGGCTTACTCCTGCAGTTCCATTAATGTTTTTCTAGTTATTTTGTAGACCTTTTGTTTATTTCTTCCTCTCTTATTGTTTACCTTTGTGGTTTGGTGAGTTTCTACAGTGATAAGCTTTGATTCCTTTCTCTTTCTCATTTGTGCATCTGCTGTAAATTTTTTCCTTGCAGGTACTCTGGGGCCTACAAAAAAATCTTATAGTAATGAAAGACTACTTTAGGCTGATAACAGTTGAACTTTGGTCACATACAAATATTCTAGACTTTCACTCTCTCCTCCACAATTTATAATTGTGTTTTTAATTTGGATCTTCTTATACTGTGTATTCCTGAACAATATATTGTAGCTATGGTTATCACTGACCACTTCAACATTTAATCTTCACACTAGAGATTTGAAAAATTATATACTATCATTAAAGTAATGGATTATTCTGAATTTGATTATGAGTTTACCTCTACCACTGAGTTTTATACTTTTATGATTTTATAGTGATTAACATCCTTTCACTTCTGTCTGAAGCTCTTCTGCAATACTCAGTCTGCCATTTTTCCCCACCCTGCTGCTTTCAGTGTATTTTTCATCTTAGAGACTAGTTTCCGTTTCCCAAAATTTGGAGAAATTTTCATCTCTTTTATGTCACAACACATTCTATTTTTCCTTTCACTTTCTTAATTTATGGCATAGAGTTATAATAACTGTCCTTATCTGCTAATGCTAATAGCTGTGTCATTCTGGATCAGTTTTGATTGATTTTTCTCCTCATTATGCATCATATTTTTTTGCTTCTTGGTGTGCCTGGTAATTTTTTATTCAGCCCCAACATTGTGAAATTTATCTTATGGGTCACTGGGTATTTTTGTGTTCTTACAAACATTTTTGAGTTTAATTTAAACCTTTGGGTCTTGCTTTTAAGATTTGTTAGGTGGGACTACAGCTGTGTATAATCTAGAACTAAACTCCTTTATCCAAGACCCTGTAAATTATGAGCTTTCCTAGTCTTGCTCAGGTAGTAGGCCTTATTCCTGCCCTTATATGAGCCCTGGGTATTGTTACCTCTAATCCTTTTGATAGATTATTTCCCCAGCTTCAGGTAGTTTCCTCACATTCATGTGCTGATCAATACTCAGCTGAGGATTCTAGAATGATCCTCTGCAGATATCTGGAGATTTCTGTGCAGCTCTAATCTAGTCAGAGTTTTCTCCTGAAAACTCTAGCCCCTTCGATCTCTCTGACCTCCTAATTCCATTTCCTCAACTCTGGGAACGTGGTAGACACCACCTGAGTTCTCCCTTCCTGTGCAAAGCCTGGCAATTCTCTCAAGTCAATAAGCTGAAGCAAATAGGGCAGCTCCCTCAGGTATCACTGTCTTTTGTGGCCTTATGTCCAATGTCTTGCAAATCATCATTTCATGTATTTGTCTATTTGGGGTTTTTCCGGCAGAAGGAGATATCCAGTCCCTATTCATACCTCTTGATCAAAAGTAGGAAAAATGCTATACAGTGTTATAAAATAAACGATAGGGTTTACTTCAAAATGATATAATATAATCTTATGTTTATTCTTACTAATGAGATTTTAAAGATACCATTTATTACCCATCTGGAAGGAAAGAAATGAATTTCTAGAAAGAAGTACCAAACCCCCATATACTGCTATAATTAGGAAAAGGAAAAAACAATGTCTATTTTAATTGCATGGAAAGGTAATTGCATCATCTCAACTAAGTTGTATGGCCTGCTAGCAAGAGTAAGAATATATTGCTACTCTTTAGCAACTATATATAAAAGGTGGCAATGAATGCCTGTTGCTTATGATAATAGATAAGATCAAAAGAGATCTCTTTCAGTTTTCTGAATAATAAAATATATATTAAGACTTTCAAACTGAAAATATTTAGATTTAGTATGCTTAAGGATAAATATGTGAGACACATGTAGGTATTTCTCTGGTAATATCACATACCCTCTATACCTAGATGAGAAGTACCTCATAGCAGTTTGTCATTTAAAGGACTTGCCCCTTGCCAAGGACCATATCACAACATGCAAAAGTCCCTGTAGTTCCTAAAATCTCCTCCTCAAGGAAAACTAGGATTCTGTTTCCAGGCTGACATAAACTACTAATGACTTATGAGATACTTTTCCTATGCAAGGGCAAGGGAAACAACTAGCTTTGCCACAAGACTACTGTCTTATTTTTCTGAGAATTATACCATTTGGTGAAAAAACAGTAAACCTAATATAAGACTTATTGTTTTTATTAGAATTTTTTTTGGAAGAGAGCAACTGGCTAGGACAGCCAACAGCAAATGAAAAACTTGTGCCTGCTTTATTTTTTTTAAGTCAATAACAAAATGGTCAAGTAGCTATTGTTGAAATAAGACCAAAATTTCGGAAATTTTGACACGTCCTCTTTGTTGTTTATTTAAGTCATCCATGCAGGAAGAAATGAAAGGGACTGACTACCAACTATAAGTTGGTGACCATGGCACTTAGTTCTAACACAGCAGTTTCACAGGTTTTCTTTTACGCCGAGTACAACTCTAAATCCCCCACATATAGGTTGCCAAGCATTGTTTGTTTCAGAACACACAGGAGAGAAAGGCTCTTGTACTCACATGTAAACAAACCAGAAGACTGATAATACATGTTTCAAAATGGATGAACTATGTATTTTGAAAGCAGGAGGAGTCACAGTATATGAGGGAAAATACACATCTGAATATAAATTCAGATATGCATATGAAAAAAAACAGGATCTGACCGGTTGTGGTGATTCACACCTGTAATCCCAGCACTTTGGGAGGCCAAGGCGGGCAGATCACAAGGTCATGAGATCGAGACCACCCTGGCCAATATGGTGAAACCCCGTCTTTACTAAAAATATGAAAATTAGCTGGGCATGGTGGCGCACACCTGTAGTCCCAGCTACTCAGGAGGCTGAGGTGGGAATATTGCTTAAACCCAGGAGGTAGAGGTTGCAGTGAACCGAGATCACACCATTGCACTCCAGCCTGGCAACAGAGCAAGACTGTCTCAAAAAAAGAAAACGAAAAAGAAAAACAGGAGTTACAGTATTCATTTAGAAAATATTGAAAATCTCTAAAGGATTCGAGAAATTTGTTCATGTAATTACAATGTTATAGATTCCTTTGGTTATTAAAATCTATTTTTCAAGAATACCTCTAGTAACTTCCCATGGCTGCTGTAACAAAGTACCACAAACTGAGTGGCTTAAAACCGAAGAATTTCATTGTCTCGCTGTTCTGAAGTCTTGATCAAAATCAACATGTTGGCCGGACCAAGCTTCTTCTAAATGCTCTAGGGAAAAATCCTTCCCTGACCCTTTCATCTTCCGATAGCTCCAGGTGTTTCCTTCCTTCCTTGCAGCAGCAAAGCCCCATTCTCAGCCTTCATCTTCACACGGTTATGGTCCTCTTCCCTCTGTGACTGTCTCCACATGGTGTTCTCCTCCCAGTGTGTCTGTTTTTCTCTTCTTTTTTTTTTTTTTTTTGAGACAGGGTCTTGCTCTGTCACCCAGGCTGGAGCGCAGTGGCACAATCTCAGCTCACTGCAACCTCCACCTCCTGGTTCAAGCAATTCTCCTGCCTCAGCCTCCCCCTAAGTAGCTGGGATTACATGTGTTCACCACCATGCCCAACTACATTTTGCATTCTTGGTAGAGATGGGATTTCGCTGGGTTGGCCAAGCTGGTCTCGGACTCCTGACCTCAAGTGATCCACCCACCTCAGACCTCAAAGGACTGGGATTATAGGAGTGAGCCATGGCACCCAGCCCTGGGGCTTTGCTGCTGCAAGGAAGGAAACACCTGGAGCTATCAGAAGATGAAAGAATCAGTGAAGGATGTTTCCCTAGAGCATTTAGAAGAAGCTTGGTCCTGCCAACATGTTGATTTTGATCAAGCCTCCAGAACATTGTGAGACAATGAAATTCTTCGATTTTAAACAACTCAGTTTGTGGTACTTTGTTACAGCAGCCATGGGAAGTTACTAGAGGTATTCTTGAAAAATAGATTTTAATAACCAAAGGAATCTATAACATTGTAATTACATGAACAAATTTCTCGAATCCTTTAGAGATTTTGAGTATCTTCAAAATGAATACTGTAACTCCTGTTTTCTTTTTCTTTTTCTTTTTTTCTTTTTTTGAAACAGTCTTGCACTGTCACCAGGCTGGAGTGCAATGGTGTGATCTCAGTTCACTGCAACCTCTGCCTCCTGGGTTCGAGCGATTCTTCCACCGCAGCCTCCTGAGTAGCTGGGATTACAGCTGTGTGCCACCATGCCCAGCTAATTTTCGCATTTTTAGTAGAGATGGGGTTTCACCATGTTGGCCAGGGTGGTCTCGATCTCATGACCTTGTGATCTGCCCGCCTTGGCCTCCCAAAGTGCTGGGATTCTTCCTATTTGAATACGCTTATTTATTTCTCTTGCCTGATGGCCGTACCTAGAACTTCCAATACTATGTTGAATAGGAGTGGTGAGAAAGGGCATCCTTGTCTTGTGCCAGTTTTCAAAAGAAATGCTTCCAGTTTTTGTCCATTCATTATGATACTGGCTGTGGGTTTGTCATAAATAGCTCTTATTATTTTGAGATATGATCCATCGATGCCTAGTTTATTAAGAGTTTTAGCATAAAGGGCTGTTGAATTTTGTCAAAGGTCTTCTCTGCATCTATAGAGATAATCATGTGGTTTTTGTCTTTGGTTCTGTTTATGTGATGGATTACATTTATAGATTTGCAGATGTTGAACCGGCCTTGCATCCCTGGCATGAAGCTGACTTGATTGTGATGGATAAGCTTTTTGATGTGCTGTTGGATTTCGTTTGCCAGTATTTTATTGAAGATTTTTGCATCGATATTCATCATAGATATGGGCTTGAAATTTTCTTTTTTAGTTGCATCTCTGCCAACTGGGTATCGGGATGATATTGGTCTCACAAAATGAGTTAGGGAGGATTCCTTCTTTTTGTATTGTTTGGAATAGTTTCAGAAGGAATGGTACCATCTCCTCTTTGTACCTCTGGTAGAATTCTTCTATGAACAAATCTGGTCCTGTACTTTTTTTGTTTGATAAGCTATTAATTGCTGCCTCAACTTCAGACCTTGTTATTGGTTTATTCAGGATTTCAACTTCTTCCTGGTTTAGTCTTGGGAGAGTGTAAGTGTCCAGGAATTTATCCATTTCTTCTAGATTTACAAAAAAGGGCATTACATAATGGTGAAGGGATTAATGCAACAAAAAGAGCTAACTATTCTAAATATATATGCACCCAATACAGGAGCACCCAGATACATAAAGCAAGTTCTTAATGACATGCAAAAAGACTTAGACTCGCACACAATAATAGCAGGAGATTATAACACCCCACTGTCAATACTAGACAGATCAATGAGACAGAATACAAGGATATCCAGGACTTGAACTCAGATCTGGACCAAGCAAACCTAATAGACATCTGCAGAACTCTCCACCCCAAAACCACAGGACATACGTTATTCTCAGACCCACATCACACTTATTCTAAAATTGACCACATAATTATAAGTAAAATACTCCTCAGAAAATGCAAAAGAATAGAAATCATAACAAGCAGTCTCTCAGACCACAGTGCAATCAAATTAGAGCTCAGGATTTAGAAACTCACTCAAAACCATATAACTACATGGAAACTGAACAACCTGCTCCTGAATGACTACTGGATAAATAACAAAATGAAGGCAGAAAAAAGATGTTCTTTGAAACCAATGAAAACAAAGATAGAACGCACCAGAATCTCTGGGACATATTTAAAGCAGCGTCTAGAGGGAAATATATGGCAGTAAATGTCAATATGAGAAGTGAGGAAAGATCTAAAATAGACACCCTAACATTGCAATTAAAAAACTAGAGGAGCAAAATCAAACAAACCAAAAGCTACTAGAAGATAAGATATAACCAAAATCAGAGCAGAACTGAAGGAGATAAGAGACACAACAAACCCTTCAAAAAATCAATAAATCCAGGAGCCGGTTTTTTGAAAAGATCAATAAAATAGATAGATAGCAAGACTAATAAAAAATAAAAGAGAGAAGATTCAAATAGACGCAATAAAAAATGACAAAGGAGATAGCACCACTGATCCCAGAGAAATACAAACTAACATCAGAGATTACTACAAACACCTCTATGTTATTGTTGTTAATAGAAACATAGTTTGCTATTGGAGCACAGCCCAGGGGACAGATGAGGAGACAAAGAGTCTGTCTCCTACTGAGACTCAAGGCTAGGTGTTTTTGCCCTCTGTGGAGAGGGCTTACAGAAAGAAATTATCAGAATTTCCTCTAAAAGATTTATGATACAATCAAAGCTACTTTAGGGCAAAAAGAAAAATATTCTATCTGCCTATTTTTCCAACAAAAGGACAATTTTTAAAAATTGTAACACTAAGTGTTCACAGGAATGTAAGGAAACTGGCTCTGTCATGCAATGTTGGGAAGATGGCAAATGAATGAATGTTTTTGGGAAAACCATTTAGCAGAATATCATAAAATATTTAAAGTATTTACCCTCTGACCCAACAATTCCTCTTAGGAGCCTCTATCCGAAGACTGTCATACACATACGCAAAGATGTGCACATAAGTATTTTCATTATGTTAATGCCTATAGTAGCAAAAACTGAGAAAGTCACTGTTAAAGGTTAAAGTATATCCTCCAAAAAAGACGTGTCAAAACCAAAACCCATAGTACTTCAAAATGTGTCCTTGTTTGGAAATATGCTCATTGCAGAGTAGTTCAGATAAGGTCATACTAAAGCAGGATGGGTCCTTAATCCAATGTGACTCATGTTTTTACAAAAGAAAATACCTTGTAAACACAAGCATGCACAGAGGGAAGACAATGTGAAGATACACACTGAGAATATGGCCATGTGACTGGAGTGATGCGCCTACATCCCAAGGAACACGAAGGATTGCTGGCAAATACCAAAAGCTAGAAGAGACAAGGAAGCATTCTCCCCTAGACCTGTCAGAGAGAGCATGGTCCATTGGGCACCAGGATTTCAGACTTCTAGCCTCCAGAGTATGTGACAAATTTCTTTGTTTGAAGTGACTTGGTGTATGGTACTTTGTTACAACAGCCCTAGGAAATGAATACACTCACTTACTATATAAGGAAACAAGTAAATACACAATGGTACAATCATACCAAAAAATAACACCCTTAAACGTAGACCAACATGTAGGCACAGCAATCATAGCAATGAATTAGTTTCAAAAAAAGCAAGCAATGAAAACACATATAAATAAGACAAATATATATACACTACTTGCATATATCTGTGTGTGCATATGTGTGTGTGTATATATATATATATACCTTTCATATGTATGGATGCATATGTGCACAAACATGCACACACGTATATACACATACACACACCTATATATACACATACACATACATATTTATATTTGTATTTGTAAGTGGATTAGAAAGAGCTAAATCAAATTTTTAACTGTGTTTCATGCTATCTTCTACCTTGCTTCAAACTTTAGCAATAATAATGTAGTTGGACTGGACTCGGTGGCTCACATCTGTAATCCCAGCAGTTTGGGAGACCATGATGGGCTGATCAGTGGGAGTCAGGAGTTCGAGATCAGCCGGTCTTTAATAAAAACAAAGAAACAAAAATTAGCTGAGCATGGTGGCACTCATGTGTATTCCCAGCTACTCGAGAAGCTGAAGCTCAAGAATCACTTGAGCCCAGAAGGCAGAGGTTGCAGTGAGCTGAGATCACGCCACTGCATTCCAGCCTGGCAGACAGGGCAAGACTCTGTCTCAAATAAATAAAGAATGTAGCTGTAAAATGCTCACATGACTGTAAAAATAAAGGTATTTTCTTGAAACTTCTTAAACAATTTTACATATTGTTGACTCAATTGACTGGACATTGCAAAATTAAAGTCAAAAGAAGTGTACATAAACATTACACCTAGGGAGAAGCTGAGGTTAACATCAGATTTGAAATATTTAAAGTGGATACAAAACTATTTCAGCAATGCAGACAATTAAGTGTGTTGTTGTGGGCGATGGTGCTGTTGGTAAAACATATCTCCTGATATCCTACACAACAAACAAATTTCCATGGGAATAGGTACCGACTGTTTTTGACAACTGTGCAGTCAAGTTATGATTGGTGGAGAATCATATACTCTTGGACTTTTTGATGCTGCAGAGCAAGAGGATTATGACAGATTACGACAGCTGAGTTATCCACAAACAGATGTATTTCTAGTCTGTTTTTCAGTGGTTTCTCCATCTTCATTTGAAAATGTGAAAGAAAAGTGGGTGCCTGAGATAACTCACCACTGTCCAAAGACTCCTTTCTTGCTTGTTGGGACCCAAATTGATCTCAGAGATGACCCCTCTACTATTGAGAAACTTGTCAAGAACAAACAGAAGCCTATCACTCCAGAGACTGCTGAAAAGCTGGCCCGTGACCTGAAGGCTGTCAAGTATGTGGAGTGTTCTGCACTCACACAGAAAGGCCTAAGGAATGTATTTGATGAAGCAATATTGGCTGCCCTGGAGCCTCCAGAACCGAGGAAGAGCCGCAGGTGTGTGCTGCTATGAACATCTCTTCAGAGCCCTTTCTGCACAGCTAGTGTTAGCATCATACTAAAACCAATGTTTAAATCAAACTAAAGATTAAAAATTAAAATTCGTTTTTGCAATAATGACAAATGCCCTGCACCTACCCACATGCACTCGTGTGAGACAAGGCCCATAGGTATGGACCCCCCTTCCCCTCCCAGTACTAGTTAATTTTGAGTAATTGTATATTGTCAGAAAAGTGATTAGTACTAGTTTGTTTCGTTGTTTAAAAAAAAAAAAAAATTTTTTTTTAAAGCAAGACATGCTTGTGGATGACTCTGTAACAGACTAATTGGAATTGTTGAAGCTGCTCCCTGGTTCCACTCTGGAGAGTAATCTGGGACATCTTAGTGTTTTCCCCTCCTCCTCTTTTTTTGGGGGGAGTGTGGGGGGGGGTTGTTTTTTAGTCTTGTTTTTTTTAATTCATTAACCAGTGGTTAGCCCTTAAGGGGAGGAGGATAGATTGATTCCACATTCCACTTCCTAGATCTAGTTTAGAAAACATGTTTCCCATCTGGTGCTTTTAGGAAGGAGTATAGTAAATGCCTCATTTAATAACATACTCCTTTTTGAAAGTTGCCTTTTCTCTCCACCCTTGAGTAGATCCAGTATTTGACGAAACTCATGAAAGTGGGTGGAGCCTGTCTTGCCCCTCCTCTTTTCTAGGATGCACTATATGTGACTGTGACTTTCAAAGACATTTTTTTGCCATTTGCTGATTTTGGGGGGAAGTGAGTTTCTAACTTCTTTCACTGATAAATGAAGAAAAGTACTGCACCTTTGAAATACACCAAATGAATTGAGTTTGTAATTAAAAAAATTTTTTGCCCTGTCAGTCATTGTCTTATATGCTTAGCATAGATTTGCAACTCAGTTGTATATGGTGTTCCTAGAATGCAGCTGAAGACCTGGTATGTAGAGAAAATATGAGGGGTGGTGCTAGAAGACAGACATCTGTGGAATGATTCACATCCTCTCAAGAGGATGGAGGTCTGCTTCATTAAGAAGCTGGGGGTAGGGTGGGATGGGGAGAACACTTAACAACATGGGGACCAGTCAGGGGAATCCCCTTTTCTGTTTTACATATGAGGAACCCTAGAGCAGCCAAGTGAGGCTCTCTAGCTTAACAAACTCATGGAAAGAGTCTTATGAAGACTCTTCATAAGTGTTAATAGGGATTTTATCAGCTTATTTTGGTTGCAGTTTCCAGTTTTTAAAAATGTTGAGGTAATCTTTCCCACCTTCCCAATCCTAATTCTTGTAGATTCATTAGTGTTGAACCAATGCTTTCCCATGTCTCAATTCTTTGTATATGCATTCTTTTCAGAAGTATTAAACAAACAAAAACCCTTCACACACACACAAAAAAAAAGACAAAAAAAAAAATTACACCTAGATGGTAAAGTCATTTCTCATGGGAATACAGGTTAATAATTCTGAAACTGTTCTACATGTATACTGGTTTAACAAATAAGTTAAAGAAAATAGCTGATAGTAGGAGCCAAGCTTCGCACTTGTTGGAAAAGAAGGAAATAAAAATGCAAGGAGGAAGGAAAAAAAAAAGAAGGAAATAAAAATGCCTTTGCCTACCACAAAGAATGAACTATGTGGTACTAGGTTAGATTTCAGGACATCAGTATAAACTCATTTTAAGTTAACAGGATAAAGAATTACAGATGTGTATGTATACACAGCTTAGTACACATACATATTTTTTCCAGTTCTGTCCTCTGAAGAGGGCCTCAAAACAATGACCTCTGAGTTGCAACAAATATACCCAGTAGCTAGAATTTGGTTTCTATTACTGTTTGTCAATAAAAGGAGCCAGGGATCCATTTGTTGAGGAAACTGTTCTTTCCTGCTTGAATGGTCTTGGCATCTGTGTTAAAAATCATTTGACCATACATCCAAGGGTATATCTCTGGGCTCTCTATTCTGTTCCATCCATCTATATGCTTTGTGTTTATGCTAGTACCACACTGTTTTGATTACTATAGCTTTGTAATAAGTTTTTGAATCAGGAAGTGTGAGATCTCTAATTTTTTTTTAACTTTTTTTGGTTATTCAGAATCCCTGAAATTCTGTAAGAATTTTAGCACAATTTTTTCATAAATCTAAAAGTATTCTAAAACAAAAGTTTTATCAAAATAATGTCATGAATGTTTTTTCTGTCAACAAATAGATATTCCTATTTCTTTTAACAATTACAAAATGCACTATTGTATATATGAACTTATGTATGCACTATTTACACAATTTTTTATTGATGGACATTGGATATTTGCCAATGTTGTGCTCTTTAAACTGCTTCACTGAACATCCTTGTACATACATCTTTTCTAATAAGCATAATCATCTTTTCAGAAGGCAGTGCTTGAAGTGGGATTGCTAAATCAAAGGATACTCATTTTAAATGTTGATTTCCACTGCCAAACTGTGCTGTAAATTAGTATTATCAGTTTATATCCTACCAACAGTTCATAAGAGAGATCGCCCTTCTCTCTATGTGTGTTTCATCTTTTTTATCCTTGCTAATCTAATAGACTAAAATTTGATATCTCTTTCTTGCTTTAACCTCCTTCATTTATAATCAACTAAAACCTTAAGGTTGAGCATTACATTACATCCTCAGATCATCATGTAAACGTAAAGCTTGAATTTTTTCCATTTTCTCCTGTGGAAATGTTTTTAGAGACTAGTTCTTGATCTAGCATACAGAAGTTACAATTTTATAGAAATCACAATGAGGATTCTTTGCTACATGCTATAGAAAGCAACTGTGATTAACTTTAGCAGAAGATAACATATTGAAAGCATATCACAAGAGTCACAGAAGTGACAGAGGCTGAAGAATCAGTTTTGTTAAAAAGGGGGCAGGAACTCCTAAGAGTAAAACCACAAGAACCAAAGCTATGAATCCTAAGCAGGGAGGATGTGACCAGCATATTGCCACAGATGCAATGAATAACCTTCTGCTATCCTTTGTATCTTTTGCTCAATATCCGAAACTCCTGAGAGATAGTCTCTAATTGGTCAGGTCTAAATCACAGGGCTAGCCCCTGACTGCACCAAAGAGAGAGAAAACTGATCCCTTCAGTTTCTACAGTGTCCTTGGTGTAAGTACATTATTAAACTAATTTATTTGGTGGGCAAAATAATTAACCAACAAATCTAGTACTTACAGGCTGGGCGCGGTGGCTCATACCTATAATCCCAGCACTTTGGGAGGCTGAGGTGGGCAGATCACCTGAGCTCAGGAGTTCAAAACACACCTGGCTAACATGATGAAACCCTGTCTCTACTAAAAATGCAAAAATTAGCCAGGTGTGGTGGCACATGCCTGTAATCCCAGCTACTCGAGAGGCTGAGGCATGAGGATCACTTGAATCCGGGAAGCAAAGTTTGTAGTGAGCCAAGATCATGCCACTGCACTCCAGCCTGGGTACAGAGCAAAATGCTGTCTCAAAAAAAAAATCTAATAAAAAAATTAATATTTGACTTCATCAATAATTATGAAATATAAATTATTTCTTTCTAATTGGCAAAGTATATTTTTAACTCTGAATAAGTAATTCAAAATAGGTGTATATGTGCCTATTATATATAACTCAAAAAGAATAAATTTAATGTGAATCTCTCCAAATCATTTATGTAGTACTCTTGCCAAAAATAATTAATCTGACTTTAATTATGAGAAAATAAACAGAAAAAAAATACAGAGTGTAACATTACATAGGACAACTGACTGGACTTTTCAAAAATACAAAGATCATGATAAAACAATAAACAGTGGGAGCAGGAATATTCTAGATTAGAGGAGACCAAGTCATGTCTTTTAATCTAATGATAACTATATGCAATGCCCTATCCTTGATTGGACCTTGGATAGGAAGGAAGGAAAGAAGGAAAGAAGGAAGGAAAGGAGGGAGGGAAGGAGGGAGGAAAGAAGGAAAAGGGAAGAAGAAAGGAAAAAAGAGAGAAAGGGAGGGTAGAGGAAGAAAGGGGAGAAGGCGAGGAGGAAAGAAAGGAGGGAAAAGAGGAAGAAGGGAGGGAAGAAAGAAAGAAGGAAGAAAGGAAGTTATAGGTACATAAAGGGCATTTGGAGGACAGTTGAAGAAATTTGAATATGGACTATATTTTATACACTACTATAATATTAATGTTAAATTCTTTAAAAATAGCATTAAGATTTTGTAGAAGAGTGTCCTTGCTTTTAGGAGACACATGCCAAAATGGTTAAGAATGAAATACCGGCTGGGCATGGTGGCTCACGCCTGTAATCTCAGCACTTTGGGAGGCTGAGGCGGACATATCACGAAGTCAAGAGATCAAGACCATCCTGGTCAACATGGCCGTCTCTACTAAAAAATCCAAAAATTAGCTGGGTGTGGTGGCACGCACCTGTAGTCCCAGCTACTTGGGAGGCTGAGGCAGGAGAATTGCTTGAACCCAGGAGGCAGAGAGAGCAGTGAGCCGAGATTGTGCCACTGCACTCCAGCCTGGCACCTGGCGACAGAGCAAGACTCTGTCTCAGAAAAAAACAAAAAAAAGAATGAAATATCATGGTATCTGCAGCATACTCTCAAAGAGTTCAGCAGCAACAGCAACAACATGAGATTCCAATACAAGGCATTAATCACAATAATATTTATAATTGAAAAATAATAGTTATAGTCCAAATGTCTTTAGTGGAAATGTCTATGTGATGAGATTACAGACATTAAAATATTTTTATAATTTTGGTTATTTTGCCTCCAAAGAAAATGTATTTGAAGGGGATCTTTTACAAAATATTTCAAAAGGAAATATTTTAATATGATTTTTTGAAATATAATAAGCACAAGGGATCAACAAGCCTAATGCAAAGACCAATACATTTTTGAAGTAGCATTCTAATATTTTATTCATCAACTCTTTCAGATTTGAGGATTGCACATGAACAAACCCATTGGCAAAAATGAGATTTTCAAAACTTATGTTTCTTCTAACTTTGGTTTCTGTAGGCAAAACAAGAACTAAGTAGGAATGACAGAAATGAGAGTAAACAGCCAGTTATGTACTACATAGGTCAGGATGGCTGAAATCATAGATTTAAACACACTTTAAGATATTTTGGAATAGGCCAGACACCAAGCATTTATCAGCTAACATTTTACTCCTAAAAAGGCAAAAAAGATTCAAGAAGGGAAACCATATGGAGGGAAAAATAAGTGCTGAGGCATAAAAAGTCATAAAGATAAACTTTACCTACCACTCTTTTTTCCTAGGTTCAGTCCTGGCACCTACATAAAACTCTCCCTAAATTCCTTTTTCTTGTGCACTTAACAATGATCTCATGTCATCTTTGGTATATGTGCATAGGTTACTGATTTGTTCTGTCTCCCTGTTGCCAGACAACAGGAAGAGTGGAGAGAGTTGAGTTGCACTGTCTTAGGTCTACAAATGGGACCATTTGGAAAGGCATTTTTCCTGTGGAACCTGTCTTCCCTGCCTGAAACCTATTCAGTAAGACTGTTCATTCCTGACCTCCTGGCCCCTTGACACTGATCTGTCCTAAAGACGATGGCAATATACTGCCTGTCAAATTTATATTAGAAAGCCATAGCATAAGGTCCTTATTTCTATATTGCACACAATGCTTTATGTCAAAGTTTGATAAACATGAAATCACATTTTCAAAGGCTAAAAAACGAGTGTCAGTCAGTCAGTCAAAAATAGTTGACCACTGTGAGTGTCTCACTGGTTGACCTTGAACTCCTCCGTGACTCCGAGGTCAATAATATGCCATTAAAGAAGAAATTTCTTCTAGATTTGTAATAAGCTCATTTCTTTAACTAAGATCTTGACATTAGAGATGATTTTAAGTTGTCCATCTTTAAGCACCTACCTGGTAAATTAGAACATAAAGCTATAAAGGGATCAATTGTGTGATGAACTAACAATTTTCGTGCAATGAAATTGATGTTAGTAGGAGTTAAACATGCATATCTACTACACAAAGAACACTAAGATTTCAATGGAAGTGCAAACCCAATAAGAAAGACAACAAAGTAGAAGAAAAATAAAGAATGTTCACCATTTCATTTCTATTTTATTTATATATGGTAGAAGAATGTTAGCAGGTAGTATTATGCAAGCATTTTCAAAAGTCTGAAAGAATTATGAAGTTTACTGTTTATTATATAATGTCTATTGTAAACCATTTAAATATTGTTCTTGGGTTTATAATATATCACACAAATATATTAATTAATGCTATTCAAATATTTTTAGGATCAGTTTTTAATATCAAATATTAGGGGATTAAATGTAACCCAAGACAGGCTTACTCTGTTTAGATAGTGGAAAGTATCATATACAATCCTTAATTGCCATCAAAATGTACTTCTTTGCTAGAAATAATGAGTTTTGTTTGCTAGTTTTTTGTTTATTTGCTTGTTTGGTTTTGCCTTCCTGAAAAAAAAAGAAACAGAGAGACAAAAGGAATTAACTTGTATTTCCCTCAGTTTCTCCAAATATCAAAGTCACAAGCAGAGAAATTTTAAATGAATAGCACAGATCTGTTACAGACATTTACAGATAATTATGATGACAATCCTTTTGTGTTTTTCATCCTTTGAAGGCTAAAAGTTAGGTCACCATCCCTCCCAGGTATGTACAATGGGCATAAAACATATAATAATTTCTCAACTATGATTTTTTTCAAAGTTATATCCACCTGAATAGTCTGCATAAGTACAAGGGCATGGGTATAGGTTACTGTTCCTAAATATTTGTCGAGTACATTTTGTAAATGTTTTCAGCCATGTGATATTCTTTACTGTGTCTTCCATATCAGATGAACTGTGACTGAAACTGCTTGGCAGCTTTATTATTATTTAGCAATCAAAATTCTTTATCCCACTTGTGTTTTCAACTCAGATAATCAAGTTCACTACACTTTAGTGTCTATGTACATTTCCTTAGTGCCATTTGTTCAGACTTAAGTAAAGACAGACACTGTGGGGAAAACAGCCCTTAAACCTTATACTTAGTAACTTGAGACTCACATCCACTTGCAGGAGAAATACATGACAGATCTATTGTTCTGTATTAGCAGGACATTGTCCCAGTATATGAACACATGCAAACTACTCAGGAAGGCCTTTGAATATTTAAGGCAAGACACTAGTGGCTCATCCCAGTGGGAACCACAGAAAAGGGGAACCTGATTAAATTTAATGTCATTGTCACTTTTTTTTTCATTGCGAAGAATTATATAGGTAGCCATAGCTACCACACTGTTCAGACAGCATGACCACAATATTCCCCCTCAGAGGTTGGCGTCAAGGACTGAATTATTCACTCAAAGAATGTGATTCATTGCTAGATCTGGTTCTTACAAGATTAAAAGAGTCATCAGTACATAAACTGCATATACATACTCTAGGAGCAGAAGTAAAGCAAACCACCGTAACCTTTTGGTAACTGATTAAGCTTTTTAAGAATAATAAGTTAAAAATTATAAATAGTCCTTAGTATAATTTAGACTGTGAGCTCAAGTATTTCCTTTTTTCCTAATTAAAAGCAATTTAAAGTTAAAAAGTTTTCATATGAACTATTAGAGGAGTTTAGAATGAGATTCTTTTATTATTCTTGTCCTTCTAAAAGTAAAGCTACTGACTCCATATTTAATTATGCTCTTCTATGGTATGCAGAATCTCTGGGTAAAACCTAATTCATATTGTTCAGCAACAGCAAGAAGCATTATAATAACAGTGTTTGCCATATACATTATCCTTTATTGAAATGCAATTTCTCTTATGTCCCTAAATTTACAATTTTCCTTTCCTTGGGAACATATTTCTAAATGTCCAGTCATCTCTAAACATTAACATTTCACCTGAATAAACCAAACAAATATGTTTTTTAAAGTAAGATTGTTAGAAATTAGAAGTTCAGAGTTTTTACTTATTCATTGTATCTAATGAAATAATATCTCTTACAGAAGAAAACATGCTATTATTTAGCCAACTATGTTAAATTTCTTAGGTGTCATACCATATTTTATATTTTTTTAAATAAATATCAGGTCCTGCTCTTTGAAAGGTAATATAAAAGTGAATCCTAGCTGCTGTATAAGGTAGTCCACCATGGAAGTAATTGATGGCTTTTGATAAACTCAAGAGACTAATAACAAGCTTTCCCTTGCAGAATGTCAGTTCATCAGTTTAAACCCAGTCCATGCAGGCCTGACTGAAAGCTACGCCACCTGAGTGTCACTCACTGGAGTTTATAATGTGAGCTGGAGGCAGACCCAGTCTGATTAATCATGAACACAAGTCTACAACCCAGCACCCACCATCATAATTGGCTCCCCCGTTTGAAGTCTCAGGAGACTGAATGGGCAATGGAATTTGAACTACCAACTCATTCTGGTCTCACTAGGGATAGATGGGGCTACTTAGAAAGGCTAGTAATGCTGCTATTGTGCCTTAAACCCGTGCTACAGATAGAGAGCTTCCTCTGTATAAGTATACATTTATGCACCTTTAAAATACCAAATAATTCACTCTACATACATAGACTTAAAGCAATATTGTTTTATGGTTGCCTAAATAAAAATGTATGTTAGCTCCTTTATTTGTTTTAATCTGCTTGGTAACAATTTTTCAAGAATATTAATTATATGATGAAGAACTTAATTTGTACTCTAAAACATAACCACATTACCATCCAGTAAAATTTTATTTCCTGAGATTGAACTCACACCTAAAACTTTTTTAATACAATCTTATTCCACAGTATAAAAATATGCTAATGTCAAATTCAGAGATTATAATTTATCTTTTTTTAAAAAAATAGCTATGTAGATTCTACATATCGATTATTAAATTAGATGTCAAAAGAGAAATCACCTTATAGAGAATAGGAGTTTACCATGAAATTTATGAGAAGACAACTGTAAACAGAGGAAGCTTTGGAGATACAGCTTTGCCCCTGAAATACCAAGGGATATTTTTCTCGGTGAAATGTTAAACAATGTGCCTTCAACAATAAACTGACAATGCCTTTCCTGAGGCTTGTGGTGTGGTCACGGTGTTGATCTTGCCTTTTCTTCTTAATGTGCTCCCATACCAGAGACATTACAATGGTCATTCACAAAAACTACAGTACGGAGAAGTTTAAGATTCTTTTTCTGTAATGTTTCTTTCTTTCATCTGCAGCTGGGGGTTTACAGCTGGTGTCTCTTTTTTTTTTTTTTTTTTTTTTTTTGGTTACCTGAATGGATTTCTGCTTCTTAACTGTACCAGCTTGCCATTTATTGCAGCATAGGTCCAATCAGAATATTTTAGTGTCTTTTGGGTTCTGAGTTAACTTTCACTCTTCAGTTTTAAGGCTAGTTTTGTCAATGTGAATATTTTTTCTTTAATGTCTTAGCAATATTCCTTTATAATTATCTGAAAGCTATATAATAACTAATACTTGCATACAAAAATCATTGAGTAAATTTTAACTAAAGTCTATGCATAAAAATAATTTCTTTTCAAATTGGCCGTAACCAGAAAACAGATTATTAAAAATAGAGTTAACCACAGATAGCTTCCTAATATGGCAGCTGTAAATGTTTATGATACAGAAATTGAAAAAAAGAGGCATAAAATAACTAAAATTAGGCTCTCTGCTTCTTAGTCTATTCTATCTGGGACTAGCGATGGAAATGACTCAGTCCAAGGCCATTCCCAGGATTGTCTAAAACCAAATATTAAAACACCATAAACAAGTGTTTTTAATGACTCTGTAACAGGCGTATTTATAAAAACAATCCCTACCATTATGAAGTTCTTCTTATGTGCCAGGCATTATACTTAATTTTTTATATTATTATATTCGATTAATTCTCACATTATCCAACCTATTGGTAAATAAATACCAATATGCCCATTTCACACTGAGGAAACTAGTGATTAGGTAGGCTGGGTAAATTGTCTAAGATCTGAAATGATCAAGTAGAATTTGAATTTGCATCTTCCTAACTTCGAAACCGTTGCTCTTGTATGCTGCATTACACAGCCTCTCCATATGTACACAATTGGATAGTCATCACCTGTGGATTTTTTATATACTACTATCCAAATATTTTCCCCTGGAAGATTTCCCCTGGCATTTGTTAACATTGATTTTGATTTACTTGACAAACTTAATACTTACCAGATAAGTGACCTTGGGCATCATTTTATCTCTGAATTTCAACTCTCTCTGTGCTACAGAATGAGGTAAATGAACTGAATAGGTCTCTAAAAGTCTGTATCAGTTAACTTCTACAGCATAACAAACTATGCTAGACTGAAAAAAAAAAAAACACTATGTATTCACTCATGATATGGAGGGTAAGAAAACTGAGTTAACTCAGACAATGGTTCTTGTGCTAGCTTTGGCTGGGCTCAGTCACGTATGTGGGGTAATCAACCATCTCAGTTTTCCCAGCAAATGAAGATGACTTGGACACCTTACATGTGTCACTAATCAGCTGGTACTCAAAGTTTCATTCTCATGTAGGGAGACCAGCCGGTCGTCTACTGCAACATGGTAAGTTAGCCATGAATCTAATCACCCTGTCAGACTTGCCCAGGCTCATTCACATTGTAGGAGATATAGGATTCCCAACAGCAGAAGAGAGGCAAGCCCCAAAAATCCAATTCCCTATCCCTATTACATTTGCTACTCTCCTACAGTTCAAAGCAAGTCACACGGCCCAGAATCAAGTCATGAAGAAATAGATTCACTCTTTATGGGAAGATATGCAAAGTTACACTGTAAAAAAAGCGGGGGAGATATACAAATGGATGGAAAGAATTTGTAGCCGTTTTTGTAATCTAGATCATTCACTGCCCTGAAATCAGGATTTCTATGTTCATCTACAAGCTTTATGTCAAAACCCCCATGGGAGTCACAGAAGTTAAGTAACAGAAATTATAGTTTACTTCAGCCAGTTTCAGCTGCTATAATAGAATACCACAGATTGGCTAGCTCAGACAACAGAAATTCATTTATCACAGTTCTGGAGGTGGGAATGTCCAAGATCATGGTGCCAGTATGGTCAGATTCTGGTGGGGGTCCCTTTTCTGATTTGCAAATGCCCTTCTTTTTGTTGTTTTCTCACATAGTGGGGAACGGGGGTGGGGGGGGGCACAGAACTCTCCTGTTTCTTCCTGCAAGGGCACTAATCCCAATCAGAGGGCCTCCATCCTCATGATGTAATCATATTCCAAAGGCCCCACCTCCTAATTCCATCACATTGTGGATGATTTCCACATATTTTGACATACGAATTTAAGAGAAACACAAACATTTAGTCCATAACATAATCTGTCTATGGCTATACTGCTCTAAATAATAAGTAAACAATGCAGCTAGTTAACTTGTCCCAAAACTGGTTATTCCACTTAATGAGTTTGATTGGACCCCTTATGTGGGAAGCAGACAATGGTTAAGTTTACAATGATGATCTTAATGTCATCTTTCTTCTTTTAACTTCTATTAAGTATGGAAATATATTCAAAACTAGGATAGGTACACTGAGTAGCATTTTTTATGTAGTTTACAGTGTGATCTAAAGGGGCCCGAAAAGGCTCAGTGACCCAAGGCTCATAACTGAGGGCAACCCAACAATAACTGCTTTCCCAATTAGAAAGTTCTTTGCAACATGAGAGGGAAAAAATGTTAAAAAGGAAGAGAGTTTTTCATAAAGCAAAATAGATTAGATTACATTTATAAATAATGTATAATTTTACAAGTACTATATATCTACACATACAAAAATTGATGTATGCTGCATATATAACATTTCTTTTTATACAGTACTTATAATTCATCTCATTTGTTATACACCAGTCAGGCAGCTAATGCAAATGAGTGAAATGAGAGAAGTATCTTGGTATAATTTTTAAAAAGAGCGTAGGAGGATACATCAAAATGGAAGCAAAAGTTTCATTTAAAGGAAGAAACTAAGTTCTCGGTCTAGGTGATTATTTCCAAATAGAATCAGGGCTCACTGTTTCTTTTTGTTTTTAAAGAGAAGCCAGAAGTAGACCTTTTTTGTGTCAGGAATAAATAATTTCTCAATTTTAAAATACTAAAAACTGAATTTTTAAACACGTTTTTAACAGTGCAAGCTAAACAGTATACATCTAGTGCTGAATTCAGGCCATGGGCACCAGTTTTCAACTTCTATAATAGTTGTTACTGTGAATTATTTCCTTATTTGTCAGTGTAAGAAGTTGGGACAAATATTTTGAGGAGATTTATTTGTCTGTGTAGGTTTTCCAAGTACAGTATATTTGTTATCTCTTGCTATGTTATATATTACTACAAATTTAACAGCTTGAGACAACCCCATTTTTCTTATCTCCTGAATCCATAGTTTAGAAGTCCTGCATGACACTGCTGGCTCTCCGTTCAGGGTCCTACAAGACTGAAATCAAGGCACTGATGGGCCTGCAATCTTATCTAAGTTTCAGGCTCTACTAAGCTCACTGGTTAACCAGCAGAATTCAGTTCCTTACCAGCAGAATTCAGTTGTAAGCCTGAGGTCCTCCTTTCTTGGAGGCTGCCAAGTGATGGGCCTTCCCAGGTTTCTTTTTTTTTTTGGAGATGAAGTCTCACTCTGTTGCCCAGGCTGGAGTGCAGGATCCAGCGGGATCCTGGCTCACTGCAACCTCCGCCTCCCGGTTCAAGTGATTCTCCTGCCTCAGCCTCCCAAGTAGCTGAGATTACAGGCGCCTGCCACCACGCCTGGCTAATTTTTGTATTTTTAGTAGAGACAGGGTTTCACCATGTTAGCCAGGCTGGTCTTGAACTCCTGACCTCGTAATCCACCTGCCTCAGCCTCCCAAAGTGCTGGGATTACAGGCATGAGCCACCAGGCCCAGCCTCCTTCTCAGCCTATAGAGGCACCCCACAGTTGCCTGCCACGTGCCGCTCTCCACAACATGATTATGCTCCTGCAAGATCAGAAGGAAAACTTCTCCACCTTAGTTAAGCACTTACTTGATTAGGTCAGGCCTACCCTCAAGCAACTACCTAGGGACCTTGATTACATCTGTAAAATCCCTTTTGCCAAGTAACAGAACATAATCACAGTAGTGATATCCCCATTCAGGGGTCATTCAGAACGTGTGCACCAGAGGATGGGAATCTTGATGGACATCTTAGAATCCTGCCTACCACATATGGCAAACATTAGTTTATAATTCTCTTGTGTAAGAATTTCTATTCTTCTGTCTTGTCATTAGCTTTTAGTGAAAAATCATAAGAAACAGTCTAAAAAGATACAGTCTTTTTTTTTTCCTTAAGATGGAGTTTTGCTCTTGTCACCCAGGCTGGAATGCAATGGCACAATCTTGACTCACTGCAACCTCCCCGGTTCAAGCGATTCCCCTGCCTCAGCCTCCCAAGTAGCTGAGATTACAATTGTATGCCACCATGCCCTGCTAATTTTTGTATTTTTAATACGGATGGGGTCTCACCATGTTGGTCAGGCTGGTCTCAAACTCCTGACCTCAGGTGATTCACCTGCCTCAGCCTCCCAAAGTGCTGGGATTACAGGCATGACCCACTGTGCCTGGCCTAATCTAAGACACAGTCTTTTAAAAAACTGTTTCTCTATATTTTGTTGCAATAAGGAAAAGATTGCCCAGTTTATGTTCTGTTGTCTCTTTATGGAGCTCTATGTGAGAAATTTTTTGTAAAGCTTACTAGGAGATGTCTTGCTTTTCCTGAAAAAATAAGACTTTTTTTACTCTTACACTAGAAATATATAGTGAACTTTATCCCTTTTCCCTTTGGCTGCCTTGAAGCTCAAAGCCAAATCTAAATGGACCTTTTTTGTTGCATATGGTGGAGGAAAATTCTTCTCTATTATTAAATTCTTATTCATATTTTTATAGTGCTGGCTTTAGTTTGTGATTTTATTTATACATATATATATACATATATATATATATATATATATATATATATGTTTTCTCTGTGCTCATCTCAAATAAAAAAGAAGATACATGACAAATAAATAGATTAAGTAGATGAAAGAGGGATAGAAAAATAACAAATTAAAGATAAATGAAATAAATAGTGATAAGAGAAAGAGACAAAGTAATGAACATGTATTCTTCCCATTTTATAGGCTACCTATTCATTTCCATAAATGTGTGTACCTGTCCTTGCACCAATATCCTACCATTTTATTTTAATATCTCTATAAAACTTCATTGTCTAGCAAGCCCTTGTTTTCACATTGCAAAATTTCTTTTTCAAAGAAAACAATAATCAATGACTTAATATTAATTTTAGCATTTAATATTCACTAATAAATTCTTTTTTACTTTAAGCTCTCAATAAATTTTCTACTTGTTGTTACTATATTAGGTCTGATGCCTTAGAGATGTGACTTTGCCAAAATTTTGGAAGTATGATCCTTTCCCGGCTACATTCATGTCTCTCTAGATGCATTAGACCAATTTTAAATCTACAGGGCTTATCTCTTTTTCAGACTATTTCTACCTTGCACTTACGTAACCATATTCATTTGGCATTAGATTCTATCCTTTTATTACATATAAACTGTCTACCTCATGCGAGGTCTCAGAAGAATTTAAGCATTAAACCTGGAATGGAGAGAGACAGAAAGGACTTGAAAGAATTACTGGTGAGTCCATAAAGTAAGTGGAGCATTTCACACATTATTTAGGTTCACCTATACACTTGTTGGAGAACTGGGTAAGAATGCCAAATCACAACAAAGCATTGCTTGGGATAAATATGTTCTGGGAGACAACTAGGCTCAAACTTGTTTGCCATCAGTTTAGGGATGATCTTGGAAGGAAGAGTAATTTTCCTTCAGGGTAATTTTGAGGAGCAGCCAAATCTTCAACCTACGAGGTAACCTGCTAAAGATTTAACTTCTGTTTTCTCATCATTTTTATAGATAGCTGGTTGATTCTGCTGACTGTTGGGCAAGGTAGTGGCGAGGGACAATAGGCACGGAAGAGTGAATACAGATAATGGTATTTCCTGACCCAAAGAAACCAAAAAGGCAGTTTGAGTGCCTAAGATCTAGGCCCTTCTTGTCTTCAAGAAAGATATAAAGAACTTTATGACTTTGTAAGTCCTCCTTTTCTACTCAAAGACCTGCGAGGGAATGTGTATACATAGTAAGGAGATAGGGAATATTATTATTATAAAAATATAATTATTCAAATCACTCTTCTATAATATACACAAATCTATAGAAAAAGTATTAACACTAAATTATTGTATTCCAACTTGAGACCTTACTTAAATATCCTGTTAATACTTCTATATTGTTAAAAGAGTTGAACAGGGAAGTGTTCTATTATTAGGGTTTTACATTTTTAAGATATTACTGATTGTTTAAAGAGAGCATCCCACCCCAAGACATGCACCAAGCTACTGCCCTGCACCCTTGACCTAATTTTTTAGCGGAAGCCAGATCTAAACACATTCTAATTTTTATCAATGTGCATCTGTGTATCTTACCTCTAACTTTTAAAAGAATTCTGAGGACTTCATTTATCATTGTCCTCAATGCCTAGAATGATGCAAACCATATTCTCGCTGCTCAGTTACATTGACTGCCAGCAATTTTTTTTCTAGACGATTTCTGATATAGATACAATTTCCTGGAATATGAGAGGGTTCAAAGTAAATTGTGTCATTAAGGCAGAATCCACTTAACTCTTAGAATTTAAGGGAAATAAATCACAGGACAGACTGTAGTATTTCTATCATATTTTCACCTCTCTGATGAGGGGAAAAACTTTTTTGAGGACTTCAAGTCTGTGGGTTTTCTTCATTTCTAAACAGCCCTTTGGGCTTTTGGTGTATACTATTACAGATACTCATAGAGACACTAGAATTTACAGACAAAATCTGTTCTTAGATCAGCTTTTAGGAGATGTCAGAATTATCTTGCTTTGTCTGCTTGAGCCTTTAAACACAGCCACATTTGGATTAATACATTTTTTCAAGTTTCCTCGGGAAAATTATCACAAATTGTTGAAGTTTCCCAGTTTATGAAGTATTTAACAATAGATGCTATGTTTGTGGGGAAAAAAATAATAGAAATAAAAAAACAGTACTTTATTTTGATAACTTCCTGTTGCATATATACAGGTTGTCTAGATTGACCAATCAAAGCAACTGCATTTACTTGGTTTTTGTTTGTTGTTGTCATTGTTGTTTTAGATTGGAGACCTGTTTGATATTTTCCTCCTCTCTAGAATTGATTGGCCAATAGTTTAGTTTACATCAGTTAGAGATAGAAACAGGGGTGAAGAGGAGAGAGAGTCTGCCATACAGGTTGCAAAGAAAGGGACTGATCTGAAAAATAATCTCCAAAACACATTAATTTGGAAAAAAAACACACTAAGTAATAAAAATCACAGCTACTTCAACAATTGAAGTCAGTTTAAGTGCAGTTTTTTTTAAATTCACTGCAGATTTCTTAGTGATTAGATGTAGTGATCAAATCCTCAAAAGATTTTGGAAGTAGGGAAAACACAATGCCATGACGTTATAATTGTTCTAGGGAAGAATTGCTTGACAGAGGACTGGCCTCATCCTATCACACGATTAAGATGCATTATTCATTTTACATCACCAAATGCTAATCTCAGATTATATTTCCATGGAGATGACATAAATGACAATTCACAGGTATATCAAATACTTGTGGCTCAAGTTCAGTGCAAATATTCTCAATACTTTGTAGTCCTGGTAGCCTTGTTTCTTAACATGGGGTCGGAGCTTGTGGGATAAGGCCTTGTACTTCTCCTATTTACTGATTTCTATTCATTTTGTTATTGAATTCAACCTACCAAATTTTTCTTTTTTTTTTTTTTTTTTGGAGATTGAGTTTCGCTCTTGTTACCCAGGCTGGAGTGCAATGGCACGATCTCGGCTCACCGCAACCTCCGCCTCCTGGGTTCAGGCAATTCTCCTGCCTCAGCCTCCTGAGTAGCTGGTATTACAGGCACGTGCCACCATGCCCAGCTAATTTTTTTGTATTTTTAGTAGAGACAGGGTTTCACCATGTTGACCACGATGGTCTCGATCTCTTGACATTGTGATCCCCCCACCTCAGCCTCCCAAAGTGCTGGGATTACAGGCGTGAGCCATCGCACCCTGCCCCAAAAATATTTTTAAAAAATGGAAAGACCATCAGTTTTTTCCATTTTGATGATCTCTGAAAACAAAATAAATGTCAGTGTCTCTAAAGATAATTCAATTAGTTTCACTCAATATAGTTTTCCAAAAAGTTAGGTTACTTCTCTTTATTGTATTTTTAGAAAACTGGCTTTTCTATGTTTTTTCTTGAGAGAGGAAATAGAAAATAAGTATACAAAATGAAAAAAATGTAATTTTAAAAACGAAATCTTGGGAAGAAAAAAGTCTTCAGCTGTCATCACACACACACACACACACACACACACACACACACACACACACAGTGCTCCAAAATGAGGGATGTTAATTCCGACTTTATCTTAAGTCAGCAAATATAACTCTCAGTCCTTGTGCCTAAGGATCTTAGCAGAACTTTATAATGTACCCCTACTAAGCAAATTTTGGATGATTAGACATATCATAAGGGGATCAAAAGAATATAAGGGAAAAAACAATTGAGTTGGGGTCCTGTTACCAGATACAGTAGCATCTGCATAAAGCTTGCCAGAAGTCAAAGTACTGCTTACCTCAGCAAAGGAAGTGTGGCATCTAGTGGACATTTAGTTTCTGCAATGCTTTTCCGTATTTCACAAAGAAATAGATCTGATATATAATAGATCTTTGTGGTTTAACTGTTTTGTTGTGATTGTTTTTGTTGTTTTAAACAAGTCATGTTTTTATTTTCCACATTGTCTGGTTTTTTTTGTTTTGTTTTGTTTTGTTTTTTACTAACTTGGCAGTAAAATTTAAGCTGCCCACATGAAAATAAATTGTTTAGGATCTATAGTTCTATACAGTGATAGTTTTCTGTGTGCTTACTTTTTATTTTGAAAATTATTGCAACCTAAGATTCTTAAATTATACTTAAATTACATAAAATCTTTTTATTTTTCTTCAAATATTTTGACAAAATACGAAAATGTTTTCACATTTGTTAGAGCATTTTGTGAACTATGTAAAATATACTGCTTCATATCATGAAAATTTTATAAATCAGAGATTTCAAGTAATAATAGAGATAGTGAACTTAAAATTCACAGTGTCCTAAGATACATATTAACTTTATTTTGGAAAACAATATTTTCAAACCATGTCATTTTAAATTACAGAATTACAAAAATGTTGTAGACTTTATTAATTTTAAGTTACTCACTGATAAAATTGTTCCAATAAACAACATCAATACAATAAAATCTTACTTCTGTATATTTATCATGACCCCCAAATATATTAACATACTACATTATGGAGTCATATTTCAAAAATCACCTTCATCTTCTTGTCAAATAAGTCAAGTGTTTTTTTTTTAAACTTATAAATGTGGGATTTATCAAAAGTTGAGCAATTTCAAAATAGTTTTTTGTTTTTCTAAGAATTGATAAACTTTCAAGTTATCAAAGACTCTTGGCAAGCTTTAGCTTTACTCTAAAATAATATTTGTCTAATATTGACTTCCCAATATTTTCATACATTTGCTTGTATTCCTGACAGAGTTAACCTTTTAGAAATAGGAAACACTGAAGACTAATTTGTTATTTCAAGTGGGCCATCTGAAATGGCTTGGGTTTTTCACCACGGGGGAATAATAGAAGCATATATTCTGTTCATGGTTTGGTCCCCCCTAGTGGACATCAGGTAACACTGTAAACTAAAATTCTTACATAATAACACAGTGGTCAAAGTAACAGAGTTGTAGGTTAAACTGAGGAACACGTTCATGCGATATGTGTGAATTTTACAGTTCAAACATAATATAGTACCTAACCATCTATTGTTCAAAATGTGGGGGAGAGATCTTTAAATAATTTGCAGATCCATGAAGAAAATGATGTACTCCCAAAGTTAATGTCTTAATGATGAGAAAATGTGGATTAAGACACTTATTTACTTGGAAACCCACTTGTTTATTTCCAAGGTAGATAAATAATCATCTATATGTTGTTCCATGAGACCTTCATAAATTTGGAAATATCTCTTCTGCTTCCTAAAAGACATCTTGCTCTGAAAATTTTGCAGCGGCTTCATAAGTGCACAATAGTATTTCTTAAAGGAAAAGCCCTTTGTTCCCTTATATGATATGCCTTCGCACACAATCTTCCAAATCTTTCTGAAATAAATGAATAAATGAGAAAACTGAATGGAAAGAATCAGTGAATGTTTAAGGTAATATTTGTGTTTAACAAAATTTGCTGTTAATCTACCATATCTAAATAACATTTTATTACTGACCTTAGGGATATACAGTGAATTAAATGAATAGTAATTTTATCTACTTTAAATTTAGCAAACGCTCTAGCTAATTTTCACAACTCCTTACAAAAAAAAAAAAAAAGCAGAAATAAGATTTTTTAATGGTTTCAAACTTTTTGAATATTTACTTAGAAGAGACAATAAAAATAGTCAAAAAGTTATAGTGGTAATCCTGCACATTAGGATCTTGGAAAGGTCATCTTCATAGAGCAAAAGAATTTCTAGAAACAAGACTTTAGGACAATGAAAATCAGCAAAATTTAGTTATAATGACTATAATATTAGCAAAGATATACTTTGAAAAAGGTGACAGTTATGAAAACATTCATACCCTTTTTCTTAAGAACTATCGTCTTGGAAATTTGTCCCAACAGAAAGAAAATGAGAGAGAATGCTGTAAACATCAAAACATTGCTCACAGCATTACGAAGTAAAAAATTAGAAGCAACCTAAATAACAAAAGGAGAATGATTATGTGATTTATGGAACTAGGTGAAATTTACTAAATACTTGTTACTATGAAAACTAAATAGCATTATAAATAAACACATTGAAAATAAAAGTAGGAAATTTGTTGGGAATGAATTTTAGATTTGTTTTTCCTTTCTTTCGGCTTCAAAAAAAACACACACAGGAAAAAAGACTATAAAACATTTAGGTTAAGTAGGGATTTTGTAGGTAGAAAAAAAAAAAAAAAACTGATGAGCTTCCAGAGTTTGTCTTCTCTTCAGCATCCAAGAAACATCTTCTGCACCAGAAAGTCAGTGTTTCTGTAGCTGATGGTGTGATAATGAAAATGAGCACACAGTGCCAGATCCAATGGCTCACTCCTGTAATCTCAGCACTTTGGGAGGTCGAGGCGGGTGGATCACTTGAGATCAGGAGTTGGAGACCAACCCGGCCAACATGGTGAAATGCCGTCTCTACCAAAAAACACAAAAATTAGCCACGTGTGGTGCACATGCTTGTAGTCTCAGCTACTGGGGAGGCTGAAGTGGGAGAATCACTTGAACCTAGACTGTTTTCCCTGGGTCTTCATTTCTGAAGCCTCCTATATCACATAAAAGTTTGGTAAAGTAGCCGGGCGCGGTGGCTCAAGCCTGTAATCCCAGCAGTTTGGGAGGCCAAGGCGGGTGGATCACGAGGTCAAGAGATCGAGACCATCCTGGTCAACATGGTGAAACCCCGTCTCTACTAAAAATACAAAAAATCAGCTGGGTATGGTGGCGCATGCCTGTAATCCCAGCTACTCAGGAGGCTGAGGCAGGAGAATTGCCTGAACCCGGGAGGCGGAGGTTGCAGTGAGCCGAGATCGCGCCATTGCACTCCAGCCTGGGTAACAAGAGGGAAACTCCGTCTCAAAAAAAAAAAAAAAAAAAAAAAAAAACTTTGGTAAAGTAAATGTGGTATGCTTTTCTCTTGTTAATCTGTCTTTTGTTATAGGAGTGTCCGCTGTGACCCTTATGGTGAATTAGGAAAGATATCACACATTGGGGCACCTATATCACAGGGTTTCTTTAGGTCTTAGGTATGAGAGCCTTATGTAATATCTAAAGCACTACACAAATATGGTACCAGCATTAGTACAGTACTATCCCCTTCTCTACGGAGGATATGTTCCAAGACTCCCGGTGGATGCCTGAAACCATAGATAGTACTGAATCCTATATATACCATGTTTTTCCTATACAAACCAACCTATGAAAAAGTTTAATTTATAAATTAGACATAATAAGAGATTAACAATAACTAATAATAAAGTAAAACAATTCTAATAATATTCCAGCATCACTTCTCCTGCACTGCAGGGCCATTATTAAGCAATATAAGAGTTACTTGAATAGAACAACTGTGATACTGTGTCAATCAATCTGCTAACTGAGAGGGCTAAAGCAGATAACAGGCAAGCAGCCAGTTGCATCTGCAGTGTGGATATGCTGGAGAAAGGAATGATTCACATCAGCAGGAATAGCATAAGATTTCATCACGCTACTCAGAAGTGTGTGCAATTTAAGACCAAAGAATTTATTATTTCTACAATTTTCCATTTAATATTTTCAGACTGCAGTTGATCACAGACAACAAACTGCAAAAACAAAACCACACAGAGGGGGAACTACTGTATTGATGTTTTTGCAGCAGCGATAATAGCTGAGACTTGGAGAGTGCTTACGAAAAAATGTAGACACAGTTTTAAGTAGTATGCATATCTAAATTAGTTCATTTAATCCTCGCAACAACCTTACAAACTGGGTTCTATTTTATCCTTCTTTTACATATAGGGAAATGAGGCACAGAGAGAGAGGTTGGTTAACTGCCCAAAGCCACACAATTAGGAAATGGTAGAGTAAGGTTTTAGCCAGTATTCCTAACTCATAAATCTGTGCGCTTCACCTCTGAGTCTCTTGAAAATAATATTAGTAATACAGGAATAGTAATAGGAATCTGATGCAAAAATGAAGTCACGAGCTACATAATGACATTTCAGTCAATGATGAACCGCATATGCAACAGTGGTCTTATAAGATTATAACGGAGCTGAAAAATTCCTACACCTAGTGATGTCTAGCACAATTATTTGTTGTAAAGTTATAACTTTATACAACTTATAGAGTAGCTTAAGTGCACACTGTAAAGTCTATAATAATGTACAGTGATGTCCTAGGCCCTTACATTCACACACCACTCACTCACTGACTCATCCAGTGATATAATCTGAATGTTTTCCCCTCTAAATCTCATGTTGAATTTTAATTCCTAATGTTGGAGGTGGGGCCTGGTGGGAAGTGATTGGATCTTGGAGGCAGTTCTCTCATGGCTTGGTGCTGTCCTCGAAAACAGTGAGTGAATTTTCATGAGATCTGGTTGTTGAGAAGTGTGTGGCTGCAGGGAGCCATGGCTCACGCCTGTAATCCCAACACTTTGGGAGGCTGAGTTAGGAAGATGGCTTGAGCTCAGGAGTTTGATACCAGCCTGGGCAACATGGCAATACCCTGTCTACAAAAACAAAACAAAATAGCCAGGCTTGGTGCTGCACACCTGTATTCCCAACTACTCAGGAGGCTGAGGTGGGGGAATTACCTGAGCCTAGAATGTCCGACTTCAGTGAGCCAAGATCATCCCACTGTACTCCATTCTGGGGAACCAAGCAAGACCCTGCCTATATATAAATAAATAAAACGTGCAAAAATAAAGTGTGTGGAACATTTTCCTCCCACCCCCCGACCACTGTCTCTTGCTCCCATTCTTGCCATATAATACACTGGCTCCCCCTTTGCCTTCCGCAATGATTGTAAGCTTCCTGAGGGAAAGCAGATGCCCAGCACCATGCTTCCTCAATAGCCTGCAGAACTGAGAGCCAATTAAACCTCTTTTCTTTATAAATTGCCCAGTCTCGGGTTTTTCTTTTTCTTTTTTTTTTTTTTCTTTTTTTTTGAAATGGAGTCTCCCTCTGTTAACCAGGCTACAGTGCAGTAGTGTTATCTCAGCTCACTGCAACCTCAGCCTTCCAGGTTCCAGTGACCCTCCTGCCTCAGCCTCCTGAGTAGCTGGGATTACAGGCACATGCCACAACGCCTGGCTAATTTTTTGTATTTTTAGTAGAGACAGGGTTTCACCATGTTGGCGAGGCTGGTCTTGAACTCCCAACCTCAGGTGATCCACCCGCCTTGGCCTCCCAAAATGCTGGGATTACAGCTGTGAGCCACTGCACCCAGTCTCAGGTATTTCTTTATAGCAATGAAATAATGGCCTAACACATCCAGCAACTTCTATCCTAGTAAGCTCTATTTATGGTAAGTGCCCTACACAGTTCTACCATTTTTAAACTTTTATATTGTATTTTTACTGTACCCTTTCGGTGTTTAGATACACAAACACTTACCATTGTGTTATAATTGCCTATAGTATTCAGTTCAGTGACATACTATACAGATTAGTAGCCTAGGAGCAATAGGCTGTGCCACGTAGCCTAGGTGTGTAATAGTCTAGGCCATCTAAGTTTGTGTAAGTTAGATTGATGTCTGCATGACAAAATCACCTAACAACACATTTCTCAGGATGTATCCCTGTCATTCAGCAACACATGACTGTATATTAAGTGTATACAGTAGATCTATTATAACCCCAATTTTATATAAATTCTACTTTAATATGACAAACATCAGTATGTAGACACTGACAGTATTTTTTACATTCATTTTCACATTTGAGAAATGAACC